>NC_137773.1:152366918-153566918 GCF_963455305.1 Plecotus auritus | reverse complement strand
GGAACGAGGGCCCAGGGCAGCCTTTTCTAACGCAGCTTTTGCTTTCTTTGAGAGTTTGTTTCTTCCCTTAGAAAATGTCTGAGGCCGGTGAAATACTTGTACGCCCTGGGTGTCACTGAACATTAAGAACAAGGGAAACACACACACAGTCCCCACTGCCTTATGGATGTGTACAATATAAACTGTCATTTATTTTGTTTAACTCCCAACGCCAATTGTGTAATGAGAGATTTGCTGGAGGAAGATGTGGCTTGGAAAAGATAAATGTGGGTAGAAAATACAAAAAAAAAAAAAATGGCTCAATAATTTTCATGGGAGAGGAAGAGACGCTGGGGGAATCTGCTCCCCTATTTCTTCCCCCAGCCCCCAGGATGGGCAGAGGTGGTCCCAGTGCTGTGCGCCGTGGCCTGTGCAAGTTCAGGGCTATCTGAACGTGGCAGCCAGAGCCCAGCCTTCACTTCCCATAGTCCCTCTCATACAGCCGACCATAGAGGGCTGCCGTCACCAGGCCAGAGGACAGTCCGCTCTTCCTCAGGAAGTAGTGGTCATTCTCCCAGCCCAGCCGGTCAGGGGTTTCCAGGGTCATCCCTGAGGTCAGAAACAGAGGAAAGATATAGGAAGTACTGAAGTTACCCCACAGGTGGAACTCAAACAACCCCGTGGCCTCTGTGATCTCCTGCCCACAGGTCTCAAAGCCGAGACCTCCACACTTGACCAGCGCGCACACTTGAACATAGTAAGTGCCGTGCACGGTGTGAAGTCCATCGAAGACCCCGAGGGCGTACAGCTCTTCAGACACAGTGGGCCTCTGGTAAAGTAAATGGCAGCAGAGGCCATTCGCACACACTCGGAGGTAGCCTTCCTTGTCCCACACCGGGACCAGGGTGAAATTGTCATACATCATCTCAGCGTGAAACATGGGAGGGGCATTCATGTTCCATCTGGGGGCTCCATCACAATGGACTTCCTGAGAATCCTTCTCACAGTATGGATCGCCCGCCAAGAGTTTTAAAAATCTGCTATGGGATGGGTCCATTTTCTCTGTGGCATTCTCTGTACCGAGACCCTGTGGATTTTTGGCTACCTGGGCAATTATAAGGTGACCTGTGAAGTTTTCCATGTCATGGTGCCAGACGGACTTCAGAGGCGTGTGTATGCCACTTCCAGTCATCCCCAGAGACGGCTGGTGGATGTTAGCAGCCAGAAAGTTGACACCGAAGGCTCTGGCGAAAGCACTCTGAATCTGAATAGCTGCCAAGAGTGGGAGCTGGTTCATCCAGGCGGCCGGAAACACAATGTGCTTCACCTCGGAGTCTCGGAGGAGTTCGATGGCGGGGCGGAAGAACAGTACATCAAAGCAGGTAAAGATGCCGAACTTGCCAGCAAAGGGGGTATCGAAGATAATGTGGTCCACTTGGGGAGGCGTATCAAAAGCTGCTTCAAAGTAGAGGTTGTATTTGCGGTAGCGGTCTAAGAGGGTTCCGTTACTGCTGAACACGACGTTCGTGTTAAACTGGAATCTTCCATCCCGTGGGCACCCTGGGTCACTGCGATGACAAGGCTGCTTCGTCCCGAGGTTGGCCACCAGGAACATCCCTCCCTGGATGGCCATACAACTCAGGCGCTGGAGGACCTGGAGGGGAAATAAGGTATAAACGAATGTATAAGTAAATGGATTTTTAACATTCTGCCTTTGGCCATATAATTTTAAAATAGAAAAGTACCTGTATTGTGTCTATAATATATAAAGAGCTATCATAAATCAATAAAAGGCAACCACTACTGAAAGTGTACAAAGGATAAGACCTCAGAGAAGAACAAATACAAATGGCCAACACACGTCTGAGAAGATGCTCAATCTTATTAGTACTAAGGAAATGAAAATGAAAATAGTATTTTTTTACCTTCATAAGATTGGCAGAAATACAAAAGATTATTCTATCTTACATGGACCAAAAGGGTGGGAATACAGGCACTCATACACTGTCACTGGGGATGTAAAGTGAAATAAACATCTTTAAAACAATTTAAACTATCCTTTTGCTGAGAAATTCCACTTCTAGGACTCTCACCTTTCAGAAAAACTTAGACATGTTTACAAAAATATGTGTACAAGGATATTCATTGAGACACTGTTTATAATAGCAAGAGTTAAAAAAGAATAAGCATATAGCAGGTTTAAAAAAGGATATCAATTATAAAATTCATAGAAAAGAACAGATATAGTTGGATGCACATCAAATTGTTGATGGCAGTTTCTCGTGGAAGGAAAGTAGGGTGAGGGTGTGGTACAGTGAAGGCTGGCTTTCATTTGTTTATTTATTTGCTCTATAAGCATATATTCATGTATTTCTTGCATAACTGATAAATAGCACGACCCATAGGTGAGTGAATGGCTCATGATATCTGACATTCTTTAATGGGATAAATGTGTGGCACATGAAGTTTGGGCAGTTTGGGTTTCATTTCTTAGGATCCTAGGGTCTCCTTTCAGTCTCATTTCACATGTCTTGGCTTTTGGCCCCTGGCTTGGTTCATTTTGGATGCCTTTGGCCGACTGAGGCACTCACACACCTCTGTGTCATTGAATCGGTGGGGCTCCAGACATGGGTTCCACCTGACCCACGGGGGAGACGGCATGAAGTCCAAAAATGGGTAAATGGATGCTCTTGTAAAGTTGAATCCATGAATGCCATCTTCTGGAAACACTATAATCTGTACACCCTGTAAGTCAAAAACATCCAAGTATACAGTATGTTATCAGATCATGGGAAGTACCACTTCACTCATTCATTCGTTCGTTCCTTCATTCATCTGACAGTCATCACAACTGCTGTGTACCAGGCAGGACCCAGAGGTTAAAAACTGGTGAACTTAGTCTTGGGGGAGCCGTCTCACTTACCCTAATTCTGAGGGAACAAAGACAAAGTCCTCTGGGAACAACCATGTACCTAGGGGCATATCCAGGGAAGGAGGGTTGAAGGAAGCAGGGGTTTGACAAGGAAACAGTTAGGGTTTTGGAGTTCTTGGCGGTGCAGTAGGAGGTATGGCCAACTACAAAAGGCCGTGAGTATTGGGCTCATTAACAGATGTGGAATCTCCAGCCCAGTAGTTTTTAACCTCATTGTGCACTGAAATCAGATGCAGAACTTCTGAAAAACACTCCTGTGTGGGGGTAGTGCTGGGGTCCACACTCAAGTCTGCTTCCATTGATTATGGATGGGGTCCTGGCAACAGTGTTTGTTTAAATGTTCCCAGGTGATTCTAACATGCAGCCAAGGCTGGGACCCACTGGGCTGGTGGGTAAGAGTCAAGCGTGTTGATTTCAGCATAGAAACAAGGACTTGCTCTAACTTGCAGTTCTCCAACTGGGCACTAGGAGGCTCCCTTTGGAATCCTGACCTCACTACAAGCCTTTTCCCACACCTGGAGACACCTGGGCTCTCGGTGATGCCTCAGCAACCTATGAAAATCCAAACAAACTGGACAGCCCTCAGCTCTCAGGACCAGGGCCTCACGCTTCTGCTCTTCTCCACTTCTGTGGCTTCAGATGTCAAGCCTGGGACATTGCCCCAAAGTGAAAGGGGGGAGGAAGGCAGAGGAGGCATGAATAATCAAAAATAACGGGCCATATGAGTCACTTACTTCTGGAATGCACTGAAAACTTTCTTTATACATTTTTTTCTGGTTATAAAAGCTTCAAAAGTTTAACTATAGAAAATTTGGAAGACAAAAAATATAAAAAATTCACAATCCTGTGACATAAAGATACTTATTAATATGTTGGCTATTTTCATTCTCTGTGTGTGTCTAATTGAGATAAGAGTTTTCCATCTTGACTTTCTCACTACATAAAAATCAAGACTACAAAGATACCTTAAAATATCATTTGTAATGACCACATTTAATTTAAGAGGACACCACAGCCTATTCTCTATTGAAAGGTTGAATTGATTTTTGTAATAAAAAGAACACAGTGGTGACCATCTGCATAGAGGGTGTTCAAAACACTTCGTGAATGAGTGTTGCACACAAATCTTTGATTGGATCTCTGATTATTTTTTTTATTGGATCTTTGATTATAAGTGAAAGTACTATGTCAAGGGTAGGAGAAGTTGTATGTTCTTAACATACATTGCCAAATAGCTTTCCAGAAAAATTATACCAATGGACACTCCTGCAGCAGAGTATGAGATGAATGTAAGGGAACATTTTCGCAAACTTGGAAATAAAGCAAGAGGGAGAATGTAAGCCTTTCCAAGATATACTAGGGTAACTAGGGTACTAATTAACCTCACTCAAAGACTGTTTCTCTAGTGAATGTACCACTGTTTGGCTTTGCTATTTAATAAAGACCAATTTTACTGCCCTGCAGGACATTGGCCAGTTTTGTATCTATTAACAAATTCACTTCCACGTTCATCTGACTGACACACACTATCCTCGGTTAAACCAGCATTATCATCTTACTGGTTCCTTACTAAATTAATGAGTTCAATAAAAGCTTTGACACATGTTCATTCTGTATTTATATGACTCATGGTTTTTAACTTTTTGAAAATTATACTTGATTTCCTTTAGTAAAAACAAAACTTTGAGAGTATTGAGTGGTTTTTTAATGGAAAATGACATTGAAGTTATGTATAGGTATTAGATTAATATTAAAATTGAGTTGGATGTCCTGAGTCCCTATCTGCCAGGAATGAGAAGAGGAACCAGACCTGAGCTGGGGCAGAATGTTGGGTCTGATGTATTACCAATCCTTTGTAGGAACATTTAGGAAGTAGGTAACATTCCTGATAAGTGACTTGAGCAACTTTCTGATAACTCAATGAGATCAAGAACTCCTGAGGAATTACGGCTGCCAACCCAGGAGACTAACCAGTCTAATATCTTTAAGCTGGACTCCTTTTCATCCCGACCTGTGGGATGGGAGCTCTGGACCATGGAGGATGTTTAAGGAGAAATTGGATGTCAGGTTGAAAACAATAGAGAGGAGTGTCACCCATCAGAACTTGCACCAGGTCTGTAAGTTCCTTTCCAACATTAGTTGTGTGTGCGTGTGTGTGCGCACGATCGCGTGCCTTGTAAGATAAAAATTTTCAACGTAGTCACAGAGTGCTGTCCAGGCAGTCCTGTTCACCCTGACCTGAGACAGGGACCATCTGGGGCAGGACCTGTTGGCATGACTGGTTCTGTCCCCTGAACTCCCAGACACAGGGACATTCTTCTCACGTGGAGGCAGAACAGGGCTTCCTCCAGCAGCTGGGCTTCCCACCCCACCAATAGGGTTAAACCCCAAACTTCCCTTTGGTTATGGGTTTCCCATCAGGGCATTTTCTTGTAGTGACATCTGGCACTGACATTTCCCTCTGCCCCACCCTTCCTGGCAGGCCCTGGCAATGCGGGCCAAGCAGGAAGCCTCCACAAAGGCTGGCACCGAGCTCCCTTTGCGCCTTTGGGCTCAGTTCTGTCTGCACTGGGACCAGAAATTAACCCCAAATCATCTGAAGGCAGCAACAGCAGTTCTGTGGATGCCTCCTATTTCGGGGCAACTCAGAACGCCTCAGAGGGCAGGAGACGCCGCCGTGCCTGGTGGTTTTCAGATTTCCTGCACAGCAGAATCCACTGGGAAGCCTTAAAAATCCCAGGGCCCAACCCGCCAGCCCATAGCCCACCCAGCTCTGCAGGCGTGGGACCCAGGCACCCACACTTGTTTAAAACCGGCCAAGCAATTCCTCCACTGAGTCACATTCGAGACCAGGGACCCAGCCCTGGCTTCTGAGACTTGCAGTGAAAGGCATCGCCCGGGGATATTGCTAACACGTAGGTCTGATTCAGCAGGTCTGGGGCGGGGCCCACATTCTGCATGTCTCACGGGCTCGGAAGGGCTGCTGCTGCTGCTGGGCCACAGGCCACTCTCTGAGCAGCCACGCTCTCACCAACTGTCTGCTTCAGCTCAGCTTCAGCCACCGTGCCGCCTTTGCAGAGGGGCTGCAGGAACCCCTGACCCAGGGCTAAAGGGCAACTTCCCCGGTTCCGGGAGACAAGCTGGGGCTCTGCCCCGGGAGCACGCCTTGCCTTCTGGGCTGCGGTCATCACTTGCTGCTCATAGATGTCCAGGTTCTGGTTCATCAGCTCCAAGGCCTGCTTGCGGCTGGTGAGAGCTAGAGGGTTTGGACTCGGTATCAAATGGTGCTCGTACACCGCGGCCACGTAATGTTCAGTGTCGCCATCCTCCGCCAGGCCGTGCTCCCCGGCGTGGGCTCCCAGGGCCACCGCGTAACAGCCGCAGAGGAAAAGAGCGAGGGGACTGCAGGCTCCAGACATGATGGAGACTGTAAATCTGGAATGTAATGAGGCCCGGGGAAAACAGCTGAATAAAGAATCTTGCCAGGAACTTCGCTTTTGCAACTGTGATTTATTAATTCCCAGCAATTAACCTCACCCGCCGCGGTGCTGCCGCTCAAAGGGTTTGTTTCATGTTCCTAATAAAAGGGTATGTGTTTCTCTCCAAACACGTAGCCGTGTTTAAAATGGTTCACTGTGTTAATAGTCTGGTTTTAGAACATTTCCAAAACAGACCCAGTGTCTGCGTCACTAATCTCCCCTCTGGCTGCACACTTACACTTCGGGCAACAATAATTATTCCGATTGTTTCACATGATTCTGTGACATATTCCACATCCCACGGCCTGCCCTTTATGCACACACGCATACTACAGGTCAATCACCCGTACCAGCTATGACTGTTGTGATTCTAGTAACGCAGCTTGGCTTTCCTAGTCGTAAAAACGGGGTAGATTAAAAGTCTCCCTGCATTCCTTTGGTTAGTAATGAATTTGAAAGGTAAGGCTCCCTTTACTCAGCATCACATTCTTTATTTGGTGCAAAGAAACTGCTGAATTCCACATGAATGCCAGGATGGACTCTGTTATGAATAGATTAGAGGCCCGGTGCATGAATTTGTGCATGGGTGGGGTCCCTCGGCCTGACCACAATCAAGGCCTATAGGGGGGCTGGCCGGCAGGGGGAAGGGACCACAGGAGGTTGGCCAGCCAGCCCCCACCCCGGATCTGGGCGGGGGGGGGGGGGAGGGGGGGGGGGAGAGAGGGGCTGGCCGGCTAGGGGGAGGGGCTGTGGGAGGCTGGCCAGCCGGCCAGGGGAGGGGGGGCCACGGGAGGTTGGCTGTAGGAGTGCACTGACCACCAGGGGGCAGCTCCTGCGTTGAGCTTCTGCCCCCTGGTGGTCAGTGCGTGTCATAGCAACTGGTCAACCGGTCGTTCTGGTTGTTCTGTCATAATGTTCGCTTAGGCTTTTATATATAGATAACAAGTAGTCTCCCAACCACACCATGACTTTTTCCTCCTTGAACTTGACAATTGCCATTGCCCATCATCACTTCTCAACCTCTGTCTCTGTGACTCCAAAACTCTTGCTGGAAAGCATACTCATTTGGAAAGAAAATCTTTTTGCAGTGACAAAATGTCATTTTCTAGAAAATAAACTAGAATTTTCTAGAAAGTGAACTCAGCTTTGTACTTCCTACCATAAGAGATTAAAAGTAAATTATGAATTACGTCACTTACAATGTCACTTCTGTGTACCTTTTTCCACCCCAAATAGGAATTTTTATTTCTCCCCCCCCCTGCTTTATATTGATTTTATTGGGGTGACACTGGCTAACAAAATTATACAAGTTTCAGATGCACAATTCTACAATACATCATCTGTACACTGTATTGTATGTTCACTACCCTAAGTCAGGTCTCCGTCCATCACCATTTATCCTCCTTCCCTCCACCCAAATCCCTCTCCCTCTCCCCAATCACCACACTGTCCATTATGGGTTACTAAGTGTTTTAGTGTATAGAGTCCAATTCTGCCTTGAAAATCAGCCTGGCCTCAGCTGGAGCCCCTCCCCCAGGGCACGATTCACCCAGTGGTGTGCCAAGGCCCAGCCACATGCTCTGTGGAGATGTGCTGGGGCTGACCAACTGCCCAGGAATCCAGATTAAACACCAAGAGAACAAAGACAAATCGAGGAATCATATTGCTGCTGCTCTTTCAAAATAAAATGATGCCCTGCCCAAGTTTGACTCATCCTGTGTTTGCATTTCAAAACCAAACTCTCCAGGCTGCAAATTTCTTTTCCTTTTTTTTTCTTCTCCAACGTTCCAGAATCAAAAGTAACCATAATCATTTTCAGCAACAGAACAAGGACTAGGGATGCTCAGTTATTATCCTCAGAAAATCAAATACTTCTCCAAATAAGGCATTCTGCCCCCAACCCTGCCCCCTCTCACACTGTGACTTCTTTCCCCGGGGAATAAATGTACCATCCAAATACCAAACCCAAGGACTTGTTGCCATTCATCTGGGACACTGTCCACAATGTTTTAAGATTAGAACAAGGGGCCTTTGAGTGAGCAGTCACGAGATTTTGAGAAGAAACAAAAGTATAATTGATAAGTTTTCTTATCTAAATTTTGCCTCTGAAGACCAGCAAAGAATAATTTTTAAAGTCTCACAATCTATTTTCCATTCCATCTCTGCTTTCATAATGATGATAATGGGGAGTGGTTTTGGGGGGAAAACTGCATTTTCAAAGTCATAGTCACAGTATTTCTAAAGTATAAGGCTAGGGCCTCACCAAGAAGTGGGGAAACTGAGGCTGGGGTGTGTGTGTGAGAAGGCATTCGAACCAGTGCCTGGTGGAGGCAGGTCAGGAGTCCCTGGGGCCAAGAGTGGTACTCTCAGCAGCCCCCTTTCTCAACTAAGAGCTGTTACCACAGGTCTGGGACACAGAACATTTGTTGAAGTCTCACAGACTTGCAAGCCAGCAAAACAAGGAAACTGTGGAAACAGCAAGATATCACATTACTCTCTAGCCTGAGAAAATAAAATTTAGCTTATTTGCAAAAGGAGCCAGGTAGGAGAGCAGTAAGTGGCACTTATTTGTGCGTGAACAGAGGTGGGTGGTAATAAGAGGTTATGCAGATTCAACCAAGTATTCATGCTTGAAAGAAGCAAGCTTAATGAGGTAGGGGAGAATGAGTAATTACAATAAAAATAGGAACAACAGTTTGCTCTTCTGAAGAGTGGGGGAAATAGCCAATAGCTGCCATTTTAACCAAATTTGCAAATGCTGGTTTTCCCTCTTTACCTGACACTGCACGACTGTCTCAGGAAAAACCAAACAAGGTCGAGGCAGGGACTCCTCTGAAGGGCACAGCAGGTGGGACTGGAATAGACAGTTTCCAGTGGTTGCCAGATGCTGGCTCATGATGCCTGCACAGTGGGCTGGGGATGTGGGGGCTCCCTGGGAACAAGGGGGTTCTAGAAAGTCATGAGGTCCTTGGAGATCCAGCAACTGATCCACCTTTAGAGCTGGCCAGGACCTGGACCATAAACAAGATGGTCGCTAGAAGTATGTGCTTGTCTATACAGGTAGCTATGCTCCCCTGGCATTGGAGGGCACTTGACAGGTGAGACTGAACTTCAGGAAGGGTCCAGCATGAATGCACCCTTGAGGTGACACGTGCTTCCACACCCTGCTTGACATGCTCTGGGATGGGGGCACTGGCCTGTGAGATGCCCTGAGTCCCACTGCTAGCAAACAGCAGCGCCAGGAGGGCTCATGTCCGACATCCCTGGGGCACCCGACTGTGTGCCAGGTACAGATGTAGGTGTCAGGGATACAGCAGTGAATAGGCCCAGCCTTTCCTCGTGGAGCGCCCACTCCGGATGTACGGAAAGATGGACAACCACAATCAAATAAGTATCTAGTGTGCCAGATGATCAATGTAGAAGACAAATAGAGGCAGTGAAGGGGGAGGAAGGACCTGGCTTGAATGAGGAACCGTTTTAATCAGTACGGTGAGGGAAGGCCTCAATGAGAAGGTGATGTCTGAAGAAGGTGAGAGAGGGGGCCATTTGGATGCCTACGGAAGAGTGTCCCACTTGGAGGAAATGGCTCAGTCAACCCATGTGTAATCTTCCTGGGTAGGTTCAAGAAACAGCAAAGAGAACAGTTGGCTGGAGCCCAGGGACCAGGGGAAGGCAGCAGAAAATGAAGTCAGAGGGAGAAATAACAGGGGACCCCTCCCTGGCCTCCACACACCTCCCTGAAGCTGGCACTGGCCGCTTTGTTCTCATCTCAGTAGAATGACAGGTGAGATCCAGTTAAAGCCTGAGTCAATCATGATGCTCCTCTGCTCAGAATCTCGCAGCCCCCTCCCCTCTTCACCCCCCGCCCTCCGACCTGCAGAGTAAAAAGCTGAGACCTTCCAGCATGCCAAGAGGAAAGATCGGGTAGACACAAAATCACTGATGGGTGGGAAGAGATCTTCTGGAGTGACATCTTTAGCAAGCATCCTGATATTTTAACTGCCCTACAGCGGCCTCTGTTTCTCATTTCAGAATGGAAAGTATTCCCCCAACACTAATCCTAATCAGGAAGGTTCTTGTGATCTAGAAGGAAAAAAAAAAAATCAAAGCCTAAATTACATGGAAATCTATTTCTTGGAAATTTGGTAACATGTCAATTACCAGATATTTTTACACCAAAGGAGCTTCTTTCCACCTTGTTAAATGATTCATCCTGATAATTAGCTGTGTTTCCTTCCTAGCCAGTCTAGTACAATAGTGTCTTTTGAAATAAAATGAGGGAATTATTATTAAGGTATTCTTAATGAGATAATTTCAGAGGCAAGGATATATATTTAAAAATTATATTTAGAACTATTGATCCTGTTAACAAAAGAACTTGTCATTCTACTTGTCAGGGAAAGTAACAGTCCCTCCTTGGGAAAGGAGGCAAGAAAAGTCGGCAGAGGAAATGTCACATCCTCTGGGACAAGGCCTGAGTAAGTCATTAGCAATCAGCTGGGTGTATGTTTCCATGCATATCAGACAGGAAGCCAAGAAAAACACTGTTTTACACCTATTCTCATGAATTTTGTGATTTCCATGTTCAAACCCTTTTATATAAGGAGGAGAAATAATATCCATCCCCATCGAATTTACTTAATGAATTGAAAGAAATCCCAAAAGAGATCTTTCATTTCCTAGAAAGCCTCTTGTTTTCTTCTTCTGCCTGCTGGCAATGTTAGACATGAACTCATCCGTGACTGTCCTCTAGAACAAGAAGTCCCACAATGGTTCTTGCTTCAAGAGCTTTGTGCAAACCCACCCACCACCAAGACTCTTGATGTCTTAGTGGGATATGTCAAGTGTGAGTGGCAACTGATGATGAGGTCAAAGTTCTAAGGTTGAATTCACAAGAAACTGAACAAGTTACCAAGCCTCTGAGTTAAACTGGTAACTTGTGATTTCACCTTTTTAAAAATTCCAGCTATTTATTTACCTTGGAAAAAAGAAAGTGATATGCAGAAGTGTAACTTTGGACCAGGCCTTTGTCTTCAGGCCTGTTTCTGCTCTGTTGGCTAGAGTAATTTATCTTAGAGCACTAAATGAGCAATCAAGGCTTCATGACTCTTGAACTTAAACATGTCATCCTTCTTTTCTCAAATGGGAAATTATCTTCATAACTTAAGTCAAATAAAACCTTTCCCTAAAATGCCCAGGTGTTGAAGGTAAGAAGGCTCTTTTTCATTTTGTGCAGACACAAAAAAAGCCCCAGCTGAGACTGATTCTATAGGTTTGCTACTGCCACCCTGTGGACAAACTGAGTGTCATTAATCCAAAAACCACAATAGCAGAGAGATTCTTAATAAATGGATGGCTTTTCCCCTCCTTTCTAATATGTCAGCTATCTCTTTTACAGTGAAAACAAAACAAAACAAACAAAAAAAAACAGAAAACATTTGACTTTCCAAGATTTGCATCTTATAAAAGCTGTTTTCTATTTGCCACATTCCCAGGACCAATTGCACCTTGTATATTCACAAGTTATAAATTTGTTGTGATTTCTTATCTTATAATCACGCACTTCAAGGATGTGGCTGGAGTACAAGGCGATGCAACCCCCAATACTGTTACAGACAGCGTGTGCATGGGGAAACCTGGCTAAGTTAAGGGAGCTATCAGGACAAAATTCTATATTGATGCCACATTGCATTTTGTATGTTACATGTTACTGTTTTTAAGCCATTTTGACATCTCATTTTATCTTCCTATCACATAAAGCAGTGAAAGCAGATGGTAAAATTCTGTCTTTGTGGTGAGAGAATGCTCCAGGACTGATTAGTGGTGAGAACAGAGGAGACAGGCTCCTGGTGCAACCCTCCTAGCACATGTTGAAGAACGGGGGTAATTTATCAGTCAAACCTTCAAAGACCACCATGGAGTCTTCAATGCAGCTGGCAAAATTAAACAGAAATTCAAAGTGGCACTCCTAAGGGAAATTCCAGGTGGTTCTCAAATGAAGGCTTGACATTGGGTCCCCTGGAGGGTGTGAACATCAGGTCCCTGGATCCTCATGCCCAGACATTTTGATTCAGCAGTCTGGGGTAGAGCCTGAGAAGATGCATTTTCTTTTTTTAATATATTTTATTGACTTTTTACAGAGAGGAAGGAAGAGGGATAGTTAGAAACTTCAACCAGTTGCCTCCTGCACACTCCCTACTGGGTATGTGCCTGCAACCAAGGTACATGCCCTTGACCGGAATCGAACCTGGGACCCTTGAGTCCACAGGCCGACGCTCTATCCACTGAGCCAAACCAGTTAGGGTGAAGATGCATTTTCTAACACATTCCCAGGTGATGCTAATGCTGATTCTCCTGGCATGGGGTCACACTTGGAGGACCACTGGGCTGGAGGATAAAGGCATGTAGAACCTACATTCTGACTCCTATCTTTCCCTCATGTAGGGAGCGGCTATAGGGTCACAAACAAGTCCCAGCTTGGAGGGCAGAATCCTCCTAGCATAATTAAGCTTGACCTTATAGCCCTCCCTTGTTCCTTCCTAGGTAGCTAATGGGCTGTGGGAGGAGCAGCAAGTGAGGCCAAAACAAGGTGAAACTCGCAAGAACATTGTAAACATGTTGACCACTTCCCTTCTTTTGCTTTGTGTGCTCTGACCATAAAATAAAGCTTCGGTTTACAGGCTGTCTCACTGTGTCCTCATCCAGGCACAAGTGAACCTACCTGGCCCCAACAGTATTCTCTTGTCTGTCTTCTTTAATCCTTCACTGCCCCTCCTCAGGTTCACCCCTGGCCATGCTGGATGCGGTTCACCCTCACATCAAAGAAAAACCTGCATCTAAACCATCACCTTTTATTTCCCACATTCCTCTCCAATAGGGTTGATACAATGTGGGCAGATTTCAGTGTTTCCACCATCTCTAGTGAAAATGAGCAGCAAAGTATTTAAACTAGGGAGGAGAAATCCGGCCCCCCTCACTCCCCAAATTTGATCCAGGTCAGTTAAAGAATTCAGAGCTTATCTCTGCCTTGACAGGAATATCACTGTAAAACCAGCTTGTTACTGGTTTTCATCGGTTTAAATAAAGTTCCTGATTAAAAAAAAATAAAACAGGAGTAGTTGGTAGATAGTTTATTAGACCCATTCCCTCCTGCTGTCCTTAAAGAATCAAGCCATGAAGAGTTCTACAGCTGCAAGAAAATTATTCTTCCAACAAGCTTGGGAAAGGACAGCCTCAGATGAGGCTGTATCCATCTATTTTTGACCTTATCTTTTATTTCTTTTTTGACCCAGTCATTTTTAGTAGTATGTTGTTTAATCTCCACTGTTATGCCCAGATTTCGTGATCCCCAAAGACCACCAGGGTGCCGAGTCTGATGCAAAAGCAAAGAGACTTTATTCGAGTTAGCTTGAGCTCAGTCCCCCCCACACACACCGGCGCAGCGGCGAGGTGGAGAGAGAGAGACAGCTTCAACAAGACAAAGGTTTTATAGGGGTCTGGGGCAGGGGGAGGGTCCCCGGAGTTGGCTGACCCCGATTGGTCAGTTCCAGGTCACCTGAAGGGACTAGCAAGGCTGTCCCCTACCTACACAGTTTTCCCAGGCTTGTTTGGATGGCGGTTATCAGTAGAATGAGGGCAACCTTTCATAGCTTACCAAGAAGTCTGTAACTATTTACTGAGATTTGCTGTACTGAGAATTTATCCTTCTGCTCTGTCTCTCCCTTAGAGATTAAGAGGAACAAAGAATACATTCCTCTTAACAGACCTCCTATTCAGTGTTTTGTGCACAAAAGGCATTACGCAGTTAATAAACTTGCTGCAGTCTCTAGATGATCTGTAGTCCTCCCAATCCCGCTCTCCTGTCTTTCTTTCTTTTCTAAATTCCCACCTCCCTACCTCAGCCCGGTTCAACCTCTCAGGCTGGCCCTGGCACCTATGGGTGAAGGAGCATGCTACGGTATAGCCCAATTTGGGCCTAGCTGCTTTCTTGTAGTTTTTCTCGGAAGGGAGGTTATTCTGGGGACAGGATGAAGGGCCTAGCACAAAAATGGAGTCTCTGCCCTTTCACCACGTATATGTGGGTTTCTTTACTTCCTTTTTGCAGTAGATTTCTAATTTCAAGGCTTTGTGGATAGAGAATATGCTTGGTATAATTTCAATCTTCTTGAATTTGTTAATGCTAGTTTTGTGACCCAACATATGTCTTTCCTTGAGAATGTTCTATGTGCACTGGAGAAGACTGTATAATCTGAAGTTCTGGGATGAAAGGTTCTGTAAATGTCAATTTTGTCCATTTGATCTAGTGTTTCATTTAAGGCTGATAGTTCTTTATTGATTTTCTGTTTTGTTGGTATGTCTAAAGCTATCAATGGAGTATTCAGGTCTCCAACTATGATTGTGTTTTGATCTATTTCTCCCTTTATTTTTGTGAGTAGTTGTTTTATAAATTTTAGTGCTTCCTCACTGGGTGAATATATATTAAAAAGCATTATGTTTTCTTGATGTAGTGTTCCCTTTATCAATATAAAATGTCCATCTTTGTCTCGTTATCTTGAAATCTTTGTCAGATATAAGTATGACTTCATGTGCTTTTTTGTGGATGTTATTTGCTTGGAGAATCATTTTCCGCCCTTTTATTTTGAAACTACCTTTGTCTTTGCAGCTTAAGTGTGTCTCTTGTAGGCAGCATAATGTTGGGTTTTGTTTTTTGATCCACTCTGCTACTCTGTGCCTCTTTATTGGTGAATTCAGACCATTTACACTTAGGGAATCATTGATGTATGAGGATTTCCTATAGTCATTTTATCTTCTGTGTTCTGGAAGCTCTGTTCCTCCATTGGTTTTTTTCCTTTATGCTTCTGTCTGTTTTGTTTGGTGGTATTCCATACATCTTTCCTCTTTTTTTTTTTTTTTAAGCTATATGTCCTAGTTTGGGGATTTTTTTTTATGTGTGGTTACCATTAGGTTTATAAAAAATGAAGTTGCGCCAAAACCGGTTTGGCTCAGTGGATAGAGCGTCGGCCTGCGGACTGAAGGGTCCCAGGTTTGATTCCGGTCAAGGGCATGTAACTTGGTTGCGGGCACATCCCCGGTGGGAGGTGTGCAGGAGGCAGCTGATCGATGTTTCTCTCTCATCGATGTTTCTGACTATCTATCACTCTTCCTTCCTCTCTGTAAAAAATCAATAAAATATATTTTAAAAAAAAAATGAAGTTGCATATATACTGTAGTTTTTTTTAAAATCTTTTGAGTGCATCTAATCTTCATCTTCCTTTGCCAGTTCAAACCTTTCCCTCCTCCCCTTTTATGTTTCTGTGGTCACAAATTATCCCTGTTTATGTTGTAAGATTTTTGGTGATCTTACTCGTAGTGTTGTGACCTTATGTTCTTTTTTTCAGGTAGAATAACTTCCTTGAGTAGTTCCTGCAATGGAGGTTTTCTGGTGATAACAACCCTCAGCTTCTGTATGCCTGGGAACATCTTTGTTTCTCCTTAATATTTAATGGATAATTTTGCTGAATATATTATTCGTGGCTGTACTTTCTCTCTTTCAGACATTTGAATATTTGGTTCCACTCTCTTCTGGCTTGTAGAGTTTCTGCTGAGAAGTCAGATTAAATTCTGATGGTGAAGCATAGTAACCTCCATCTTGTATAAAACTGCTGTTTGAATTCTCTACTACTGTTAGATAGTCCCTAGTCCTGTAAACTCTGTCACTGTAAACTGTCACTTTAAGACAGTCTCTTATTCTACAAAATGACTTTGTTTTTAGTTCAAATAACAGAAAAAGATAAACTTAACTGTCTGACCTTGCAAGCTAGCCATCTAATGTAATAGACTAATACTGATAATAATTACGCTAAGTACAAACTCATTATGTATTCAAGGTTACAACTGTCTGTAACAATAACTCACACAGAGCCCTTTGTAATATATGCAAACAAAGAGGCTTGAAAAGTATAAATACAGAAAAACTTCCTGTATGGGTTGCTCAGAGATTTGGAAAAAGACACCTCCCTCTGGGATGCACGCAACAAACGACTCCTAATTGGCTCATTAAGGCATCTTGTATCTCACTTGCTAATTTACGATACAACAATGGGACTTCCTTTGTAGGTCGCTTCCTTCTTTTCCCTGGCTGCTTTGAGGATTTTTTCTTTGTCATTAATTTTTGACAGCTTTAATACCAAGTGCCTTGGAGAGTGCCTCTTTGGAGATGTTCTGTTTGCTTCTTGGATTCAAGGATCTAGTTCTTTCCATAGATTTGTGAAGTTCTCATCCACTATTCGTTTTAATAGACTCTCCATTCCATGATTCCTCTCTTCCTCCTCCGCAATACCTATAATTCTAATATTGCTTTTTCTTTTGAAGTCAGATAGGTCTCGTAGAGTTCTTTCCATTTCATTTTCTTTATTCTCAGGTCTCTCTCTTCTTCCCTCTGCATCATTTCTTGATTCCTATCTTCAGTATCACCAGTTCTTTCCTCTTTCTGGTTGGTTCTGTTTTCTATGCTCAATGGTTCACTCTTAATCTCAACTGCATGCTTCATTTCCAGGATTTCTGATTGGTTCTTTTTTAAAGTTTCAATTTCCTTGGTAAAATACTCATTTTGTTCATTCATTTGTTTTCTGAGTGCACTGAATTGTCTGTCAGTATTTTCTCTCATTTCGTTGGGTATTTTCAGAACTGCAATTTAGGGGATTTTTCATTTTCTTTCTCATCATCATCATTACTGTGGTTCCTTATGGTATTTGCTGTCCTTTAATTTCACATTTATCTCTGAAGATGTCTTTCTACTGTTTTCCAGTAGATGGCATTGAATTGCAAGATTTTTACCTCTGTGGTCTCCCAGTCTTAAATACAGTTAAACTGGGCAGCTTGGGAGTGAGGTTTGTTTTGCTCTCACTGTAATAGTGACCCCTGACTTCCATGGGGTCCCACCTCAAGCACCCTTTCTGGGAATCAGTCGCAGAGGGAAATAGCAATTCTACTGCAACAGCTCTTGGTTTATGGATAATATGCTCCTGGACCCGACTCCAAGGACATGGGAAGTGAGTTTTGGGAGCCCAAGTGGTGGCAGGGCTCGGTGGTTCTGTTTCTTTGTCTGACACACCACCGCTCGGCCCAACAGTGGGAAGCTGCACAGCAGAACCCTGTGCTCTGTCCGGTGTCTGCTGACTTAGACACTGTTCACTCATTCACTACTGCTCACCCTGCTGGGCTGCCCCACCCATCGCAACTCTCTGTTCCCTGCACCTGGCCGAGGAAAGTGCCTGCTACCTCCGGCTTTTTCCCCTTTCCCAGGTAGCAGTGAGCTCCCAGCTGCAGGGCTGTATCTGTGGGCCATCAGCACTTCCCTGCCTTCTTGTCTCCCAGATTATTCCTGGCTGTCCTCCTTTATTTGTTTCAGTGCATGGGTCTCTCAGGTATGTGTCTGTGTTGAGCAGGGATTTCTTTGTTGATTTATAGTTGGTTAACTTGTTAAAATTGCAACTGGTGAGACAGTTTGCAGCTGGGAATGGCAGAGGTCCCTGGATAAAGGTGAAATCAAGGATCTAGGCAAGAGAGTCTGCTGGACCTCTGTGCCCAGAGGGTCAGGGAGAAACTACAGGGTGCCAAGCCACGTCCCTAAGGACAGGCAAAACATCTGACTGTGGAAAAAAAAGGGACCACGGGACTGCAGGAGGTAGGGGATTTTGGACCTTGGAGTCTGGATTTTGGATCTGAGCTCAGAGGCAGCCCCAAAGGACTGGCCTGACCGCGCAGTGCTGGCAAGAGAGGAGCTTGCAGAGACGCAGTCCCTCCTCACACTGGGGTCTGAGGCTTTCTCCACTGAACCTAGTTCCTAGGACCTTTCGGATACAGACACTTACCCGTGGCTGAGGTGTGGGAGAAGGTGTGGACTTGTGGAATCTGGGGAGAGTAGGCGGAGGTCCAGGAGAGGTGGTAGAGAGTCTGGTGCTGAGTCATATCTAAGCCCCAGTCGCCATTTTCTCCTGAGAAATAGCCCCTCCCTCCAGTCTCCAGGCAACCAATATAGCCACACCCAGATCCCACCCTGAATAATACAAAAGAATATGAATACTCCGAGGTCATAGGAACTGGCCTAAAGAGAAATCTTTAGCCCCAGCAACCAGAAACTGAGAAACAGTACAGTAAAGACGACTGGAATCATAAGCCAGCCAAAGGAATGACACTTTTTTTGCTTTTATTTTTGGGTTTTTTTATTATCCCTTTTTCCTTTTTTCTTCTTTGTTTTCCTGTTTTTGTTTGTTGCTTTTTTTCTATTTCTTTTCGCATTATTTTTCCATCACTATTTTTTATTTGCTATTTTTAATTTTTATACCATTTTTTAAATCAATTTTTTTTGTAAATTTATTATTTTTTCTTCTCATCCACTTATTCCCTTTCTACTTCCTCAATACTAAATTGAGGTCCTCCCCATATTCATCCAATTCTTAATCTTATTTTCACTATATAAGCTCAGCCTCTACAGATTCTACCCCAGTCCTCTTTGCTGGGTGTGTGGTGTTTGCATTATTATTATTATTATTATTTTGTTTATCTATTGGTTCTGTGGTGTCATATATATATATATATATATATATATATATATATATTTTTTTTTTCTCCTTTTTATTCCTTTGTCTTTTATCCCTTATCTTTTTCTCTCTCTTCGATAGCATTTGTGCTATCTTTTCTCTGCCCTAACTCTCTTTGCTCAGGTGGTCACTTATATTGGGGTTATTGGTGTCGTGTGTACATTTGTGATTAGTTCCCTCTGTGTTGTGTCTTGTTGAGGTGAATTTTATCCTGTCTGGTCAAGGGGCTTGAGAGCAAGCCACATAACCAGACACCTAGAGAGGAAACTCCATCCATGAACGGGTCAATAACACCCCAGACCCAACTACAGAGGCAGGAAGAATGCGGCAGTGAGGGAAAGAGCATGAGTGAGTGAGGGAGTAAAAGAGAAGTGTGTGGTCAGATGGGGTGTGTGTATGTGTGTGTGTAAGAGAGAGAGAGAGAGAGAGAGAGAGTGAGGCACAGTTAGATCCCACAGGACCTTCAGGGGCAGGCTAATCAGGCTCGCCTAACTAGGCAGCTTCTGCTACCAATGCAAACAGTACCGGGAGGCCAGCTTGTCCTTAGAGGCCTAGCCTTTTTGAAGGGGAGAGCTGCTGTAACTGGGTTCCCAGCCTCAACTCCACCCAGAGTGCCCTCAGATAACACATGGGACTCTACAGCCACCCCTGCCAGGGACATGCTACCTAGGCCGTGATCCCACGGTCAACGAGGCTCCAGCCACCCTGGGTGCAGGCTCCTGTGAGTTCGGAAGCAGGCTCCCCTCTGACCGGCCCAACGCTTTAGCCCAGGGCACTGCAACCACGTGAACAGCAGACACGTGAGCAGCCCACTCGTGTCTAAGGAGCAGCAGCCCCGTGAGCAACCGCCACAGGCCTAAGAGCAGCAGCTTCACATGGCCTTCCCCTGTCCAAGGAGCAGCAGCTGTGTGAGCAGCCAGTTCCCCCGTCTGAGGAGCAGCAACCACGTGAGCAGCTCACCCCATCTGAGGAGCAGCAGCCGCTTGAGCAGCCCACCCACTACTGAGGAGCGGCAGCCCCACGCAGCCGGCCCCCCTGAGGAGCAGCCGCTGCACGCAGCCCACACCCTGCACCTGTCCGCAGAGCAGCAGCTGTGCCGCACGAGCAGCCAGCCACCTTCCAAGGAGCAGCAGCTGTGCAAGCAGCCCGCCCCCTTCTGAGGAGCAGCAGCTGTGTGAGTAGATAGTCCCTTCCGAGGAGCAGCAGCTTCACGAACCGCCTGCCCCCATCCGAGGAGCAGCAGTTGTGTGAGCCACCTGCCCCCATCCGAGGAGCAGCACCTGTGTGAGCAGCCCACCCCCTTCTGAGGAGCAACAGACGCACGAGCCGCTGGCCCACATCCGAGGAGCAGCAGCTGTGTGAGCAGTCCGCCCATATCCAAGGAGCAGCAGCTGTGTGAGCAGTCCACCCCCTTCTGAGGAACAGCAGCCACACGAGCATCCTCCCCCCATCTGAGGAGCAGCAGCCACATAAGCAGACTGCCCACATCCAAGGAGCAGCAGCCCTGTGCAGTCCGCACTGGTCCAAGGAGCAGCACCCACATGCAGCCTGCACCTGTCCGATGAGAAGGAGCCGGGTGAGTGGCCCATCCCTGTCCGAGGGGCATCAACAGCATGAGCAGCTGACTCCCACAAGAGGAGCAGCAGCTGCATGAGCAGACTGCCCCCCCCCCCGTCCGAGGAGAAGCAGCTGCACGAGCAACCTGGCAACCTGCACCCGTACAAGGAGCAGAAGCCCTGCAAGCAACCTGCCCCTGTCCAAGGAGCGGCAGCATCACGAGTAGCCCATCCCATCTGAGGAACAGTACCAGCACGCAGCCAGCCCCCGTCTAAAGAACAGCAGCCACGCGAGCAGTCCACCCCTGTCTGAGGAGCAGCAGCCACATGAGCAGCTGGCCCCGATCCAAGGAGCAGTGGACAGGAGCGACCCGTCCCCATCTGAGGAGCAGCAACCTCATAATCAGCCCACCTCCGTCCAAGGAACAGCAGTTATATGAGCAGCCTCCCCCACCAGCCAGAGGAGGCACCACTGCTGCGAACAGCACCCACCAGAGGAGACACTGACAACTGAGAAGCAGCTGCTACCGTAACTGCCCGAGGAGCAACCACAGCCACAGAAGCCACTGCCACCCAAGGAGCAGCCCCTGCACAGCTCAACATCTTAGATCAGTTGGTGAGACCAAAAATGGGTAGACAAAGATACCCCTAAAGGAAAGAAAAGGAGGAATTGTCAGAAAAACAGCTAAGTGAAACAGAGGCATGCAATATGTCAAAAAAGAATCCAGACTAAGGGTCATAGAGTTCATAAAGCAGATAGAAGAAAAAATCAACACCTTATGTAAGAATCAAGAAGAAATGAAGAGTGATATAGCTGCAATAAAAAACACCATGGAAAGTTTCAACAGTAGACTAGGAGAAGCGGAGGACCAAATTAGTGAACTAGAAGACAGGGAAGCAAAACACAGCCAAACTGAATTGCAACTGGAAAAAAAATTAAAAGACAGGAGGAAAGCCTCAGGGAGCCATGGAACAACATGAAACAAAGCAACATACGAATAATAGGGGTGCCAGAACAACAGGAAGAGGAACAAGGGTTAGAAGAACTATTTGAAAAAATAATGTCAGAAAACTTCCCTGATGTGGGGAAGAAAAAAGTAACACAAGTTCAGAGAGTCCCAAACAAAATGAACCCAAAAAGACCCACACCAAGACACATCATAATTACGATGGCAAATATTCAGGACAAAGAGAGAATCTTAAAAGCTGCAAGAGAAAGACAGAAAGTTACATACAAGGGAGCTCCCATTAGATTATCAAATGATTTCTCAACAGAAACACATCAGGCCAGAAAAGAATGGAAGGAAATTTACAAAGTGATACAAAGCAAGGGACTGAATCCAAGAATACTCTATCCAGCAAGGTTATCATTCAAAATTGAAGGGGAAATAAGGAGCTTCACAGACAAAAAAATGCTAAGGGAGTTTATCACTACCAAGCCAGCAATGCAAGAAATGCTAAAGGGACTGGTGTAAAAAGAAGAAATAAAAAGGTTAAGAAGGAACAAAGACACAAAAAATTAAGATGGCTACAAATAAGTTCCTTTCAATAATAACTTTAAACGTAAACGGACTAAATGCTCCAATCAAAAGACATCGAGTGGCTGAATGGATAAAAAAAATGACCCATATATATGCTGTCTACAAGAGACCCACCTCAGAAAAAGGGACTCATACAGACTGAAAGTGAAGGGATGGAAAAACATCTTTCAGGCAAATGGAAATGAAAAAAAGCTGCAGTAGCAGTACTTATTTCTGACAAAATAGACCTCAAAGTAAAGGCCAAACCAAGAGATAAGGAAGGCCACTTCATAATAATAAAGGGATCAATACAACAAGAGGATATAACCCTGATAAACATATATGCACCCAATGCAGGAGCACCGAAATACATAAAAAAAACCTCCTGGAAGATATCAAGGGAGAGATAGACAACAATACAATCATAGTAGGGGACTTTAATACACCACTGACATCACTGGATAAATCCTCTAGACAAAAAATCAGCAAAGAAACAGCAATTCTAAATGATTCACTAGATCAGATGGACCTAATTGACATCTTCAGAGCATTTCACCCCAAAGCCAAGGAATATACGTTCTTCTCAAGTGCACATGGGACATTTTCAAAAATAGACCACATATTGGGCCACAAGCAAAGTCTCCCCAAATTCAAAAAGATTGAAATCATATCAAGCACTTTCTCAGACCACAATGGCATAATACTAGAAATAAACTACAATAAAAACATTCCAAAAAATTCAAACACTTGGAAGCTGAATAGCATGCTATTAAACAATGATTGGGTTATCAATGAGATCAAAGAAGAAATTAAAAACATCCTGGAGACTAATGACAATAAAAACACAATAATGCAAATACTATGGGACACAATGAAAGCAGTCCTGAGAGGGAAGTTTATAGCTGTACAGGCCTACCTCAAAAAACAAGAAAAAATGGTGATAAATCATCTAACTCAACAACTCAAAGAATTAGAAAGAGAACAACAAGAAAAGCCCACAGTGAGCAGAAGGAAGGAAATATTAAAGATCAGAGCAGAAATGAATGACATACAGACCAAAAAAACAATACAAAAGATCAATGAAACCAAGAGCTGATTCTTTGAAAGAATAAACAAGATTGATGAACCTCTAGCCAGGCTCACCAAGAAGCAAAGAGAGAGGACCCAAATAAACAAAATCAGAAATGAAAGAGGAGAAATAACAATAGACCCCACAGAAATACAAAGGATTATTAAAAAATACTATGAACAACTCTATTCTAACAAACTAGACAACCTGGAGGAAATTGACACATTCCTAGAAAAATACAACCTTCCAAAACTTACTCAGGAAGATACTAAAAATCTCAATAGGCTGATAACTATGGAAGAAATTGAAGCAGTCATCAAAAAGCTTCCAGAAAACAAAAGCCCGGGGCCAGACGGCTTCACAGGGGAGTTTTACCAAACATTCAAGGAAAAACTAAAACCTATCCTCCTCAGACTATTCCAAAATATTCAAGAGGAAGGAACACTTCCAAGCTCATTCTATGAAGCCAGCATTACCCTAATACCAAAACCAGATAAAGATAACACAATGAAAGAGAATTACAGACCAATATCCCTCATGAACATAGATGCCAAAATCCTCAAGAAAATTCTAGCAAATCGGATCCAGCACTACATCAGAAAGATCATACACCATGACCAAGTAGGATTTATCCTGGGGATGCAAGGATGGTACAATATTCGCAAATCAATAAACGTGATACATCACATAAACAAATTGAGAGATAAAAATCACATAGTCATATCAATTGATACAGAAAAAGCATTTGACAATATCCAACTCCCTTTCTTGATAAAAACTCTCAGCAAGGTGGGAATAGAAGGATCATACCTCAACATAATAAAAGCCATATATGACAAACCCACAACCAACATCATACTCAATGGGCAAAAACTAAAACCATTTCCCCTAAGAACAGGAACAAGACAGGGATGCCCACTCTCACCACTCCTGTTCAACACAGTGCTGGAAGTACTAACCATTACAATCAGACAAGAATAAGAAATAAAGGCATCCAAATTGGAAAAGAAGAAGTAAAACTGTCCTTATTTGCAGATGACATGATACTGTACATAGAAAACCCTAAAGACTCCATCAAAAAATTATTAAACTTAATATATGAATTTGGAAATGTAGCAGGATACAAAATTAATGCCAAGAAATCTATGGCATTTCTATACACCAATAATGAACTTACAGAAGGAGAGACTAAAAAAGCAATCCCAGCCATAACCGGTTTGGCTCAGTGGATAGAGCGTCGGCCTGCGGACTGAAGGGTCCCAGGTTCGATTCCGGTCAAGGGCATGTACCTGGGTTGCGAGCACATCCCCAGTAGGGGGCGTGCAGGAGGCAGCTGATCTATGTCTCTCTCTCATCGATGTTTCTAACTCTCTATCCCTCTCTCTTCCTCTCTGTAAAAATCAATAAAATATATATATAAAAAAATAAAAATAAAAAAGCAATCCCATTTACCATCGCACCAAAAAAATTAAGATACCTAGGAATAAACTTAGCCAAGGAGGTAAAAGACTTATACACGGAAAACTACAGGACACTGAAAAAAGAGATAGAGGAAGATGTAAACAGATGGAAGAACATACCATGTTCATGGATTGGGAGAATCAACATCATTAAAATGTCCATACTACCCAAAGCAATCTATAGATTCAATGCACTCCCCATTAAAATACCAATGGCATATTTCACAGACCTAGAAAGAACTCTCCAAAAATTCATCTGGAATAAAAAAAGACCCCGAATAGTCACAGCAATCCTGAGAAAGAAGAACAAAGTAGGTGGGATCTCAATAACAGATTTCAAGCTGTATTACAAAGCCACTGTTCTCAAAACTGCCTGGTACTGGCACAAGAACAGACATATAGATCAATGGGATAGAATAGAGAACCCAGAAATCGACCCAAATCACTATGCTCAATTAATATTTGACAAAGGAAGGAGGCATGAACATACAATGGAGTCAAGACAGTTTCTTCAATAAATGGTGTTGGGAAAATTGGACAGATACATGCAAAAAAATGAAACTAGACCACCAACTTACACCATATACAAAAATAAACTCAAAATGGATCACGGACTTAAACATACTATGAGAAACCATAAAAATACTAGAGGAATCCACTGCCAGAAAAATCTCTGACATATGTCGAAGCAATTTCTTTACCGATATCGCTCCTAGGGCAATGGAAACTAAAGAGAAAATAAACAAATGGGACTACATCAAGATAAAAAGCTTTTGCAAAGCAAAGGAGACCATCAATAAAACAACAAGAAAGCCCACTGCATGGGAGAACATATTTGCCAATGATATCAACGGTAAGGGTTTAATCTCCAACATTTACAGGAAGCTCATGCAGCTTAACAAAAAGAAGATAAACAACCCAATCAAAAAATGGGCAACTGATTTAAATAGACACTTTTCGAAAGAAGACAGAAGGAAGGCCAAGAGACATATAAAAACCTGCTTAAAGTCACTAATCATCAGAGAGATGCAAATCAAAACAACAATGCAGTACCATTTCACGCCTGTCAGAATGGCTATTATCAACAAATCAACAAATGACGAGTGCTGGCCAGGATGCGGAGAAAAAGGAACCCTCGTGCACTGCTGGTGGGAATGCAGACTAGTGCAGCCACTGTAGAGAACAGTATGGGGTTTCCTCAAAAAACTAAAAATGGAACTCCCATTTGACCCAGTGATCCTACTTTTAGGAATATATCCCAAGAAACTAGAAACACGAATCAGAAAGGATATATGCACCCCTATGTTCATAGCAGCACAACTCACCTTAGCTAAGATTTGGAAACAGCCTAAGTGCCCATCAGCAGATGAGTGGATTAAAAAACGGTGGTACATCTACACAATGGAATACTACGCTGTGGTAAAAAAGAAGGAGTTCTTACCATTTGCAACAACATGGATGGAGATGGAGAGCATTATGCTAAGTGAAATAAGCCAGGCAGAGAAAGATAAATATCACATGATCTCACTCATTTGTGGAATATAATGAACAACATAAACTGATAAACAAAAATATATCCAGAGACAGAGAAACATCAATTAGAACGTCAAACCTCAGGGAAGGTAGGAGACAGTGGGGGTAAGAGGGAGAGATCAACCAAAGGACTTATATGCATGCATATAAGCCTAATCAATGGACACAGACAACAGGGGGATGGGGGCATGAATGAGAGGTGGGGGGAAATGGGGGAATAAGGACACATATGTAATACCTTAATCAATAAAGAAATTTTAAAAAGAAAAAAAAATGGAAATAAATTAAAAAGTAAGATACTTATGCCTGGGCTGGTTTGGCTCAGTGGATACAGCGTCGGCCTACAGACTGAAGGGTCCTAGGTTTGATTCCAGTCAAGGGCACATGCCCGGGTTGCAGGCTCGATCCCCAGTAGAGAATGTGCAAGAGGCAGCCAATCAATGATTCTCTCTCATCATTGATGTTTCTATCGCTTGGGCTTAATGGCCCAACGCAAGGGCAGAAATCCAGCTTTTTTTTTGGGTTAGACCAAGCATGTCAAACTCACAGGCTAACATGGGCCAAATAAACAAGGTTTAAGTTTATGTGGGCCACAAAAAAACAAAAGCTTCAATTTTCATAGAAACATAGGTTTATTTCAATAGAGACATGCTGAATACAAAGGGCTGAAATAAATGAGTAATCATTTTTATAAAAATTAATATTTTTCTTGAACATTAACTTACCAGACACTGAATAACTGCACAAATTAATAGGCATAATGCAAATAAACCTGTTTTTCTTTTTCTCCGAAAGTGAAATATTTCCTGTTGCGTAAACCAAACAAGTCAGTGCAAGACTAATGACAAGGCAATCAGCTGCTAAAATATTCGCTGCTAGTATTAGTGGAGAGAAATGGTGCGCCTGCACATAAGGGAAATGAATGCAACACGATTATAGTAATCAATCATTAGTGAACATTGTAGTTCGTTATTAATAATTATGTATAACAGGATATTGTAAAAATTAAGTTATGAAATTTTTATTAAAATGTTTTTTACATACTGTTATATTGGCTGGGCTGCAAAAATATTCATTGTGGGCTGCATGCAGCCCCAGGCTGCGAGTTTGACATGCTTGGGTTAGACAGTAACTGGGACAAACTCCCAGTGCCCGTCCACTGGTAATGAGAATTAAATCTGTTTATGATAGTTGCTTTTTTAAAAATATATATTTCTTTATTGATTTCAGAGAGGAAGGAAGAGGGAGAGATAGAAACATCAATGATGAAAGACAATCATTGATCGGCTGCCTCCTGCACGCCCCCTACTGGGGATCGAGCCCACAACCCAGGCATGTGCCCTTGGTCGGAATCGAACCTGGGACCCTTCAGTCCACAGGCCAACACTATCCACTGAGACAAACTGGCTAGGGCTGATGGCTGCTTTTTATGGTTTTGCTTCAAGCCTATCTCTCAGCTTTGGTACTTTGAAGTTCATAAATTTAATGAGAAGCAAACAAAATCAATTTAACCTGTTTTATTCAAAGAGCCATTTTATTATATCACTAGAGGCCCGATGCATGAAATTCGTGCAAGAGTAGGCCTTCCTTCCCCCGGCTGCCGGCACCGGCTTCCCTCCGGCACCCAGGACTCGGGCTTCCCTCTGGCCACCAGCAGGCACCCGGGACCTGGGCTTCCTTTCCAGCCTTGGCTTTGTCCGGAAGGTCGTCTGGTCTAATTAGCATATTACACTTTTATTATTATAGATTTTTATTATATTATTTATTACATTATATTTATGTTGATATATTTCATACAGCATATTTCCTAATGTGCCATTTTCGATGTTGGTTTTAAAAATACTGATCTGACCTGGCTGGTTTGGCTCAGTGGATAGAGCGTCGGCCAGAGGACTGGAAAGTCCCAGGTTTGATTCCAGGCAAGGGTGTATGCCTGGGTTGAGGGCTTGATCCCCAGAAGGGGACATGCAGGAGGCAGCCAATCAATGATTCTCTGTCATCATTGATGTTTCTCTCTCTCTCTCTCCTCCCTTCCTCTCTGAAATCAATAATATATATATATATATATATATATTTTATTTTTTTTTTTTTAAATATATTTTATTGATTTTTTATAGAGAGAAAGGAAGAGTGATAGATAGTCAGAAACATCGATGAGAGAGAAACATCGATCAGCTGCCTCTTGCACACCTCCTACTGGGGATGTGCCCGCAACCAAGTTACATGCCCTTGACCGGAATCGAACCTGGGACCTTTCAGTCCGCAGGCCGACGCTCTATCCACTGAGCCAAACCGGTTTTGGCTATATATATATTTTAAATATAATAAAATAAAAATAGTGTTCTACATAAATTTCCTGTTTTCTTATTTTTTCCTCCTTTTTGTTTGTATTTAAGATATTTCATTTCAGTTTTCTCTTCTATTTCAGCCATTCTATAATGTGTCACTAAACCTCTAATCCATTTCTTCATTTGATAGCCAAACACTTCACATTTTTTACAATGCATAGTATTCCATTGTGTAAGTGTACCACAGCTTAAAATAAATTGTTTTTCTTGATTTCGGAGAGTAAGGAAGAGGGAGAGAGAAACATCAACGATGAGAGAGAATCACTGATCAGCTGCCTCTTGCACGCCTCCTTTTGGGGATCAAACCCAAAACCCAGGCATATGCCCTGACTGGGAATCTAACCATGACCTCCTAGTTCAGAGGTCGATGCTCAACCACTTAGCCACACCGGCTGGGCCAAACATATCACATTTAATAAAATGTTTGTGAGACTACTTTTCACAGGTTTAGCTAATGCTTTCAAATAATCACAAGGACTTTTAGTGTCCTTCATTTACTGAAAATAAGACATACCATCATAATATGGGGTCCTGAGGAGTTACCACCTGTAGAGCTCCCTGTTTTAAATCTTTTTAGAGAATATATTTTCTCCAGGTGATAGAGTAGGCAGTTAGATAGGCATGAGCAGAGCAGGAAGGACAGGCCAGATATGGAATGTCACCAAAGCCAAAAGTACTGGGAGCCTAGCAATGGGTAAAACTGGGAAAATAAATATTATAATCTAGTACAGTGGTCGGCAAACTGCGGCTCGCGAGCCACACGCGGCTCGCGAGCCGTGGTTTGCCGCTCTGTTGACTAATGAGTTTGCTGACCACTGGGATAGGGGCTTAATCACAAGGAACAACAACAGCCTGTAATTATTGGAATCGAGAGTCTAGGTCAGTGGTCGGCAAACTCATTAGTCAACAGAGCGGCAAACCGTAGTACCTTACCCCCAGAGTGACTTTTCCTCCCCTAAAATGTTGCTAGTCATGTAGTTTAGACACCCTTAGAGAAAGAACAACTAGCTGGAGAATAGTCTTATAGACTTCCATACAAGCCCGTGCACTACCACTTCCTTAAGCATTAAGTCCTCAGGACAATGAGGTTCTGGTCAGCATCAAATAACCTTAGGAATAAAGCTTCCGGTCTGTTGATGACAGAGACAGAGTTTTGATCAAACTAGAGTTAACAACTAGGCCTCAGTAGTAATTCAGCTCCAGGCCCAGAAAAGCTGCAAGGCCAAGTGGGGTGATGCCATGGCTGATATCAGGACCAGCTGTGATGACTAATGACCTGCCTTGGTACTGACCAATCAGAGACCATGACCCTGATAGGACACACCTGGAAAACTGATGAATATTTTGAGATCATCCCCTGACACCTCAGGCGTGTACCTTTGCTTTCTTTTTCCTAAGCTCCGAAGGCCCTTCTTTTGCCTCTACAACTTGTTTCCTGAGTCCACGCAGCCCAACTGGTTCACTTCTTCTACCTCTGTCACTTTCTAAATAAACTTGCATTCGAGTTCTTGGCTCTGAATGCTTTCTTAGCTGAACTCAAGGATAGAGGCCTAACTCTGCCATTAACACAGGCACGATATTTTCAATTCTTAAAGAAATTGCCTGGTTGCTTGGATATTCCTTCACCCAGATGGGAGAAAATTGCAAAATAACTCTTTCATAACCTCAGTTCCAGAACCCACAAATAGAATAATCGATATGAAAATTCTGATGACTGGCTCTGCTCTTTGGAGAGCGTGTTGGCATTATGTTAGCCTTTAAAAAAAAATATTTAAACCTATTTCTCTTTTGACCTTTTCCCATCAATAAACAAATTAATAAACAAAACAAAACAAATAGAAGCTAAATAAAATACCCAACAAAAGAAAATTATCTGTGAAAGTAATAAAGAATGTGGTTAACCCTTACAAAGTCTGCACAAATGGCCTTTGGACAAATTACAAAAGAATTCTGAAATGTTGTCATTATAATTAGATTGAAAGGAGTTGCTCCCAGTGGCTGCTACTCCTGCAGGTAAGTACTCTCCCCATTCTGCTGAATCATCAGGCCCAAGTGAACAGTGGAACTTTGCCCTGAACTGGAAGGTGTAAAGTTGAAAGCAAATGTCAACAGTCTCACTGACCTTTCCCTGTGCTAAAGGGCAGAATCCTTTTGCAAAACCAGCTAATATAAAATCAGGGGATTTACTCCAACTCATAGTTCAGATTTCACACTTTATACTGAGTGATTCTATCAGTAATTCTTTTGACACACAGGGTCCCATGAACTGATTACTATCTACACAGTCTGTGCTGTTAATGCCAAACCAGTCTTGAATTAATCAACAGTCCAAATTAATCAATAGTATTACTTTGGTAACAGGCAATCATACATTTATTTTATTTTTCCTTTATTTTAGAGAGAAAGGAAGGGAAAGGGGGAAAGAGAGAGAAACATAGGTGTGAGACAGAAACACCGATAGATTGCCTCCCATATCCACCCCAACCAGGGATCAAAACCACAGCCTGGGTATGTGCCCTGACTGGGAATTGAACCCTCAACCAACCCTTCAGTGCACGTAATGACATTCCAACCAATTGAGCCACACTGGCCAGGGCAGGCAATCATACATTTATTATCTCATTTCTCCAGCATGAGTACAGAGCTAATGTTCTTGAGAGATCCTCCCTTCCCCCAACTGATGGACGTAGTATGATGTAAACTGCACCTGTGGCCTGGACATTCCTGAGCACCTAACCAGGCACCTTATATGGACTGTACATTGAACCACCAATCAGCACCTGCCAAATACCCTAAGCCCCCGATTCCTAAGTACCTAAGTGCCTAATCATGTGCCTTATATGAAACCACCAATCAGCGCGTGCCGAGTACCCTAAGCCCCATCCCTTTCCATTCCTCCCCTCAAAAGGCGTGTTCACTCCTGCACGTGTGCTCTCTTCCTTTGCAAGACAGCCCGGCAGGGTCCTTCTCCTCTAATAAAGCCTGTGTCCTGGTTTTCGGCACTCTGTCTCATCTTTCATTTGGTGCTGAAACCCGGGAGCGTGGATGATCCTCGAACCTAGCCCCGAGCTTCTGACTCCTGCTCTGGCTCTGCTCGGTGGCATGGTTCTGAGTTGATTGGCCTGCTCTGGACACCTCTCGAACCCTGCCGTACCAGGACACGAGGAGATCTCGTTGCTTTCTCACTGGTAGGCTTCAGGGACTTTCCCGACCGCCCCCTCTCCCCCATCGTTCCCTTGACCTGGAAGGGCCTCAGAGTTTTCCCGTCTGCTCAGCTACACGTTCTACGTTCTATGAAAGCCCAGGCACCTGGCCGGGAAAACTCTGCTCTACTCCACGGGAAAGGTCTTGGGGTGATGACCTTGGAACCTTCTCTCGTCTCTCTCTCTCTACAGGTTGGCTGAGGGAAAAGGTGGACGCTCCTTCTTTCCTCCCCAACTTCTCGGTGGCCCTTCCCTCTGGTCATGGGGACCTCTCAGTCCAAACCCGCTCTACACACCCTTACGGTGTCTCCTCGCCAATCTCTTGACCCTTGGTCTTTCTGGCTACATCAAACCAAAGAAGCTCTACCTGGCCACAATATAAACTCGACAATGTCTCTCTGTGGCCCGAAAACGGCACTTTCGATTCCAATATCCTCCAAGACCTAGATAATTTTTGCCACTGGACAGGGAGGCCTCAGAGATCCCTACGAACAGGCTTTCCCCCCTCAACCCCCCACTCTTGCCCCTCGCTTTACTCCTCATGTTCCACCCATCAGATCCTCCTCACGAAGTCCTCTTTGTCCTCTCAAACCTGTCCTCAGCCCCTTTCTCTGTCTTCTGACTGCTCTTTCGGCATAGCGGATCATTCCTCTCCACGTGTCTCACTCCCACCGCCCCTTACAACCCAGCCGCAGAATCCACACCCCACGCTCTGCCTCTGAGAACTCTAACCGCCCGCCTTCCCCTGTGCGCTCTCCGCCGAATCTCCGCTCCCGTGATCACCAGCAACCGAATTCATAGGTGGCTGGCCATTCCCTTCTCACTTTCTGATCTTCCTGAGAGCCCAAATCCTGAGAACGTGAGCTCCAAAACAGCCTTTCCCATCTAACACTCATTCTCAGGCCACCCAAAGACTGCCTTCCGCAACAGCTTCTTCTATTCCCACGTCCATTCTACCCCCGAGGGAGGCAGCAGGAACTGAGGGCTTAGTCTGAGCCCACGTCCCATTCTCTATGTCCAGCCTCACAGATTGAGAGGCATCTCAGGTTTCTTTTTCCACTGACCTGATCTCCTTTACTCCCCGACATACGCCGCAAACTTCAAAAAAATAGATACAGGTCCACAAACCCCTCAAAAAGACGTCGTTAACCTGACCTTTAAGGTCTTTAATAATAGAGACAAGGAGACCCAAATCCAAAATCAAAGGCGAGATCAGGCCAAGGCTGAGGCCCAGTAGGAGGCCTTCCAGCTCCTAGCCACTGCTCTCATGAACCCCAAACCAAGTGCTGGTCCTCCAACTTCGGGTAAGTCAGGGGCTAAGCCTCCTCTGGGCCCATGCTTCAAATGTAGCAAGGAAGGACACTGGGCCAAGTCCTGCTCAAACCTGAGACCCCAGCCTGGGCCCTGCCCAAGGTGCGGAAGGGAAGGCCACTAGAAATCAGACTGTAGTCTGGCCCTCCGGTTCAGGCCTCAGCCAGTGCAGCATGGCCACCCTCTGGATCTGGTTTGGAGCTCACAGACCTCCTAGGACTGGCCACCGAAGAAGCTGCCCAGGCCCTGACAGGGCCCCACTGACTTACATCACCAGGACAGAGCCTCAGGTAACGACTGTGATGGCAGGTAAGCCAATCTCTTTTTAATTGACACTAGGGCCATTTACTCTGCCCTCCGAATTCGCTGGGACCCTTGTCCACTCCTCAGTCTCTATTATGGGGGTTGACGGATTAGTCTCACAGCCATTAGCCACCTCACGTCTACACTGCATCTTACTAAATCCCCCCATTCACTCTTTTCTCATTCTACCTTGGTGCCCGGCCAGGGCTACCATGCATCCCCTCATAAAACCCAGTTGTCCCAAACCAGTCACCTACCTCAGTTTCACTCTCTCGACCCACAAGGCCGAGCCATTCCTGGGACTGTAAACGCCTTATCTCCTTGTCTCCTCTATGATCATTATCTCTAGGAAAAATGCGGAGGTTTAAAATTCAAGCGGCTAGAGGCCTGGAAACAGGCTTTGGGGCCTACTCCCTCCTCCCCCTGCCTTTTCTCCAGCCTCATCTTCCACTGCTCCTTTCCTTCCCTTTCTCTTTTCCCTTGGATAACAGCCCATTCCAATATTCCTTCCCACTTTCACTGCAACACAATCTCAATCACTCATCTGTCACCCCTTATTGGTAGCACCATGGTGACTACCCTCTCAGCTTGGAGTGCAGAACTAGAAAAAGGAATCTCATACCCTTTAGTCCACCTCTTCTCCTTATACCTATCAGCTTGTCTCCGTGATCAGGGATTTTTCTTCCTCTGTGGGGAAAACAAATACATCTGTCTCCCCATCAGCTGGACAGGAACCTGTACTCTCATTTATCTCTCACCCAATGTAGATGCAGCCCCCAATAATCAGTCTTTACCTGTCCCCGTAACCCATCATATCTGACACAAAAGAGGAGTCCAGATAATCCCTCTCCTCATAACCCTGGGCATCACAGCAGGGGTTGGGACTGCCACAGGGAGCTTAACCACTGCTCATCCTATTTTGAAACCCTCTCTCAGGACCTGCAAGAAACATGTGGATGCCCGGCAAGGGGCAAAACTGGGAAAACAAGAACCTCACCCCCAGGGTAACCTATTCTCCCCTTTCATATCACTAATAAGGCAACTGAGACCCCTACTCTTTTCCCCCCTAAAAATAACATCTAGGTCTCAGTTGTATTTCAGCTCCAGGCCCAGAAAAGCAGCAAAACCAGACAAGTGACGCTGTGGCAGCCTCAGGACCAGCTTTTACCTCCCAAGTGACTCAACAGGATCGCTCTCAAGACTTCACCAACCAGTCTCTTGGGGAAATCATGCTGCTGCACCCCTCGTCCAGCACGGAAAACACTACCTGCTTTTCGCTCACTTACTCCATGGCTCCTCCCACTATTAGGCCCACTGGTATTTATACTTTTAATTTTGCTCTTTGGCCCCTGTCTCATGCGCTGTTTCACTAGTTTTTTGCAGAACAGAATGCAGGAGTTCGCCAACCAGAAGGTGGGAGAGATCTACCTGGCCTTGAATTCAGAACCTAGAGACACCTATGGCATCAGAATCCTTGAGACCCCGGGTAGACACCCTTAACGACACCCCCTCTCAGCAGGAAGTAGCTATGGAAGATGGACCTTCACCCCCTGACCTTGCCCGGACTCTCAATTTTTTTTAAAAAAAAATATATTTTATTGATTTTTTTACAGAGAGGAAGGGAGAGGGATAGAGATCCAGAAACATCGATGAGAGAGAAACATCGATCAGCTGCCTCCTGCACACCCCTCACTGGGGATATGCCCGCAACCAAGGTACATGCCCCTGACCGGAATCAAACCTGGGACCTTTCAGTCCACAGGCTGACGCTCTTTCCACTGAGCCAAACTGGTTAGGGCTCTCAATTTTTTTTTTTAATAATATTACTAAAAGCCTGGAATGATAGATCCTCTCTTCCCCCAACTGATGGACGGAGTATGACGTAAACTGCACCTGTGGCCTGGACATTCCTGAGCACCTAACCAGACACCTTATATGGACTGTACATTGAACCACCAATCAGCACCTGCCAAATACCCTAAGCCCCCGATTCCTAAGTACCTAAGTGCCTAATCATGTGCCTTATATGAAACCACCAATCAGCATGTGCCGAGTACCCTAAGCCCCATCCCTTCCCATTCCTCCCCTCAAAAGGCGTGTTCACTCCTGCACGTGTGCTCTCTTCCTTTGCAAGGCAGCCGGGCAGGGTCCTTCTCCTCTAATAAAGCCTGTAGTCCTGGTTTTCGGCCCTCTGTCTCATCTTTCAGTTCTCAAGTTGGGATACAAATCAAAATAAGAAAGGAGCTTTAAAACACTCCACATCCTCAAATATTTTTATGTTCCACTCTTTGTGATTGAAGACTGTTACTGAGCAGATGGTCTACTGACCCTGAGTCCACAGTCTAAGAAATCGCACATTGCAAGCATCTTTTTCCATTCAACAATGTGTTTTAAAAGGTTATCAGCCGAAACCGGTTTGGCTCAGTGGATAGAGCGTTGGCCTACGGACTGAAGGGTCCCAGGTTCGATTCCGGTCAGGGGCATGTACCTTGGTTGCGGGCACATCCCCAGTAGGAGGTGTGCAGGAGGCGGCTGATCGATGTCTCTCTCTCATCGATGTTTCTAACTCTCTATCCCTCTCCCTTCCTCTCTGTAAGAAATCAATAAAATATATTAAAAAAAAAAAAAAGAAAGAAACACCTTGACATGGGCAGATGGATCACATTAAAAAAAAAAAGGTTATCAGATGCAGGGGCTGGTTGTAAAAAGGGATGAATCTAAGAATTATGAAAACACACACATACTGACTTTGTAACGACAAGAGTGGAGAGTAATGGGGGTTTGAGAAAACAATGGTCAAAAGTAACTAGATTCCTTATCTGTTGTGGCCCAAGGGAATAGCGTACAAGATTGGGAGTCTGAAGCATGGTCTGGGTCCAATGGCTCTGGGCAAGTTACTTTACCTCCTGCTTTTTAACACTGTCCTCATCTACAATACTGGGGTAAAGGGTACACGTCCGTCTACTTACGGATTTAATGAACGTGTGTCACTATGCTTCACAGATTGCAGCCACAAAGTTTTGAAAGCATATATGTTAACGCGTGTAAATAACCTGGAACACAGGGGATGAGAAAGCCGGACTACAAGACCCAACATTCACTTTGCCTAACTCTAGAACCCGCCCCGGTCCCAGCAGCCTTTGCGGCGGGGGCGGGTCAGGAGCGCGCTCCGCGCCACACCCCCGACCCGGTCCTCCTTCGCCGGGACTACGCGTCCCGAAACGGCCGGGGAGCGCTGGTCCTTGGGGGAGAGGCCTCCGAATTCCGGTTTCTTACCTGCTCGGCATAGGCCGCAGCCTCCTGTTAGCCCTGCCTTCAAACACCGACCCCGCGAAGGGAGGGACGTGCGGAAGGTTCCAATCGGAGAGAGAATGTATTAATACCCTCACTTCATCCCGAGCGGGGACTAATTTTAGCCCCGCCTCTTCCGCCCAGCTACTTAATGCCGTGGGTTGCCCTCCTCCTGTCAGTCAGAGGAGGTGCAGGGCGACTCCTAGTCAGCTTGCTGCCGACTGGGGGACTGTGTTGAACTTTTAGGTGGAAGATGTCGGAAAGTAACTTCGGCGACGGAAGCGAGGAACAGGTGTCTGGTGCTGCGGTCCTCGCCCGGGCCCTGAAAGCGCAAGTACGAGGGACCTGCTTGAGGTGACAGGCTCCTACGGGAGCCGGCGAGGGCCCATTGTGTTGGGAACCAGTATTGCCAGGGCGGGGGGCAGGGGGGGTGTAATTGGAAAGGAGGGAGGGTCGCGTGAAGTTTTCCTTTTAGCGCCCCGGAGGGAACCGTGTGGCGGGGGTCCGTGCACTTATCCCCCTGTTCTTGGCCCCCCAGGATGTGAAGTACATGTTTGGCATCGTGGGCATCCCAGTGACCGAAATCGCCATTGCCGCCCAGCAGCTGGGCATCAGATACGTGGGGATGAGGAATGAGCAAGCGGTAAGTATGGACACTGGGAGCCCAGGGCATATTGTTAATGATTAATAATAAAGGCAAATACTCATTGCAGACACTCAGTGCTTACGGCTATTCCAATACTTGACACGTGTCAATCACAACAATTTTATGAGGCAGGTACTATCAATCCCAGTTGACAGGTGAGAAAAGTGAGATGCGGAGAGGTTAAGTAACTTGCCTGAGATGACAACTGTTATGGCGGAGTCAGGATTTGAACCCAGGAATTCTGGGTCTGGATTCCTTACTCTTAACACTACTCCGGTTACGTGGGAGATCCGTTCCCACAGCGCAAGGTAAAGCTACCTCACTCACATGGAGCACATACACAGCAGTAATGAAGTGAAACAGTAAAAAAAAAAAAAAAATTAAAGATAACAATGCCTGACCTTTACTTGTGGTAAATAAATAATAAAAAACATAAAGCACATATGTACATACGTCGAAATGGCGGAACTTTTTTTTTTAATAAATGGAAGATGGTGATGTAACCACGCAATGCCGTTTGTCGAGTCCGATGTAACCCAAGGACTGCCTGTACCCTATTGTGCTCTGCGAAATGTGTCAGAATTGGGACAGTTTCCATGTCTAAGTCTGGGTCCCCTGTCCTTCACTCCCATAACTACCTGTTACATGTTTATTTCTGTGTATTATTTCACTGGTCTGATTCTCCTATTAGTCTGTGAGCTCCAGGAGGGCAGGGGTATTATCTCTTCCTGACACATCTGTATCTGCCTAGGTGGTTCCTGCACGTGGTAGGTACTCAGGGAGTGCCTGCGCTATGCATGGGGGAAGCCCAGGTCTCATGTCATATAGCAGGTGTCCCTGCAAGGTGACATATCACGGAAGGTACAGCTATGATTAGAACTCAGGTGTCCTAAATCCCAGGCCAGTGCTTGTTCCACCACATCATGCTGCCACCGTTCTTAGAGGCTTGGCTCAGTGGTTGAGCGTCAACCTATGAACCAGGAGATCACAGTTTGATTCCAGTCAGGCCACATCCCAAGTTAGGGGCTTGATCTCTGGTGGGGGGCATGCAGGAGGCAGCCAATCAATGATTCTCTCACATCATTGGTGTTTCTCTCCCTCTCCCTCTCCCTCTCCCACTTTCTTCCTCTCTTTTGATCTGAAATCAATAAAAAAAGAAAAAAGAAAGAAAGGCAGCTTCAAGCTTTATCAGTCCCCATAAGCTTAGTTGCAGGCCTCCTTAGGTCTCAGGTACTTCGTTGGACACTGGATGTGGAGATGAACGACAGTTCCTGTCCTTGAGGGGCTTATAACCTAGCTGTGGAGACAGACAGAAACGAACAGTTTTATTATAATGTGGTAAATACTGTAATTTAGATATATCCAGGGTGCTGTGGAAGTCCAGAAAAAGATACCCTGCTCAGCCTAAGACTTCCGAGGTTTCCTGGAGGAGAGGATGCCAAGCTGTCTTGAAGGATGAATAGACATTAACCAGCTAGGAAGGAGAGGACAGGCTCTTCTGGAGGTGATTCCTAGGTTTGGGCTTGCTTCACTGACTAGGTGGATCATCGTGCCACTGACTCAGTTGGGGAATACAAAGGGAAGAGCCAATTTGAAGAGAAAAAGTAATGAGTCCCAATTGGGACATAATGAGTTTGAGATGCTTGTAGGACATTCCCAATGCATATGCCCCTCAGTCAACCTGACTTTTTGCAGCAAAGGAAGACTTAACTAGAGAATGTGAGAACAAAAATACAAATTACTAATATCACGAATGAAAAAGGAGACCAATGTGTTGAAGAAGAAATCACAATGGAAATTTTGAATTGAATTATAATGAAAAAATGTGATTGCCAGCCCAGCCAGTGCATCAAGAAGTCACCGGTTCAATTTCTGGTCAGGGCACATGCCTGGGTTGCGGACTACACCCCCTGCAGGAGGCAGCCAATCCATGATTCTCTCTCATTGATGTTTCTATAGCTCTCTTCCTCTCTCTATAAAATCAATAAAAATATATATTAAAAATGTGATACCAAACTTGTGATAGCTAAAGCAGTTCTTAGAGGAAATAGTTTCAAATTAATCTATAGTAAAGAAGATCAGAAACCAATGCTGTAAGTTTACATTTTAAGAAGCTAGAAAAAGAAAACCAAATTAACCCCCAAATTAAAGGAGTAAAATAAATGAGCAAAAATCACTGAAACAGAAAACAAATTTACAAATCAGTGAAGTAAAAAATTGGTTCTTTGGAAATACTAATAAATTTGATAAATCCCTAGCAAGACTGATAAAGAATAAAAGAGAAAAACACAAATCACCGATATTAGGAATAAAAAAGGGCACATTTCTATTGATCCTGAAGATATTTAAGCAATTGTAAGAGGATATATTTTTATTACCTATGAGTTTTACTTTATACTTACTAAAATCTTAGACCTATTTAAGCATGGATTTTTTTTTATCACGTGTATATACATAAAAAGGAAAATAAAAGCAGAAATTGATTAAGGTATTTCTAAAATTTATTTTCACTTAGAGCCCTGGTCCTCTGAATCACTTTGTATACTTATACATGTATGTATTTTTTAATTGTGGTAAAAAAAATCATATAAAATTTACCATCTTAACCATTATTAAATGCACAGCTCTTAACCATTTTTTAAGTGTTCATTCACATTGTTTTGCAACAGCTCTCCAGAACTTTTTCTAGAGAAAGTGGAACTCTGTACCCATTAAATAACTCCCCGTTTACCCTGTTCCCATAGCCCCTGGCAACCACCATTCTACTTTTGTTTCTATGAATTTGACTACTTTAGATACCTCATATAAATGGAATTATACAGTATTCGTCCTTTTGTGGCTGGATTATTTCACTTAGTATAATGTCCTCAAGGTTCATTCATGTAGCATGTGCCAGGACTTCCTTTTTTTTTTTTTTTTAATTCTCACTTCACTTAAAAAAATTACCTTTATTGTTGAAAGTATTACAGATGTCCCCTTTTCCCTCCTCATTGACCCCTTCAACTCCACTCTGGTCTCTTTCCCAGGCCTTCCCCAAATTATTGTCTGTCCATGGGCTATTCTTATATACATATAAGTTCATTGGTTAATCTCTGCCTGCCCCCCACCCCTTCCCTCTGAAATACATCACTCTGTTGCATGCTTCAATGTCTCAGGATCTTTTTTGTTCATCAGTTTATTTTGTGTAAGAGGATATTGTGAATAAACTAGATCATATGGGCACAAATTCCTTGAAAAACAAAAACTAGATTCAGTATCTAAACCATTATTTGAAATTTACAGGTAGAACATTACTTGTTAAAATGGAAGGTTTTTCAATTCCTCCTTTACAATTAAGTTCTAGTCTTTTAATAATAAATTATTAGCCATAGCCGGTTTGGCTCAGTGGATAGAGTGTTGGCCTGTGGACTAAAGGGTCCTGGGTTTGATTCTGGTCAAGGGCACATACCTTGGTTGCAAGCTCGATCTCTGGCCCTGGTTGGGGCCTGTGTGGGAGGCAACCAATCAATGAGTTTCTCTCACATCGATGTTTCTCTATCTCTCCTCCTACCTTCCACTCTCTCTAAAAAATTCAATGGAAAAATATCCTTGGGTGAGGATTAACAACAACAAAAAATAAATTATTATACATGTACTTACTATAAGAATCCCAATATGCTCAAGTCCCAGTGTTTTTTCTTTGTAGGCTTGTTACGCTGCCTCTGCGGTTGGATATCTGACAGGCAGGTAAACTAAAGTCTTTGTTTTATTTCCATTTCTTTTCAAGGCTGTCTTTATCAGAGGTTCCTAAGAAAATGCTTTATAAATGTAAAATGACAAAGTGAATTATATGAAGATAACTTTTCCTTGGTGTTGTAAGCTTAGAAAGTCATCTAGGGTAAAGCATTCAAATTCAATTTAAAGAGTTGGACAGAACACTATATTTCACAATTACTTTCAGAGATCAATTGACATATTTACTTGTTAAGAAATATTTTAAAGACACTTCATTTTTCCATTCACAAATGTAATCAGTACTCAAAATTTTACTTCTGTATGCAGTCAACGTGTCTTAGCCAGATATAATAAGAGCAAAATGTGAAGAGGTTAGTGAAACACCATGTGAAGATGATAGGTACCTTATTTCTCGCAGGAAGACTAGTATCTTTCTCTTGGCTTTTTTTTCTAATTCAAAAAATATTTTAGTTATTGTTTTACCAGTTGTAGAAAAGACCTATATGCCCTTCCTTTGAAGTCCAAGAACATTACCATGTTTCACTGTAAGTGGTATGAATCAAGTATTGCATTTAACCTATTTTTAATAAAACAAATTGTTTTGCTTTTAGGCCGGGAGTATGCCTTGTTGTTTCTGGCCCAGGTCTCGTGCACGCCTTGGGTGGTATGGCAAATGCAAACATGAACTGTTGGTAATTAGATTGTTATTATTGAAAACATTTTCTTAAGAATGTCAGTGCATGATTTTACATATGGAGCAACTGCTGATCTGAGGTGGGAAGACCTGGAATCAAGTGCTTAAGAGAATGGCTTAGTAAAAATTAAATTAAGAGGAGTGTTAAGAAGAAAATTTTAAAACTATCAATAATTCGTGTACCTAGAAACAAACACTGAATACACACACACACACACACACGTGCGCGCGCACACACACACACACGTGCAGGTGTGGGCAAAAGTAAGTTTACAGTTGTTTGTATGAAAAAAGACATGCAGGTTATGGTTACTACAATAGCTTTATTAACTCAAAAGAATGTTACAATGGCAAAAAAAAAAAAAAAACACACACACACAAAAAAACTACTTTTGCCACTCCTGTATATATCTGTATATATATTTGAATGTGTGTGTAGTTCTCTTTAAGTGAATAATTATTTTTTTAAAGATCTCAGATCAGTATGCAAGAATGTATTTAATTCTTCATCTTTTCTTACATAATTGGCAAGACAGTTGAAATTAAAATTTTTATATTTCTTTGACCTTGTCCTTAGTCCCATCTCTGATACTTTACCAATAAGATCATGTTAAAAGGGGTTATCTTTTCATCAGTTCATAAAGTATTTATTTAAAATTTATTATAAAAAATGTATCCTCCTCTTAATCCCGAGAATAATAGGAAGGGCATAAAAATTCATTTTAAATCGCCACACCTAGTGGTTTAGCATTAGCATCCAAAAGGGGTGGAGGAGAGAGGGGAATGGAAGAAAAACATTTACTATAAATTTCACATTTTTCTGAAACTGAGGAAGGGTTCTCTCACATCAGGTTATTTCCTAAATCTTTAAATCTACAGTTTTTAGGGAAAATTTAATCCTCATTCTATGTCTCTATTTTTTAATATTCATTGAGTGTTTAGTATTCATTGGCCACTCTGCTGAGTATTTTACAATTTTTAATTCTCTTTTAAAAAATGAATTTCAGGCCCTTGATTGTGATTGGTGGTTCTTCTGAAAGATGTCAGGAAACAATGGGAGCCTTCCAGGAGTTTCCTCAGGTACCCAACTCTTAAGATTTTCCTCTAGAGTTTAGTTACATAATTACATACTGTTAAGATTTGTGGAGAAGAATATTGCATGTCTACTATAAATTTTAAATAAATAAATGCCAAAAGATTTATGGAGAAGAAATAAAGTCCTGTCTACAAAATAAACAATTAAAATGAAAGAGAATTACTGAGGTAATTTAGAGGTAAAATTCCTGAACTATAAGACAATTTCAATGTGGATATTAAGAAAGGCTCTGCGGCCCTAACCGGTTTGGCTCAGTGGATAGAGCGTCGGCCTGCGGACTCAAGGGTCCCAGGTTCGATTCCGGTCAAGGGCATGTACCTTGGTTGCGGGCACATCCCCAGTAGGGGGTGTGCAGGAGGCAGCTGATTGATGTTTCTCTCTCATCAATGTTTCTAACTGTCTCTCTCTCTCTCCCTTCCTCTCTGTAAAAAATCAATAAAATGTATTAAAAAAAAAAAAAAGGCTCTGCGTAGGAGCAGTCTTTTAAGAAATACACATTTTGGTCAGGCTTTTAAACTAAAAATAGGTTCTCCAAAGAGTCAAGAAAATATAGGAATAAAAATTGTTTTTGCACTCTCAGACTTTGGGAAAGTAAAATGTTGAGAGGAAAATCCTACTCAAACAACTACTGGTAGACTCTGGACAAGTTCATTTTTATTTTGGAAGGCTAAAGGGAAGTATTTGAAAAATTTTAAAAACTTGAAAGAATTTGTCAATGAATACTACAGTTTTAAGAATTGTTGTAGAAAGCAAGTAGGTGAGAGTGAATGTTAATTAACACTTAAGATATGAATATATTTGAGCACTTATAGCACAAAGTTAAAACCATTAGGCAAAGTGTGTTGGTAAATTAGGAATCATTGTGAGAACTTCAAAATAGAAACATATAATTTTGTATATGATTTAAACTAGATCTTGATATAGGTTAATGAAAATGTTACATTTTTATACTCTTGAAAGGGAATTGCAATGGTAGATAATGACAACAGTTTTTTAAAAGATGCTGATAAATGTATTTGAAAAATAAGTAGAGCAGATATATGTAAAAGGAAATTTAAAGTTACTACAAAAACTTTGTAGATGAAAAAAAAAGCAGAAGATAATATCCATTACAAATATTTTTCCCCAAAAGGAAAATAATAGAAGTTTATTAAATGAAATTAACAGTTTGGAAAGAAAGATCCAAATATCTATTTCTTGTGGAAATACTTAAAACTAAACAACATGACTATGAACAGACTGAAAGTTGGGGAGTAATCTTAATTCTCTCACACTTGTGGGACTTAAGATTACCAATCATTCCATAGATTTCATACCAAGTATCAAGAGAAACAGTTTCTGTATAATACTTCAAAGTACATTAAACAGTGAAAATTTAACACTACTGAATTTATATGACCCAAACAGCATGCCAACTAAATTGTATATTCCTTGCTGTGGAATTTCTGGGTCCAACGATATACTCATTTTAATTTTTATAAGACATTGTCAACTTCCCTTCTCATTTATACTCTGACCAGCAATGAGTGCCTGCTTTCCTTTGTTATGGTAGATGCTGTGTATTATCTAAGTTTTTTATTTTTGCAAATGAAAATGGTGTCTTGTTTGATTTGCTTCCTGAATCATACAGAGGCAGAAATTTGATTGTGCCTTGCATAGACTATTAAGAAATAGTCCAGGTAATGCATAGTCTCCATCTTGCCTCGGAACATAATAGAAAGTAATACTTAACATTTTGTCTTCCTTCAGAAGAGTAATATGACCTGTGAACTGAATTTTAAGTGATTTTCTTTTTGCATATAGGTTGAAGCTTGTAGATTATATAGCAAGTTCTCTGTCCGGCCAAGCAGCATAGAAGCTATTCCATCTATTATCGAAAAGGTACAGTATTTAATTCAAGCCCTCCAAGTCAACTGGTTTTTCTCAGTTGCTCATATCTGTGTCATTTTTATTCTCAAGTGAATGAGTAATAATTTGGAACATATTCACATAGTTAAAAATGATATTGTTAAAGAGCTGTATACATTTTAATATTTACTGCTATTATATTTAATTACTAGAGGCCCGGTGCACGAAATTCGTGCATGGAGGGGGGGGTGTCCCTCAGCCCAGCCTGCACCCTCTTCAATCTGGGACCCCTACCGGGATTGGGCCTAAACGGGCAGTCGGACATCCCTCTCACAATCCAGGACTGCTGGCTCCCAACTGCTCGCCTGCCTGCCTTCCTGATTGCCCCTAACCGCTTCTGCCTGCCAGCCTGATCACCCCCTAACCACTCCCCTGCCAGCCTAATTGATGCCTAACTGCTCCCCTGCCAGCCTGTTTGCCCCTAACTGCCCTCCCCTCTAGGCCTGGTCACCCCTAACTGCCCTCCCCTGCAGGCCTGGTACCCCCCAACTGCTCTCCCCTGCAGGCCTGGGTCCCCCCCAACTGCCCTTCCCTGCAGGCCCAGTCACCCCCAACTTCCCTCCTCTGCCGGCCGTGTCACCCCTAACTGCCCTCCCCTGCAGGCTTGATCGCCCCCAACTGCCCTCCCTTGCAGACCTGGTCCCTCCCAACTGCCCTCCCCTGCTGGCCATCTTGTGGTGGCCATCTTGTGTCCACATGGGGGCAGCCATCTTTGACCACATGGGGCAGCCATCTTGTGTGTTGGAGCAATGGTCAAATTGCATATTACTCTTTTATTAGATAGGATAGAGGCCTGGTGCACGGGTGGGGGCCAGCTGGTTTGCCCTGAAGGGTGTCCCGGATCAGGGTGGGGGTTCCCTTGGGGTGTGGGGCGGCCTGGGCGAGGGGCCTGTGGTGGTTTGCAGGCTGGCCACGCCCCCCGGCGACCCTAGCAGAGGCCCTGGGATCTGGGATTTATTTATCTTCTATAATTGAAACTTTTTAGCCTTGAGCAGAGACCAAGGCAGGCCAGGGCTGCAGAAGCTTGGCTTCCTCCATCGCTGGGGGCGACTCAAGCCTCCTGCTCTCTCCAGCTCCTTGGCTGCCGCCATTTTTGTTGGGATTTATTTATCTTCTGTAATTGAAACTTTGTAGCCTGGAGTGGAGGCCTGGGCCAGCCAGGGTGTGCAGAAAGCTTGGCTTCCTCCATTGCCACGGAAACACAAGTCTTTTGCTTGCTCCATGGCCGCGGCCATCTCGGTTGGGTTAATTTGCATACTCGCTCCTGATTGGCTGGTGGGCGTGGCTTGTGGGTATAGCAGAGTGATGGCTAATTTGCATATTACTCTTTTATTAGATAGGATAGAAACAGATAAAATAAGTCACTTTTGAAAAACAAAGTTTTTCCTGTACTTTAGTTTTTTTAATTATGGAAAAGGAAAAAAAAAGATATAATGGAATTCTGAGTGCCCTTTCTTTTAGGCTTTTGCAAGATTGTTCTTGAAAATTAGTACTCATGCATATAAAACCATCCCTTAGTTGATTAAACAGCATATTATAATTTACCAACTTAATTTATATGTGAACTTACATTTGAGCTTTTTCAATACCATGTGTTATAGAAATCATTTGACACATGTTACATCACAGTTTCTGAAAACGGCCAAGTCATAGGATTAGGAAGCAGGTGAAAGTGCATGTTTTGAAGACTTGGCTGACAGAGCCTAGTAGGTAATTTCTAAGACGAAAGTGTAATAGAATGTTTATTTTAACGGTCTAAGTGAATACTTACTTATCTTTCTCCTTTTAAACAAAAATCTCTTTTAAAATACAATTCACCCTTGAACAACATGGGTTTGAATTGTGCCAGTCCCCTTGTATGCAGATTTTTTTCAATAAATACTGTACAGTACTATAAATGTATTTTTCCTTCTTTATGATTTTCCTAATATTTTTTTGGTTACTTTATTGAATACAAAAATATGTGTCAATTGTTTATGTTATCGATAAGGTCAACAGTAAGCTATTTAGTAATTAAGTTTTGGGAGAGTCAAAAGTTATACTTTTTTATTGCATGGGGGATTGGGGTCCCAACCCCCATATTATTGAAGGGTCAACTGTATATAAAATTAATAGAGGATACTTCAAATTTAATTAAAATTGTTTACTTCTCCAACTAAGGATATCCAGAAAAATTAAAACTGTTTATTTCACAATTTTAATGTTATCTTTTGGTAAAATATGATAATAAGGATTGAGATTTTTAAAAACATTTTCTTCTATTTATAATAAATTTAGGCTGTAAGAAGCAGTATTTATGGTCGTCCAGGTGCTTGCTATATTGACATACCTGCAGATTTTGTGAACCTCCAGGTGAATGTGAATTCTATAAAGTGAGTAATAGTTATGCTAGATTTTTTCTTAATTGTATTATAATGCTTACCTTGAAAGGAATTTACTTAGCAGTTTATAAGTTAATCTTTTTAAAAAAATATTTTTATCGATTTCAGAGAGGAAGGGAGAGGGAGAGAAAGATAGAAATATCAACGATGTGAGAGAATTATCAACTGCCTCCTGCATGCCCCATGCTGGGGATTGAGCCTGCAACCTGGCATGTGCCTTGACTGGGAATTGAACCGTGACCTGGTTTATAGGTTAATGTTCAACCACTGAGCCATGCTGGCTGGCATAGTTAATATTCATTTATCTTAACTTTTTTTTTTTTTTTTATTTCAGAGAGAAAGGGAGAGGGAGAGATAGAAACATCAATGATGAGAGAGAATCATTGATCAGCTGCCACCTGCATGCCCCCCACTGGGGATCAAGCCCGCAACCCAGGCATATGCCCTTGACCGGAATCAAACCCGTGACTCTTCAGTCCGCAGGCCGACGCTCCATCCACTGAGCCAAGCCGGCTAGGGCCATTTGTCTTAACTTTTAATGATTTAGTAATTAAGCTGAATCCTAGTCAAAGGGCTTCTCTGAATTAAAATGGTATTATTTAGTAATTATTTGGGGGGTTAATTACTAAATAAAATACTTGGAGCTTCCTGAACTTATTTGAAGTTATTCTTACAGTACCCATAGATAATACATTCTCATTAATGTAGTATAGCCACTTGGAGTCGTTATAGTGTAAACCAAGAGATGAGGAGACTGTTGAAAATTATTAGAACTCAACATTATAAATTTTAGTCTGTTTGTCTCAGTTATTTAAAAATATTTCAACACCAGATGTTTATTACTTAAATAAACACTGAGTGGACAGGAAATGTAAAATATTTTTCATTGGCGTCTAAGTCACCCCTGGTACAGATGTGTACTTGGGTTAATGAATCGCCCTGGGTACCACTTAGTACATTCCTACTACTGTGGACCAAGTGGCCTTCTAGTGACCACAGAGAGAAAGTGGGCATTTCTGTACACTCAGAGGTTTCTAATTGGGAGAGTCAGAGCAAAAGGACATCTATTCTGCATAATACCTGAGCGTGATATTCAAAATAATATTGGGCAGGGGAAGGAGAGATGAGTCTCAGGTACATTAACTCTGTAAGCTTTCTTTAAAAAATCTATAAAGATTTGAATGTTCTTTTTTTTAAATTTTTGTATTATAATGCCCAAGTGTTGAACAGTATGGTGTTTTTCATTAGAATAAGTGAAATAAAACACCGAGAACTTGATGTCCAGAATTATTTAACTATACAGTTTTAATACTTATTTTACTAATATATATTATGGCACTGAAATCTTGACTAACTCAGTGAGTGGAAATATAGTGAGATAGTTAAAGCATGGACTTTGGAGACAGAGAAACCTAGTTCAATCCAGTCTCTGACCCCTGGGCAAGTTACTTTACTTTCTGAATTTTTCCCCCCCAATGGTGAAGATAATGGTAATACCTAACCTCATTGTTTTGAAATTTAAGTGAGAATAAATGGCACATATTAGGTATATTTAATAATACTAGCTTTTAGGATGTTTTTACTATTACTACAACTACTACTACAATGTAAAGCCATTAACTCAAATTTCCTGTCAACTCATTTGACTATTAGATGATACTATTGAATAACTGTTAATTTACTAGATGTGGTAAGGATATTATGGCTACATATGAAAAAGTATCTTTTATAGCTGCATGGGGAAGTTTTTAAGTCTTGATGCCTATAATTTACTTTAAAATGGTTCAGGAAATCTTTATATGCATGTTTTTTTGTGTATGCATGAAGCAAATGTGGTAAAATGATAGTAATTATTGAATCTACATGTTGGGAATATGGAATTTATTGTACTATTTTTTCTACCTTTTTATATATTTTATATTTTCATAATATATTTATAAGTTGGTCTCTTTTAATTAACTGAACTCTTTATTTCCAGGTACGTGGAGTGTTGCATGCCACCTCCTATTAGTATGGCTGAAACTTCTGCTGTACAAATGGCAGCATCTGTTATTAGGAATGCCAAACAGCCCCTTCTTATCATTGGGAAAGGTAGCATTGAATGGAACTCTGAATCTTGCTAGTTTTTGAAAGAATGCTATTTCTGTTTTTAGAAGTTGTCTTCATTATTAACATCTACTTTAATGTTTGAAATTGGAATAAGAGTTCTCTTCATCCAATATAGCATTATTTATTAGTTTTGAAATCCTAGAATTGTTGTAGAATGCCTGTTCTTGTCCTTTTAAGGGAATATCACCTAATGCATTTCTTTGGTCTTATGAGTAAAAATGCATTTTTTTCATTGTAAAATTTTTGTTGTTGTTAATCCTCACTAGATGATATTTTTCCGTTGATTTTTTTTTTTTAGAGAGAGTGGAAGGGAGGAGGAGAGACAGAGAGAGAGAAACATGGTTGTGAGAGAGATATATTGATTGGTTGCCTCCCATATGCTGACGGGGGCTGGAGATCAGGTCTGCAACCAAGGTACATGCCCTTGTCCGGAATCGAACCTGGGACCTTCAGTCCGAGGGTTGATGCTCTATCTACTGAGCCAAAACCACCAGGATATAAAAAAATTTTAATAGGAAATTTTGGAAACTCTAAAATATTACAAAGAAATCCCTTTATCCAAAAACATACGTTTTTAACAAGTAGTACTTTTCTATTGCTTTTTGGATTGTATATTTTATATATTGTGATCATATTCTACTTAAGTCATTTAACACTATAACATTTTTTTCATGGTCTTAATTTTCCTCCCCTAAATTAAATTTTTAATGTTTACTTATGTATATACTAACACTTTACTGGCAAATATTTAAATCTTTGCCAGTTTCTATTTGTTTGTTTAGAATAGTTGTGACAAGCATGTTTGTGCATAAAACTTTTTCCATATTTAGGATATAAAACAGATTCCCAGAAAGAAAATTAAGTTAAAAGATATTCATATTTTAAGGCTTTTGGTGCATATTGTCAGATTGCTTTGTCCTAAGATACTGTACCAATTTATACTTCTTTCAGCAGTTTATTACAGTATCCATTCTATGTTCTAGAACTGAGGAGGCTATAAATTACATATGACCATATTAGTTAATTGTCAACTACTAAGGAACTAACTACATAGAAACTAAAAATTACTTTAATGGAAATGATGGACAACATAAAAAAAATTGAAGTCAGAGCTGAGTTGAATGCAGCTATCTATACATATAAAGAGGTAATATGCTAATTGCTGTTACGGTGTCCCGTAACGACCAATTTGCATGTTGATGGGCGTGCAGCAGGGGGCGGGAGGCTGGAGCCAAGTTCCCTGGGGGTCTGAGAGGAGCGCCTGACAGGAGCCCGGGCTGCAAAGAAGGAAGAGGAAGCGGCCATGGGGAGCTCTTCCAATCCCCCTGCACAGATACCTTACCCCAGCCCCTGCACCCCTGGGGGGACAGATGGACACCCTAACCCAGCCCCTGCACCTCCTGGGGGGACGGGGAGGCCGACCATATGGGGAGAAGACCCAGCCTCGGGGGTAGCTGCAGCCTGCACCTCCGACTCCTGATCTCTTCCCCTGCCACCCCTGCCAGGGGTGCCCACAACAATAGCAGGCAGGCGACCACCTGTCAGCGCCCCTGAGGCACCCAGGGCCTGGGGCCCGCTGCTGCTGAGCCCCCTCCACTGGGTCTGGGCACGCCTCTCCTCCCTACAACTCCAGACCCGGGTGGAGGCAGGCCTGAGCGGCCCCCCAAGGTCAGACCCTTCTTCCCCCCCACAGCAGCAGCATGGTCTCTCTGCAGTAGAAGCACGCTGAACCTTGCTGGGAGCGCGGCTAAACCCGCCCTCCTGGCCTGCCTGGCTCCAGGAGATTGGAGCCCCACCCTGAGCAGGTACAGCTGCAAAACAGCCACGTACAATCTAAAGAATGGCGCCAAGCGGGCAGGTTTGACAGTTACTCCCCCTTCGGCCTCACTGCCCCCCTAGCGCCCCCCTAACTCCCTGCCCACCCCCCCCACCCCCCCACCCCCCGCCAGCGCCTCCAGGGACTACCACCGCTACAGGGCTGCTGGCCAGAGCCCGCCCCTCTGAGGCCTGCAGAACCCTCTGCAAAGCTTCCATAGGTACAGTCCCAGGAAACAATCATGCCCTTTTCCCCTAATCAGCACCTGCTACCTGTGAGGGTACCCATGGGCTTAAAAATAACAATCCCTTCCCGTTTAGGCATCACTTACTTGATGAAACATTTCTATGTTTATTAGCTCAGAACCTCTTCATGACAACCCAGTAAGGTAGACGGAGAAGAGATTACAAATCCCATGGTATATGCATATGTATTCAGAAATGAAGCTCAGAGAGGAAAAGTGTCAAGCCCAGTGGTTCCTAAGGTGCAGCACACGCCCCACAAGGGGGCAATTTGACTTTAAGTGAGGGCAATTCGAGAATGAGTTAACAGTGAATTTTTTGCATTTCTTATGGTTCTAGGGGGCCTCATCTACAGCTTATCCTACATAATAAAAGGCTAATATGCAAATGACCGAATGGTGGAATGACCGGTCACTATGATGCGCGCTGACCACCAGCGGGCAGGCACTCAACGCAGGAGCTTCCCCCTGGTGGTCAGTGTGCTCCCACAGGGGGAGCGCCGCTCAGCCAGAAGCCGGGCTCATGGCTGGCGAGCACAGCGGCAGTGGTGGGAGCCTCTCCTGCCTCCGTGGCAATGCTAAGGATGTCTGACTGACGGCTTAGGCCCACTAAGCCGTCAGTTGGACATCCTCCCAGGGCTCCCAGACTGCTAGAGGGCGCAGGCCAGGCTGAGGGACACCCCCCCTCAAGTGCACAAATTTCGTGCACCGGGCCTCTAGTATGATACAAATAGCTCTCTGATCTTGGCAAATAAGTGCTTTGAGTCTCAAGTACCTTACTTGTAAAAAAAATGATAACTATCTCAGCAGTATTATTATAATTAACACAACAAATAGAAGTTTAGTGGGTGTTAGTTTTCATTCTTTCTCTAACCAATATTAATGAGTGATGATAAGGCAGGGAGTCTAGGAAATGTTTTTGAGGTAAACAGAGAAATAATGGTCCCCCTATCTATAGTGAAATAGACCTGGTAACAAACAAGTGCAGTATACTCTTAAATGGTGTGTATAGAGGTGAGGTGGCTTCTCAAGGGAAGCAGTCGTTGGCTCATGGAGTTAGTTGGTGTGGACAGACTACCCAGAAGAGATGACACTGAGGTTACACCTTGAAAAAATGTTTGATAAGTCCCTTAGTGGACAAAGGGAACAAAGGCAGTTTGGGAAGAGAGAACTGGGTGGGCAAAAGATAGTGCGGTAAGAAGGAGAATACAAGGAAACTTTCCAGATAAGAAAAAGCAACTACTTTTCCTCCTATATGTCTGAGAAAAGATTTTTCTAAGGCAGTTTTTTTTTTTTTTAAAATCCTTTCCCGAGGACATGCTTAGAGAGGAAGGGAGAAAGAGAAACATCTATGTGAGAGGGAAACATCTATTGGTTGCCTTCCGTACCTGCCCTGACTGGGGAATGTGCCCTGACTGGGAATTGAACTGGCATCCTTTCGGTGTATGGGACAATGCTCAACCAACAAAGCCACTCCGGTTGGGCTAAGGTAATTTTATGAGGAGAACATTATATTGAATCTGAAGGTACACTATACTATTTACTGGAATTCAGTAGAGGATTGTAAGTCCTGAATATGGAGTAATATTCTACTAGCCCTGAAAAAGAGTATAAAACTAAGTGGCTAAAATGAAATATAGTGGCCTTGATGATAATAGAAATGAAATCATCCCTATATTCAAACAGTGAGTTTGAAATGGGGCATACAGCTATTCTGTAGGCACACACTGTAAAAACAAATGCTATGTGGACCACTTGGGTTAGCCTGTTGCAGTCACAACACTGTAGAGCCTGTGAAGAGATCTACAGAACTTTAGAAATGTGTGCCCCTTGTTAGAATTTCCATGCTTAGACTAGGAGATTGCAGTCCACATTAGCTGGTAGCAATGTGTGAGGTTAGAGGGAGCTTTCCCCTGGGAGGGTAAAGTCCTTTCTTAACTACTTGGGCCTACCAGTAAATACAGTATGTTCAGGGAATTGTGAGTAGTAATTCAGTAGAACTATAACATAGAACAGGCAATTGAGAGCAGCAAAGATGTTAGATGCAATTTTTGTTATGAGCATCCTTTAGGAGGATTGAGAATATTTTTTTAGAATATATTTTTATTGATTTCAGAGAGGAAAGGAGAAGGAGAGCGATAGAAACATCAATGATTAGAGCAAATCATTGATCAACTGCCTCCTGCATGCCCCACACTGGGAATCAAGCCCACACCCAAGCATGTGCCCCGACTGAGAATCGAACTGTGACCTCCTGGTTCATAGATCAACATTCAATGAGAGCCATGCCGGCTGGGCTGGATTGAAAATATTAGAGAAGAAACTACAACTATAGCTTTTTTTTTTTTCTCCTCACCTGAGGGTATGTTTCCATTGAGTTCAAAGAGAGAAGAAAGGAGAGGTATATGTTCTCACCGGGAATTAAACTCCTGATCCTTTGGTGCACAGAATGACATTCCCCAACTGAGCCAGACTGGCTAGGGCAGAACTATTGCTTTCTTAAACATTTTTAAATACCAAAGATAAAAACCATAATCATTTGTTTTGAGTTCAAGCCTGTATAAGCAGGAGAAAATTTGAGAAGTTTTGAAGGCAATTTCACATGAACTGTTTTAAGGGTTTTGTAGCTTAATTGACTTGTCCAGTACATTTATTTGCATTTCTTGTAGGTGCTGCTTATGCCCATGCAGAGGAGGGAATTAGGAAATTGGTGGAGCGATGTAAATTGCCATTTTTGCCCACCCCCATGGGAAAGGGTGTTATCCCTGACAATCATCCAAACTGTGTAGCTGCTGCCAGATCTAGGTGCGTAACATTCCAGACTTCAATTAAATACAGAGGCTTGGCAGATTTTAGGCTTATTTAAATTATTATGTGACTTTAATGAATCTAGGAGTTCTGAAATAATCATGTAATTTTAAGCACACCTGTTTATTTTAGACTTTTCAGCACTTTTAAGATATTGTTCACTATCTCCTGAAACTCATGATTTCAAATGAGAAATTTGCAGTCATTTGAATCATTGTTGTCCTATATGTAATATGTTGTTTTTCTATGGCCGCTGTCAAGATCTTTCTTTAATCTTTGGTTTTCAGCAGTCTGATCATGATGTGTCTGGACATGGTTTTCTTTTGGTTTATCCTGTTTGGTGTTTTCTGATCTTCTTGAATCTGTAAATTGGTGTATTTCACCAAATTTGGAAAGATTTTAGTTATGATTTTTTTCAAATATTTTTTGTACACCAATCTCTTTTCCCCTTTTGGAATAATACAAATATTAGCCATGTTGATAATGTCCTATAGGTCCCTGAATATCTGTTCAGTTCTTGTTAATCCTTTTATCTCTTATATTTTCTGTTTGTCTGCTGAAAACTTTTATTTTTCTATGTATTTCAAGAGTATTTTTGTTTACCTTATGTAACATAGTTATAATAGCTACTTGAAAGTCTTTACTAATGCCAGTGTCATCACAGAATTAGCATCTATTTTATTTTCTTTTTTAAAAACATATATTTTTATTGATTTCAGAGAGGAAGGGAGAGGGAGAGAGAAAGATGGAAACATTAATGATGAGAGAGAATCATTGATCGGCTGCCTTCTGCACACCCCCTACTGGGATTCGAGCCCACAACTTGGGCATGTGCCCTGACAGGAATTGAACCCTGACCTTTAGGTTCATAAGTCATCGCTCAACCTCTGAGCTACACCGGCTGGGCTCATTATCTTTTCTTTTGAGAATTGTTCACATTTTCCTATCTTTTTGTGTGTGTGTATTAATTTTGGATTGTATCCTGGAATTTTGAATATTATGTTGTGAGATGCCAGGCTATATTGAATCAACAATTTCAAGGGTTTTAGAGTATCTATAAGCAAATCTATTTTTCCACTTGTAGTTTTTATCAATTTGTTACATTGGGTCCACAGGACCAGTACAGTATGCGAATATAGCTTTTTTGAATATATACTTGAAATTATAACTGAATTTCTGTGAAAAATAGGCTATACCACCAGAGAAGACAAAAACAAAAGAACAGATTCTCTATGACAAAAGATAGGAAAAAAGGGAAATAGCCAAGAAGCAGAAAAGAAGTTAAAAAAAAAACCACCCACAGCAATTATGATAATGAATTCTCCTGGAAAAGGGCAGAGACATTCAGATTGAATCACTAATAATAAGTTACATGCATTATAAGAACCACATCTAAAACAAAATAAAAAGAATCAAAGATGTATGAGGTAAACAAAAAGAAAGCAAGGGTGGCTATATTAATATCAGTGTGGATATAAAAATAATTTAAACATTACAAGTTATATTGACAAAAATATTAAGATTTAAAACTATTGAAAATTTACTTGGTATAATTTTTAAAGCAATTCAGAAATGTGAATCAGTCATCTTAAAAATATATGCTTCTAGGAATCAGTATGAAGTGTGTATTAAGATTTAATAGTCCTGGTCGGTATGGCTCAATTGGTTGAGCGTCATCCAGTGCACTGAAAAGTCACAGATTTGATTCCTGGTCAGGGCATAAACCTAGGTTGTGGGTTCCATCCCCAGTCAGGGTTGTACAGGAGGCAGCCAATCAATGTTTTTCTCTCTCTTTTCTCTGTCCCTCTCTCTTCCTCTCTCTAAAATAAAACACACACTACATTTATTTTTAGTTTAAGCATAAAGATGTGCAACCCAGTACTATTAATAACAAAGAAAATATCCAACAATTGAGAAAAGGGTTAATAAATGTAATATATGTGTTCAGCAAAACATGTAGCCTTTAATTGTATTTAAGAAGAACTTAATGACAAAGGAAAATGTTTATATAAGCAAAAGTGCATGAGACAGTATTAAATAAGCTCAACTGTGTATCAATATACTTGTATAGAAAAAGAGACTAGATGAAAATAATGCCAGGATAGTAATAATAGTTTGTAAGTTCATAGTATTATTGGGTGCTTTTGGTTTTTTCTTTATACTTTCCCTGCTTTTTCCAGATTAGCCGCAGTGGACTTGTATTAATTTTTCTAATGGTAAAATGTAATAAATGAAGTAGAGTATAGATACAGTCCTATGGTAATATTTTTCTACTCATTTCATCTTTTATATTACTATTTAAATAGACGGGCATTATAAATTATTTTATATTGAAAGATCAAATTTACCATAGAATCTGATTCTGAAGACTAATATAAGTTCCCAATTATTTAGACTTTTCCAAATACTTTAGATATTAATCTTATAATAATCAAATAAGAAATATGGATATACTTCTTGTGTCATCAGAAATTTTTTTTTTAATAGGGCTTTGCAATTTGCTGATGTAATCGTGTTATTTGGTGCCAGATTAAATTGGATATTGCATTTTGGACTGCCTCCAAGATATCAGCCAGATGTGAAGTTTATCCAGGTACCCAGAGAAGACAGATTTAAAATCAGAGCTATTTGTAGTTCACTGTTCTCCCTCTCAGCCATTATCAGCTCTGCTCACTTTTTGGCTTTTATAAAGAACCATTTCTCTTTTTATAACAGTAGAATTGTATACATTGTCTAACATAATTATAGGTACCAAAGCAAGCATCTTTTCAAGCCTGTGAAACAATGTACCACTTTACTTCTAACCAAAAAACCTTTCAAAATCAAGTTTTAAATAGTTTGAAAAGCATAATTTGCCTCTCCTCAAAGTTCAAGTATATTTAAAGGTAGGCAAAAGAGATTTAAGTAGGATGGTAGATTAGAACAAAACATTTAGCATTGTTAGGGATTAAGTTGTTATTTTAGATACCCAAACTTTTAGATATCTTTGGTTAGAAATCTCTAAACAATGCTGCTTTTACCTATGTCATTAAACAGAGTGTTTAGAATATACTCCTGATGACTCTTGTATCGTTATGACCCCCTTTGTAAGCCAGTTTCCTTACTGGTGTAGAAAGTACTGCCCACATGGTGGCATGCAAAGCTGTTCACCCTACACAGATTGCATATGGTATTTGATGATCCAGCTACCATTGTTATCTTCTCCTTATTTATCTTTTACTTAAGGTGTCAACTTCTTTAGTTCATTTCCCCCTAGGGCAGTGGTACTCAACCTTTCTAATGCCACGACCCTTTAATACAGTCCCTCATGTTGTGGTGACCCCCAACCATAAAATTATTTTCGTTGCTACTTCATAACTGTAATTTTGCTACTGTTATGAATCGTAATGTAAATATCTGTGTTTTCCAATGGTCTTAGGCGACCCTGCTAGCGGTTCTCAACCTGTGGGTCGCAACTGTAGAGCCTAAGACCATCGGAAAACACAGATATTTACATTATGATTCATTAACAGTAGCAAAATTACAGTTATGAAGTAGCAACGAAAATAATTTTATGGTTGGGGGTCACCACAACATGAGGGACTGTATTAAAGGGTCGTGGCATTAGAAACGTTGAGAACCCCTGCCCTAGGGCCATTGAGAAAACCACAAACAAGCAAGACTTGGGTTGTACCTAGAAAATGCTGCCACTTCTTTGATTGAGCCTCTTGGTTAGAGAATAAAGTGCATCCCCTTCGGGTTGACTAAATTTCTCCTCCAGACAGAAGCTATTTTTACTTGCCCAGGGCCAGCCAGAAATTGAGCTTCTGAGTAAATGGAAAGTAGCCATGCCATGTCCTACTAGTGATTCTTTTCTGTTTTTAAAAAATAAATATTTTCATTGATTTTTAGAAAGAGAGGAAAGGAGAGGGAGAGAAAAAGAAACATTGATGTAAGAGCAGAACATTGATCAGCTGCCTCCTGCACACCCCCCACCGGTGGTCAAGCCCAACCAACTGAGCCACACCAGCCAGGGCTCTAGGAGTGATTCTTAAAATGTGGGTCCTGGACCAGCAGCATCAGCACCATCTGGGAAGCCCCACCCAAGACCTATTAAGATCAGAAACTCTGACGTGGACTCTTGCAGTTTATAGTTTAACAAACCTACCAGGTGATTCTTATATATGCTAAAATTTGAGAACTGCTCTAAATAGGAATTCCAGTGTAATTAAGTAGAATCTTATTGATTAGATTCAAAACTATAATTGATCAAATCACATGTATTTCTGTGGGTATAATGGAATAATACCAAAATCCTAGAAGAGAATTGAGGGAAGTTGATGAGGTTTCTATACTAGCTATGAAACTCATGTATTTACATGGATTTTTACTTTTATTAAGGAACTTCTTTTTTTAAAAAAAGGTTTTTATTGATTTTAGAGAAGAAGGGAGAGAGAGAGAGAGAGAAACATCAATGATGAGAGAGAGAATTCTGTACTCCCCCTACTGGGGATTGAGCCTGCAACCCAGACATGTGCCCTGACCAGGAATTGAACCATGACCTCCTGGTTCACTGGTCAACACTCAACCACTGAGCAACACCAGCCGGGCATTAATGAACTTCTTGAACATCAAATCTTCTTTATCTATGTTATATAAAGGGGTAGGCCAAAGTGGGTTTACAGTTCGTATGGAAAAAGACATGCAGGTTATGATTATTATAATAGCTTTATTAACTCAAAGGAATGTCACAGTGGCACTGTGCACTGAGGTACAAACTCATAAGTGCTCAAATTGCCGGCCTTTATTATTTACACGTGCTTGTAGTCTACCTGCTATACTCAAGCATTCTTTGCACAGAGTTCTTACCTACTTTGGCCCACCCCTGTATACATAGCTCATTTATTCAGCTTTAATTGACTTCTTAAAGAATTTAAGAATAAACATGGCTTGCTCCTCAGTCTTGTCTCTTTTTAGATTGATATCTGTGCAGAAGAATTGGGGAATAATGTAAGACCTGCTGTGACTTTGCTAGGAGATATAAATGCAGTCACTAAACAGGTAAGAGCTTTTGCCTGGGTTTTAATTTACGTGGATTGGTCTTTAGAGAATAGTCAGTTCTTTAAAATATTTCAATCTTGATTCACTTGATGACAGGTCTAATAACATCTATTTTAAACAAAATTTATAATGAAGGATTATTTTTTTGTTTTTTTAATTACCGTTTACATTCAATATTATTTTATAATAGTTTCAGATGTACAGCATAATAGTTAGACAATCATATACTTTACAGAGTTTTCCCCTGATATTTTCAGTACCCACCTGACACTATACGTAGTTATTACAATATTATTGACTATATGTCTTATGCTATACTTTACATCTCCACAACTGTTTTGTAACTACCAATATGTACTTCTCAATCCCTTTCCATTTTTCACCTAGTTCCCCAACTCCTCTCCCCTCTGGCAGCCATCATTTTGTTCTCTATATCTATGAGTCTGTTTCTGTTTTATTTGTTGATGTTGTTCTTTAGATTCCACATATAGCTCTCTGACTGACTTATTTCACTTAGAATAATACTCTCTAGGTCCATCCATGCTCTTGCAAATGGTAAGATTTTGTTCTTTTTATTTTTCTTTATTTTTTTTAATCACCATTTATCACCCCTGTACACCATTTATCTTCCACCTCTACCCACCACCCCACCCAGAAATCAAGGTTTTGTTCTTTTTTTTATAGCCCAGTAATATCCCATTGTATATGTATACCACAGCTTTTTTACCCATTTGTCTATTGGTAGGCACTTGGGTTGCTTCCATACCTTGGCTATTGTAAATAATGCTGCAGTGAACTTAGGGGTGCATATATTCTTTCAAATTCATGCTTGGGGCTTCTTTGGCTATATATACCCAGAAGTAGAATCACTGGGTCATAGGCAGTTCTGTTTTTAATTTTTTGAGGAACCTAATAGAAAGTTATTCTTAAATATAACTTTGGAATTCCGTAAATCCAGCTTCTTATATGTGGATCATTTTTATGTAAGTTAAGCATTTTTGGAAGGTGATTGAAAATTTAAAGGCATTCAGTAGACAAACAGTCATTTATTAAGTAGGATTCAGCTATCTGAAAAATTGTAAGAGGCACTAAACTTGTAGCCAAGAAGTGGCTTTATCTACTGGAAAAATCTAACTTAGCATTTCTTTAGGCAATAAGGAGATTTTTACTCTTCAAAACTGTAATCAGTGGCTTGTTCAGATTCTTATTATTTGTACATAATTTATACATTTCACTGTGACAAGAGATAAAATATAGTCACATTTATCACTTGATTTTTGGATACAAATTGGTATTGTTATAATGATTATACAATATTAGGATGCAATCCCCAAGCACATATTAAAACACTCTGGAGCATTTGGTTTGTGTCATGGGAATCCCTAGGTATTTGGGACTGTTGGCCTTCCTTAAGGGTTCTCTGGAGGCGGGACTTTCCTTCTAGGACCCCAGTCAGTGAGGAGGGGGGAGGTGGCACTTCACTGTGCCTATGGGAATCCCAACATCTGGCAGAAGTCGACACTGACCCAAACAAAAGCTTGCTATGTCACCAATTTCTCTTCTATCAGTTGTTTGCTGCCTTGAGGAAAAACAAGGAGTATGAGTGATGTGAAGAGCAGGATAGTATAGTAGTATTGTCTTTAAGAAGAGATATTTATGTTAGTAATATGTAAGTTTATTTTTAAGAAGTAAAGAAAAGGTTTGTGGTTTTTTAGCTTTTAGAACAATTTGACAAAACACCGTGGCAGTATCCTCCAGAGAGCAAATGGTGGAACACACTGAGAGAAAAAATGAAGAGCAATGAAGCTGCATCCAAGGTAATACTGGGCCTACTGAAACTCAAGAATGCTCCAGGTTCATGGTTCAGTTCTGTCATAATATGGCATATGCATTCCTAAAAATCACCATGCTATGCAAAATCTTGCAGTAAAAACCACTGGACTCATTGGAAAAAAGGAGTTAGGGGCACAGCTCTCAAAAACTTTGTGAAGCATTAAGATAGAGACCTAATAAAAATGGTGGCAAAGTCTTTCATATATATCTCACAATATATATGGCACTTTACTTTGAGAGAGACCTGAAGTTTCTTGGGGAAATAGGCATTAAAGGGTTATAGCTTGCGAGTTTCTGTGGTGGAAGGAGGGTGAACTGACATTGGACAGGAAGTTGTAAAAGCCTGTGTGGACAGGTGTGGCTTACTATCCTCAGTGTGACCTTAACATCAAATTACAATTACAGTCTTTGGGAACCTTAAATCCTGGGGCATGTTGGGGTATGTTTTTCTACCTTTAAGATATAAGTCCTTCAAGGCATACATTTATAATAGATAGATGTTTCATCAAAATTGAAATTTTTATCTAATGTACAACCTTCTTTTTCTTTTTTAAAAAATGTTTGGCTTTATCAAGGTACTAGAGGCCTGGTGCACAAATTCATGCACCAGTGGAGTCCCTTTGCCTGGCTTGCAGGATCAGGCTGAAACCGGCTCTCCGACATCCCCCAAGGGGTCCCAGATTATGAGAGGGTGCAGGCCAGGCCAAGGGACCCCACCAGTGCACGATTGGGACCAGGGAGGGACACAGGAGGTTGGCCAGCCAGGGAGGGACCACGGGAGGGCTCCAAAGCATGTCCGGCCCATCTCGCTCAGTCCAGATCAGCTGGACCCCAGCAGCAAGTTAACCTACCGGTCAAAGCATCTACCCCCTGGTGGTCAGTGCACATCATAGCAACTGGTCAACCAGTCAACTGTCTGCCCCCTGGTGATCAGTGCACATCATAGCAACTGGTTGACCGGTTGACTATCTGCCCCCTGGTGGTCAGTGCATGTCATAGTGAGCGGTTGAGTGGCCTTAGCATATCATTAGCATATTACACTTTGATTGGTTGAATGGACGACCGGACAACTGGACACCTAACATATTAGGCTTTTATTATATAGGGTGATTGACATACAAAATTGTAAGATATTTAAAGGTACATTATGGTGATTTAATATACATCCACGTTATGAAAGGGTTTCCCCCATCTGGTTAATGAATGCATCTGTAGCTCACATTTATCTTTTTTTTTTTTTTTTTTTTTGGTGAGAGTTTCTTAATTCAGTTTGTTTATACTGGGAATTCTTTCGTGACTTCTTCATCTGCACTTGTGGCTTTGCCTGATAGCTTAAGGCTTTGGAAATTGTAATGTGTGAAACCATCCACTACTAGCAATAAAATGAGCCACTTCTGCAGGATTTGGTGTTTTCTGTTTAGAGTCTTTGATAGCCCTAGCTGGTTTGGCTCAGTGGATAGAGCGCTGGCCTGCAGACTGAAGGGTCCCAGGTTCAATTCCAGTCAAGGGCACAAGCCTGGGTTGCAGGATCGATCCTCAGTTGGGGGCGTGTAGGAGGAAGCCGATCAATGATTCCCTCTCATCATTGATGTTTCTATCTCTCTCTCCCTCTCCCTTCCTCTCTGAAAGCAAAAAATATATATTTTTTTAAAAAGTCTTTGTATATAGGTAGTGCTTTCTCTTTGTGAGAAAGGTCGTTCCTGACTTTTTTTTTCACCATTTTTTTTGTATTTCTATGCATCTTTGTTCAGCTGGGTGTAGTTTTCTGTGTCCATGTAGCGTATCTCACTGATGGAATCATACATGAGCAAATATGAAATTTGAGTTACGCTTATGTTGTTCCCTAATATGTCATTCATCTCACTTTCAAAACAAGCAGAATTGATTATACATGATTCTGTCTTTCATCTGAATTTTAATCAATGACTGTTTCTCTTATTAAGAGCCATCACTTCTATTTCCTTAATGGTATCATGATTAATTACTTTTTTCCCCCAGGAATTTCCTGAGTTTAAGATGGAAATAAGTAGCCTGTCTTCTCTGGTGCAGGAGTATAGGAGGGTCCCCCATCCATCTTGAGTATAATCTCCACTGAACCAGACTAGCACAGGTGAAGAGGCAGTGCTGGGACCAGATGGGACTGTGGCTGCTAAAGCCCCATGTGGCCTTCTCTCAGCTCAGAGACTCTTTAGAATAGTGGGTGAAGCATATCCCCTTTACTGTCAGTGCATGTGAGGAAGAGCCAGATTTTCAGAAATCCTGACTTCGTTTTTATTTAAACTCCAGGCCATAGTTCAGGTGAAAATAGTCCAGAATAAAATTTTCATTTTTTTCTAAGACAGAGTTTCCCTAAAAGTGCTCAAATAGGGCTGTTTAACCCAGTGTTTCCAGTTATCTTTACTATAGGACTTCTCAGTTTTTAATATGTTAATGTGCATTGTGGCTGTCCAGGAAGAGGGATATTCCCGGGTTTATACTAGGACAGTGGGACCCATTTTTCTTAGCATGTCCACCGGGACTGATCATAGATCAATTCGCTTCTCAGGGTGGCCACTGGTGGCCACTTGGGAATCTTGTAGCTTGCAATTGTTAACCTGTTTCCAAATAAGTTTGATAGTAGCTTATTGACAGTATGTACAGTTTTTTCATTATATCTCAATCTAATTTGATTATACTTCCCTCTAATGTTTTAGGAATTAGCTTCCAAAAAATCCTTGCCTATGAATTATTACACAGTATTCTACCATGTTCAAGAACAACTACCTAGAGACTGTATGGTGGTAAGTGAAGGAGCAAATACTATGGATATTGGACGCACTGTACTTCAAAACTACTTTCCTCGTCACAGGTAAAGTTCCCAAAAAAGAAATTACAATGAATTATAATACATTAAATTTGAAACTTCAGTAGTGCAGATTAATAAAAAAAAAAAATTTGAGAAGTATACAGGTTCAGTGTATGACATAGTTTGTAAAAGTAATCTTAAGTAAGGTTGTATAGAGTTTTTATGGTTGGTATGTCCTCAAGATCATGTGATAATTTCTGTGGCCAGTGTTCTAAGGATATATTTAGTCTTGCAGTCACGAGTGGCTTTTTCCTCTCATTCTGCTTATCTCTGACAAATTAGTTCTGCACAGTCTAAAACTTTACATTAAAGAAAAAGAATGTTCTTACTGTTCTCTATTTTTCAGGAACCATGTGAATATGTCTAGATTTATGCCAACCCCACCATCTGTGACATGCCCTAGAGCAGTGGTCGGCAAACTCATTAGTCAACAGAGCCAAATATCAACAGTACAATGATTGAAATTTCTTTTGAGAGCCAAATTTTTTAAACTTAAACTTCTAACGCCACTTCTTCAAAATAGACTGCCCAGGCCGTGGTATTTTGTGGAAGAACCACACTCAAGGGGCCAAAGAGCCACATGTGGCTCGCGAGCCACAGTTTGCCGACCACAGCCCTAGAGGGTTTCATTTTCGCTTTATTCTCCAATAGGCTAGATGCTGGTACTTTTGGAACAATGGGAGTCGGTTTGGGATTTGCCATTGCAGCTGCTATAGTGGCTAAAGATAGAAACCCAGGACAGCGGGTCATCTGTGTGGAAGGAGACAGTGCATTTGGGTTTTCTGGCATGGAAGTGGAAACCATCTGCAGGTAAAACAGCATCCTGAATAGGGCATTTCTTTCTCCAAAATCTGAAAGAATTATACACAGACCCACTTGCCTAACAAATGCTTACCGAGCATTGATCATATGTCAGGTGCCCTGTGCACAGCACTGTAGATACTATTATTAATAACCCAGGGTCCTTCTCACCCAGGACAACATGCTTCTGACCTCTTTACTGCATGCTAAAATCCTGCAAAACTATAGGGCATGGTTTTGAGGTCACTGAAAAAAAGTTCTGTCTGAGAAAAGCTTGTTTTCTGCCAGGGGACAGCAGAGCTTGGTGCTTAAGAGCATGGCTTCTGGTCAGATGACCTGAAGTTAAATACTGGCTTGACCACTGCAAAGCTAAGTGACTTGGGTTAAGTCACTTAACCAAGCTTCAGTCTCCTCTAGAGTAGGGACAGGAATAGTAATAATTCCTACCTTAGAGGCCAGTTGTGAGGAACAAATTGGATGATCTAGGTAAAATGAGGTGACTGCTCAGTGAAATGAGCTATTCAGATTATTTTTTTAAATAAATGAACATCGCCAAAACCGGTTTGGCTCAGTGGATAGAGCGTCGGCCTGCGGACTTAAAGGTCCCAGGTTCGATTCCGGTCAAGGGCACGTAACTTGGTTGCGGGCACATCCCCAGTGGGAGGTGTGCAGGAGGCAGCTGATCGATGTTTCTAACTCTCTATCCCTCTTCTTTCCTCTCTGTAAAAAATCAATAAAATATATTTTAAAAAAATAAAAATAAATGAACATCAATGCTTTCACAACACTAATCTCACATTGAACAGGCTTTTATTTTATTTCTTTAATATATTTTTATTGATTTCAGCGAGGAAGGAAGAGGGAAAGAGAGAAACATCAGTGATGGGAGAAAATCATTGATTGACTGCCTCCTGCACACCCCACACTGGGGACCAAGCTGGGCATGTGCCCTGACTGGAAATCGAACCGTGACCTCCAGGTTCATTAAGTCAACACTGAACCACTAAGCCACGCCGGCCAGGCAAGATAATTTTTATAGTTGTCAGGATTCATGGAGGAACTTATAAGATGTAGATCCAACTATAGAAGTATAAGGATTTTTTTCTCTCCAATTATTTAAACTAGGAAAACAATTATATTCTTAACCAGGGCTCCTGTTAGGGTTTTAGTAAATCATGTTTTGGGACTTTCAAAGTGTTGGTATACAAAACTTTCCAGATCAGAGGGAAATTATGTGCTTGTTAGAATATCTGTATTGGCAACCAAGTAATATACTGTATACCTAAAAGATGATTTACAGGGAAGTCAGCCTTCTACACTATGAAATAAAGCCATTCCCTTCGAGCGTGGAGAGCAGGTAGTTACCACAATCCTGTTACATAATAGTATGTGTGTTTTTTTGTTTTGTTTTACACCTGACCTCAGGAATTATATCTGTAGAAAATAAAGTCTATATTCTTTTGTCAGTCACTAGTAAAGTTTAATCAGCCTTTTTTGGTCTTTGTCATACTGTTTAGCACATTGTTAAATACTCTCTTTTTCTCTAATTATTACCCCATGTAATGTTTTTCCAATTATGGATGAAGTGGTTTGAGAGGAGAGAATATATGCTAGTCACTTGTGTAATTCCCACAGCATCTAGCAAGTGCTGGTTATCTATGAGGAATTCAATAAATAGAAAGATAACTTTCAAACAAAACTCCTAGGCACAACCTAGAAATAGTGCTTCAGAGGTATCGGGCATGGAAGTCATCGTTTATTAACACCTGGGTCTATGAAGACCAAAGTTCAGAAAAGCTCGGTGATTTGCCCCAGGTTCATAGTTGCATAATAGTTGAGCCAGTTTTATCAACCCTAATCTTGCATTCTTTTTGCTACTCCGTGATGTTTCTATTAATTATTTGATATTTTTTATTAGGATAATAAATACTTAATTTTTAGTTTTGTCCTAATATTGCAAAAAAAAAGTTTATGGGAAACTATTTTTAAGTTAAAATTTCAGCTCTAAGAAAAGAAATTGTGTTAAAATGAAGAATCATTTTCTTTATATTTTGCTGTCAATTTTAGGTACAACTTGCCAATTGTACTTTTGGTGGTGAATAATAATGGAATTTACCAAGGTATTGATACAGATTCCTGGAAGGAAATGTTAAAATTTGGAGATGCTACTGCTGTGTAAGTAGCCCAGAATAATGTATATTTACTTTCTCCCATCTGTTTAATCTCTTTAAAAAGTCATCTGTATTGGAATGTGCTTTCATGGTGTGAGAAGTGCTTGTTTATGTTGTCTGCCCCTCTAAAAGGGAACCCTGTCTACATGGTTCCTCTTTGCACAGCCATCCATGATTGGGCACTTCAATAAATGGCTTATGATCAGGGAGCCACTGATGATTCAGACAAGTGAGTTTGATGTCTAAGCCTTGTTAATAAAGATCTCATTGCAAAGTGCTCCCAGTACATCTTGGGAATGTGGATGTTTACATCTAGAGGTCTTCCTTATACCATTTAGCTAAATCTGATCCCTTATCAAATACATCATTTGCAAATATGTACTGTATGACCCAGCAGTTCCACTTCTGGGTATTTATCAGAGGAAAACTAAAACAACAATTTGAAAAGATATATGCACTCCATGTTCATTGCAGCATTATTTACAATAGCCAAGATATGGAAGCAATCTAAGTGTTCATTAATAGATGAATGGTTAAAGAAGATGTGATACACACACACACACACTCACACACATATGTTTCTCAGCAATAAAAAGGAATTAAGTCTTGCCATTTGCAACAACATGGATGGATGTGTATTATGCTATGTGAAATAAGTCAGAGAGACAAATACCATATGATTTTACTTATATGTGGAATCTAATAAAACAGAACAAACAAATCAGAAACAGAGTCATAGATAAAAAGAACAAGCTGATGGTTTCCAGAGAGGAAGGGAAGAGGGGGATGGGTAAAAAAGTTGAATAAGAAGTATAAACTTCCAGTTATAAAGTATTTATTGTATAATTAATATTATATTTAGTATATGTATTTATTATTTATAGCCATTGTAGTGTATAGCACTGAGGCTAGTCAGATATATTATAATAATTTTGCAGTGATAGATGGTTAATAGGCATTATTATGGTAATCACATCATACAGTATATAAATGTCAAATCACTATGTTGTATACCTGAAACTAATATAATATTGTATGCCAACTATACTTCAATAAAAAAATTTTTAAACAACAAAACTAACAAAAAATTTATTTTCTGCCTGGCCATCATGGTTCAGTGGTTGAGCCAGGAGGTCATGGTTCAATTCCCGGTCAGGGTACATGCCTAGGTTGTGGGCTCAATCCCCATTGTGGGGCATGCAGGAGGCAGCTGATTGAAGATTCTCTCTCATCATTGATATTTCATCTCTCTCTCCCTCTCCCCCCTCCTTTCCTCTCTGAAATCAATAAAAATATATTAAAAAGAAGAAGCAGCAGCAGCAGCAGCAGCAACAGAGATCTTAGGACTTCAACTTAAAAAAAAAAAAACAACACAACAAAACTAGTTTCTTATTTTAACTATCACAGTTCAAGTGCTTATAGCAACAGGTTGCTAGTGGCTATTATATTGGATAGCACAGACATAAAACTTTTCCATCATCACAAAAAGTTATATTTGACTTTACTATATAGATAATATGAAATATATGGACAGTTTAGTATACTGGCATCTCAGTTTAAGTGTTGGATATAAAAGTATGCCTTTCAGTTTAGCCTAAATTTTTCTATAAATTATGTCAGAGAATGATATGATTTTATTTTTCTATTTATTTGTGACCGACTTTGTCAGGGCCCCTCCAGTGTGTCTTCTGCCAAATGCACATTATGAGCAGGTCATGACTGCATTTGGAGGCAATGGGTATTTTGTACAAACACGAGGAGAACTCCAAGAATCCCTGAGGAAAAGCTTGGCAGACACAACTAAACCCTCTCTTATTAACATCATGATTGAGCCACAATCCATGCGGAAAGCTCAGGTAAATGTGATTGCTAGAACACCCCGTTATTCAGAGTTCTTTCTAAACTATTTCTGAGTTTGACAATTTGTTTTGCTTGTTCAATTAATATTTGTTGAGATATGTATAAGGCGGGTGCAAAGAATAGCATGGTGAGCAAAACCAGCCTCACCTCATGGAGCTAACAGTACAGCAGGGAAGAGGAACAGTCCAGTCACCTCATGACTAGCTGCATTATGACAGAGTGAGGCAATTTCTCTGAAGGAAAGGAACTCAGTTCTGAATAAACATACAACAAAGGAATCTGATTTATATGGTGATCACAGGGAAGTCTTCTCAGAGGAAGTGATGCTTAAACTGAGATCCAAAGGATAAATAGGGACAAACTCAACAAAGAGAATGGGGAAGAGATATATAAAAGCTCTGGCAGGAGGGAGTATGGCAAGTCTGAGGAGCTAAAAGAAGGTTGTCGTAGCTAGCTGAAAGTCTGAGGAGCTAAAAGAAGGTTGTCGTAGCTAGCTGAAAGGGTGCAGGAAGCACAATGGGAGATGAAACTAATGGGACAATTTGTGCAATTACATTCAAAATTAGTTATTTTGGTCTCTAAAGCAAAGTGTGTAGTATGATCCTCTTCCATCTCAGATTAAGTTGCTTTTCATACTTAATTTTGTACTCTGATCCTGGTCCTGCCACTTGCCCTCTCTAATATACCTATCCTCCATGCTTGCACATTGTGTATTAGCCATTGTTTTTAGAGCAGATAATTTTTTCAAGTAGTTTTTTTCTTGGTTCTTTATACAGTATCTGCTGTGAGATCTTTTTATTTTTGAACACGACAATGGGCAAATAGACAAATGGACACTTGGACCCATTATTGAAATGTAAATAAACTAATTTTGAACTATAAAATATATAATTCTATTGAAATTCCCTTTCTGTAAAAATAGATGTCAGAGATTTTGGCAAAAGGAACATATTGGAAATACAAAACAGCCAAAAAGCAATTAACAAAGCAGCAAAATGTAAATGGACTAAATTCTTTAATCAAAAAGACATAGAGTATGTGAGTGAATTAAAAAAAAAAAACTGACAGAACTATATGCTGCCTACAAGAGACTCACTTCACATGTAAGGACACACAGACTGAAAGTGAAGAGATGGAAAAAGATATTCCATGCAAATGGAAACCAAAAGAAAGCTGGGGTAGCTATACTTATATTAGACAAAATACACTTTAAAACAGACTGTAATAAAGACAAAGAAGGAGCCCTAGTTGGTTTGTCTCAGTGGATAGAGTGTTGGCCTGCAGAACGAAGGGTCCTGGGTTCGATTCCGGTCAAGGGCATGTACCAATGTTGCAGGCTCCTCCCCAGCCTAAGCCCTGGTCAGGGTGCGGGCTGGAGGCAACCAGTCGATGTGTTTCTCTCACATTGATGTTTCTCTCTGTCTTTCCCTCTCTAAAAATCAATGGAAAAATATCCTTGATTGAGGATTAAAAAAAAAAAAAAAAGACGAAGACATTACATAATGTTAAAGGGGCAAGTCCAACAATAGGATATATCATTTGTAAATATTTATGCATCCAATATAGGAGAACCTAAATATATGAAGCAAATATTAACAAACCTAAAGGGAGAAATAGACGGCAATACAATAATAGGGAACTTTAGTACCCCACTTAGATCAGTGGATAGATCATCCAGACGGAAAATCAATAAGGAAACATGACTTTAAAAGACATGTTAGACCAGATGGACTTAACAGATACATTTAGAATGCTTAATCCAAAAGCAACAAGTGCATATGGGACATTCCGAGTGCATATGGGACATTCTCTAGGAAAGATCATATCTTAGGTCACAAAAGAAGTCTTCATAAATTTAAGAAGATTGAAGTCATACCAAGCATCTTTTCCAACCACAATGCTATGAAACTACAAATCAATTACAAGAAGAAAACTAGTCTCCAAGTTTGTGGAGACTAAACAACATGCTACTGAACAACTAATGGGTCAAAGAAGAAATCAGAAGAGAAATTTTAAAATACCCTAAGACAAGTGAAAATGAAAACACAACATACCAAAACTTATGGGATGCAGAAAAAGTACTTCTGAGGGAAGTTCACAGCAATAAATGCCTACCTCAGGAAAAAAGAGAAAGCTTGGAACTAGAAAAAAAAAGGACAAAGCCCAAAGTTAGTACATTACCCTGAGCCAAAATTTTGCTTTCCATGGTTTTAGTTACCCATGTTCAGCTGTGATCTGAAAGTAATACCGTAAATAGAAAATTTCAGAAATAAACAATTTGTAAGTTTTAAATTGTGCACCATCTAAGTAATGTGGTGAAATCTTGCACTGTCTGGCTCTGAGCTGCATGGAATGTGAATCATCTCTTTGTCCAGCATATCCACTCTGTATATGCTAACCACCCATTAGTCACTTGTAGGTGTAGCCAACATGGTTATCAGATCAGCTGTCATGTTATCATAGTGTTTGTGTTCAAGCAATCCTTATTTTACTTAAATATGGCCCCAAAGCCATTCCCGTAACTTTTATATTGTTATCATTGTTCTATATTGTTAATAGTTGTCTATTAATTTTGGGGGGGTATTCCTGGAACAATCTGTTTTTATTTTTATATAATTCCATGAGGATTATTCTTCCATTACTTGCATCTGTGTCTTTGACATTATCCTTATTCTAGTAGAATTCCATACAGATTAGTTTCCAAGCTTTGATTTTCAGGATTGTGTGTCCATTCGCTATTTGTCATTGATTCTCAGTGTAGGCTGACTGCTTCTGCTGTAATACCAGAAGGACCTAATCCACAGTCAACTGTGTCCAAGACACCAGTATAGAATGGTATATTAGTCCTGGGGAAGGCTTTCGTGCGTTGCTTTTCTTACACAGGTTGCTCTTAGACCTGGGAACTTGACCTTCTTTGGGTCTCCTTCCATCTCCTCACTTCTTTTAAGTGTACTTCTGTTTCTTTTAGACTCTTTTAATGGGAGGGGATCCAGAAAGTCATTTTAGGTTGTTTTGTAGGACAAGACAGAAAGGTTCACTATGGATTTTTTTTTTTTTAGCTCCTTTTTGGGTAAATCACAAATAAATGTTACCGTGTAGTTGGAAGCTGTGAGGATTAGGCAATTGTGGCATATTGTGTGCAAAGAGGTAAAGGGTAGCAAAGACAAATCTTATTTACCATTGTGGTACTTGTAGTTATAATGGGACTTTTAGATTCTAGAGCAGACAAAACACTGACAATATAGTTTGAGACAATTATTTCTTTCAACTGAATGTTTGTTGTCTTTTCTTTTTCTAGGATTTTCACTGGCTGACCCGTTCTAATATGTAAATAAAGATGCCATAAGTGGTCTTCAGGAGCTTTGTCTTTCCTATAAGATAGAATTTTTCCCCCCACAGCAAAATAACTATAATGTTAAAATTTCTATACAAAAATAAATAAAAAATATTTTTAAATGATATTATATAATAAAGTAATTGATTAAAAACAGAAAAAAATTACCAGTATTCAACCACAGAAATAACCATTTACAGATGAAAGAAGAGAAAGAGTTTTATTAAATAATAGCAATGTAACTTGCTTAACCATTGAGTTAACACAGTATTCTTTTAATAAATGCATTCTTAAAGTCATTTATCTTTTAAATACATTTTTGAAGAAAAAAGCAATCAGGCTATAGTACACAGGCTATTTCTTCTTCATTGTTTATTTGTTGACCACTATGTACCTTAGTCTCCCCACAATTTAATGGGGCTTATTCCATACTTTTTGGGTTGTGGTTTTATTTTGTTTTCTTTTTTCTGGAAATAATTTATTGAGCCAGAGAAGTCATACCACACCAAAACTAATAATTTCAGGGTATATTTGGATTAGCAACGTTTGTTTATGTGTACCACATCAAGGCCAACAGAGTCAACAGCCTTAATATATAAAGAACTCCTATAAATAAGAAAAATACTAATGCACTAGAAGAAAAATGAATGAAGGGCATGAATGTATAATCAACAGAAGAAAATACAAATGGTCAATAAAAGTATGATTATTATGAATAAATATGAATATGTTAGACTGAGAAACCCTATTTTTGCCTATCCATTTGGCAAAGCACTTTTTTAAGAAAAAAAAATCCTCACCTGAGAATATGTTTTACTGATTTGAGAGAGGAAGTGAGAGGGGGAGAGAGTGAGAGAAGCATCAGTGTGAGAGAGAAACATCAATCGGTTGCCTCCCATACACACCCAACCAGAGATTGACTCCACAACCTGGATATGTGCCCTGATTTGGAATGGAACCCGTGACCTTTCGGTGTATGGGACAATGCTCCAACCAACTGAGCCACACTGGCCAGGGCAGTACAGCTCTTTTTACATTATAATTCTTAGTGTGGATGAAGGTGAAGTGAAATGGGTACTGCTATGCTGTGGTGGAAGCTGAAATTGGTACAATATTTCTACAGAGTAGTTCTAGAAGTGCCTGTTTTGGAATTTTAAAAATGTTCAGACCCCATAACTTTGACCCAGTAAGCTTATCTAGGGAATGTATCCTAAGAAAATAATAAAATATTTGGTCAAATAGTTATATATATTAGTAGCCCTGTGCATGAATCCTCGTGTCAGTAGCTCTCTGCGGGGTCTGGCTGCTCCGCGCCCGCTGCCCAAAGGCTCTCCACAGCCCAGAGGCCCATCCGCGGCCAGGTGCAGAATGCTTGCCTCGTCGCCAGGGCAACAACGCAAGCATCCCCCGCACCCCCCCCCCCCACCCTCAGCCGCTCCGTGCCCACTGCCCAGAGGCCCTCCACGGCTGGGGTGGAATGCTTGCCTCGTTGCTGTGGTGACGAAGCAAGCATTCTGCCATGCTGCTCATGCTGCCCGCTCTCAGCGGACACCCTCCCCACCCCCCCGGGACTGGGGGACTCTGGTGGGGCTAAGAGGACTGGGAACTGCCATCTTGTGGCTATGGGTGCCGCATCTTTGTAATGGAGTGATGGTTAATTTGCATATTACCCTTTTATTAGATAGGATATATAGTCATTCAGCATAGTTTTATTTCATAACAGCCCCAGTGTTTAATAATAAGACATTGGTTGCATGCATTATGATCTGTTAACATTATAAAATAAAATTGTGTTAAAGAATATTTACTAATGGATGGAAAAACAATCAGAGGATACTATTACGTGAAAAAGGCAAGCTACAAAATTGATGGGTTCAAGTCAGATGCACACCTGTACTCGAGCACACATATACACAGAGAGAAAAGATGGGCACAAAATAAACCTAAATTTTACAATAACTCAGTGATTGGATTATAGGAAATTTTTATTTTTTCATTTTTTCCTTCTTTTATAAAAGTTGGAAATAAAAATAATTTTGTAATTTTTATTATCAGAAACAGACATTGCAGGCATACCTCGTTTTATTGTGCTTTGCTTTATTGTGCTTCGCAGATACTGCATTTTAAGACCTTCCACTAGCAAAAAGATTACAACTTGCTGAAAGCTCAGATGATGGTTAGTATTTTTAGCACTGAAAATATTTTTAAGTTGAGGTATGTACATTGATTTTTTTTGTTAGACATAATGCAGTTGCACACTTACTAGACTACAATATAGTATAAACATAACTTTTATATGCACTGGGAAACAAAAAAACTTGTGTGACTCGCTTTATTGTAGTGGTCTGGGACGGAACCTGGATGTCTCCAGGATATGCCTGTATTTTGAAACAGTATGAGAAATGGAAAAGAATCACTTATTTTCAGGGGCATTCTTGTTTATTTTCTGCAATTTTATATGAATTGGAGCATAAGACTTTAAAGTTCAGCTTGTTTATACCATTCTTATCAGACTTTCCATTGGCTAGTTAGGGGCATAAGTGACCTCTACAAAGTGATGGACTGTAGCTTTGTGATGTGCACCTAGGAGATACTTGCAGGGATCTGTGGTTTTACCTGACAACCCTGAAATCGGGCCCAGTAGGCAGGGACTCTTAATGTACTTCTAAGATATGCACCAGAGAGCCTGAGCTGCATAAGAGCACAGAGAATATCCAAAGGACCATTGAGAGTGGGAAGCTCATGTAACCTCATCAATATCCTCCTCTGCCCATGGTCATTTGCCTCTGGCAACCGAGTGCAATATAAGATTTTGCTGTAAGGTAGTGTGGAGGGCTTGATGAGTATTAGTAAATTGAACTATATGAATCTAAATACTAAATATAATTTGGGGGAAATGCTCTTTCCCTAGCCATATTTTCTCAAGAGAAAAATAAATACGTTGGCAGGTTATACTGTCCTGCAGAGGTCAGCCTGGGCATATAAAGACCAGATTAGTCCAGTAGCACTTTGATGACAAGTCTATTGAATGCTTATTTGGTAAAAGTGATCTCAAAATTAGTCTCCTTATAGGAATTTTTCTTTAGATAAGATATTGAATGAGCCCCTCTAAAATGAATCTGTTGGTTGATAGTCAAAACTCACTTGGATAAAACATTTTACACCCCCTATTATAATAATAAATACTCTTATGTGATTCTAGTATGTTGATACTCAAGTGACTCATAAAAACTGAACTTTGAAAGATTATGGCTGTTCTCTTGATTTAGGAAAACTAGGGTGGGAATGGTTAGTTTCTCTACTAATATTCTTTATAAAATCTTTCATATTTCATGGGGTTGTTTGGGGACTCAAAAAGCTATCCAGAAGCTCCTAGCCTAATACCTGGCCCATGGAAGGCATTCAGTAAATGCCGCTGTGTTTTAGGAAGATGTGATCTTAGAGAAGAGGAGAGTACTGGCTGGAATTACATCCTGTTTAGCTGTGTGGTTTCACTTTTCAAGTAAGTGGGTCTTACTTCTCTAAGAAGATTAGTCATTTCCTAAAAAAAAAAAAAAAAAAAAAAAAAAAAAAAAAAAAAAAAACAGGCTCTGTTTTCACTTCCTAATAGAGCCACCTGGTCTGCAGGGGTTCACTAAATAATAGTTGAATGAGAATTCATGATGGTTGGAAGTAGTAGATATTTTCTATGGTTATTTCACACATGTACCTTTGAAGTAGCTCAGCTTATGTGAAGTGAGGATATTTTCCTTACGAAAAAAAGTTTCAAATCTGTTACAGAAATAATAGGAATATTGAACACTGAAAAAAAGTGAAAATGGTATTAAAACCAAAAGTATTTCTGTTTCTTTACTGTTTTCCAGACACTTAGGTAGGCAGTGGAACAGTAAATAAATGCAAATTTGGAATGACTAGGATAGAATTGATGACTGTATTAAGAAAGTTGGGTATCAGTTAAAGTCCAGATGGGAATTATGACTGAGGAACCCTGATAAAACTGCTGACTGTGGAGAGTGAAATGTAGACAGATGAAGTCTGAATCATCTAGTGTTTTCTGGTTGCATTTGCTACTACTAATCTGAAAATGGACTAATGTGGATAATGGAAATTGAAGATCCTATGTATTCTTCCTGTAGATAAGGTACAAATAAAAGTACACCGTGGATTCAATCTGACAGGCAGGACTGCCTACACCTCTGGTTTTCACTGGATTGTCTTGGACCTCCCCTCCCCTCCAAGGCCTTTTCTTCCATGAAAGGGGCTAGCTGGTCAGTGAATGCAGATTGTCTGGTTACCCCTCCTCCAATTAGGGAGCAGAGAAAGACATCTAGAAATCCTGGCTCTCCAGTTTCAAAGTTTGACGGGAACACATGAAATTTTGACTCAGACCTGCAAATGTCTACAGAGATGGCATCATCCATGCTTTCTTCTGTCCAGCTCTGCAAGTACTTAATCTGCAGCTGTGTGGTTCTTTCCGGGGCTCATTCCCTGGCCCCAGCATGCTCCTGGGAATTGCCTCATCACTCCACCGGTCAAGGTGGGCTCAGGAAATCAGTCCTGGTTTCACCTTAGCCTGAGCTTTGCTCGCGCTGTTTTCACTGCAGTGCTCTGTGCACTCCCACCCATTTTTTACGATGGAATCAGCCTATCTTTCAAGATCCAGCTCAAAGGTCACTTCTTCTACTAAGCTGTCCTCCCTCCCCGTGTATGCCTCTATCACTACTCACGATATTTGTGGTGAATTGAATTCCCATCTCCCTCCCCAACTCGACTGAGTGCCTGTTACCCAGATGCCACCCACCCTTCATCTCCTAGGGCCTGTGTCCTCTTGATCCTGTTTGGCAAGCTCCTCTGAGTTTGCCCCTGAAGAATCCACTTCCTCATGGCATATAACAGCATAAACATCACAGACATTTTCTTGCAGGGCAGCTGACTCAGGAGGGGGTTATACAGCCGTACATTCTGAGAAATGTCTTGTTGGATGATTTCGTTATTGTGTGAACATCATAGAGTGCACTTACACAAACCAAGATGGTATAGTCAACTAATAAGGTTTCATTTACACCAGCATCAGCACCAACATGTGAGTAATTGTAGTGTAAACCCTGTGGGCTTTTGTTTTTTGTAACGCAAGTGTCCAACTTAAGCTTTGATTGCTGAGGCATTCATTTCAAAGAGACATCTGCTTCAAAGAAGGTATATAAACACATTGACCACCACACACTTGATAGAGCCAGGCCACCTTCCCACACTGAGGCTTCTTTGTTTTAGATATCTTGGTTGATTTTGTTCCTTGTTTTAAATTCACCAATAAAAAGTGATCCTGTGAAACCCTAGGCCACCACTCTCCCCCAATAAAAACAGCACCTCAGGCCCCTGCATGTACTCACTCTCTACCCTGTGACTTGCCTTGTAGCTCCAGGGCCTATGGATAATAAACTCTTTTTTTTTTTTAAATAAATCTTTATTCAGATTATTACAATTATTTCTCCTTTTTCCCCCCATAGCTCCCCTCCACCCATTTCCCACCCCACCTTCTGCCCTTACCTCCCCCACACTGTCCTCATCCATAGGTGTATGATTTTTGTCCAGTCTCTTCATGAACCCCCCATACCCCTTTCCCCCTGAGAATTGTCAGTCCACTCCCTTTCTATGCCCCTGATTCTATTATATTCACCAGATTATTCTGTCCCTCAGGTTTTTAATTCACTTGATTTTTAGGTTCACTTGTTGATAGATATGTATTTGTTGTTCATATTTTTTCTCTTTACTTTTTTCTTTTCCTCTTCTTTAAGAATACCTTTCAGCATTTCATATAATACTGGTTTGGTGGTGATGAACTCCTTTAGCTTTTTCTTGTCTGTGAAACTCTTTATCTGCCCTTCAATTCTGAATGATAGCTTTGCTGGGTAGAGTAATCTTGGTTGTAGGTTCTTGCTATTCATCACATTGAAAATTTCTTGCCACTCCCGTCTGGCCTGCATAGTTTCTGTTGAAAAGTCAGCTGACAGTCGTATGGGTGCTCCCTTGTAGGTAATTAACTGTTTTTCTCTTGCTGCTTTTAATAGTCTCTCTTTGTCTTTTGCTCTTGGCATTTTAATGATGATGTGTCTTGGTGTGGTCCTCTTTGGATTCCTTTTGTTTGGGGTTCTGTGGGCTTCCTGGACTTGTAAGTCTATTTCTTTCACCAGGTGGGGGAAGTTTTCTGTCATTATTTCTTCCAATAGGTTTTCAGTATCTTGCTCTCTCTCTTCTTCTGGCACCCCCATAATTCTGATGTTGGTACGCTTGAAGTTGTCCCAGAGTCTTCTTACATTATCTTCAACTTTTTGGATTTTTTTTTTTGCTTTTTGCTTTTTCGGTTGAGTGATTTTTGCTTCTTTGTAATTCAATTCTTTGACTTGATTTTTGTGTTCCTCTTATCTGTTTTTGGGTCTCTGTATAATATTTTTTATTTCAGTCAGTGTATGTTTAATTTCTAGTTGGTCCTTTTTCATATTTTCGAGGGTCTCGTTATATTTATCGGCCTTTTCTAGGATATTCTTAAAAAGCCTTATAACCGTGGTTTTGAATTCTATATCCAGTCATTTGTTTTCCTCCATTTCTTTCGTTTGTGATCTGATTCTTTGACGCCACATTTTCACTGCTTCCCTGAGTTGGTAAGGTAGATTTGTGTGCTAGGTTTCCAATATGGCCCAGTGGGTCTGCCTCCCCAGTTAACCTGAGGTGGACACTCTTGGTGCACCCCTTTGTGGACTGTGTGTACAGCCTTGTTGTAATTAAGTCTTGATTGTTGTTGGTATCACTGGGAAGAATTGACCTCCAGGCCAGTTGGCTGTAAGGATCAGCTGTGTCTATGCTGGGAGAAGTTCGGTGCTGGAGACAGCCTTATAGGATTAGACTTGCCAAATTGCAATAGCCTCTGTGCTCAGCTTGGATGGGGTGGAGTCTCAGTCTTGGCTTCCCGTCAGCCTTGCCCTTGCGCGCACGTGCGTGCCTTCAGACCTCTGCCTTCCCGGCTCCCGAGTCTCCGCTCGAGAGTCCAGACTCCCCCCACAAGAGCGTGGGTCCCCAGGGGCTCGCCTGGAACGGGGGTTCACTGCAGTCAGAACTGGGGCTCAGTGCATTCAGGAGCCTCTGACTCCCTTCCACTAGGGAAAGCCTATGGCAACCTCCGCAGCCTTTGTGCGCACTGGCGCGCGCGCACTTTCAGTCCTCCGCCTTCCCCGGCTCCCAAGTCTCCGCCCGAGAGTCCAGACTCCCCCCGTAAGAGCGTGGGTCCCCAGGGGCTCGCCCAGAACTGGGGTTCAGTGCAGTCAGAACTGGGGTTCAGTGCGGTCAGGGGCTTCCTTCCCCCTTCCACCAGAGAAAGTCAGCCAGGCTCTCAGCCGCCCTTCCTCTCTGCGCGCACAAAGACCCTTTGCCGTACCTCCAATTCTCTGTGAGTTTTTCTCTTTCCTTCTAGTTGTAGAATTTTCACTCAGCCAGCTTTCCTGTGGTTCTGGATGGTGTCCGTTCTGTCTTTTAGTTGTAGTTTTGAAATTGTTGTGCGAAGCAGCAGTTTAGGTGTTTACCTATGCCGCCATCTTGGTTTCTCTCTCGGATAATAAACTCTTTTCTTCAAAGTTTCCTAATGGTTATTGCTGAAGGGTGTCTTGCAATCGTAATAAGAACCATATAGGGTCGGTCCAGTTGTAACTTTGGTCTGTGGGAAGCTCATTGGGGCCCAGGTGAGTGTCCCTCCGGGCCTCCAGGCATTTCTAGCAGATAGCATTATTATCCATATGACTTAAGACCAGCGCAAAACAGTAACACAGTGCACTATGAATTTACCATAGCTACAACATAACTAGGCAATAGAAATTTTCAGTTGCATTATAATCTTACTAAAGGCTCGTTGCACGGATTCATGCACTGGTGGGGTCCCTCAGCCTGGCCTGCACCCTCTCACAATCTGGGACCCCTCGGGGGATGTGTTAGTGTGTGAGGTGGCAGGCAGCTAGGGAGGAGCCCGAGCCTGGGCAGAGTACCACACTGCTCCTGCTCATCCCATCCCAGCCCCACTGTGCCTGCCACTGCTGCTGCTCGCTGCTCGGTAGCGCTGCCACGGAGGTGGGAGAGGCTCGCACTGCTGCAGCTGCACTTGCCAGCCATGAGCCCGACATCTGGCACCCATCAGTCAGCTGAGCAGTGCTCCTGCTGGGGGAGCACACTGACCACCAGGGAGCAGCTCCTGCATTGAGCGTTTGGCCCCTGGTGGTCAGTGTGTGTCATAGCAACCGGTTGTTTGGCTGCTTAGACTTTTCCTAGCTAATAAAAGAATAATATGCAAATTGACCGTCACTCCAACACACAAGATGGCTGCCCCCATGTGGTCAAAGATGACTGCCCCCATGTGAACACAAGATGGCCGCCACAAGATAGCCAGCAGGGGAGGGCAGTTAAGGGTGACCAGGCTGGCAGAGGAGGGAAGTTGGGGGGGACCAGGCCTGCAGGGAAGGGCAGCTGGGGGGGACCCAGGCCTGCAGGGGAGAGCCGTTGGGGGGGGACCAGGCCTGCAGGGGAGGGCAGCTAGGGGTGACCAGGCCTTCAGGCGAGAGCAGTTAGGAGTGACCAGGCCTGCAGGGGAGGGCAGTTAGGGGAAAACAGGCCTGCAGGGGAGGGCAGTTAGGGGAAAACAGGCTGGCAGGGGAGCAGTTAGGCATCAATCAGGCTGGCAGGGGAGTGGTTAGGGGGTGATCAGGCTGGCAGGCAGAAGCGATTAGGGGCAATCAGGAAGGCAGGCAGGCGAGCAGTTGAGAGCCAGCAGTCCTGGATTGTGAGAGGGCAGTCAGAAATCCCTCAAGGGGTCCCAGATTGGAGAGGGTGCAGGCTGGGCTGAGGGACACACACCCCCGTGCACGAATTTCGTGCACCGGGCCTCTAGTATATATATAAACTAGAGGCCCATTGCACAATATTTGTGCAAGTATAGGCCCCTGGCTTCACTCCCAGTCGCCCGGGAGCTGGCAAGTCCCCGCTCCCTGGCCGCCTGGGAGCCAGCAAGTCCCTGGTCCCTGGCCGCCAGGGAGGGAGCCGGCACGTCCTCGCTTCTGTCTGGAGCACCACTCCAGTAGCTCCCTCTGCCACCCCCATTCCCCTCATAGCTGTCTTCACACCGCTCTGCACCTGCATATGCAAATTAACCTCCATCTTTGTTGGGTTAATTTGCATATTCACTCTGATTGGCTGTGGGCGTAGTAGAGTGATGGCTAATTTGCATGTTTCTCTTTTATTAGGTAAGATGAGACTACCCAAAGGTCCTTATGCGGTGCATGACTAGCTCAAAAGCTGCAGCAAACACTTCAAACAAGGATGTAGGGTGGATGGATGAGTAGATGAGCCAACAAGCATCAAAAGCCCATCCTGGATACCTGGGTATTAGGTAAACCCAGCAGTACTTAGAGAAGTGTGTGTATGGGGAGGAAGGAGGGCGGGAGGAGGGGGGAGAAACATGACATGAGTGAATTTTGTTTCCACTCTGGCAAGATGTAGGCCAAAATAAAAATTAAGTTGAATTACTAAAAATATTTCTTTCACACTTGATTGCTGTAGACTGCAATTTATACCCACTACATTCATGAAACTATTTTCTAACTCAGAGCCATCCCTGCCTCCCCACCCTCTCTCAGCCACTCCATGTATCTCCTCTCCCCATCACCCTATCTACATTATTCTTTTTTTTTTTAAATATATTTTTATTGATTTCAGGGAGGAAGGAAGAAGGAGAGAGAGATAGAAACATCCATGATGAGAGAGAATGATGAATTGGCTGCCACCTGCAAGTCCCCACTGGGGATCGAGCCCGCAATCTGGACTTGACTGGAATCGAACCTGGGACTCTCCAGTTCGCAGGCCGACACTCTATCCACTGAGCCAAACCGGCCAGGGCTCTACATTATTCTTTTCCAGAATTTTAATGGTTATCTTCACTTGATTATTTTTCCAGGTTGCATTTAGTAGCACATAAATCAGTTATCTTTATTGGGCTGTGTTTTAAAACATAGTGTACTAACAGAAAACTTGAAGTTCAGTAAGGCCAACAGCTCTGGAGACAATTGCCCTTGAAAAGAAAGTTTCTTACAGTTCCTGAGGAGAATGCCATACCATAGAGGGCCACAGGAGAAAACACCCAGATTGGTCTCAGGCAGAGAGGAAATGGGCTAAGGCCTTACTGTGGTTTCCTTGGGAAGAAAGAAGAGAGGAAGGGTAAATACGTTTAGGACTGGCTAGATTAAATAATTCCCCTTGGTCGTAGGGGCTGCCCCTGATTGTGTGAATGTGGCCCTGGGGTGATTAGGGCAGGGTGATAATGGGAAGAGGGAGGTTGGGATTATGGACTGGTTAGTTTGCATATAAAAGGAGAGTTGTTTGCCCTGACTGGTTTCGCTCAGTGGATAGAGGGTCAGCCTGCAGACTGAAGGGTCCCAGGTTCGATTTCCGCCAAGGGCACATGCTTGGGTTGTAGGCTCGATCCCCAGTAGGGGGCGTGCAGGAGGCAGCCGATCAATGATTCTCTCTCATCATTGATGTTTCTATCTCTCTCTCCCTCTCCCTTCCTCTCTGAAATCAATAAAAATATTTTTTTAAAAAAGGAGAGTTGTTTGTGTTCTCTAAGAATTATCTAATTTGGGAGGGACAGCCCCTCTAGAGTCAGCATTAGAATTATAGAAGCATTAGAATTATAGAAAACAAAAACACATGGTAAATACACAATGGCTTTAAATTAATATTAAATAATATAAATATTAAATAAATATTTGGAGAATTGGATCTTAAAATGTTTCTATTCAAGAATAAGATATGTGAATTTTTAAAAGTGTTTTCTTCTGTACCTTAGTGGAGTTCTCATCATATTGACCCAACAAAATTTTGTTAACTATGTTTTTAGACAGTCTGTTTTGTGGCTATTATATAGGTTATCTTTTACTATATTAATATGTAGGTAATGTTGCTTATTTTGTATATTAATTCCATACCTTTAATGAGTTCTTTGAAACAATTCTTCCATTCTCTTACCTAGAGACATTGGCTAGTACTTCCAGAACAATGCAAAATGATACTTGTGATTGCAGGCACACACCAATCATAATCAGTATGTCGTTTACCTGCTTTCTTCTTTCAGGAGGAGCAAAAGATGACAAGTACATTTCCCTACAAGGAGTTCCTGAGGCTGCAGGGTTTGAATGTATTCCCCAAGGATATAACAAGATGGGAAAAGAGTCCCTACCATTTCCAAGTGAGCACTGTGCCAATGAAAGGTGACTTCTTGGCCAATGAATTTGGGCTAGTTGGAATGCTAATTATTTGTTGCCTCAACTGTCTTCCTTCCTGGCACTGAGACCAATGATGAAGGCAAACATATTGAGAAATCTGTTCCTTGGTGGACTCTGAAAATAAAGATTCACTTGATGTGAACCCCATGAAGGAATTTATCTGATGAGATAGACTCCCCATGGTCAAACCAAGGCCCACATTTTATTAATAATATGAACCTAGTAGCCATTTGCTCACAGGGGCTCCTCACGTACTGTGCATACTGGGAAAAACTTCAGTGTGAACTCTTGGCTTCCCACACATGCCCTGCTTGTTTAAGCCATCTTAGTCAACCACTGAAGGGAAGCCCTGGTTTTGTCTTTTGACCAATGAACTAAGACCTGCCCTCTCCAATCAGGACTGCACAATTATATCCTCATTTGCATCAATGCCAACTAATCAGAACCGCTCTGTAATCACCAATCAGAACTGCATGATTCAGAGCAATCAGCATTGTTAGAATTTGGACACCTTATTTGCATAAAATTGAACCAATCAGGAACCTGGGCAGGAACTTTATAAATGACAGCTTCCCCTTTGTCTCAGTGGAGTGCACTTTTGCTTTCCACAGGAAACTGCCTAAGGAACTGTTTCACCTGAATGAAGTCTCTCCTTTTCTGCACCTCTTTGGAAATTTTGGTTTACACTCTGTAGTCTTCACCTTCAAAATCTCAGAACAAGCTCCTTTAGGTGAGTCAGCAGAAGGTGACCTCCTTTCCTCCCTCTTTGATCCCACAGTGATGTGTGTATAGTTAGGGTCACTAGTGGGGAGGGGTATTGATTTAGTCCAAGTCCTCTGCCCAGCCCTGGCTTCAGAATATGTAATACCAACAACCCTGAAAAATAGTCTTCAGAGAGAAAGTAGTGACATACCCTGTACCCTTAATTACACACTGTAATTCTCCACACGCTGTCTGGAAAATGCATTAACCCAGTGTGTTCATTGGCTAGGGCTGCCATAACAAAACACTACTGAGTGGGTGGCTTAAACAACAAATTATTTTCTCACAGTTCTGGAGGCTAGGAGACAAAGACCAAGGTATCCATAGATTTGGTTTCCTCTGAGGCCTCTCTCCTTGGCTTGCAGATGGTCATTTTGTTGTGTCCTCATATGGTCCTTCTGTGTACACACATTCCTGTCGTCTTTTTACAAATGACAACAGGAAGGCCCAGTACTGACAAATGACTTGTGAAATATCCATTAATTGGCTGCAGTCTATTTTCTCTGATGTGCCCTAATGGGAGGGAGCTGTGGCATGGATAATACCAAACAGTAAATAATCTAAAAATAATTTCTGTTTGGTTTGGGAAAGTAGCACGTGACTTTCCGGCCGCCAACTGGCCTGGCTAATTCAGTTTGGCTCAAATGAATGTGCCTCTTCCTGAGTTTACACTGATAGCCCAGACCTGTGCCGAGGTGTGGAAGAATGGTGGCCAAGCTAAATGCCGGCTGTGGCCAGGGCCCCAGTGGGCAACAGGCAGTCTGTCAAAGGCACACCGTGATTGTATGGACTCCTGGACAAAGCTAGCTTTTTCCTGACCCTTTATGAGGGTTGAGGGCCAGACCAGAAGGCATGCCTGATGTAGGAAGTGTCTGACATGTGGTAAAGAGATCCTGGGGGAGACAGGTGGGTGCCAAGACACTCACCCAGCCACCAGCTCACACAGGGGATTCTGCAACCTCACGTTTACAGGCTCGACTTCATGCAAGGTGCCTTACATGTATCATTTCCTTTAAAGCTAAGGCCTCTGCAGCTGCAGACTTATGGTTGACTTGGCAAGAGGCAACTCTGCTCTGAGACTTTGCAAAGGGAATCTTGACCCAGGCTGAATTACTCTTAAGGTTTTGGATACATCGCAGTGTAGTTCATCTGTTTTGCATGTACCATACAAACCAATTAATTCATTCAACACTTATTGAAGGCCTACTATGTATCAGAGTTGATATTTGATGGAATAAAGAGATGAAGCAGTCATGGGTCTTATACTCAAAGACTTAATAATCTACTCAGAAAAATATGACATGTATCTAAATAACTATATTGCAAGGTTGAAAGCATAGACTAGAGCTACAGTTATATTAATACATATACATATGCACAAATGTAATTCATTATTATTTTTGAATAGTTTCGATTTCTCCTATCAGGTGGCCAGGCATTAGATAAAGCATTTTAGAAGGGGTATATCACATCCATACTGTTGGAAGAGGGGACTCCTCTCCCTACACTTCTACCCTGGGCCATCCTCTTCTAAGTCCATGTCCCCCTGCCTTCAAGGAGTTATTGGTCTAATTCGTCAGAATCCAGGACATTCACAAGGTCATTTTGCTTGTGGGCAGGGTCACTCTAAAGATCAGTTCTGTGGCCAGGGCCACCTGTCTTCCTCCTGTGTACATGGTCAGGAGGCTTTCTAGGGGCCACTTCCCCAGGTGGCCTTTGTCCCGCCCTCCTCAGGACAGATGAGATACATGTACGTATAATAATTGATCTTAACTCAGCTCTTTCTGTTCTCCTCTGAGGACTCTCTGCCCAAGCAGCCCTGCCACTGGCCCCCAAAGGACCACGATCATTCTTACTGGGACTGGTTTCCTCACCTGCTTCTCTGTTCCTTATGTGTCTGGACCTAGGGCTGGGTAGTGTGTTACAAAAGACACAGGCTTCTGAGTATGTGGTCAGCCTTGTGCACTAGCTCTGTGGCCTTGGTAAGATTACATAAACTGCCTTTGTCAGCCTCTATGTCTTCATCTGTAACATGGGTATACAGGGGTGGGCAAACTTTTTGACTCGAGGGCCACAATGGGTTCTTAAACTGGACTGGAGGGCCGGAACAAAAGCATGGATGGAGTGTTTGTGTGAACTAATATAAATTCAAAGTAAAGGAGCGGAGGGGAGAGCAAGAGAACTGGATAGAATAGCCGGATCCGGCCCGCGGGCCGTAGTTTGCCCAAGGCTGGAACACCTACCTCACAGAGGTGCTGGTGAGGCTTTTGAGAAATAACAAGTATAAGCATAATAGGTGTTTAAAGAACAGTGGCTGGTGTCAGTATTTTCATCCCTTAATGTCAGATTTGCCTTAGCCTCTTCTGTGATTCCCTTCTGAGAACTACAGTCAAAACTCATCCCTTACCTTCTTCATCTCTTACCTCTTACCTCCCTTCAGGGAGCTCTCCTGATTAATAAGATCTCTCCATTGTTCTGCTTTATGTTGACTGCCACTGGACTGTATGCTTCTCATCTGATGTGAGACCCGCCCCCCCCCCCCACTAGAATGTAAATTCCTGAAGGCAAGGAAATTTGTACATTCACTTCACACTGAATTCCCCAACTCAAGATTTTGCTTGGAGCCCAGAAGAAACTCAGTATTTGCTGAATGAACGAATTAATAATGAATGATTGAGTCCTCTGATCTCTCTCTTATTTTCCTGAGTCATTCTTTTTATGTTTCCATCTTCTCCAGGTTAGTCTCGTTCACCTACTGAGGACATGTGTGTGTTTTTAAAACATCGCAGTTACATTCAGTAACTGTATATAAGGAAACAGGTAATCACATAATCCATGATAACGGAATGGGAAATTTTTATCTCTCTAGTTCTTTAAAAAAAAAAAAATCACCTGTTCCCTTTATCCCAGATTGTATGGGAATATATTTTAGCCTTGCAGATAGCCCTCTCCCTATGGCTGAGTATTTTTAACATACTTTAAGACTTTAAGGAGTTAAGTACAGGACGTACTGGGGCTCTGGATTTGCATAGTTTTCTCCACCACAGCTGCAGGATGGGAGAACCTGGTTACAGGAATTACAGGGTCTCATGTAAACACGGACCCCCAAAGCAGCATGGGGCTGCAGTGCCTGTGTATGTTTTCCTCTGTGATTCTAAAATGCTTTTCAGCAGCTCCTGATTATTGCTCATATTGGCCAAGATCTTCCCACAGTAGGACAGAAGCATGCATAAATATGCTTGGCAAGGGCAGTGACCTTTTTCACCCTTTAATTCAGAGTCCTGGTCACCATTAGCCTATCAGTGTTGGGAATGAGCCTGTACTAGGAGCCTTGCCAAACCACACTGCCACAGTCCCTTGATCTCCACCTTTACCTCTAGAGAGACTAGATCCAAGCTTTGAAAGTGATGCTTTGTCTTTACCTTGGGTCAAATCAAATAATGAAGTGGGTCTTCCTCATCCCATCCAATCTCTTGGAATGCAAGAGGGCCCATTCTCTCCAGGTGGAATGGTGGTGAGGGTGATGGGACGGGGCATTTGGTTGAGGTAGGGGGAAGTTAATGGGGATGGGAGTAGTAACCTTCTGCCAATAAACATATAAAAATAAAATTTTGCAGTGAACACATGGTAAGTAAACAGTAAGCTAGGAACATGCATTTGGACTGGTTAGAAGAGAATGAAGTGATTGTCAATTAAGTTTTCTAGGGTTTACCCTAGGGGAAATATGGAGCAAACCTACCACTCCTCCTATAAGAGTGGGGCGAAGATTTGTTATGCCCCTTGGTGGCTTAACAATTATTTTGAGTTCATTTATTTCTATGATTCTTGAAATACATCAGGAAACTGGCTTTGCTCAGGATGTTTCCCATCGATCCTCAGTTGTCATAAACCATGTTGGGATCTCCTCTGAGGTCTCCAGCCCTCCCTGACTTCCTGTCATAAAAGCTATGACTTTCCTGTCTCCCTCCCAAAAATGTGGTTTTGCATTTCGGAGCTAACGGATTCTTGAACTCACAGCATTTCTGAGTCTGGGTTCAGGTAAAGGTTGATTGATGTCTCCTTGGGGAGCCAATCTAGCCCTGAGGCCTGGGAGCTTACATCCGGCTCAATGTGTCATTAGGCAGCACAGAGGTTCAGGTTCAGTCTTGCCAGCAGTTCCTCCACCTGCCAGACAAATTACATGAATCTCTGCCTCTATCCCCAGAACCTCAGTTTTCTCATCTGTAAATGGGAATTATAAGTCTAGTCCCACTGCCTCCCTTGTGAACACAATTTTTAAAAAAAGGATTTTATGAAAAATAAAGCCCTACATAATATTTATTTATTTAGTATACCACTAACAGATTTATTGTATAAGACATGGATAAGAAAAAAAGGAGTAATAAATAATAGGAATTTAAAATGGTTTTAGGGGTTAAATATTTTTAGGGATAAAAGCAAAGTAAATGGGTTTCTTTTTTATCTATTATTATTTAATTAATGTATTTATTTTAATAATTTTTTATTGTTGAAGGTATTACATATGTCCCCTTTTATCCCCCACTGATGCCTTCCAGCCCGCCCTAGGTGGGTTTCTTTACTGCAGGATTTCCCAGAGGCTTTGGTATGCTGATATATATTGTAAATTTCCAATATAATTTACATAAAATAGGCAGCAGTTCCCAATTCTCTGCTTTTTAAAAAAGGGGGTACCTCTTAGAATGGGTGGACCTCTCAAAGTTTGGGAAACATTGTATTGGGTAAGTTATTGTTGCTATTGTGATTTCATCCAGGTGGCTCAAGGCCAGCCCAGTGCCAATCTCTTCCCTGAAAGAGTGAGGACAACCAAGCTGCGTGCCCTGGAGATGGAACTGCAGGCTTCATGCTTGGGTGAGTCTCACGAGTCTCATTAGACTTATTAGTTCTCCTGGTTCTCTGGCGATCTCTCCTTTACATTCGAGGCTCCATCATTCTGGCTCTGATTGAAGCTTGAGTTGCCAAGGCGCAGGGAGCTATGGAGGGGCTTTCCCAGGGCTTCTCAGCTGCCCAGTTTTGTCTCCCTCCTGCTGATGCAGCTGCCAGCTCGAGGTAGCCAGGACTTCAGAGTAACTAAATCATGGTTAATTCTGGACCAGAAAGACCAGGCTCAGAGCTCTGTTCTCTGCCAAGACCAACCCAAATGGTCTGTCTGCTCCTCTCAGCATGTTGGCTTGTTGGACCTCAGACATGTAGGAAAGAAGTCTTTTTCCCTTTTTGCCTTCTTCTTTATTCCTAAGGTTGCCAAGAATTGATTTGATTTTTAAAAATGCTTTTATTTTTAAATTACAAGTTAAATAATGTTCATTGTAAAAATTTCCATTAATACAAATGTGTGTAGTTTTCCCCTTCTCTCATTGCACATACTTCCATCTCCAAGCGTGTAGTGTACATCTAGCTTTCTCTGTGAACATGTAAATAATAGATAAAATAGATTTGCTTGTTTGCTTATATGTTTCAATTTCACTCAGTATTTCATGGAAACCTTCCATGTCAGTGCATAAATGTGAAATATCTTTTTCTCATTTTTTAAAAGTCAAATATATTGAGGGAAAATTTACATAAAATAAAATTTGCCCTTTTTAAAAATACAGTTTGATGAGTTTTGACAAAGTGGACAACCACTCCAATCAAGATAAGAACACTTTCATCACCATCAAAAGTTCCCTTTGCAGTCAAATCTCTTCTTATAACCCTAACCCCTGGTAACTATTGATCTGTTCTCCATTCCTGTAGTTTGCCTTTTCCAGAATGCCATATAAATGGAATTATATAGTATGTAGCCTTTTATGTTGGCCTCAGCATAATGCATTGCAATTCATCCATGTTACTTGTTTCAGTAATCAGCTTGACTGCTGTAATCATTTCACAATGTATAATTATATCAAAATATCATGATGTACACCTTAGATATATACAATTTTTGTTTACAAGTTTTTAATTTAAGAGGAGAAATCTCTGCCTAATTCAAGGTCACTAAGGTTTTTGTCCTGTTTTCTTCTAGAAGTTTAATAGTTTTAGCTCTTACATCTAGGTATATGATCTACTTTGAGCTAATTTTTAAGTATGGGGCAAGATAAGGGTTAAGGTTCATTTTTGTTTGTTTTGCATATGGAAGACCAATATTTACAGTATTATTTGTTGCAGAGACTACTTATTCTTTGTCATGACTGTATAATGTTTGATTGAATGGAGGTTTGCTGATTTACACAGCTAATCTCATATTCATAGAGAATTAGGCTGTTTCAAAGTTGAGGCTGTCATGAACATCCTTACACCTAATACACTGGGCAGTTAAATGAGTATTGCCGTAGAATTTCTGATTGAAATCGCATGTTCATGTTAAGTGTTGATGGGTATCCCCAGGTTGTTCTTCAATATAGTTTCCCACCTACAAGGCCTGAGAAGGAAGGCTTTAACTTTTATTGGATTTATTGGTGTAAGTTTTTTACAAATCTAAAATGATTTCCTTCTGGAAAAATCTAATAGCCTGTGTTATTAGATCATGCAAGATTCAGAGCCCTTCCAAGAGGGTTTGAAGAAAAGATGATAATTTCTGTCTTGGTCAGTTAGGGTAAGCTCAGAAGAAATTGGCTCATAAAATACATGGTAGACGGGAAATGGAAATTTACCAAAAAAAAAAAAAAAAAAAAGCCCATTTGTTTAAAAAGTATTGGGGGTTTATAAATACCTCTGTGCTGTAGCCTCCCCTAAGGGTAGAGGTTCCTGTAATAACTTTAATCAGCAGTGACTTGCCCCCTAGTGGCCTGAATATGTACGTTCAGTCTCCTGTATGCAGGCCTAACTCCGGGCTGCTGTCAGTCCACAGACCCTCACTCTCTCACTATACTCACCAAAGTCCTCCCTTGTACCAGGCCTGTACCAGCCAGCTGCATATGCAAAGACACAAAGGAGTGCTAGGAGTGCAAGTTGCTCAGTGTAACTGCAGCATAAAGTTATGCCACTTTTCATACTTTCTTCTCATCCTACAGTGTTATGATTTGGTCAACTTGATCTAACATTGTTGAGGATCTATTATTAGGTGACAGGGACTGTCCTGGTGCCATGGGGATACACAGAGCTATGGAACAGTCCCCCATCGTCAGGGACGTTAACACAGGTTAAATACCAACACAAAATGGTGTAGAAGCAGTTCAAAAACAATACCAGCAGGTGTCACAAGCAGGACAATCCTATCTAATAAAGAGGGAATATGCTAATTGACCCTCACGCCATTGCAAAGATGGTGGTGCCCACGGCTAATAAGGAGGGAATATGCTAATTGACTGCCCTGCCCTCAAAGATGGTGGCACCCACAGCCACAAGATGGCAGTGCCCAGGCCCCTCAGCCCCCCAGCCGCCCAGGGCCACCTGAGGCTCAGGTAACCAGGGCTGACCAAGGCTTGCGCTGCCAGCAGTTGCAGCAGCAGAAGTGTGATGGGGCATCACCTTCCCCTGATCGCCGGGTCACCTCCCGCCTCTGAGGGCTTCTGGACTGTGAGAGAGGGCAGGTCAGGCTGCGGGACCCCCCTCCAGTGCAAGAATTTTCATTCACTGGGCCTCTAGTATTGATATAATCTGTGCCAACTTTGTGCCATCCTATATAATAAAAGCCTTATATGCTAAGTGGTCGTCCGGGTGTCCGTTCAACCAATCAAAGCTTAATATGCTAATGATATGCTAAGGCTGCTCAACTGCTTGCTGTGGCCTGCACTGACAACCAGGGGGCAGATAGTCAACCAGTCGACCGGTCACTATGACGTGCACTAACCACCAGGGGGCAGACACTCTGACTGGTAGGTTAGCTTGTTGCTGGGGTCCAGCCAATTGGGACTGAGCAAGATGGGCCAGACATGCCCTGGAGCCCTCCTGCAGTCCCTCCCTGGCTGGCCAACCTCTCATGTCCCTCCCCGGCCCCGATCATGCACCACTGGGGTCCCTTGGCCTGGCCTGTGCCCTCTTCCAATCTGGGACCCCTCAGGGGATGTAAGAGAGCTGGTTTCAGCCCGATGTTGCAGGCCAGGCCAAGGGACCCCACTGGTGCATGGGCCTCTAGTTGTTGCATAACAAATTATCCTACAACCTAGTGGCTTCAGGATACTGAAGGCAGAGACAACAGCCATTCTATTTGCTCATGAATCTGGGCTGGGTTCATTTGGACAGTTCTTCAGCTGGTCTCACCTGGGGTCACTTCTGTGACTACCATCATCTGGAGACCTGAATGAGGTCTCTAGTTTAGTGCCTCATCTGAGAAGGCCAGATATCTGGAGGTTGGCCGCTCCCCTACACTCTATGGCCTAATCAATAGTCCAGACTTTTTTATGTAACAGTTGGCTTCTGAGAAAAGGCAAACGCAGAAGCCAGCAGGCCTGTTAAGAGCACAGTGCCACCTTAGTCAAATTCTGTTAGACAAAGTCAGTCATAAGGCCAGTTCAGATTCAACAGGACAGGAAATAGATTCCACCTCTTGTTGGGAAGAGTGGCATATGCATACAGGGATGGGAGAGGATTTTGCTGACCATCTTTGCACCCCATCTACCATGGTTCCCTGGGTTTCATTTTTTGCTATCTCTATACAGAAATTTGAATTCATATATGATTCATCTCATGTTACCTTATTTAACCTTTCCAACAAACCTTTAAAAGGAACATGTCTCTATTTTATGATGGGAAAACTGAAGCTTAGCGAGATCTAATGATTTGTTCACTGTCACAGCAGAGCTGGGGTCAAGCCCATCTGGTGCTAGAGCTGTGGAGTGTCACCTTATAGTATGCCTTTACCCAGCTCTACCTTCCCCCAGACTCCATAAATACCAAACCATTTCTGAATTAAGTCCCATGAGGCACTAGGACTTACTAGTATTAAATTAAAGCAAAATGGACAATTCTGGATTATTATTTAGTAATCTAAAGATCTCTGTAACAGGCTTTATAAACTCATAAGAGGTATTCATTTAAGGATGCAATACTTTTTATTTGGAGGATTTTGTCTAGCCAAAGATCAAGGCAATGATGCTATTTCTCCAAATACAGTTTTTTTAAAATTAAAGTTAATGGGGTAACATTGATTAATAACATTACATATGTTTCAGGTGTACAATTCTATAATACATCATCCGTATATTGCATGTGTGCTCACCACCCAAAGTCTAGTCTGTATCTATGTGTATTTGTTTGTTTTGTTTCTTCATTTGCTGCTTTCTGTTTTATATCCCATATATGAGTGAAATCATACGGTTCTTTTCCTTTTCCATCTGATGTATTTAACATGATACTTTCAAAATTAATCCATGTTGTTGCAAATGGCAGGATTTCACCCTTTTTATGACTGTGTAATATTCCATTGTATATGTGTACCACATCTTTTTTATCCAGTCATCCATTGAAGGACTCTTAGGTTTTTCCATGTCTTGGCTACCATGAATAATGCTGCAATGAATGTTTTCAAAATTTTGGAGTAGATATCCAGAAGAGAGATTGCTGGGTCATATGGTAACTCTAGTCTTAAAGTTTTGAGAAATTGCTCATACTGTTTTCCACAGTGGCTGTAATTCTCATCATCAGTGTGTGAGGGTTCCTTTTTCTCCAGATCTTCTCCAACACTTATTTCTTGTCTTATTGATAATAGTCATTCTAACAGGTATGAGGTGATATCTTCTTGTGGTTTTGATTTGCATTTTGTTATAACTAGTGAAGTTGAGCATCTTTACATATATCTGTTGGACATTTGTTTGTCTTCTTGGGAAAAGTGTCTGTTTAGGTCCTCTACTCATTTTTAATTAGATTGTTTTTTTGTTGTTGAGTTGTCTGCGTTCTTTATATATTTTGGATATTAGCTCCTTATCAAGGTACTAGAGGCCCAGTGGATGAATTCATGCATGGGTGGGGTCCTGCCAGCCTGGCCCCAATCGTGGTGGATCAGGGCTGGGCCTGTCAGGAGGAGGAGATGGCGGGAAGTTGGCCAGCTGGCCCAACCCGATCGGGCGATCAGGGCCGGGCCAGCTGGGGGTAGGGGCTGTGGGCAATTGGCCAGTGGCCCTGCCCCTGATTGGGGGAGGGGTGGCGATTTGGGGCAGGGCCGGCTGTGGGGAGGGGCTTTGGGCAGTGGGCTTGCCGGCCCTGCCCCTGAATGGGGTGGGGGGGGACCGATAGGGGGTCAGCTGCTGGGGGAGGGGCTGCAGGCAGTTGGCCAGCCAAGCCCTGGCCCTGATTGGTGTGGGGAGGCCTATCTGGGGTGGGGCCAGGTGGGGGGAGGGGCTGCAGGAGGTTGGCCGGCTGACCCCGCCCCCTATTGAGGTAGGGGGGATTAGGGGTGGGGCCAGCCGGGGAGCGGGAGGCCGCGTGCAGATCAGGGTTGTGGGGGCCCATTGAGGGCAGGGCCGGCTGAGGGTAGGGGCTGCAGGAGTTTGGCCAGCCAGCCCCACCCCCCAATTGGACTGGTTCGCTGGCCACAGTGGGCGTCATAGCGACTGGTCGTTCTGGCATTCCGGTCGCTGGCTTTTTATATATATAGATTGTTTGTGAATATCTTCTCATATTTGGTTGGTTGCCTTCCAATATAGTTTGATAAATAATCATTCACTTTCCAATCCATTGACTTTTTCATTTATTTTGCTTTACATGGGATGGAGAGAGAATAAACATTATTCATGGAGAAAGCTGTTTTGCAAAATGTAACACCCCTTGCCTGTACTTTTTATTGGATGATTAAGCAAAAAAATCCAAGGTCAACTTTACATGTGTCACCCAGTGTGTAAAAATGTCACAGACTGACAGCAGAAGGATTTGTGTTCATGGAAATTCAGCTTGAATCAGAAGAGCCCATTCTGTGATGCTGCAGGGCACCTCCATTCCAAGAGGTAGATGCCTGTCGGTGGGTAATCAATTAGAAAATCTATCTGCCTTTGAGGACTGCTTCTAGTGAGCATCAAGACTTGGCTGCCTTTTCATCACCTCTTCAATAGCCACTTACCTCGTCTCCAAAAGAGAAAATTCTGACATCTTAATTTTAATGTGAGCATTTGATCCAGTGCTTGAGATAAATATAACCCTGAGTAGTATAGAGAAGGTTTAATGGGAAATGGTTGGCATTCTTTCTTGGTAAAGGCACAGGGAAAAGAGAGAGGCTGAGGGAGAGAGGGAGAAAAGGAGAGAGAGGGAGAGAGAGAGAGAGGCGAACAGCAGTGGGGAAGACAAAAACAGATCAGCAAGGCTCCACGGCACTCTGGAGGCAAGGCTGCTGAGAACTTGACACTTTCCAGACCCCAGCCAGCATGGTTGTCCTGAATCCAACAACTTTGGGAATTTATCTTCAGCTTTTCTTCCGCTTTGTCGTGTCTCAGCCTACTTTCGTCAACAGTGTCCTCCCAATTTCAGCAGGTAAATGATGACCACGTCCCTCTCTTCCACCTATTTGTAGCAGGGGGAGGAAGGAAGATTGATTTGCAACATGTCCTGATATTTTTCTTAGTCTACTCTTGCTGGAGGGAGGTTGGAAGGGAGTCGACCACCCTAGAAGCTCTCTGTCACTTCTTGGAAGGCCCTCTGTCCTTGTTCCAAAGTTGTTTCTGCCTTCCCTCACTTCTTACCCCCCTTTGCCACACAATTTCATTTTGATAGGGGATTGTGGGGAGCTTAAAAGAGATGGCAAGAAGTGCAAGTGAAAGAGAAGTGAGTCCCAGACGTTTCTATAAATACATCCCTGAGCCCTTCTGAAGGGGGCTTGACTCAAAGGGAATGATGTGGAACGAACATGCCACTGTCCCAGCTCGGGCAGTGTTGCCGATTGCCAGGACCATTCCACAAGAGGGGAAAGGAGTCCTGTTGATTCTCTGGGGTGGTAAGGGGCCCCCATGCAGCCTCGGGATTAGGCCTTCCATTTCTCCAGCCCTGTCTGATTTCCTGTTGTCCTTTCTCCCTGGGGTGGGCCTTCTCTTCAGCCTCAGATGAGGCAGCTGGGAGAAGGGGGCTTTCTGGGGAAAGGCGAAGGTGTTCCAGAGAGAGAGCCAGGCCTGAAGCTGGGTGTCTGCTCGGTGCAGTGCTGGGAGGCGAAGGCAAGAGGGCTTTCCTTGCCAGCGTGGCAACCTTTTCTGTTGCCCTTGTCCTGTCTGACCCAGAGCAGCGGGAGTATTGGGTTACTGGCATAGCCTATTTCAACCATTCTGGGCAAACAAGTATTTTCAGAGGGCTTGAGGGAGGCAGACAGACCCCAGGCTTTGCTGCCTGTCTCCTCAGAGCCTCCCTCAGTTTGCCTCAGTCACCCACGGCTCTCCCTAGAAATGGCAGTCAGTCACATGCTCCAACATGAATCTCATATATACTTTGAGGCAGAAATTTTGCTCTCACTGTCTTTGCTAGAAACGCAGAGAAGGCACAGCTCAGAATTCAGTCCCCAACCCCTGTCCATTCATAAAAACAGTTCATCAACATGATGTGCTGCCAGCGTCTGTGGGCCCTGAGGGAAGGGCTCAGAAGGGCGTGGGGCTAATTATAGAGGTGTGAGGAACTGAAGGAGGGGTAGGGATTTGTGGAGAATATGGGGGCAGGGAGGGGGAAGGAAAGGTGGTTGGTTGTGCCACCACAAGTGTGCCAACATGCTCCCCCCAAATTCAAGTTGACAGCACCAAGCTTCTTCTGGGAGTGAGAGTCTTTATTCCACTATTTAAGGGAGATGCTGGATAGATGGTTCTTAACCTTGTTTGGGCCATAAATTCCTTTGAGAATCTGCTGACGGCTCAGGACTTAAGGAAACAGTCCTCTGGTTCTAGCCTTGCCCTGGTGGGCTGTCTGACTTCTGGGAGATAGTTAGCCTTAGGCGGTAAGCACTATGTGGGCAGGGACACTGTCTGCCTTGTACATTAACATCATTTCCCCAGGGTCAGAATAGTGCCTGGAGCATAGTAGGTGCTCAATAAATATTTGGTGACTGGATGAATGAATGAAGGAATAAAACTCATCTATAGATTGAGGTATGCCATCATTTTGTAACACTTAATTTAGATAGTACAAGTTCTGAAAGTTAGAGAGAAAAGAACCTCTGATTTTCTTTGAACTCCTTGTCCTAGAAAGAGCCCTGACCTTGGTACAGATTGTACCAGTCAGGGCAACACCAGGAAAAAGAAGCAAGTCTATGGTTCTGATGAAAATACTTGAAGGGACCAGTTTCAGAGGTTGTGGGCAGGGTTAAGAGAATCAACAAGGAGTGTTGAGAAATTAGCAACTGTGGGAGCTTTTACCACCTTTGTGCTTGAAAAGACAAGAGGAAGAAATGGGAAATAGATTCCAGGAAGATTTGGGACCTGGGAGGAGGGGTCACTGAGCAGGAGTTTTGATCACAGAAGAGCCTAAGGCGGGGGAGAAAGTGGAGAAGAAATACCTTTCTTCCAATACAACCACCTGTTGGCCAAACACAACCTGAAGCCCAGGCAGAGGAGCTCCTTGATGCAGTCATGGGGGTCAGCCTCTGGGGTGCAGAGTGAAGGGAAATGGTGGGAATGTAGAGTAGTTGCCCACACATCCATAAGCACTTCCTCGTGAATTGCTAGGTCCAGACCTTCTGGATGGGAATGTGGTCTTCAGACATTTGGTGAAACAGTAAGGTAGAGAGCTAGAGGAAATCACTAACGTGACAGAAAATACAGAGAAAAAATATCTGCTGTCTCCTGTAGTCACTTGGCTTTGCTTCCTTCATTTAGTTGTCAGGGCTTCCTGATAGCCTAGTTTAAACATAGACTTATGCCTTGAATTGGGAACTATTCCTTGACACAGGAGAACTTTAATTCTTTGACAGTATTTTCCAACAATTTTCTGTGAAATATTCTGTATTCAAGCTTGTAGATTCTTACTCTTCCTGTGCTCATAGAAACAAGGGCCACCAGGAAGATCTTTTCTTTCTTTTTTTTAATATATATATTTTTATTGATTTCAGAGAGGAAGGAAGGGGGAAAGAGAGAGATAGAAACATCAATGATGAGAGAGAATCATTGATTGGCTGCCTCCTGCACACTCCCCCTCCCCGCCACTGGGGATCGAGCCCGCAACCTGGGCATGTGCCCTTCACTGGAATCGAACCTGGGACCCTTCAGTCTGCAGGCTGACGTCTATCCACCGAGCCAAACCGGCTAGGGTGGAAGATCTTTTCATTTTACCCATTACATAGTGAGTGCCTCCTGGGTGCCTTGTGCTATAGGGGACACAGAGACAAGTGCAATGCTGCCTTTGCTCTGGGGAACCCATGGTCATTGGCTGTCAAAACGCAGGCAGCCCAACCAGCACGCACTAAATTCCCCGGAGAGGGGCTGTGATGGAGGAAGAGCTCTTACGGGCACCTAGCCTGGTGCTCACCTCCCTCTCTCCAGGAAAGACTGTATTCCAGCAATGCCAGACACAGCACCCACTCTCTGCATCAGATGCTCGTTACCCACTGCCGGGTCCCAGAGGAGAACCAGGAAAGGAGCAAAGCATCAGAGGCCAACACTGATGATAGAAATCTGAGCACTAAAGCACATGCATTTGCTATGCAGAAAACACTCTCAGGCCTCTACCCCAAGCCTATTAACTCTACTTTGGACACCATTCTAACAGGCTTAGATAGGTTTCTCAAAGGGTGGAGAATTCGCTGTAGCATATTAGATTTTGGGAGTGGGTCTGCTGCTTAAGATACACACAATGACAACAAAATGCCAGCTTGTAAAATTGGTTACAAGAAAAATGGTAAAGAACTGGGGAATGGTCTGAGATAAAAAAAAAAAAAAAAAAAAAAAAAAGAATAGTAGACTGGATTATTTCTAGAGCCCCTGTTTTGTACCTACCCCCCCGAAGGCCTCATGAACTTATAGCACATTTACTGGCTTTCACTATGATGAGCATGAATGACCCAGTGAAGACTGAATTGTGTTCACTTTATTTTTCTTAAGAAGCAGATAAGTGAACCGTGACCAGCACGGTCAGTGATGAACCTGAGGAGGGGCGGTGAAGGATTAAAGAAAACAGACAAGAGAATATAGTTGGGGTCAGGTGGATCACTGTGCCTGGATGAGGATACCATGACCCCACCTGTAAGCTGAATCTTTATTTTATAGTCAGATCACACAAAGCAAAACAAGGGAGTAGTCAAGATATTTACAATGTTCTTAGTAGTTTTAAAATCTGCTTCTTTCCTTTTATTGCAATTCTCTGAACTCTATCAAGCTTTGTTTTGGCAGCACTTGCTGTACCTCCCGCAGCCCACATCCCTCAGCTACCTAGGACTAGAAGGTCGGACTAGAAGGCCAAGCTTACATACAACCATAGCTTTTGGCTATAATTGTGCTGGGAGGGCTTTGCCCTCTAAGTTGGGACTTGTATGTGGCTTTGCCTCAAGAGGACCATGCCCTCTCGTCAGTCCGAGGCTTGATCCTGTCCAAACACTGTAGTCGCTCTCCACAGATAAATGTCAGATATATTTAAAAATAATTTTAATTGAACATGGCCCTAAAATTTTTAATGTCAGGAACCTTAATGTTGGTATATTGTTTTATTTTTATTTATTTATTTTATTTTTTTAAAATAAATCTTTATTGTTCAGATTATTACAGGTGTTCCTCTTTTTTTTTCCCCATAGCTCCCCTCCACCTGATTCCCCACCTCACCCCATGCCCTTACCCCCCGCCACTGTCTTCATCCATAGGTGTAAGATTTTTGTCCAATCTCTTTCCGCACCCTTCACACCCCCTTCCCCCTGAGAATTGTCAGTCCACTCCCTTTCTATGTCCCTGATTCTATTATATTCACCAGTCCATTCTGTTCTTCAGATTTTTTATTCACTTGATTTTTAGATTCACTTGTTGGTAGGTATGTATTTGATGTCATTTTGTTGTTCATAATTTTTATCTTTACCTTTTTCTTCTTCTTCCTCTTCTTAAAGAATACCCTTCAGCATTTCATGTAATCCTGGTTTGGTGGTGATGAACTCCTTTAGCTTTTTCTTGTCTGTGAAGCTCTTTATCTGACCTTCAACTCTGAATGATAGCTTTGCTGGGTAGAGTAATCTTGGTTGTAGGTTCTTGCTGTTCATCACTTTGAATATTTCTTGCTACTCCCTTCTGGCCTGCATAGTTTCTGCCTAGAAATCAGCTGACAGTCGTATGGGTGCTCCCTTGTAGGTAACTAACCATTTTTCTCTTGCTGCTTTCAAGATTCTCTCTTTGTCTTTTGCCCTTGGCATTTTAATTATGATGTGTCTTGATGTGGTCTTCTTTGGATTCCTCTTGTATGGGGTTCTGTGTGCTTCCTGAACTTGTAAGTCTATTTCTTTCACCAGGTAGGGAAAGTTTTCTGTCATTATTTCTTCTAATAGGTTTTCAATATTTTGCTCTCTCTCTTCTTCTGGCACCCCAAAAATTCGGATGTTGGTACGCTTAAAGTTGTCCCAGAGGCTCCTTACACTATCTTCATATTTTTGGATTCTTTTTTCTTTTTGTTTTTCTGGTTGAGTGTTTTTTGTTTCCTCATATTTCAGATCTTTGGTTTGATTCTTGGGGTACGTTGATCTACAGTTGAGTTTCTGTATATTCTTTATTTCAGACAGTGTATGCTTAATTTCTGACTGGTCCTTTTCCATTTTTTTGGCATTCTCATTAAGATCCTTAAAGGTCTCACTAAGTTCCTCAGCGGTTTTTAGAAGATTCTTGAGTAACCTTATAAATGTGGTTCTGAACTCTATGTCGTCCAGTAGTTTGCTTTCCTCCATTTCTTTCATTCATGACATGTTTCTTTGTCTCCACATTTTGCTGCTTCCTTGTGCTGATGGAGTGGCTTTGTGTGGTAGGTGACCTATAGGGGCCAGTAGCTCAGCCTCCCCAATCACCTGAGGTGGACGCCTTTGGTACACCCCTTTGTGGGCTGAGTGCAAAGTCTTGGTGTAGTTAAGCCTTGATTGCTGTTGGTACACTGGGAGGAATTGACCACCAGGCCAATTGGCTGTGAGGACCTGCTGTGTCTATAATGGAAGAACTGCTGTGCTGGAGACACGCTTATGGGGCAGGACTTGTTTCAGTGGGGCTTTGGTGCTCACTGAGTCTGCCTCTTGAATGTGTCACTTATGGATGTGAGGAGTTGAAATCTGGTGTCTCACACTGACCACTAGGTACACTGGCTTCTGGATCTCCAATGGGGTGCAGGTCAGCTACCGTCTGAGGCCACCCAGCAGGAGCTACAGCGAGAACTACAGTTTTCTCCTCTTTGCTTGGGGTTTGGAGGTTTTGGAGCTGTCTGACCCGGGCTGCAAGTTTGCTAGGTTAAGCTGCGATAGGGCAGGCCATTCATAGGCTAAAGCCGCTGCTTGGAGCTTGGGTGGGTTTGTAGATTGTGTGGGGTGGGGTCTCAGGGCGTGACTAGGCTAGGGCATGGCCAACAGCGATGGCTGCCAGTTAGTCGGCCATGCGTCCTCGCGTCCCACGCCCCAGCACAGTAAACAATTATTCCTGCGCTCAGCCCTGCAAGCAAGCCTCCCTCACTTTCCGACCCGATGGCAGACAGTCCAGCTTCTCCCTGTAGGAGTTTGGGTCCCCCGCGTCTCCCCAGAAACTGGAGTTCGGAGTAATCGGGAGCTTGTCTCCCTTCGGGTTGAAAAAAGCAGCGATCCCAGTCGCCCGTCGCCAGCCCGATTTGTGCGCCTACGTACCTCAGCTTTTCAGCGCTTGTGCACATCTCAATGCTCTTTTCTCTTTCCTTCTAGTTGTAGAACTTCCACTCAGCCAGCTTTCCCGTGGTTCTGGGTGATAGACATTTTGTCTTTTAGTTGTAGTTTTGAAATTGTTGTGCGAGGCAGCAGTTTAGGTGTTTACCTACGCCGCCATCTTGGATCCTCTGATATATTGTTTTAACCATTGCTAGATAATACACCACCCTCACACTCAGTGGCTTACACAACAATCACTTGTTGAAGCTCACATGTTTGTGGGTCAACTAAGAGTCAGCTGATCTAGCTTGGGTTTGGCTGGCCCTGGCTGGGCTCACTATGAGTCTGTGGATTGACTCAGCTCCTATAGCCATTCACAGATGTACCTCAGTCAGTAGTTGTACAATTTCTAGGATGTGGTGGCACAGACCCAAGGATAATAATATTTATAGACATGCAGACCTTCCACACACTTCAATTTTTGTAATTCTCACAGCACCCCTGTGATGGGTGTGACATCACTTCTACATTTTAGATAAAGAGATGATGGTTCAGAGGTTAAGTAACTTGCCCAAGATCACATAGCTGGTAGTGGGAAAATTGAAGGCTGGAATCCTGTCCTCTGACTCTAAGTTGGGGTCTTTTACTAATGTAGACTAAATCTGCTTATGGCCATGGATAAATAATAATATTAGATGTTAAAGTGCTATAGGTTACTTCTATCTTTTGAAAACTCAGCTCTAGATTCTTTTAAGAAATTCTTCATTCCTTCAATTTTTAATTCTTTTCAACTACAGTTGATGTATAATATTATATTAATACAACATAGTGATTAGACATTTATATAACTTATGGAATGATCACCCCAATAAGTCTAGGACCTATCTGATACCATACATAGTTATTACTAAATTCTTTATTCTCTCCTACCTTCTCAGGATATCAATGCCCAAAGCTTTTAGCAAATGATTGAATTTTACTTTATACTAAAGTGTACATGACTTGCCAGGATACTGGTTTATCTTTCCTCTGAAAGCATTTGTATTTTAACAGGGGTTAAAGTACTAAAGTATGCTCTAGTAAGATGAGCTTCAAGAAGGGTATTTGGGGCAATGAGGCCATTCTACCAGGGGAATACCACTTCACAGACATTCTCTGCAGGCACTGTGAGTCATCTTACCCTATACCCACACAGACAGTGTGGCTTCCCTCTTCCAATACAGGACCTCTCAGGCAGGCAGGGACTCGCCAGAGTCGGGTCAAGGTCTCAGAGACCAGATGGTGAAAAGACCCAAATCCAGTCCTGTAGAGCGAGTCATGTGGAAGAATGGGAATTCTGTCTGGGCACTGGAATCTTTTCCAGTTGGCTGCTGATAGGGCCCAGAGCAGGAGTTTTGTGACCGTGTAGGACATGATATCTAGCCCAGTGCTCTCCTGACTAGAAGTCAGTGAGGACAACACTTGGGAACCAATCATGGTCTTGGCAGTAGATTATGGGCCATTTGTTTGTATCTGATGCTGATCAGCTATTGTTTAATGTTCTCAGCCATCTCCTCCTATTTAGCTCCCCATATTTCTTCTAGATAATATAATCAGTGAGAGTTCTTACAGTAGAGGGCTCTCCAGGGGTCCCAGCTTTCCCACTTCTTCCCACCCCATGCCTCTGAATAAAGCTGTGACTCATCTCCAACTCAGACATACAGAGTGGTGGGTGTGAGAGATGGGAGTCCTTCCCTTCAGATACCCAGGGCCAAACTCCCACATTGCCATTCACCACACTCAAGCCTGCTTTCCTCAGATCTACAGCCACCGCTGCCACAACCATACAAAACAATGCAGCTCTAAAATGAAAAGAATTCCCTTCTAACTTCAATGAGTCACCAAATAAGCTGGTGTCCCATCTTCTTACAATGTAGTTCACATCATAAATACTCATATGACTCTTATAATTGGTACCTATTATTTCCAAACCTCTCATTTTGCAAAGCATTTTCACAGCTACAGTTGTATTTGCTCTTCACAGCAGTCCTTATGGGAAGGGTCTTGGGTTTGAATCCTGACTCTTGGTTATCTGCTATGTGATTGTGGGAAGGTCACATCACAAATTGTGCTGAGCTCCAAATTCCTCATCTGTAAATGGGTGTGATAGTCTCCATCTCACAGGATTGCTATGTGTATTGATTGATTCAACAGATACTTAATAAGTGTCGGATATATACCTGGAACAGGGATGCAGCAGTGGCCAGACAAAAGTATCCCACCCACATGGCGTTCCTATCAGCACCCTGAGAAGAACCTGTCTCGGCTAGCCTGCTGGTCCCAGGAGGTGGCTGGAAGACCTTGCAGCAGACCTGAACCTCACACACTAGCTGCCCAAGGACCAAATCCAGTCTTAGTTAGCCATTTTCAGCCTTCATGCCATAGTACTAAAAAAGAAAGAGAGATTTAAAAATTTTGCCTTAGTTGCTAACATTTAAGAATGAAGTGATTCAACTTTTTTAAAAAATGTTTTCTTATGTCTCTTAAAAACAACAAACCACTTGAAAACCAGGATGACCTGGCAGTCCTGACCACACCCTCTGGTCTACCTTCCTTAGTCCATCCACCTGTCTAGCCCCACCTGGCCATGTGACTTTTTGACCTCGGGGTCGGAAGCTCTGCTGAATTGGACTCTACCCACTCCTCCTTTAGCAGTCTTGGGCATTTTCCCAGAACTCCCAAGCTCTGCAAAGCTCAGTCTGAAAGTCAATGTTCTAGGTCAGTGGTTCTCAAGCACTGGTCCTCGGCTCTGGCTAGACAGAAGAATTACCTGAGATGCTTTCCAGAAGCTCGGTATCCAGACTGAATAGACTAAATTAAGTAAATCAGAACCTCTGGGGCCTGGGATCGGGCAGTGATGGTGTTTAAGGGTCTCCAGGTGATTCTGTTGTCCATCCAGGGTTAACCATTGAACTATAGCCAGCATTAGAATCGCCTAAAATGTTTGTTAAAACACAGACTGCTGGGCCCCATTCCTGGAGTTGGATCTGGCATGTCTGGAATGGGACACAGGAGTTTGCATTTGTAATAAGATCCCAGGTGCTGCTGATGCTGCTGGTCCACGGAATTGAGAAATACTGCTCAAGTTTGCCTCTGAGTTCCTGTATTAGTTTCCACTCAGTGTCACATTGCCTTCTTCTGCGTCAAATCTTCCTCTGCCTCTCTCTTATAAGGATGTTTGAGATTATCTGGGTAACCTCTCCATCTTAAACCTCTTAATTTAATCATACCTGCAAAATTCCTTTTGCCATATAAGGTAACATTTACAGGTTCCAGGAATCAGGATCTGGACCTCTTTGAGCCTACCACAGTTACCTTTTCCCTGCGTAAGTGTCCCACAAGTGCTTTTTGTAACTGATGTCAGCATCAAAGTCACAGATGTCTATACTGTCTTCATTTGGGTTCCTTCCCAGAGCAGACCCTGAGACAAGAACTTGGGTGGAACTTGTTTATTTGGGAGGTGATCCCAGTTGGGCAGTGGGAAGGCAAGACGGGAAATACCAGGGGAATTGATGAGCAGATTCTGGGGACCTCCAGGAGACAGGGGTCTGGGGTATTTATCCACCAGCTCCTGGGGACATGCTTGCCCACAGCAACTCCCATGGCTGGAGAAGCCCTCTTGCATAGTCACAGGTGCTTGTGGCCAGAGCTGAGGCCACAGGGCTGATGAATGCTGAGGGTTATGGGCAGGGAGTGACAGTATCTGCCATAGATACTTGGAGCAGCTGTGGTTCTGCTGGCCCTGGCACAGTGGCCTGCCCCATCTGCCGCTTCTGGGCAGTGGCAGTTACAGTTCAGCACTCTGCCTGATACAGGAGCTGGGGGCCAGTTGCTAGAGGAGCCCCCATTCACACTAATAAAGCTGCCTTGCATTGAGCACTTTCTATTTGCTAGACTCTTCATATGACTTCTAATCTTCACAATTTCACAAGCCATTGGTGCCCCCCATTTTACCAAAGGGGAAACTAACATTCAGAGAGATATAGTCACTTGCCTGAGGCCACACAGTGCCAGGGACAAAATTTCAAATCAAGACTTTTATTTTTTTAATTTCCTTTTTTATTGTTTAAAGTATTACATGTGTCTCCTTTTCCCCCCATTGAGCCCACTCCGGCCACTCCCATCCCCCAGGACAAGCCCCCGCTGCCCCAGTGTCTGTGTCCATTGGTTATGCTAATATGCATGCATACAAGTCCTTTGGTTGATCTCTTACATCCCCGCCCACCCTGCCTCTCCTGCCTTCCCTCTGAGGTTTGACAGTCTGTTTGGTGCTTCTCTGTCTCCAGATCCATTTTTGTTCATCAGTCTATGTTTTCATCATATTGCACAAATGAGTGAGATCATGTGATATTTATCTTTCTCCAACTGGCTTATTTCACTTAGTATAATGCTCTCCAGGTCCATCCATGCTGTTGCAAATGGTAAAAGTTTCTTCTTTTTTATAGCAGCACTAGAGGCTCGGTGCATGAAATTCGTGTACTTGGGGGAGGGGGCCCCTCAGCCTGGCCTGCACCCTCTTGCAGTCCGGGAGCCCTGGGGGGATGTCTGACTGACGGCTTAGGCCCACTAAGCCATCAGCCGGACATCCTTAGCATTGCCACGGAGGTGGGAGAGGCTCCCACCACTGCCGCTGTGCTCGCCAGCCGTGAGCCCAGTTCTGGCTGAGCGGCGCTCCCCCTGTGGGACCACAATGATCACCAGGGGGCAGCTCCTGCGTTGAGTGTCTGCCCCCTGGTGGTCAGCATGCATCATAGTGACCGGTCATTCTACCATTCGTTCATTTGCATATTAGCCTTTTATTATATAGGATTATTATATAGGATAGTATTCCATTGTGTAGATGTACCGCAGCTTTTTAATCCACTCATCTGCTGATGGGCACTTAGGCTGTTTCCAAATCTTAGCTATTGTAAATTGTGCTGCTATGAACATAGGGGTGCATATGTCCTTTCTGATTGGTGTTTCTGATTTCTTGGGATATATTCCTATAAATAGGATTACTGGGTCTAAGGGGAGTTTCATTTTTAACTTTTTGAGGAAACTCCATACTGTTTTCCACAGTGGATGCCCCAGTCTGCACAAATCAGGACTTCTTGATCTCCAAATCATTGCAGAGGCAAAATAGCCGTGTGATCAGGAGAAGGGCATCTGGTGCCACCCAGACTGGGTTTAAATTTTGTGTTTCCCTTAGCTTTGTGATGTCAGGCAGACAAATCACCCTTTCTGTGCCTCAGTTTTCCCATCTATAAAATCTGGCTAAAAGTAGGATTTACCTCACAGATCAGTTGTGAAGATTAAGTGGGCTAATTATGAATATAAAGTACTTAAAATAATACCTGGTATGTGATGTATAAACCTTTTTAGAACCTCACAGTGTGTACACATGCCAAGAGGTTCATGATTTCCCCTAAGATGCATTTGTGTCACGAGGCAAAAGTCCCAAATAACTTTTTGCTGAAACCATTCAGCAAGTTAAGGCAAAAAAGGGGCTCAGCTTTTATCCATTGTCCATTTGTGAACCAGTCCCTAAAGTAGAGGCACGTAGACCAGGAAAGGAATCTCTTCTCTTGGTGACTGGCCTTCCCAGATGGCTTTAAAAATACACCTGGCCCTATTCCATTTCCTAGCCCAGAGCACGCAGCTCCATTCAATCTGGCACTTATGTCTCCATGGCAACCAACATAAGCACAATGTGTGACCACACGCACATTGGGAGCTGGCAACAGCTGAAGGAGAGGCCTCATGGCTGCTGTGGGCTTTGCACAGTAAACCAGCTGGGGTCTGAAAAAAAGAGAGGGAAGCAAAGAAAGAAACATGAATGTGAGTTGGACAGGTTCCTCCCCTTCCAGGCCTCCCACTCTTTTTCCTGCTCATCCTGCAGTGCCGCTCACCTGGTATCTTTCTGAGAGGTCTAGAGAAAGCCCCGGCAGCTTTTGTGCTGCAGCTGGTAGTTCTCTCTTGGGGCTCATGCTCCAGGAGGAACCTACCAGGGGTCTCAGACCCGGCATGGCGCTTCTTGGGGACCCAGGAGGGTGGGGATAGAGTGACGATGGCCATCCTACCTGTGGAAACCTACCTGTCCAACTGGGGCTTTCTTACTTTGCTGTGACTCGGGATTTGGTCAAGTGTTTGAACTTGTCCCTATATGAGGGGCATGTGAGGTGGGGTCATTGTCGTTGAGGATGGACACTGGGCTGCCCCTTTGTAACCAAGCAGAACTGGCTCATTTTGAGATCATTCATATCGGGCTGGCCTTCAAAAGGCTTCTTGATTCTCTGTGGTCATCTAGTGAGGACACAACCTTTATCCTTCTTGTCTATTTTTCTGAGAGCTTTATTGGGTAAGGTCGTGGTAGTGAGAGTAAACAGTGGAAAAGACAAATGACCTCCGTGTCCAGGAAGCAGCAGGGCCCTGAGGGAACAGTGTGGGTTTGGGGGGCACACTCCTTCACTCTCCGTGTCTGCCCATAGAAAGTGAGGGGTGGGGAGTGGAAGCTGAGTTGGCTGTCTGGACAGTCCAGGCCCTGGAAATGCTTTCCCCAAAATATCTGAAGTAAATGGTTTTTCTGCCTTTTTTCTTTTCTTTAATTATCTAAATCAACTGCCTCAGCCCACACCTCCTCTGCTGGGCAGGCCTAAGAGTAAGAGTGCCCCTGCCTGACAGGTAGAGCTGCCATGCCACTGTTGTGATTGCTGCTGAGGGGGTGTGGGGACACCGAGGCAGCGGGTTGGTCAATTTGCCAGTTTACTAATGTGATTAGAGAGGTGTTGTGGCACAGTGCTAAGGCACTAAGGGAAAATTTGGGAAACTTGGCTTATTTATTTGGACCTGCCACTAACTCCTGGGACATGTGTAGTGTTGGACAACGCATTTGCTCATTGTGTGAGACTCAGTTTCCTCATCTGCAAAATGAAGAGATGGGCCAGATTTCAAAGATCCTTTTCACTGTAGACTTTCCCTGGCTTTGTGGCTAACAAAGTCAAATTTGCTTGCTCATTTCCACACTTAGCACCTACCCAAAGAAGGGGCCTTGGCACGTGTTTCTCTTCTGAGCATTGGCACCTGAGTATCCATGAAGAGAGTAAAAGGCATGGGTTCACATTCAGACAGCTCTGGACTTGAGTGACTTCTTCGTGATGCACTAGCTGAGTGATCTTGGCCAAGTGGTCTTGGTTTAGTTTCTTAACACCTCAGTTTCCTCCTCTGTAGAATGGGGATAATAAGAATACCTACATCATTAGATGGCAGTGAGGACTCAACAAGTTAACAGGTAGAGCTTTGCACTGCTCCTGGAACATAGTTATGCTCTCAGTTACTGGTTGCAACATTATTCCAAATGGTGAGGGATTTGGAGTCCAGGCCATTTGCTTCTTCCTGGGATGTTTCCCTTCTACTCTAATTGCACCTGCTCTTGTTTGATGGCTGGAGAGAATTGCTCATGGTGCTAAAGAGTCTGGTTTCAGAATTCAGAGTCTCCATTCAAAGCCCGTTACAGTACAGTAGATGGGCTGTGGAATTGGAGGTCTGGGCTCAGAAGCCCTGCTCTACAGGACCTTGAATGTCAGAGCCTAGGTTCTCCACACCTGGAAAAGGGGGACGTAATAGAAGATAATTTGAGGGATTATTGTGAAGGTCAAAGGAGAAAGCATTGGAGGGCCTAGCTCTGAGTTGTACTCAGGAGTTGTTGTGCCTTGAGGGGTGACACTGGACTCTCATGACCTGGAAAGCCTAGGGTCCCACCTGAGGACAATAACAGCTTACTGAGTCCTCAGCAGAAAAGCCTGCTTATGCCCAAAGTCCACCTCAGGTGGCCCTCCCTACAGCTGTGAAGGAGAAAGCTCACTTCTCAGACAGAGGGGAGCTCACTAGGAAACTCCCAGGTCGCTACAGTCCTGAGAGTGTCCATCCTTTGGAAGTTGTGTGATCCTGTGCGGAACCTGGTAGGACAAGCTGCTTCCCGTATCCAATTCATCCATGTCAGGAGAATGGGGCTCTGTCCACATAGCATCTGCCTTGTATAGAATGACAGCTTTGTCCCCTTCAACATAGAAAGTGGATGCCAAGTCACCAGGCCTGACAGTGTGGGTCCTCCTAGGTAATCAGAGGAAGATTATTAAATACTAGAGGCCCGATGCATGAAGATTCATGCAAGAATGGGCCTTCCTTACCCTGGCTGCCGGCACTGCCTTCGCTCCAGCTGGAGCCGCCTTTCCGCCTTCCCACGCTGCCCAGAGGCCCGGAGTGGCTGGAGCATTGCGGAACGCCTGCATCGTCGCCATGGCAACGATACAAGCATCCCGCCCCCGGCCACTCGGCGCCTGCATATGCAAATTAACCCACCATCTTTGTTGGGTTAATTTGAATACTCCTGATTGGCTGGTGGGTGTCGCGAAGGTACGGTCAATTTGCATCTTACTCTTTTATTAGTGTAGATGATATTTTCCAATGGAATGCCTGCAAATGGTGGCTGATTTGGCAAATATACTCAGTTTTCTGGCCAGACACTCATCTGCTGCCATTTTGCATTTTGTTCAATTTTTTTTCTAAATGAGGCAATAAAATCCACTTAATTGATTCAGGTCCTCTGTTATTATCATGTTTACATCTGTCTATCTCTAAATTAGTTCTAACTATTGAGATACATACCTTTTGATATACTTCCCATCGATCAAATGACCAATAGTTATTGCACCTCCTACTTACTCTATACTTAACTATTATGTTGAACTAGAAGATTCATAAGACAAACTTAGAGGAGCTCATAGTCTATTTGTGACATTAAAATAATATAGATGAAATAGTTAATGAGGAATGAAGTGCATCACTGTGGTAGGGTCTCAGACACACAGGTAGTTGGAGTTTCTATGAGAGCAGAGCAATTAGGACAAGGAGACAACTGATCTGGGTTCAGGTCACAACCCCACCACTTACATGGGCATTTCTTTGAACCTCAGTTTACTGATCTATCAAATGGAGGAAATATTAACAAGCCTGAAAGCTGTTATAGGCCAGTGCTTAGCACATAATAAATGTCCAGTATTTGTTACTGAGTATTGTTATGGTTGGCATTTGCAAGCTACATAACGATAATTTAAAGAATGTTTTTATTGTCCGCTTTAGGTCAGATAGAATATCTTCTGGAAAATCAACAACCAAAAAACTTACACCAGAATAAATTATAAATGAATTGGGATTTAAATATAAAATTATTAGAAGAAACCCTGGGAGATTTTTGGAATAATTTGAGTCTGTAGAAAAACCCAGAAGCCACTGAAAAATAAAAGGCTTCTACAATAAATTCTACTACCTAAAAAAACTTTATGGTAAAAACAACAAAAAATAAAGCCCAAAGGCCAAAACAAACTGGGAAAATATTTGCAAGTCATATAATAAAATGCCACTTTCCTTACATATAAGAAAAAAAAAATAAAGACCAGAAACCTCATGGAAAAATGATAAAGGTACATGTGAAAAATCTCCAGTCTCATTCACTATAAGAGAAATGCAAATTAAAACCACAAAAATACCATTTTTTTTGTCTATCAGATGGGCAGAATTCAGGTCTGACATCTCATGTGCTAATGAAGGTGTGTGGAAACAGATATGCCCAACCTCTGCTCATGGGAGGGATGTTGCTTGATGGAGGCTTTGTAGAGATGAATTAGCCTACATATGTAAAAATTACAAACTTACACACTCTTTGGCCCAGCAGCTCTATTGTAGGAATTCATACAATGGACACCTTACCAACATGCATAAAGATACATGCAGAAGGTTATTTTGTTGTATAATGTTTTATATCAGCAAATGCTTACACACCACCCAAATGGTATCAGTATGGGTCAGTATGGGGCAGGGTGAACAAACTACGGTTCTTCTAAGTGAAGGAATATTATACAGCCATAGAAGGGAATGTGGACGCATTTATGTAGCTACACAGAATAATATTTTACAAATACCATGGAAAAACCGAGAGAGGACCATATGTATATTATTATACGGCTAGGACTCCCAGTACTCTGTTGAATAAGAATGGTAAAGTGGACATCTCTGTTTTGTTTCTGTTCTTAGGGGAAATGGTTTTAGTTTTTCCCCCTTAAGTATGATGTTGGATGTAGGTTTTTCGTATATGGCCTTTATTATATTGAGGTATGATCCCCCTATTCCCACTTTGCTGAGAGTTTTTATTTTTAAAAAGGGTGTTGGTTTTGTCAAATGCTTTTTCTGCATCTATTGATATGACTTTGTGATTTTTGTCTTTTAATTTGTTTATGTGATGTATCACGTTTATTGATTTGTGAATATTGTACCCAGTCTTGCATCCCTGGAATAAATCCCACTTGGTCATGGTGTATGATCTTTTTAATGTATTGCTGGATCTGATTTGATAATATTTTGTTGAGGATTTTAGCATCTATGTTCATGAAGGATATTGGTCTGTAATTCTTTTTCTATGTAGTGTCTTTATTTGGTTTTGGAATTAGGCTAATACTTTGTTCGACTAAGAAGCTCAGTGGTTCAGTTGAGTCCAATGAGCTCAGCCTGAGGTCCCCTACTTTCTGGAATTCAAGAATTTGAGTGACTCACATGGACTGATGTGTAGAAATGTCTGTTTGTGCCAGCGGGCATCCAGGGGCCACCCAGGGACCCCACTCCCTCCCTGCTATCTGCTGTGAAACCTCAGATAGCAAACACTGACGTTGGTGGGGCGGGGGCGGGGGGGCCTCTAGGGAAAGGGTTAAGTGAGCCATGTGGTTTTGAATCACAAGTGTCTTCAGAGCTAAGATGTCACTATGGAAAAATAAAGGCATGGAAATGTGATGGTTGGAAACACAGGGTCTTTCCACTCCACCCCAGTTGTCAGCAGGTGTTGGAAATAACCCACTCTTTGGGCCCGATGCAGCTGGACGGTTTTGTCACTGACCTGTGGCCAGATCTCCGGAATAACTGTAGAAACTTAGCCTCCCCTGTCAAGCCGTAGCAGAAGATTTAATAGCACTCGCAGATTTATGCTGGCTGCTGTAATCAAATTCAGAGCCAAGGCACAGCCAGCCTTGGGGAGGTTTCTTGATGTTCCTTGGCTCCTAATAACATTGTCTCCTCCTTCCTCTCTATTTACCATATACCATTTGGTCAAATTAAAACTTGAAGTCAAGAAAGCAGATGCCTTCCTCTAGATAAGGTCCAAAAAAATTCCCTTGTGGGAGGAAAGAGGAATGGACCTGTCTCCTTGAATCTGTGCACAGAGGAGTCACTTTTGATATATGATTTACCAAAATAATGACCAATAAGGGATGATTTTCTTTCATCCTGCAGCTGGAGCAGACTTTTCCTCCTCAAAGCATTTCTACAAGGGGCAGAGGAAAATGTCTTCCTCAATTTTTTTTTTTTTTTGTGGAGATTCAATTACCTGCTGATGGTCTCCCTAATCAGTGGCTCCAGGCTCCTTCAGGCAATGTCGGTGTCCTAGCTCTGTGCAGCTCCAGGGCCTCCAGATATTTGCCAACAAAGGTGTTGGACCAACCCATCCCCAATCCTAACCCTTGTGAAGGTATCATCTGACTCTCTGTTGCCTACTTAAAATTAATTACTTTATTCTTTTTTATTATGAAAATTTTTAAACATTCAAAAAAAAAAAGTGGAAAGAATTGTCCATGGAACACCACTGTTAAGGACTGAATTGTGTACCTCCCCAAATCCATAATTTGAAGCCTTAACCCCAATACTTCAATGTGGCTGTATTTGGAGATGAGGCCTTTAAAGAGGTGATAAGGTTAAATGAGGACATAAGAGTGGGCCCTAATCCAATATGACTAGTATCCTTAGAAGAAGAGGAAATTTGGACAGTGACACCAGGGATGTGTAAAGAGAAGACCATGTGAGGACACAGTTAGAAGGCAGCCATCTGCAAGCCAAGGTGAGAGAGAGGCCTCAGGAAAAAAAAAAACAAAACCTTTCAACACCTTAATTTGCACTTCCAGCTTTCAGAAGTGTTAAAAATAAAATTCTGTTGTTTAACATGCCTCCATCCCCCTGGTACAATATGCCCCCTGCATGGATTCTATAGTCATTACCATTTTGCTATATTTATTCTACCATATATTTGTTTATCCATCCATCTTATTTTTTGACGGATTTCAAAATGAGTTACAGATCCTTTGCCCACTTTGAAGACTAAACTATTCAATGGAGAGGGTAAATGCACATTTGATTGAAGGCCAGTAGCACATATGACTGATCCCTCTTTGTGGCTGGGATACTGAGGGAGGCAACTACAACCCTACAATGTGAGTTTACAAACCAAGAGACGGGGACCCAAAGATGAGTCACTGTAAGGCTTGATTAGGAAGACATGGAACTGGGTGGGTGTTGGTAAGCTCCTCCAACTTCAGCTGGTGGAGGCCGAGGCTGCCATTTGTGCTGAGGTTCTCTACGCATTCTCTTTGGCTGGTGGGAGGGAGGTCACTACTTCATGCTGATAACCAAGACTTTAGAAGTCTCTAGGGTTAGACATCTGGATTTAATCCTGGCTTAGTACCTACTTGCTGTGTGTGTCCTACATCTCTGAGCCTTGTCTGAAAATGAAGATGATAGTGCTAATACATACTTGTGGGTTGTTGTAGAGATCAGAAGGACAGTGAATGCTTATAGAATGCTTCCCATGGTTGGCACCTCACTCCTGGGGTAGGGGAATGCTGTCTGCTGGGATATGCAAGCACCCACATTTTAGTGACTTGATCTAATCAGAATTTCTGCTCACTTAGCTGTCCAGTGTCCCTGTTATAGGGATCTCCTCATTGGGATTCTCTCTCCACTGACCTAACAGGATTCTTGCTAAAACTGGACTCTGCAAGGACAGGCACGGAAGCCCAGTTCAAAGCTTTGTTGAGAGCCTGGCCAATATTTGGTCAAGGACAGAGTCTTTGTCAGTGGGAAGGTAAAACTCATGTGCTCCAACTTACTCCTCTGCCCACCTAGGTTTGGGTGGGATAGTCAACTTGAGATGCCTTGAGGCTGGTGGGAGCCCAGGCTCTGTCCCCAAAATTCAGAAGGCTTTGCCTTGCACTGGGAACTCCGGGCCCTTGGGAAGGGTGCTGGGCTCTCCATGCCACACAATTTCCCTGCACAGCCAGGGTAGGAGACACAGCAGGGGAAGAGGCTTTGCTTTGGTGGGGATTAGCAGGAAACAGGCTTGCATGTGCCAACAGTGGGGACAGAAGTTTTTGGAACAGTGCCCAGGGAGGCAGAATTCCAGAAGTGGTCTTCTGACCTGGTTGATAAATACCAGAGCTGCAATTAAGACAAAATACTGTGAATATGACACCTGCTGACAGCTGCAGGAAGATCCGGAAACTTTTATTATAAATTATATTTGCAGGCAGCCCTACTGTGGTGAGCTGGTGCTTGGGCCAAGGAACCTGAAGGAACTCAACAGGCCAGTTGCCTCGAGGGCAAGGGTTGCCCTCCAAGGGAGAATGGGGGAGAGTGTGATCATCCCTGTTCAGGACCCTTTGAAGGACCATTGTATCTCAATCCTTGATAGAAGCCATAACTGGAAAGGGCTTAGAGCTCATCTTGTCCAATGCTACCAAGGCCCAATGGAGAAGTGAGTTGTCCAAGGTCACACAACAAGTTTCTGACCACACCAGGGCTGGAGACCAGGATTCCTTATCCCAAGCTGGCTGTAGGGCAGTTAACAGTTGTCAAGCATTTGACTTAAGGAAATTCAACTGTTAGTGCTTTGAGAGACAGAGTCAGAGAATGAGACAAAGTTAGAGGTAGGGAGACAGAGACAGAGTGTGAGGTGAGACAGGAAAGTTGCAGAAGTCAGAGAGTTGTAGAAAAAAGAAACAGAAAGAGATATTCATGAGCCTGAGTCATTAGGTTCCAAATAGAGGTTTGAGCACCTGCAGGGTTGGAAAGAACCTCAGAGGTCATCTAGTTCGGTAGCCGGCATTTTTATAATGATGAAACAAAGGTTAAGTTGAGTGGTTTACTTGTGTAAACCCTTTAAGGAAAACTTCAATGCCAAATGGCAAAAAAATAAATAAATAAATAAAGATTTTTGTTACTAAAAGTGGCAAAACTTCGATTTCTAAGGGTTTTTTAAATTAGGTTTGAAAAATGAGGAGCTGCAGGAATATAACCCAGCATGGGGGGGATTTGAGAAAATGTGAAGCAGATATTTCTGCAACTGTCTGAGATTCAAGATGGAGCACCCCAAGCCCTCTGTGCTGCTTTCTCTAATGTCTTAGACTCTGTATTTCTGAGAAATGCCCCCAGAGAAGGAAAAGAGCCTAACCCTTTCTTCCCTCACTCCTCCCATCTTGTTACTATCAAATCTCTGATTTCAAAGCTTAGCTCAAATGCCACCTCTTCCAGGAAGCTTTTCCTGATTTCCCTCTTGAATTCTCTGCCCCAACTGGTAGTCATCACTTCCAAGACCTTCCCTGAAGCAGAGGAGGGCAGATTCCCCGGGCAATGGCAATGGGTGTGGATTTTGAAGCTTGCCAGCACAGTATTGTCACGGCAGTGTTTGAGCTGAATGAAAAGCAGCCTGTGTGATCGATTACGCCCTGTTTCATCTCTGCTCCCAGTGGCAATCAGTATCCCAGGCTCCCAACCTCACCTCCTCCCCTGGGCCAAGAGCACTCTTTCTCTCCCAAGCCGCCCCCTAGTGCAGCCTCCTGAGAGGCCAGCACACTGCTTACCATTCCTGCTCCCGGGAGCTCAGGACTGGCCTCTGGACGGTTGGCATCTGGACCAGGAGCAGCACCAAAGCAGGGATTGGCCAACTCCCACCCCAAGTGCCCTGCAGGCCAGGCACTGGGACCTCTCGGGGGCGTGCCAGATCTCAGCCTGTCGCCAGCATGTGCTCCCTGACCAGTCCGCCTTTGGCCTTGCCCACAATGACAGGCCCATCACTCAGCCTCACTCATCTGCTCACCATCTCAGGACTGCTCTGTTACTCAGCTTGCTGCTTGGGTGAGTTGTGTGTGTGTGTGTGTGTGTGTGCGTGTGTGTGTGTGTGTGGCATGCATGTGCAGTTACATGTGTGTATGCATTGTTTTGGAAAAAAATACTCTCAGAAAGCAGACTTGTTTTGGGAGACTGCAGCAGCCTTTAAATCTTAAACTTCTCAGCCAGTGTTGGAATCGCAACCTAAAGGGTTTGACAGTGGAGTTGGAGGTGGGGGGTTGGCATACATGCTCGCGCACGTGCGCACGCCCCTCTCTTGACCTTGACTTCAGAGAGGCAGGCTGGCAGCTGCTGTTGCCTTAGCTCTGGAGTAACATCGTGTTCTGTGGTCTGGGGCCAGCCCTCGTTCGGGGGGTCTAGAAGCTCTCGTGTGGGGGGCCTACAAGCTCTCTGTCATGCTCCGCCTGACTGGCCTGGGTCATGCTGCTCACCGCCCCAGGGGCCGGAGCCACCAAACTGCCCAATTGTTTTGGGTTCTGTCCTCACCTGCCCCCACACCTGCTCAGGAGTAAATTGGAAGATGGCAAATTCTTATATGGTCTTTCAGAGAGGTTCAAATACCTTCCACTTTTAGGATCAGAATTTGTTTCAAGGAGATTGAAGGAAAGTTGTAGGGTGACATCTACTCTGGAATATATGAATTGGGGAAAACCAGGCAAATTGCAGCCAGAAAAAAATGAGAACTTGACTGTAGCTGAGCCATCTCATTCAGGGTCCAAACACTTAGTGATGCTGCGTTCATTACCTTTCCTCTCCTCTGCTCATTACCTTTCCTCTCCTCTTCACGGGCTCCTTCTCAAAAAGGCAGGGGAAGGCCCAAAAGGCGGAGGAGAAGGCAGAGGAGGAGGAGGAGAAGGAGGAGAAGGAGAAGGAGGGGGGGAGGAGGAGGAGGAAGGAGGGGGAGGAGGAAGAGGAGGGGGAGGAGAAGGAGGGGGAGGGGGAGGGGGAGGGGGAGGAGGAGGAATGGTCCACCAACTGCACGAGCAGTTGCAGAATAGTTAGCATGTGGCTGCATCTGTCATTTTCCCAACCTGCAAAGATAGGATATTTATGTTATTTTTCTCCTTTGGTGGCTTCTAATGACACCTTTGCTTGATTTGAGGGGGTGCTTCTCTATGTAAAAAAGGAGGCAGAAACAGAAAGGGCTGTTTGTAGTACCCTAGTCATGGGCTGGACTTGTGAGTGGGAGATCCAGATGGACACAGTGTTGATCCTGGTGTCAGGTGCACAAAAAGGACTTGAAAGATGGTTTGGGTCAAGGTCCTTGTGGTCCAGGTGGGGAAACCGAATCTCAGATTGAAAAGGGAGTTGTGCCATGTCACAGGGTCACTTGCATCCGGACTCACACTCTTTGATCCAAGTCCCTATCTTTCCAAGAGTAAATTGGAGTGAGTCACTTTCCAAGGATGTGCCCAGAGTCAAGAGGGTATTAAGTCCAAAGGGCAAAGCCAGCATCAGCCGCAGCAAAACAACCTTAATCATTTGCCCAAACCCCACATTGGACTCGGCATGTTTCTGCCTGTGATTTGGCACTGCAGTGGCCACGCACAACATGACTTCGGTGCCTTTGAGTCAGGGCAGGTGGTCCTAAAATTCGGTCATTGTGGGCATTTCCAAGGCAGCTGGCAGTGGCTGAGCCACATGGTGCAGACAGGTTTCTGCTCCCCATGCACATACACTCAGGGTTTTTCCATCATAGCAGAGCCGGCTGGGGCTTTTCCAGCCTGGACCCTGAGCTCAGACATGATTCCATGGAGGCAGCATAGTCCAGAGAGAGATCCACAGGCCACTCAGATGACACCAAAATAGACATGTGAAGTCCTGGCTTAGTTGTCTGGGAAGAGGCGGGGGGTGGGGGCAAGCTGTTCCCAAACATGTCCACCTGATGGAAATATTCTGAGTTGGAATGAGCTGTAAATAAACTAGACTGTGCTAAAAACAAACACCTCCAGGGAGTTTGGGGGAGGGGGCAGAAATAGATGGTCGTCACCTGCTGAAAATGAAGTAGGTCAGGGGGGAAAGGGATGGTGGGGGTGGGGTGAACCATGCAGATGCCTCTTCAGGAAAAGCAACCAATAATTTATGTTCACTGAAGAGTTCTCCGGTTTCCAGGAAGAAATGAGAGGTGATTGCTTTAAGCAATGCAGGGTCTTTCATCAGTGGAAGGTCACACAGGGCGTGGGGTGAAGGGAGACATTGCCAGCCATGTATGGTCTGCAGAAATAAATGGTCAGGAGTGCACATGAGCCACGAGAACCTGCCAGCTCCCCAGGTGTTTGCTGCTGGGAGGGGCTTTGCATATCCTCAGCCCTTAGCTGTCTGCTGAGGCCAAGGGAAGGCAGAGGAGGCACTGCAGCTGGTGGACCCTGAGAGGGTTCTTGCATGCTGGTGGGTGTCAACCACCCTCCTGCACACACCCGAGACGGAGTGGAGCAAGGGAAGCTGCCCACTCCTGGCTTTAGGGAAGAAACTAGAAGAGTAATACCGTTGGCATTAATGTCAGGTTTTATAATAACAGCTATAAGAGTTTACCACTGAGAGAAAGAAAAGCAGCCCAGGACAGCTGGAGCAGGCCTGCTACTCAGAGCCAGGCCACGCGCTCTCCTGTTGAACGTAAATGATCTCACAGAACATCAGACAAGGTCACTCTGCACCTGTAACGGATCAAGAAAATAAGGCCACTCTGTCCCCATGTCAGACACAGACAAAATAAGACTATCAACCAGCCACAAAAATGGCCACTGTCCCTCTATGCTTGCTAATATGAGTGACTACTGCTGCCTGGCCATTCCCAGCATCAGTCTCTCTCCCTTCTCTTCCTCTAGCTAAGAATTAAGATAGTCATAGACATGCCCTATTACCGGGATGCTCCCTCATTCCCCCTGGAGTGTGTGCCCCCTCTTTGCAATGAGTCAATAGAGACAGCTGTGTTCAGCTACAGGTGTGTTCCTGGTGGTCTTTGGATGAAGGGCACTGGTACTGTCAATCTCAGGTAGTTGCTATGGGGGCCCTTTGCCTTCTTCTTCTTAGCTCCTGATCTTTATTTCCACCCACATTGGAGTCATAGTGTACAAATCTAGGGGAAGGATTCCAGAACCAGACTGATGGGTTCCAATCTGGCTCTGTTCCTTCCTAGTTGTATGACCTTGGGCAATTACTTCACCTCTTTACCTCAGTTAAGTGATCTGTAAAGTGGGGGTGATGATAATAATAATAGTACTTAACTCTCAGGGTTGCATGAGGATCAGGAAATTTTATATGTGCAAAGCATTTAAATGGTGCCTGGCATGTCATAAGTCGTTTTTTTAAAAATCTGCTTATCAAACATTTGAGGAATATCTAGGGTATGCTAGATACTGTTCTAGACCCTGGGTATGAAAATGGTTTCTATTTTCTGGGAAAGCACAGGTTAGTCAGAGAGATACAAGGAAACAGATTTACCCGTGGATAAAGGTTAAAATAGGAGTGAACCCAAAGAAAAGCATAGCAGGACCCCTCAGCCTTAGCCTGGGAAGTCAAGGAAAGCTTCCTGGTGGAGGCAGCTCCTGACAATTCTTGATGTACAGTAAGTCTCCAGGATGTGAGAGGAGAAGGTGGGATATGAGCAGAAGGGTCTTGGCAGCTGCTCAAGCTTCACAAGCTTTACCCTCAGGTCAGGGGCACCATTTAGGCATCTTTCTGCCCTCCCCCCAAGGGCTAACCCAGTGTCTGGCAAAGCATGTGCTCAAATTAACAAATGTTTAACACAAAATTTAGCAGATTTCCCTACAAACTAGTGCTTCCTCCGACTTTTCCATCTCATACTCTGACCACTGTTAACCCAGGTCCCCTGCAACATCAAAAGCACCCTTGATTGTTCCCCCTCTTTCACTCCTACACCAGCCCTGGTTTTCTTCTCCTCAGTAACGTGTACATCAACAGATTCCATGTGACAATGAAGTTCTGAGGGTCCAGGGCCCTCTCTTCTCTTCTCTTTGCACCCATGTATTGAGACATTTAACTGTAACTCTCTAGTGAGCATGGGTGACACAGAATGTGTGCGTAGAGTCTGGAGTCAAATATGTGTTTTAAACCATGGCTCGTGGTCTTTTGTAATCAATGCTACCTCCAGCCCTGGCTGCCTCCCTCTCTGAACACTTCCTCCCGAACACAACATCAAAGTCATTCACAATGACTCCCTTCTCCCCAACTACTGGGGGCACGTATGAGTCTGTTTAACTTTGAATTCCTTGCCCCATCTACAAAGTGACAAGTCACTTCCTGAAGAAGGAGAAATGGACCTTATAATAGTCAGTGTCCATGCCATTTGCTTATCTTACACATATCATCTCTCGAAGGCCAAGGGAGGCCTATGTCCAATAGCAAACAGGAGGTGCGCTCACATCTAACAGGTTGGGAATCAGATTGGGAAGTCTGGGGTGGCAGTGTGGGACTCCTTGGGCACGATGGGCATGACAGGGGCCCTAGCCCTGGCCCCATGCTAATGAGCAGCAGTTTTCTCTAAACAGCCCTTCCTGGCCTGGATCAGAAGAAGCGTGGCAGCCACAAAACATGCTGCCTGCTGACACCTCCTCCACCCCCCCTGTTCCCACCACCATTCTTCAGAGAAGGCCGAAGTCCGGTGAGTACCTTAGGACATGTGAGGGAACAGAAACGGGGCTCCTCACTGCCCATCCCACTTCCCCATCCCTCAGCTTCCTCCAGAATCTTCTCTCATGCAGCAGGTTGAGCTGGGAAGGGATATTTTCCAGCTTCTGGTGATGTCCATTCTTCCTCTGTCTTCACTGAGTTATGGAGGGGATTCTTCTCAGCAGGGAACTGAATTTGGCAAAGTGTCCCCTCTCCCTGAAAACAATGAGGTGAATGGATGACTTTCTAGGCTCCCATCAGCTGCTCAGATATGGAATTTGCCCTTCTATTTGTCTTCCCACCCAAGTATCTATGGAATTCCCTTCCATGGCCTGTCTCAGACATAGACTGTTTCTGTGAGGTGACGCGGGAATTGGCCCTTCTGTAGCCAAACTGAGGTGTGAGAGGGAATAGAATTTGGAAAGAGCGGAAAAGGTAAAAGAAAAAGCAGGATGTGGGGAGCTGACCTAGAAGACAACAGGCGGGGACTTGAGAGTCTCAGATATTTCCAGAAGCTCTTCGACTTGTACTGTCCAATACTGCCACTAGCCATATGGCTACTGAATTGAGCTGTGCATATAAAATACACACAGAATTGTGAGACTTCATATGAAAAGAAGACTGTAAAATATCTCATTATTTTTAAATATTGAATATGCATTATAATGATATTTGGGGTGGACTGGGTTAAATAAAATATATTAAAATTAATTTCACTTGTTTCCTTTACTTTTTTAATGTGGCTACCAAAAAATGTTAAAACTGTATATGTAGTTTGCATTGGTTGCTCACATTTTATTTCCTTTGGACAATGCTGTCCCAGATATTGGATAGAGGCCCCTGAAATGAGCTTCCTAACTCCACCATTGTAGCTCTGTAATCCATTCAAGCCAGGTGTGTCTCAAGAGCAGACGAGAGAACAGACACTGGTGGCCAGGAAGGTCATCTTAGGATACCCATTGAGGTGTAAGAGAAGTGCCAGTCTACGAAGCACGTCTGTGTCAAGGGTGGTGACCCTTCTGTCCCCCAAGTCTGACCTATAACCTTGTATTGCTTTGCATTGAAGCTTCTCTCCCCAGACATGAAGAATATCATCCTGGAACTGGAGACCACACAGTCCCCGTGTGTCCAAGGATCGCTCGGCTCCCCTGGGCCTCCCGGCCCCCAGGTTGGTGCATTCCACCAGACCTTTTCTCCTCTCCAGCTGTCTTCTGTTTAGAGAAGTGAAGCCTTGTAGAGATGCCCGTTTTAATGTGATATGGGGGCTGTTTTTCCTTCTCTGGCTCACCTCCAGCTCCAGAGCCACGTGAATAGAACACTGGTTCTTTAGGTGAATTCTGGCCTCCCAGTTTTGGTTTCCTCATTCATGCAGTGAGGATAATAATTGTCCCTGCAGTACTGGATTTAGGGTGGGGGATCAAGTGAGATGCTGCCTAGATGGATGTGGTTATTATTATAGCTACCACAAAACAGTTGATGACAATGGGTTGCCCCTTATGTGGCCATTGACTCCATTCAGTGGGCCCCAGAGGCACCTGCATCCAATGCAGGAAAGTGGAGGCAAAGAGGAACCTGTTACCTTGAGCCCACTTGACCCAGATACAGCTACCAAATAGCCTACCCCTCCCCAGCAAAGTTAAAGGAAATAATGAGGAACAGGCAAAAATACTAGAGAAAGGATTTCTAGGCAAGCAAAGACACCTTGTCACAGACTCCTGGCTTCCCTGACTGCCTGGGCGGGGGCTCCCCCAAGGAGGAATGTCCCCTAGCCTGGGGCTCTGGGCCTACCATGGGGAAGGGAAAGAGGGATCAAGGAGCAATCAGTCTCCCAAGTGCCTTAGGAGTTATCTCACCCTCCTGGGTCACCCTGCCGTGGCTTCTGTCCAGGAAGACTGAGAGACCCACTCCTCACCCTGGTTACAAAGCCCCACATGAGGAGACCCGGTCTGTATCTCCTGCATCATCTCATGCCACCAACTCTGTCCACTCGCAGCCACCGTGTGTCTTGGGTCCTCAAGCATACCAAGTTTGTTCCAGCCTTAGGGCCTTTATGCTGGTGGCTCTAGCTATTTGGAATGTTCTTCCTTCTGATTTTTACCGTGGCCAGCTCTTTGTTGCCTCCTTAGCAATGCCTTTCTCAACCACCCGAGCCTTCCCCATCACTGTCCATCCAATGGCCTATTTTAATTCTCTGCCAATTTTTCTCATGTTATTATAGCTTTCTTAATATTTTTTTTTATTCCTGATCTCTTTGGTCTCCTCACCATGAAATATAAGCTCTGTGGCTGGGGTTGGCAAACTATTGTCCATGGGTCAAATCCAGCTTGTTTTGGCAATTCAGGTTTTATGGTCTCTGGCTGCTTTTGTGCTACAAGGACGGAGTTGAGTAGTTGTGACAGAGTTGCTGTGTTAAAGGCACAGCCTAAGATATTTACTATCTGGCTCTTTACAGAGAAAGTTAACTGACCCTTGGTCTTGGGAACATTGTATTGTTCATAATATGTGCCCATCTACACCACCTATGGGGTATAGTAGGTTCTCCATAAATATTTGCTAAATGCAATAAGGAATATAGGACTCTGATCCCAGAGTTGACCAGAAGGGCCAGGAAGTCAGCAGACAGGCAAGATGGGCACCCTGAGGAGCACCTCTCAGGTGGGTTTCTATCCTCCCACAGTCTATGCTGGCAGCTTTCAGGGTACAGAGAGACCCACAGACTATGGGCAAAGAAGGAGAATTCTCTGCTGACCAGCAGTTCCCCAGTCACTTGCTCATCTCTAACATCTCACAATCCTGAGTCACATGGGGGCTATGCTGTCCAACTCCAGGGGACCATGCAAACACCTCCGTTCTCTTAGAACAGAGTGGATGCTGTCCCCACCAAAATGAGATCTGTGGACCAACAAAGTTGGCATCATCTGGGAGCTTGTTCCAGATGCAGAATTTCATCCTCCCCTCTCCACTACACCCCCCTCCACCATTCAATCAGAATCTGTATTTTAATAAGACACTCAGTGAATCATGGGAATGTCGGAGCTAGAGTGTGCTAGTAAAATAGTTCTAGCCCATTTTAAGAAATGGAAAAAACTGAGGCTTGGAAAAATTGAAAGACTTGAACAAAAACTCTCTGTCCTTGCCGAAACTGGTTTGGCTCAGTGGATAGAGCGTCGGCCTGTGGACTGAAAGGTCCCAGGTTCGATTCCGGTCAAGGGCACGTACCTTGGTTGTGGTCACGTACCTTGGTTGTGGGCACATCCCCAGTAGGAGGTGTGCAGGAGGCAGCTGATCAATGTTTCTCTCTCATCAATGTTTCTGACTCTCTATCCCTCTCCCTTCCTCTCTGTAAAAAATCAATAAAATACATTATAAAAAAAAAGTCTCTGTCTTCCCATCCCCAAAACAGAAGGAGAATAAACCAAAGGTGGTGGTTTCCAAATTTATCTGCACATTAGAATCCCCTGGGAACTTCTAAAATTCCTGATGCCTGTGCCACTGTCCTTGAGACTGTAATTGGTCTGGGGCGTGGCCTGGTCTTTGGGATTTTTAAAAGATCCCCAGAGAATTCTAATGTGCATATAGGCTTGGGAACCATTGACTGAGGGGGCTGTTTGTCATTTAGAGACAAGTCTGATAAAATTGTATTTCAAACAGGCTTTGTGTTACCCGACTTCACCTGCAGATCTTGGGGATAAAGTAGTAGCTTTGGGGGTCGGGGGGAGGGCGCGGTGGTTGATGGATTTCCTCTCTGCTGTATGGAGGAATTTGGAAACAGTTAACCAGCTGATTATTCCATGGACGCATGAGCAGAAAGCAGCATGAGCAGAAAGCAGCTGTATTCTGCCGTGGGTGTGCCAAGCCTTAGTGCAATGGTGCTAGAGTCCCTGAGCTGGAGACAACCCCACCCCCATGGCTGGGCAATTGCGCAAAAATGCATTATTTACTTGCCCACATTCTTAATGTCTTTTGCTGCACCTGGTACCCATAGATCCTACCTGGGAATTTCTAAATCTCTGTTTCTATGTGTAAAGTGTAACTTCTCTCTTGTCAGCACCCAGGGAAGCTTGGTAAGAGCAACTGAAAAGACAGGAGAGGAGTGAAGCCTCTTGTTTTCAGCAAACAGCATTTCTTCACATATCTTCAATTGCTCTTGCCAAGCACTCTGGATATTCCAGGCAACCCAAGAATTCCAGGGAGAAAATTAAACTCACACAGAGTAGACATGAGCATTGCAGCCTTTGAACCATTGGAAACACAGTTCAGAGAAACTAGAATAGGGGAATCACAGAGGAGGAGACTGGGCTGGCATGCATAAGAGGGTCTTCCATCCCCAATTCTGCATAGAGAGTGAGGCTGCTGTAGGAGTGTTCCAAGGGGATTCCCTCAGTCCTGCCTCCCTCACCTCTGTCCTTGGTAATTCCAGCCTGTTTTATTGTATTCTTGGTCTGATGTATACTTTCTTCGTTTCTTGGTTGTGTAGGGTCCACCGGGGCATCCAGGCAAGACAGGACCAAAGGGAGAAAAGGTAATGAGCCACTACTTTCTTCCACCCACCTCTCATTGGTAATTCCAGCCTGTTTTCTGGGGATGCCACTGAACATTTTCTGGCTGAGATTTCAAGGCATGTGCTAATTCTGCCTTAGTGTACGAGGATGGGCTCCATGAGGACGGGGCTGCTGCTGCAGGTGTGGGATCCCACCAGTGTATTTTGGCTTGGCCCACTGCCGTAGCAGGGGTGCTGTGAGTGGTCAAGCCACCAAGCCACATGGGCATGCCCAATCATCAGCCCTACTAAGCCCTCTGCTTCCAGAACTTCTCTTCCAAAGCAGCCTCCTATTACCTGCCTTTTCTACCCACAGGGGGAGCTCGGCCGACCAGGAAGGAAGGTATGGTCCATGTTGTCAGCATTACATGGCAACTGTGTTCCGCGTGTGTGTGTGAGTGTGTGTGCACTCCTTGGGGTGGGGAACCAGCGGTACACTACTGCGGCCTCCAACCCATTGGACAGTGGTGGCACCACCATCCTGATGATGATAACAGCACCTTTGCTGTTTCCGCCTACTCCTTCGCTTGGGAGCTGGAGCCAGCTACTGCCAGGCATTTGGACTTCTTCCAGAGGCTGCCAAGCCCAACCAGATATCCCACAGCTTCAGAGCATCTCATCCTGCCTTCCATCAGAGAAACCCTCCAAGGCCCCAACCAGTGGCACAAAATGACTCTCACTGTCTATTAGATTAAACCACAATAAAGTGCCAAACAGACAGAAACAAAAGCTTTTGCTGTAATAAATTGGAGTTACTTAAGGTCACAGGGACTCTGAGTGAACCAAACACATGTTATCAAGACTCTTATTACAGTCAGGAAGAAGAAAACCAGCAGCCATTCGCTGTGGTCAATGGATGCTGGTGCTGAAATTGTAGGTCTTGATGATAGAAGTAGGTACAAAACTTTGGCCAAGAAAGATGCCTGTGGTTCTAAATATAAATTACTATTTTTGGTTGAATGTTTTATTCAAATAGTTTCACTATTAATTAGAGTCTCAAACAGACCTTTGGGAGGTAAATTTACAACCCTTAAGGGCATGGATGACAACTCCAACCAAGGCACAGTGGTTGTCCAAACTGTTGGGCCAGAAAGGAATCTGGCATGGTCTCCATGCTCAGAACTAAGGAAGGCCATGATTCATTAGTGATGTGTGCCATAGATGTGGGAGGCAAGAGTAGAAATTTGTACACATGCAGCACTTCGGGTTTCTTTTTGTTTGTTTATTTCTTTGTTTTCATTTATTTCAGAGAGAGGAAGGGAGAGGGAGAGAGAGATAGAAACATCAATGATGAGAGAGAATCAATTAGCTACCTCCTGCATGCCCCTACTGGAGATGGAGCCCAAAACTCAAGCATATGTCCTGACCAAGAATGGAACTGGGACCTCCTGGTTCATGGGTTGATGCTCAACCATTAAGCCACACCAGCTGGGTCACATGCAGCATTTGTGATCCCTGGTTAAGGGGCTGACCCTTCCACATCTCTCGCTAGGCAAACTAAAATTAGCCAGTGGGTTCAAAGGTCAAAATAGACCCCAAATCCCTGCTCCCACCCTTTCTTTCAGGGCTTACTCTTCCACAGCCTCTGGCTTAGGTTGATTTCCTTAGAAGCAGTGACAGAGATGGCACATGCCATGTGCAAGTGAGTCACTTATTAAGGGAGCTCTTTCAAGAGGAGTCTGAGAAGAGGGGCATCCACATGGGGTGGGGAAGAAGTCCAATGTGGGAGTGGTATCAGGTGATGTCCAGCTTCAGCCTGATCCCTGGGGAGCTGTGGAGTAAGACTTGTACCACAGAGTGTCTTGCCTTGAGGTAAGGAAGCCAGGCTATTGGCTACAGGGAGGGAACATACATAAATCACTGGACAGATCCATTTGCCCACAGAAACTCCACAGTTGCAGGTTGCAGGAATGAGTTGTTACAGCAAGGAAGGCAGCCCCTGGGGGATGAGCACACTGAGCAGGTGAAAAGATCTGGAAGGAGAACCAATAGCATTTGCTACTGCTTCCCAAACATAATCCTATGCCATTTACAACCCACCCTTGGGGAGAACCTATTGGAATGCAGGGACAGTTGGGTGGGTGGAGGTGATAAAGATCGAAAAACCAAGAAGTTTAGAATCCCCTCTCTACCACCTTTAATTTCTTTAGTAGAATAAGATCTTGTGTGTTGACACAATGTCACACTAAGGGTTTTCACTTGTACCTAAGTGACCCAACTTTTTGGCTATAATTTTTGGAGATGAGGGTCCTGAGGCTCTGCTTTAGAGGCCTCATACTACTCCGGGCCCCAGAGACAAATCCTGTTTCCTGGAAGGAGGGAAACAAATCTAATTTTCCTGACTTTTGTTCTTTGACTTTAAAGGGTAGACCTGGCCCCCCGGGTGTTCCTGGTATGCCTGGGCCCATCGGCTGGCCTGGCCCTGAAGGACCCAGGGTAAGTGTGGTGCAATCTCAGGGCTCATGTGGTATCGGAATGTGAGGGAGAAGACGGCGGCTCCCTGGCCCCTGGCACACAGTGAGTGACACTCAAGTCCTCAAGAGGGGGCGGAAGAAGAGAGCATAAGGACTGTCCATAGGCCCCCAAATATTTCCTCCTTCACTTGTACTGCAAGCCTCAGTCCAAAGCTCTGCTTCTGTAGAGGGAGAAATGAGGGGCTGCTGACCTCTTTCACAGGGGCCCTGATTCTCCTTTGTCCTAAAGGGTTAGCATGTGATTCTTTGGTTTCCCTGAGATGACCTAAGAGGGGCTAGTGTCTGGAAAGCTGTTGGCCTGTCATGCTGATCTGGCTGGAGGTGGAGGGTTGAGGGGGTTGGAGTTGGCTGACTGGAACAACTAAAACCCTACATTCAGAGAGGGATCACCAAATGCTGATGAATTCCCTTCCTCAGACAGGCTATGGAAAACTAACACGCCCACTCCCATGCCTTAGCTTATATTCTACTCACTTTGGTCATAGATCATGGGGTGTAGAGGCCATGACTTATGCAGGTGAATGTCACTATATAGTCTGATTGACTTACTGGCAGAATTTATAAGGGGATAGAAAACTGTTCCCAATCCTTGTAAGTGAAGTCCCAAGGATATGTCTTAAAAATCAACTGTATAAAAAGGAGACATATATAAAACTTTAGACAATAAGAAAAAAATCAGCTGTATAAAGCTGAGCCATCCAATATAGCAGCATTAGATATATGTGGCTATTGAGCCCTTGAAATGTGGCTCATGCAACTGAGGAACTGACTTTTTTTAACTTTAATTAAGTTTAAATTTTAAAACTTTTGCTTAGGTCAGTTATTTGAAAACATTTAAGTATGTGAAGTATGTGAATCTGCTTCTTCAAGTATAAATTTTATGAACTCTGTGTAGAGATCATGCATTTTGTATGAAAATTTAGTGCCTGAATTGAGATGTGGTTTAAATGTACAATGCACAACAGATTTCAAATATTTATCTTGAGAAACAGAATGTAAAATAGCTCATTAATAATTTTTATATTGACTACATGTTGAAATGATAATTAGATTAAATTAATTACAGTAAATGAAATATATTGTTAAAGTTAATTTCACCTGTTTAGTTATAGTTTTAATGTGACTTCTAAACATTTTTTAAATGAAGTATGTGGCTCACCTTATATTTCTACTGGATAGCACTGGTATAGTTTTTTAGCACAGAGGGTGCTGAAAGTTCCAACTGCAAATGATTCTGAGGGTCAACAGAACTCACCCATGAGTCTTAGCTCCCTGCCTTCATCGTACACACCCAGAGGATGATGTTCACTCTACTTGGTTGCAACCCTAGGGTGAGAGTATATGGAGATGTCTGAAAGATCCACCCTATGCAAAGAGCAAAGCAGGTGATGTTTTTTGGTGCTGACACCTTGTCCTCTGGGGCCCCATGCCCCATGATCTCCCTCTCCCTCACCCTCCTACAGTCTTCTCTAAGAAAAGATCAAGCATTATTCCATTAAAGCATCTTAGTGATAATTTGAATTTAGTTTTAGAGATCTGCTCTGCCTGGGGAATTTCATTTCATATTTAATCTTAAACTAGAGGCCTGGTGCACAAAATTCATGCATCGGGGGGGGGGGTGGTGTCCCTCAGCCCAGCCCGGACCCTCTCCAATCTGGGACAACCTCAAGGGATGTCCTACTGCCCATTTAGGCCCAATCGGCCCAATTGCCCCTAACTGCCCTCCCCTGCCTGCCTGGTCACCCCCAACTGCCCTCCCCTGCTGGCCTGGTCACCCCCAACTGCCCTCCCCTGCTGGCCTGGTCACCCCCAACTGCCCTCCTCTGCCGGCCTGGTCATCCCTAACTGCCCTCCCTTGCAGGCCTGGTTCCTCCCAATTGCCCTCCCCTGCTGGCCTGATTGCCCACAACTTCCCTCCCCTGCTGGCCATCTTGTGGCAGCCATCTTGTGTCCACATGGGGGGTGGCCATCTTTGATGACATGGGGGTTACCATCTTGTGTGTTGGAGTGATGGTCAATTTGCATATTAGGCTTTTATTACATAGGATACCAGAATGAAGTGTGGAGAATTGGGCCCCTGGGAGTAAGCAAGGGAGTATTTGGGGTCCTCAGATTCACAAGCTAGCCCCAATGTCCCAGTTCCTTTCTGATCTTGCCCATGACTTCTTAGTTCAGTTTTTCTAGGAAATGTCACTAGAGGTCTTTTTTTCCCTCCTTCTGATTCCCACAGGGCGAAAAAGGTGACCTGGGTCTGATGGGCTTACCAGGGTCAAGAGGACCAATGGGCTCCAAGGTCAGTGTGTTGGTCCAGATGGATGTTCTCAGATCTTCTCACTAAGGCTCTGGAGCAGCTCTTATCTATAAAGATGGGAACTGGGTGTGGCTACCATCCTGGGCAAGGTGATGTCACAGATGTTGGATAGCCCAATGCCAGTGTGCTTGTCTTTACCAGCCTTTGGGGGACACCAGGGCTGGGATGCAGGGGCATAAAGATACCATTCCTGCTGTTCTCCTGGGCAGCAAGGGTCAAGCCTCAGGACAACAAAACAAATGGAAATCTTTGTTCAGGCCTTTGGGGGTGGTGATAAGAAAAGCAGCATTCTTTTTAGGCCTGATGTAAACACAATCCCAAGGGACTTCTTGGTATTGAATGCTGCAGCCCCCATTAAAACTTGCAGTGCAAAGAGGCACATCTCACCACCACATTCAGGGATTCCGTCCACTCTCACACCAAACCCAATGGTCCGACAAGGATGATTGTAAATATATCTTGTGCTTTCTTTTAGGGCTACCCCGGATCCAGAGGGGAAAAGGTTAGTGCTTCTCTCTCCCAGCTTCCCAGAGCCTGGTCTGGGCTAGTGGCTCCGGGGCCAGTGAGGATGGGCCCAGGTCTCTCTTCAGTCAGTGATTGCAGTGACTTTGCCTCAGTATTCCTCATCTTTCATCAGTGGGCTGAGAGAAGTGAGGAGCCCCTGAGGCAGGGCAGGCAGCTTAGGGAGGAGCTCCCAGTGAAGGCCGAGGCCCTCATATGGAGCAGATGAGCACTGAAGCTGTGCCAGATGGAGAATGAATGCAGCTTGTGTAGTGTGCTGGAGCAAGATGGCAGATGTGTGTCTTTAGACCAGCCGTGGGCAAACTATGGCCCGCGGGCCGGATCCAGCTGTTCTATCCGGTTCTCTTGCTCTCCCCTCCGCTCCTTTACTTTGAATTCATATTAGTTCACACAAACACTCCATCCATGCTTTTGTTCCGGCCCTCCGGTCCAGTTTAAGAACCCATTGTGGCCCTCGAGTCAAAAAGTTTGCCCACCCTGCTTTAGACCAAGCTATCACCACACAACCTTCTTATCTTGTCAAAAACAAAAAAAAGAAAACCCAGCCAGAACCTGGGGACAGATTTCCTATAGAAAGGGAGAGGTTCTGGGACCCAGAATCTTCTGTGCCTTGTCCTTTATTAATGCAGGAGGTATTTGGGGTCCAAATAGAAGGTAAATCACAAAGCATTTCTTCCCTGGGAAGGTCATGTAATCTCTGAGCCTGTTTCTTTGCCTGTGAAATGAGGCTATTGGCATAGGATAGGGAGTTATTAGTTTAAAATGCTCCTATTTTTCTCCCATGGTATTAACTCATGTACTCTCTCCTGTGGTTTTCTCTTAGGGATCCAGAGGTGAAAGGGGTGACTTGGGTCCCAAAGGAGAAAAGGTAGTGGCTGTTGCATAAAAATGATCAAATACAATGGAAGTGGTGACCCTTGCCTACCCCCATCTTGTGGGCGGACTGACTAACTGGCTGTCTGTCTGACTGGCTAACTGCTTGACTATTTGTTTATCTGTCTGGCTAGCTGACTGACTGACTGTCTGACTGACTGGCTGTGGTTGGCTGGTTGGCTGTGACTGACTGCCTGTCTATCTGTCTGACTAGCTGACTGACTATCTCTCTGACTGACTATCTATCTGACTGGCTGGCTGGCTGTGACTGACTGGCTGGCTGGCTGACAGGCTGGCTATCTGTCTAAATGGCTGACTGGCTATCTGTCTATCTGTCTGACTAGGTGACTGGCTGACTGGCTGTCTGTGTATCTGTCTGATTAGTTGACTGGCTATCTGGCTGGCTGGCTGACAAGGCTCTATCTTGAAAATGGCTGACTAAGCTCTTCCACAGCCCTCTCAAGAGTTATTCAGAGGCAATCACTATTATTTGTTGTTCTCTTCACAGGGTTTCCCAGGATTTCCTGGAATGCTGGGACAGAAAGTAAGTACCTACAAGTAGTAAAAAATAGAAGTAGAAAAATAGACCATCCAAGTACAACAAAAAGAGGCCTGCCCCTTTGTTCATGAGGCAGGAAAAGTAGGTCTCACTATGGAAGCTTCTGGTTTGAAAGGGGAGCAAGTTGCTGAACATATAGGTGAGAGATCTGAGACCTCCTCCAGGAGGGCAAGGACACCCCCCTGATGGACAGAGGCCCTACTTTGTACTTGCTGCCCCTTAGAGGGCTGTGGTGATGTTCAAAGGCAGAGAGCTTTGTGACAAGGGGCTCGGGTCTGAACTGTAGTGGTCAAAGGTCCCAGTGGGAGGTGCAGGCTTCTCTGGCTAATGCAACTGCCGACTACACCCAGCTCAGCACTTCTTCAGGAAGGCTTATGTACTGCTACAGGTAAGCAGAGTTATTTCAGTTGGTGATAGCAAGCAATTTTTATTTGCTAGTTAAACTTTTTATTTAAATAGTTAAATATTTAGTGGGATTTCATGGATATCTTGCCTGGGACAAGGCTTAATAAAAAAAGGAGTTAATTCAGTTGACTTAAATAGAAAATATTGAGTAAATAAGAATAACACTATGTGAAGATATGACAAAAACTATGAAGGTGACAATTGACAGAATTAAAAAAAAAAAAAAACTTTTCCTTAGGGTTAAGGTCTAGGGAAGAAGAATGGGGAGGGTGGTGAGGGGAGGTGTCAGAGAATGAAGAGAGAGTGCACAGTTGGCCACCGAGAACACCCCTAATCAAGCCCCGTAGCAGTGGGTCCTCATGCTGTGAGGCACTGATGTGGGAAATTGTTATTTTAACCTTGGCCTCAGAGTACAGTGTTCTTCAAACATACCAATGAGATGCTTTCTTAAAATTCTAAACTTTTTCTCAAGTTCACCTTGAAGTTTTATTTTCCAAACTTGAATAAACAAATTTTTATCTGATTTTCTCCAGTCAGTAGAGCATCCTATATATAATAAAAGCCTAATATGCAAATTGACCAAATGGCAGAACAACAGGTCGGTGGGCAGCGCTAGGCTAGCCAAGGCAGGTGCCAGCGGGCAGACGGAGGGGACGGCGATCAGGGGGCGGCTGTGACCAGCGGCAGCAGTGGGGCAATGGGCGGGGCCAGACCTGCCCCCTGGTGGTCATTGCGCTCCCACAGGGGGAGCACCGCTTAGCCATAAGCCGGGCTGAAGGCCGGCGAGCGCAGTGGTGGTGGCAGGAGCCTCTCCCACCTTTGCGGCAGCGCTAAGGATGTCCAACTGCAGCTTAAGCTGTCAGTCGGACATCCCTCAAGGGCTTCCAAACTGCGAGAGGGTGCAGGCTGAGCTGAGGGACACCCCCAAGTGCACGGATTTTCATGCATCGGGCCTCTAGTAATTAAATAATTTAAGTCATCTGATATTAATTCATTATCATTTATCACTGCCTTAAGCTGTCAAAAAATGTCTTCTGCTACCCTAGATGGGATATTGGGTTAAAAATAGAGTAAGTAAATGATCAAATTAAAGGAAACATTAAAAGAGAAAAAATTATTTTAAAAAATTTTTTATTGATTTCAGAGAGGAAGGGGGAGGGAGAAAGAGATAAAAATATCAATGATGAGAGAGAATCATTGATCGGCTGCTTCCTGCACACCCCACACCGGGGATCTGCAACCTGGGCATGTGTCTGGGACCCTTCGGTCCGCAGGCCAATGCTCTATCCACTGAGTCAAACCAGCTAGAGCGAGAAAAAACGATTTTAGTTGAAAATATTTAGGCTAGGCTTTCATTCAGTGCAACAGTGAGCATCAAAGAATAATCCATTACTGTAAAATTAAAGATGACAGTTTCTCTGGTCTCTGCTCCAATTACTAGACTTGCCATCAGGAGTTCTAGTCCCCTTTCAGGGCAGGCTGCTTTAAGACAGAGCAGATATGATAACCATAATTAGGTCAGAGGAGAGAAATTAGATTAAGTGAGTACTGGCTGCTTCCAGTTGATGAAGAGAAGGGCCACACTTCCTTCTGATAGTTTTTTTTTTTAAGTTATGCTGCCCCGGCTGGTTTGGCTCCGTGGACTGAAGGGTTCCAGGTTCGATTCCGGTCAAGGGTACAAGACCGGATTGTGGGCTTAATCCCCAGTGGGGAACATGCAGAAGGTGGCTGTTCAATGATTCTTTCTCATCGTTGTTTCTGTCTCTCTCTCCCTCTCCCTTCCTTTCTGAAATCAATAATTAAAAAAAAAAAAAAAGTTATGCTGTTCATACTGCTGTTTTCTCCTAGCCAAGCAAGGCACTCCTTGGTCCCTGCTAAACAGCCGTGGAAAATAGTGCAAACATCTCCATGGCCACATAGAATCCATCTATCCTCTCACACTCTCACTGCCCAGCATCCTGAAGGACATGGCGGGTTAGAAAGAAATCACAGGTTTAAGGACAATTCTTGATGAGGCAAGATGTTGGTAGCTTGGGTCAAGACAAATTCATTACATTGGCTGAGCCAACAGATAATTTCAGAGGTTTCTGCTTGTTCCTTGCTTTATACTGGTATTCCCTGGAATTTTCCAGGTGTTATACCTCCCCTGACTTCCATGTGAACAGTCATCTGGGTGTTCACTGTCTCCTCTGAGTGTCTGGGCAGCTCTTCATGGATACTGGCTGCTCACTAACAGAAACTCTTGTGGTTGCAATTGCTAAATGTAGCTTGTTGGTGGTGCATTCTGGGCTGAGGAGGGATTGCTGGAACAATTATGGGAACAATGCCCTCTGGTTCATGATCTAAAGAAACAGCAAGAGGGCCTGGGATCCTAGAAGACCATGGGGAGGAAGGAGAGAAACTAAAATGGAAAACAAAAGGTTGGCCTTAAACTATAGAATTAGGACAATTGATGCCTTTTGGTCTGGTGCTTCAAAATAGGGCTTTTCAATTAGGAATATTGTTTGTATTGCTTTCCATGCCTTTACAATAATTGCATTGAGTATTTGAACATATGTCTCCCCACAAACAGTTTTTGTCTAAATCAAATGGAAGTGAACTGGAACTCAAACCAATTTTTACTGAAGAGTGGGGAATGTACAACCCTAGTAAAGGTCATTACATGAGCAGACACTTCCCAAAGATGATAGTTTCAAAACTGTGTTTAATCATTAAAAACCCATAGATTTGAATTTGTGCTAAAACAAAACACAACATAAAATTCAACTAAAAGAGAAAGTGTTTCCCCCCAATAGTGTATGGCATCACAGGCACACTTGTGACTAAAATACAGCACCTCTATTTTTGGCCATTCTGGATGGTGATTTGGGACACTAAAATGTGTGCTACCTGGCAGCTGTCTCTCTTAGATAATAAATCACCCACCCAGGATAACCTCCTTTTCTTCCTGGTCCATGAAAAACCTACCTACCTTTCACATGACCTCATCACTTTTCCAGTCTCCCAGAGCAGCCCACTTGGAAAAGATCTGGGATGATCTTTGTGGCCAGGGATTGGGTAGACCTGCAGGAAAGGGCCTGCTCCACATGCCCTAATTCCTCTTTTGCTTCTCTTTTTTCTTTGCAGGGTGAAATGGGTCCAAAGGGTGAGCCTGGGATAGCAGGACACCGGGGACCCACAGGAAGACCAGGAAAACGAGGCAAGCAGGTAAGGATCCGGGGCTTACCAGACCCCTGCAGTCAGACCTCCTTACCTGGGGAGGGGGTGTGGAGAGGCGTGCCAGTGTGGTCAATCAGAGATATCCCTTAAACCCAGTCTTCAGCTTCCTCTGGGCTCGTGGGCAGAAGCTGCACCACTTTCAGGAGCTCCTGGCTTGTCTAGGGTAGCCATAGTTTGAGTGGATGGGATAGGATGCTGTGTTCCCACTGTTTCCAAGGCTAGAGCGAGAGTGGATCTTTGGTTCATAAGAACGGGTCTACCTTAACCAAAGCAACTGGGAGTGGAAAGCAGATCTGGTCCTTTACCCAGAAAACCTGCTTTTTACCTCAATGCCCCAGACACAAATGGAGTCTTGGAGAACAGCCCAGATATTTCCCTGCTCTTGAAGGTCTTTTGGGTCTCAACAGTAGGGTGGTTCCCCCTCCCCTCCACTCAGGATCCCAGTTTTAAGTGACCTTCTTTATTGGCACTGTTAAAGATTTAGGAAAATTTTTCATTCTGAACTCCCTCTGGTCAGCAGGCTCTTGTGTCAGACCATGTGAAATGAGAGAGCAAAGCAAGAGGAAGGTATGGTTGGCTTGGCTGGCTGTGGAGCTGTCTGTCCTGAGTGCCTTAGAGAAACCTCTCATCTTAGCTCTAACAGACAGACATTCTTGAAAAATGTGGCCCTTCACTTTTTAGGCAGTAGTTTGTTTGGTTTTTGCCTCCTTTCCCATTTAAATGTAAAAATGATTATCATAGGAAACTTGGAAAATTCCACCCATGAACCAAGAGGTCGCTGGTTCGATTCCCAGTCAGGGCACATGCCCGGGTTGTAGGCTTGATCCCCAGTAGGGGGCATGCAAGAGGCAGCTGATCAGTGTTCTGCTCTCACATCACATCAATGTTTCTATCTCTCTCTTCTTTCTCCCTCTCCCTTCTTCTCTCTGGAAAAGTCAATACAAACATATTTTAAAAAACAATCTAACACCCAGGTATAACCATGTAACCGCTTTAGTATATTTTCTTTCCAGTATTATTTCTTTTGTGAAATTTTTAGTAATTTGTTTCTTTTCTATCCAATATATAGTTATTGTATCCTAAATTTTTAACTTAAAATCATAATATATGCATTTTAACTCATTGCTATTCATTAAGCATTTTAACATCTTTTTTAAAAGCCTACACCAGATTTTAGTAAATGAGTAAGAATGCTTGGACAAGAGAGGCCTAACCAAATTATATGATGTTGAGAAGTGAACATCTTTGGGCCATAGTTGTAGTTCCAAGTGTGCCTCTCATTGTCCCCAGTGTCTAGGCCTTACTTCCCAAAGACTCTGATATAAGTGATCTGGCGTGAGGCTTCATCATGGGTTGGTGTTTGTTTAAAGCTCCCCACATGATTTTAATATGTAGCCAGGGCTCAGAAAATGATAGCATATGAAGCCAATTCTGATCTTTTCCAAGTGAACTTAGCAACAATACAGCCTTCAACCCAAATAATTCAGATTTCATGATAACTTTGGAAGTCACAATATTCCAGTTCCGTTTTCAAAGTTTTACAATGGGTAGCATGGCCGTGCCTTCACAATGCTGTCACAGATTCCAATTTCCTGAAAACTAGGCTCAGAAAAAGAAAAAAGGAGACATCTTTCTTCCTTTCTTTCTTGTTTTGAAGATCACTTTCTCCTTTACTGCTGACTTCCATTCATAATATTCTACACTGGGGTTCAAGCAGACTTGTGCCTTCTGTCATCTAGTTCTTTACCTGGGCAGTGTTTATCTTTTCCTGGTAAGGGCTGAAGCCAAGAAGTTGAAAATGATTAGTTGTAGTAATCTTACAACTACCTCACAGCCATGTCTAGAAGCTCAGAGAAGTTAGGGGAATAAGCTCTTCCTTTTCAGCAGACACTTGAGTTGTTAGCTTTGGGGGCCTGCCATGGTACTTCCTGTTTATCGGAATTAATTTGCTAGCAGAGGGTCTTATCTACTAAGCATCCATTTGGGCCAGTTGTGCTGAGTTTCTGGAGGTTATTGTACGTCAATCCAAACTCTAGAATCAGAAATCCAGAGGAGACTTTAGGAAATTAGAATTTCAGAACCAGGGGATTGTAGTGATCACCCAATTCAATCCCCTTAGCATAGTCACAGGAAACTGAGGGCCGGAGAAGTGGAATGACCTGCCCAGACCTCTAAGCTAAGCCAGCTTCCATGCCAGAGTTAGAGTTTGGAGAGTTGAGACCAGCTTTCCCTACATCACATCTCTCATCACCTCCATGCTTCAGGACTTGCCTTCAGGCAGGCCCAGAAAAGCAGCCCTGATCCCATTATGCAAATCTGCAATTAAGGAGACAGGCTTCCTCCCGGGAGAAGCATCACCAAACTTTGTGACAATAAAGGAATGGATGCTTTTCCTGGAAAGCGTGGCTCATGAGTCCTGCTCATAGAGACATGGCTGGTTCTGAGAGGACGACCAGTGAGCAGAATATTCCATTACTGCTTGTGTCGGAGTCAAGGAGTGTTTCCAGCTCCTTCAGCTGTGGCACTTCCTGTGCTCAGAGCCAGCTGACTGGCTGCTAGAACAACAAGCCTTAACTGCGGCTATATTAGGATGGTGTGACTTCCTTTGCCATTCTGGGACTCATCTTGGTTACCTCATGGCATGCTTCAGCTTGGGCTAAGGCTTAAGATTCCCTCCATCAGGATGGAATTAGAAACAAACTTTGACCCCCCAAGTCCCACAGTAAGAGTTTAAGAACTCCTGGGACATTGCCAAGAGAGCCCCCAGGGCCATGTGGACAAGGAGGCAGGTTACATATCACCTTGGATAGAAGTGCCCAGCATGCCTGCTGCCCAGACTTGGGGAGGATTACATTTCATCAGGTGGCCAGCCTGCCAAGGCACAAATGTGGAAAGGGGACCCAGCCAAAGATGTCAGGCATCAATCACTGTCCTGGTTAAGCCCAGGGCAAGAGTGAACAATGAGCACACTGCTTGTGAAGAACCCACAGGCCTTGGTTTCTGAGTCATTCCTCAGGGCAGCTCTGAGGGGGAAATCTTTGCTCTTGTCCCTCCCAGGGTGGGCAGCACTGCAGGTGTGTCTCTCTTTAAGAAATCAGGACCTGTCTGTGTGAGAAAGATGAAACCAAGCCAGCTGTGATAACCAGCTATGATAATTAGCTATGGTAATCTACATAGTCCTTGGTTCTGTACAGACTCCTTTTTCACCTCTAAGATCTTTGTTAGCCTCACAACAAACCCATGCAGGTATATATTTACTGGCCCTATTTTACAGATGAGAAAACTGAGGCACAAAGCAATGACATGAGTTACCCAGGGTCTCATGGCCAAGGTGTAAACCCAAACCTTTGACTTCCCCTTTGTGATTTCAGCTTCTTCCTCCTCCCTTATTTGATCTGGGGAAAGGAGGTGAACAAAACAGCTTCACACCCATAGGGAGCTGATGTCTCATGGGGAGACATTGATGAAATGATCACAACAATAATTGCATAGCTATGATCTAAGATAAATGTTATGGGTCTTTATCCTGAGGCCAGCGGGTAGCCATCGGGTGGAAACAGCTCCTGTAATAAAATAGAAATGCTCCTGATGAGTAGGCAGGTGGCCAAGTAGTTCCAACTTTTGCTGCCTTGCTGCCAGGTGACTTGCAGTAATTCCTGCTCCTTTCTGAGCCTCTATTTCCTCATCTGCCCAGTGAGGGGAGAGGGTTGGATTGTTGTGTTTTTCGCCCCCAGCTGTTATGTGTCATGTTTCTAGGACAGAACAAAAATGTCTGCAAACTTGCCACCAACACTATCTCAAATGTCACTTGCCCTGAGTTATTTTGGAGCTTGGTGGTCAAGATGTCTGAGGTTGCATCCTGCCTTGGGCTCTTGCTCCAAAGTGCAGGGTGGCCCCTGATTTAGAAATAAATGGGAAGGAAGTTGGTCATGCCATGTTCTCATAACAAGCTCCGCCTTTCTCTCTCAGGGGCAGAAAGGAGATGGTGGAGTTATGGGCCCACCAGGCAAGCCTGGACCTTCTGGTCAACCTGGCCGTCAGGGTCTCCCAGGCCCTCCGGGCCCCCCATCCACAGGTAAGAGCTATACTGCTTCACTTGGCCTACAGTATCGCACTCCTGGCCAGCCTCCTGGAGAGAGCACAGGGAGATGCCAACAGAGGCCTCCCTGGTGTTTTGAGTTAGAAATGCTAGAGAAACTTCAATATATTTATTTCTCCACAGTTGGGCTCATTCAACTTTTACACAAGGAAAATAAACATTGTTCTGGCTTTGTTTTTAGCATTTTGGAGAACAAATAGAGGAGAGAAAAAATTACATTTATGATGTCATTTATACATAAGTGAAAAATAATGCACATATTTCATCAATAACACCTTTTACTAGAAAACCGTTTCATGATTCTAAGCAATTCTCTTAAACCTGGAAGTAAAGATAACATTGTAAAATTTTCCATCGTACACAGTGTTAGGAAAGAGTCCTTATGGATTTGCATCAAATATAGAAAGGAACGATAAAAAGAATTCAAAGTCATTTGCGAGGTCATAGGTACCCTGTTACCTTGTTTTAGTTTGTTTAATATGATAAGCTAAGCCCTTGATTTAGTTTGTTCTCATCAGCTCAAAAGCACATTGTATAAGCACAGCATCTCTATTCCCAAGAAGACTGTTTACTGATTGAGCAACATTCTTTGTCCTCAGTTATACAAAAGGAATCAAAACAATTTTTGTTCCAATTTTTTCCTTAAGAAAATGAAGACAAAATTCCACAGTGCACTCCCTTTTTCTGCCCCCTGTGCTTATGGAAATATATTTGCAACCACATTATGGGATAATCAAGAAATGTCATACTTTGTTAGATCCTTTAAACCAAATTAAAGCTGGTTCTGAAACTCCAATCTGCCAGAATGCCAGGAAAATTCAATCTTAGACTTTATTGGGGTTCTCTCCACTTCTCCAACTGCCACAAAAGAATTGGGTAAAGATCCTGGGAAATTATGGCAGAAAAACAGCAGGGAGATCCCTCCAGCCTTTTATGTGCCCTGTTTACCTCTGAAATGCCTGTTGTCTGAGGCCACGTGGTCTGTGGGTGCCTGTGACTGCCATCTCACGCCATGCTTAGGCATTAGAACATCTCCAAGGCTGGGAATCCTGGTCCCTATGGTTCACTTCCCACGGAGTGCTCACAGCCATTCCTTCTGAGACCTTATCTCTTCTCCAGGATACTGGGGAGGGGATACCTGTTCTCTCCAGGCCTGTGGGGATCCCTCCTCTTCCTATCTCTAGCCCCCTCTCTCCTCACACTTCATACACTACCACCCTCTTAGGAACTTTTCTCTTCTGAGAACAGAAGGCAGAAGTTTTCAAATAGTACCAACAAGTTATCTTGTCACATCTACTTCTATTTGTTAAGGGAGCTGGATTTGAGATGCAGCCTTAGGCCGTGTGTCCATGCCCCATGATCTGTTTCCCTGCATTGACTAGATGATCCAGATGGAGGTCCTTCCAACTCATCTTTCTTCTGCCTAACATTCCCCTCAAGCCTCATGACTGTGAGCTGCCAGGGACTGAGAGCTCGGCCTGAAGCCTGGGTTTTGCCTTTGGAAGAGACTCTCTTGGACCTTGCGGCATTTAGGGGCCACAAGGGAACATGTGGAGGGGGTGGGGGGGGTCGGTCATTGTGCGGATGTATAAGGAGGTCCTTAGCATATGCAGACCTTAATGTATGCATCCATTTGTAAAGGCCAGCCCTCATCTAAGTTGAATTCCTTTCCTCCTTGGGCCTGGATTGGGTGAGAAGGGCAGGGTTTGGAGACTAGCAGCAGCTCACTCAGATGCCCACTCTTTTGTCTTGTCAGTCTCTGGTGGATTACAACCTCATCCCTTTAGTAGGCCATTGTAGCCTTGTTTTCTCTCCTTAGTTTCCTAGCTCCTTCTCACTCAGCCGGGGATGCTCATGTCCCCTTCCCCTCCACCTTTCCATCCTCTGCCAGGTCCCTCTAGCAGATGTCCTGCTCTCTGTAGAGCTGGAGCATATTTCTGCAGTCTGTCTGGGTCCCTGTGGCCTAAAATGATTTTCCTGTCATCCTCTGGGTCACCCAACAAATTTCTCTCATTCCTTCAAAGTCCTCTCTTCAGTAAGGCCTTCCTTGGTCCTTAATGGATGGTTCTCCTTTCCCTGCTGCCCCAGTCACACATTGCCTCCTTGCTATTGCCTCTGGCTCCCCAGTCACACATTGCCTCTCTGCTATTGCCCCCAGTTCCCCAGTCATACATTGCCTCTCTGCTGTTGCCCTCCACTGGTAACTGTTTTTTGCAGATGTGTCTCACCTTCCTTCTAGGTGGCAAGTCCTTGAGGCAGGATCTGTGGCTGAGTCGGCTTCACATCCCCATGGCACCGTATGGGTGGACCTGGTCCCTACAGGTGCTCCCTGGGCTACATTGGCTCTCATTCTATCCCATCTGGGTATTGCAGAGCAGGGTGCTGGCCATCTCTTTGGACTGATGTCCCCTCCTGTGCCTTCCTTTAAGTCATTTCCTTTCTGGGAGCTTCCCAGAGTGAGAGAAGAAATAATTCTCAGAAGAAAATGAGGCAATAATCCTGCTCTTTAGAAAAGTTTTTTGGGGGTAGGAGAGAAGGGAAGGAAGGAGTTTAATGGAGGCTTTCCCTGTGCCTGGAACCTGTTGGATAGTCATCAAGAGTTGAACTAGGCCCCCATAGTGATTCCTGAGACTACGTTTGAGAATCTGATAAAAGTCCCAAACCCACTCTCAGGGGGGAAAAATGTGTCTCCCTAAGATGCTTCACATTACTTCCCAGAGTCCCAGAACCCTTGCCTCAAATCCATCTGGGGATGTCATCAGGCAAAACTCTCCTGGGCTAGTGCAACCCTCCCTTTACAGATAAGAACTATGAGCCCGAGAGAGAAGTGTCTTCCCCAAGTTTACAGAGCTGACCGATGGCCACATCTGGTCCAGAATGTCCATGACTCCTGAGTCTGAGACTTTCCCACTCAGCCCTGCAGCCTCTGCAGGGCAGAGTGGGAGCTGGGGGAGATGTGGGGACTATTCTGTGGTTCCTCTGCCTTCTCCCAGATTCTGTTCAGACCTGTTCCCACCACAGCAGCCAGTGGAGATGAGCAGGTCCTCTGGCTGCAGGGATGCAGGGGTGGAGGCCAGGCCAGCCCCCTGGACCAGCTCTGAGAGGCTGAAGTGGGGAAATTTGGGTTGCTGTGCCCTTCAGTGCAGCCTGGCAGGACACAAGCAGGGAAACAGATGCCCTCTGACAGCTGGGAGGAGTCAGCAGGAAAACTGCACTGGTGGCAGGAAGCAGGCTCCCTGCCACATCCTGTCATCGTAGAAGGAGGCTCCCTCTGGTTCTGGTGCCCAGTGCTGTGGGACAAGATGGTGCTGCGGGAGGTGGAGATGGTGGGAGCTTTTTATTACCCAAGTTACTGAGCAAAAGAGGCAGTACGGGGTAGGGGAGGGAATGAAGGCAAAATGCCTTTAGGATGTAATTTGCAATAACCAAATTACAAATTTGGCTGAGTCCTTCCTGCACCAGACAGGGTATAAGTGAATCAGTGTGGTACCTGGGAATTGCCATTTATCTCCCTGCAAGCATCAGTGTTCCTGGATGTTTGTCTTTTGAATGGCATAGTGTTGTCAAACATGAATTCAAATCTCTGCTTCAACACAAATTAGCTGGATAATGGGACAAACTCAAGAATCTTTTGAGGCCATGGTTCTGAGGAGTTGTTGGGGCCACTCACATCCCTGGTTACATAGCATTCCCACCTTAGTTTGCCCAGGTGCTTAACTAGCAGAATATTCCTGGGCTGGTGGAGTCTCTGCTCTCTGGGCTCCTCTCCACAAGATTGGGGCTCCTCCCACAAGATCATGTTCCTATTTCTTGTTAGAACGAACAGCCATTACTTGGTATAAGATGTTGACAAACCTCCCTTGTCCTCATACCGGCAGCATCTGGGCTGGACAGGCTGAGCCTGCTGGTGAAGGCTCAGGGTGTGGGGGTCTTCCCATCGAGGCCTCCTCCTCCAGCTGTGGCTGCTTCCCTGGGGTCCTGACCAGACCTTTCCCCGGGACCGTTTTATTTCTTGCCCTTCTGGGATCTGCAAACTGGCTCCCCAGTTGCTGGCTGCCCTGTTTTATAACCTGAAACCAATGACTGGTTGGCATTCAGACTCCCCCCGACCCCCCCTATTTTCCCAGGAGGAAGGGTCTTTATTTCATTTTTCAGTCTATCTTTTCCTCTCTTCCTGTTGATTGCATGGCTCTTGCTCCAGCACTTTTCTGTATTTGGAGTTGTGACATCTAGATTTTTCTGAAGACCTTTTCTTTCTAGTTAGTCTGCATTCATTCATTCATTCACTCAGTCATCAGACATGTACCATGCCCCTACTGTGTGTCAAGCCCTGGTGAATGGAAATGGGCATCAGCCCTGCCCTTGTGGAACTTACATCCTATGGGGGGAAATCAGATAATCTCACAATATACAGAATCACAAACAGAGATAAATGCCTTGAAGAAAAGTGTAGAGAACCATGAGATTGTATCCAAGGTTAACATGAAAGAATATGAGGATTCAAAAAGGCTTCCCTGGAAAAGTGCAGGGAATGGAATGTGCAAGACCGTTCCCTAGACCAGCGGTTCTCAACCTTGGTGCACATTGGAATCATCCTGAGAGTTTTTAAAAATACAGTTGCCTGGGTTCCATTCTCAGGAATCCTGAAGGTCTGGGGTGTGGCCTGAGCATCAGAGCCTTTAGAAATCAAGGTGGGAACTACTACCCTAGCAGGTTTCCAACGTTTCAGGGAATAAATTTCCTGATCACATCTTTTCAGGACACTCTTCTCAGTACCAGGGAGAGTACATGGCTGAGTGTTTTTGAACTTCCATTTTCTTCCAGAAGAAATTTTAAAAATGTATACTCAGAAGTTCCTTTATAAAGATCCTATATATAAAAGCAATATAAAATGAATTTTAAAAAAAACAATACAAGTTATTAGTGAGCAATTTATCTGTAAGGAGTCCTCTGTTGATAATGTGAAGACAGGACTGGTTTTTTTTCATACAATAAGAAAGTCAAGAGGTGGACAGTGGCCCACTTTGGTTTAGCCTCTAAGGGTCAATACTATCAGGGCTCCAGTCCCCATGAGCCCCTGGCTTGTCCCTTGTGGTGGCTTCTCTTCTCATCTTTGTTACTTCATGTCAGCAGTATGGCTGCTGCAGCACCAGCCATCATATCTGTCTTCAAGGCAGGAAGAAGGGGGAAGCTATGTCTCTCCCCAGCGATGATTCTCCCTTATCAGGACAGGCTTTCCCAGATGCCCACCCTTCTCCCACCACAGACCTTACGTTGACCAGCACTGTGGCACATGGTCACCTCCAGGTGCAAGGGAGTCTGGGAAGTAGAAGGCCTATCTGTCTAGTCTCTAAGTATAAAGAGAGGGAAGGGAGAATAAGGGTGGGGAAAGGTGTTACCACACCCAGCATGATTAAGGAATCCACAGAGAACATCACCTCCTCCGCATCTTGGATCAAAAGCATCTCTTTGAACCTCTGCCCTGACATACTGTGGACTTCAGCCTTCTTTCTGTCGGGAAGGTTGCTCACATCAGCCTGGGCTGTTTAGTTTTCTCTTCCTTGGCTCCAGTAACACAGCCGTTTGTTGCTCCCTAGGACAACTTATAATGGGACCCAAAGGAGAAAGAGGATTTCCAGGGCCTCCAGGAAGATGTCTTTGTGGAACCCCCGTGAATGTGAATAACCCTTCTTATGGGGAATCCGTGTTTGGGCCCAGCTCCCCGAGAGTCCCTGCGGTAAGGTTCTTCTGGGAGAAATCTGGTCCTCGGGGCTTTGTAATAGTAAAACTTATTTTTTATGTATGTATGTCTTCGTGTAGTAAAACTTTTACTGGATACACACTCTTAAGAAATTGGAACATAAGGGAAAATCAAAAGAAAACTATTTTGTTGTGAGTCCATTTTGATGTATTTTCTTTGTCTTTTTAAACCAAAAATTACAGAAAATTTCAAAGAAACACAAAACAAATCGTGTAATAAAACTCCATGTGCCCTTTACCCAAATTCAATATTTATCAACTCATGGCCAATCTTGCTTTCTCTTTATGCCAGCCCACTACTGCCCACCCTCCCTTGGTTTATTCTGAAGTAAAGGCTGGACATCTGTTCATCATGGACATCATTTGAATTGATGCATAATCACCCATCCACCATGCAGTTGTGCTGTGATTTATTTAACCAGTGTCCTATTGTCATTGTTTAGGGCTATGCCCCAGCTTTTCATTGTTTAGGGCTATGCCCCAGCTTTTCACTACAGTGTTAACGTACATAACACTGTAATGAACACCTTTGCGAATTTTGTTAAGACTCATTTGTAGATGTTGAATTACTTGCTTAGATGACCTCACCTTCCTATTTAAGTCTTGGGCGCATTTTAAATGTTTTTTAAAATTGGGATATTTTTACTTCAAATGGAGACATTAGGAACTGGATTGAAAAGCTATGGGAATCAAGACATTCCTCCCCCCATCAGGAGGAACGCTAGAGGGTAACAGGCAAACCCCCTTCCCACTGGTAACCAGTCCAAGGACAGCGACATGTCCTCCTCCGGCTCCTCCCCTGCCCCGACTAGAAGTGTTTTCTTGAAGCCTCACCAGTGTGTCCTCTGGCAGATTTTCGTGGTCAACAACCAGGAGGAGCTTGAGAGGCTGAACACCAAACATGCCATCGCCTTCCGCAAAGACCAGAGATCCCTGTACTTCAAGGACAGCCTTGGCTGGCTCCCCATCCAGGTACCCAGGGACACACCCCACCAGGAAAGGCACACACCCTTAAAGGCAGAGAAGGCCAACAGCGAGGCTGGTGCAGAGTTCTGTTTCCGTGGAAGGGCTGAACATCCTCCCTCGCTCTGTCTCTGAGCAGCTCTTCATGCCCCTGCATGTTCCCAAATAGAACCTTTTCTTCTGAGCCAAGTTTCCCGACAGTCTCACGTCCCTGCACTGCAAGGGCACTGAGTAGATCTGCTCCAGGCTTCCTGCCCCTACAGAGCTCTGGGGAACAAAAAAGCAGTGCCTTTCACACCCAGGAGTGCGGGGCGCTCCTCAGCAGAGCCCCCCTGGACCCAGAGCTTCTGTCCCCAGTGCCAATGACCTGCCCTGCCTGGCGCACTGTCCTTGGTAACTTGTGTTTCTTTGGCCAGCTGACCCCCTTCTATCCTGTGGACTACTCTGTAGACCACCGCGGCTCCTGTGGGGACGGGGTCCTGCAGCCCGGGGAGGAGTGTGATGACGGGAATGACGACGTGGGTGATGACTGCATCAGTGAGTGGGGCCCAGCCCGAAGCTTGAATTGCCATTGGGGTGGGGGTCAGGGCAAGCCCTGGACACCTGTGGTGGTTTGGGATAATTTTAGAGCCTGAGGGGGTGTACCTGAGCTGTTGTGGGGATAATCTGCCTCTGAGGCCAAATGTTAACTCCTTCATTATCCAGGCAGGTCAGTGGGGGTTGGGGTCAAGGCCCTTGCCCCCAGAGAAGCCACCAGGGCCTGCTTTTTTTTCTGAATCCTACTTCTTGGCAAAATCCAAATTCTAGTCCATGTTCTTTGTCAAAAGATCAGGGTGAAAAATAAACAAAAAAGAGAGAGAAAAGAAACCACAAGCAAGATAAGGGTGATGAGGGGTGAAAGGAAAAAGGGCGAGGCCAAGAATTGAAATCAGGGCTCGCTTTTACCAGGTGGAGCCCTAGTAGCAAAGCCCGTTTTATGGAAAGTGGGCTGCACAGGGTTGCCTTCAGCTTACAGTATGCTACCAAGACGGGCAGGCAGCCTAGTGCTGGAAGGTTTGCTTTGCTTTAAAAAAAAAAAAATCAAGCGACAAAAGCAGGAGGTGAAACAGAAAGCATGGGCTGTAGAGTCAGAACAGAGTTCAAATGCCGGCTCTCAGGGCCACCAGCTCACCCTCTGGGTGGATCCTTAGGCCATACTGTCACCAGATGGAGCCCTAGTAGCAAAGCCCTTTTTAGTGAGTGGGCCCAGCCCAGGCTGTCCTGCCCCTGCCCCTTCTCAGGGCTGCACTTGCTTGTGTCCTCTCAGGCTGCCACCGGGCATACTGTGGAGATGGTCACCGGCACAAGGGCGTGGAAGACTGTGACGGCTCTGACTTTGGCCACCTGACGTGCGAGACCTATCTCCCTGGGTAGGGATGGCCTCACGTGCTATTCTGACACCCCTCTTTCCCCTCCTCCACCCTCCTTCCTCCTTTCTCTCTTTCCTTCACAAATAACTTTGAGTGCGTCTTATGTTCCTGGTATTTTCTGGACACTGAGGTATAGTAACAACACAGCACAGGATTCCTGCTCATCCGGGGGAGACAAGCAATAGACCCACAGCCACCAGGTGTCCTCCAAGAGCAGCCAAGGCCAGGGTGGAACAGACACAGCCACCAGCTCCGCCTGGGCTCCGGTGTTAGCAGTCTCCAAACTCAGCTGTTACCCCTACATGAGCAGCTCCACCCCAGTGGCTGCCATGACCACATTAGTCTCTGGGACTATGGGCCTGGGAGGAAGCGGATGTATCAGGACATTTCAAGCATCTGTGTAACAGGCCTGTGGGTACAGGTGAGACCACATCAGCATCTAACTTTGCTCACTTGTGGCTCCTTCAAGAAAACCCCAGGAACTTAGTATTCCTTTCAAGGACCCCTTTAATTATTTCTGAGCCTCTTCAATGGGGTTTGTGTTGCTCAGGGTAAGTATTCTAGTGTTGTGACCTCTACGTTGACATCCCTAGGCCAGCTGAAGGCCCTGGCCCTGTGAGGCACTGATTCCGTGCCCAGAATGTGGCGGCCTGAGGTCCTTTCAAGGTGTGATATGGTGCTACGTTCCCCAATCCTCACAGAACCAGAGTTGTCTAACTCTCTAGGGAAAACAGGGAGGCTCCTCCCTTAGCTCCACAGGGGTACCTGGCCTGTCAACCCTCTTCATCCCTCAGGAGCCCAGTCTCTTCCAGCCCTGTTCCTCTGGAAGGCGTGGACCAGGCCCTCAGCAGAGCTGGGGAGCAGACACCAGGCTGCTCTCTCCATTGCCCCCTCTCTGCTCTCTCTTCAAGGGCATCTTTTCAATGCCCACACCCAAACCTATATCAGCATATCAGACCATGGTGGGTGGGGGCAGACTGTAGACCTATAGTCACCCCAAGGCTCCAAGCACTCTAGCCTTGGCCAGGCCTCCACTGCGTCTGCATGTCTGTGTGCGCTGCGCCCCCTTGAGGTAAGGAGGGCTCCTAACAGGCACCTGCCAGAAAGTTGGCAAAAGGGCTGAGCGCGTGGATGGCTCCATGACAACAGCTGAATGTACTGTAGACAGTCACTCGTGGAGAAGAGGACTGCATAGAGCCTGGTGCGCTGGGCTTCTCTCCTACCCCCTAGAAGCCTGGGGTGCTTGTGAACGTGGGCATAATGCACAGCACGCTGTCTCAGGATTAGGACTTGGGCTTACGCAGGTATACACTGCGCTGTCCAGTGTGATAGCCTCCGGCCACATGTGGCTATCTAAATTTAAATTAATTAAAGTGAAATAACATTTAAAATCCAGTTCTTCAGTCACACTAATCTTATTACCAGCGTTCAGTAGCCACAGAGGGCCCGTGGCTGCCTAGTGGACTGCACAGCCATAGAACATTTGCATCAGCACAGGATGGTCTAAGCAGTGGTCGGCAAACTCATTTGTCAACAGAGCCAAATATCAATAGTACAACGATTGAAATTTCTTTTGAGCCAAATTTTTAAAACTTAAACTTCTTCTAACGCCACTTCTTCAAAATAGACTCGCCCAGGCCGTGGTATTTTGTGGAAGAGCCACACTCAAGGGGCCAAAGAACCGCATGTGGCTCGTGAGCCGCGGTTTGCCGACCACTGGTCTAATGGACAGAGCCAAACATGTTTCAGGCCTCGAGAGGGGGAGATTCTCTCAGAGATGCTGTGTTAAGGCAAGTCTACCAACCCCTCTCTCCCAGATCCCTCAGCTGGGCTCAAGGGGGAAAGCCAAGAGGCCTGGCCTCTACTCCCCCACATCCCTGGCCTCACATGAGAATGAGAACAGTCTCTATAGAACCCTGGGCAGCAGCAGCTGCCGTTGGATGAGGTTTGACTAAAGCCACCAGAGTGGCCCTTTAGAACATGGCTTTTTCCCCAGGGCTGGCAGGAGCTCTCCTGCCCACTGCCCGGTGTCCACCCTGACCTGTGTCTGCCTCCTCAGGTCATATGGGGACCTGCAGTGCACCCCATACTGCTACATCGACTCCACACCCTGCCGCTACTTCACCTGAGGACGCCAGGAGGTGGCTGCATTGCACGTACCTGCAGCAGTGTCTCCACCCTCATTCAGCTGACCTCGCACCGTCCTGGTCCAGTTTCCACCACCTTCATTCAACAAAAACAAGGTCAAACTCTTGCTGCTAAGATGTGCTTTTAACTCAGTCCGACGGGAAGAACTCAGGACCACTGCATCCTGTCTTAATCCAAAGTACTGGGAGACCTCCCACGTGCCCAGGCTGGGGAGGCCCAGGCTCCCACTGGGCTGGTAGCCGACCGACAGTGTCTACTGTCTTCCGGAGTGTGGCCAACCAGGCCCTGGACTGGCTTAGCACTGTTAGACACACATAGACCTGCAGGCTGTTTCTTCACATCCCGTTGGGGGCACTGGGGTTATAGGCCTCTCTGCCCCTCTGACTTCTGGAAGCATGGGCATCTCACCAGGGAAGCCGGCCTCCGGGTCTCTCCAGGCCTGTGAACCACACAGCAGGAAAGGGGGCCCCTTCTCTCGGGGTAGCTCCCAGCTTTGGACCCGCTGAGGGACTCCTCAACTACCTACAGCCCAGAACAGCCTCATATGGACATGGCTCCCCTAACAAAAGACCCAACCATGAAGAAGTACTGAGAAAGCCCCAAACCCATGCTCTGTCTGGGTAGAGGGTGAGGCTCTCAGCTGGGGTGCCTGTGAGCAGAGAGTAGTGAACAGTGGCCTTGCACTTTTCCATGTTTCCCCAAGGGCGGCTCTCATGGTCTCACCACTCCAGGCTCCATCTTGACCTCATGGCTCTCTGCAGTTTGACTTCCATCTCACAAATGCCCCTCATGTCCATTTCTGGCTCAGGAGATTCTCAAGCAGAGGGTGACCTGAGTCCATGCCCAGGCAGGGCTGAGGAGAGCCCCGCCCGGAGTTTCCCATCTGGGACCCAACCACTTCTAGGCAAAGAGTTTCTGTCCTGAGCTCTGACTGCTGGCTGCCTGCTGACTCCTGTGACCCCCATGTCGTCGTAGTGCATAGCCTGGTCCCCATGTCTGTCTGCCCGAGCCCCACACGTGTCCGCAGGATCATCAGCCTGCACGGCTGTGAGCTGCCTTTCATCACTGGCTTTCCTGAGTGGGCCCCAGCTTTGTTTTGGAAAGACATCTCCGCATGGCAGACCTCAAATGGGATTTGTCCATTTCTTACCAGATGCAGGGACACTCCTAGGCTTTTGTACAAAGCTATTTCCTGTGGCTAAGTCTTGGTGACTCAGCAGACAGGAGCGTCTGGACCAACAGGCCATCATACTATAGTAGACGGGGTCGGCCCAAGGGAGGTGTCATTTGTGGTGGGCACATCAGTCAGCCTGGTTTCCTCAGCCTCTACCCCACGTCCTGGGGTGATGTTGCTCCCATGTAAAGCCATCACCTTCATACTGGGATCTCCGGTGGGAAATCAAGAAATAAAGGCAAAAAAAAGAAAAGAAATAAAGGCAGTTCCTTTCTCTGCTGTGGCTCTGTCTTCCCTGGGGGTTTGGAAAGTGTCCAGCATTGCCGGGTGGAATGAGGGGTCTGAGTTCAACTCTTCTTTCAAGACTGCAGAGGGTTTTAGAGCTTAGAAGCAGTCCTGCTCCCTCAGGGACAAGGGAGGAAACGGGTGCAGAGGTCACAAAGCCCAGTCTTGCTAGCCCAGCCAGACCCAGCCTTGTATTAGGACCTTGTTTCAGATAGTGGAGATCCAATACTGCCTTGGGCCTGGCTGAGAGGATCCCTGCCCTGGGTCTCACACTTGGAGGGCACTAGTATGTTTAATTATCCTATATAATAAAAGCCTAATATGCAAATCGACTGACCAGCAGAACGATGGGCAGAACGACTGGTTGCTATGATGCGTACTGACCACCAGGGGGCAGACACTCAACGCAGGAGCTGCCCCCAGCAGCGGTGGCAGGGAGCGGGGCTGGCAAGTGGGCGGCGCCAGGCCAGCCAAGGTGGGTGCCAGCAGGGGCCTCCCGATCGCCCCACCAGTCACCTGCAGATTGGCCCTGATCGCCAGCCAGGCCTAGGGACCCTACCCATGCACGAATTTCATGCACCGGGCCTCTAGTCCTACATAATGTGCTTAGCTTCTCTGAGTTTGTTTTCTCATCAACAGGCTGGGAATAATAGTTTCTGATTCAGTTGGTCTGGGTGGGGCCTGAGAATTTACATTTCTAACAAGGTCCCAGAGGATGCTGATGGAACAGGGACCACATTTTAAGAGCCACTGCTCTAGAGATATGGCTCATCTGAGAACACCTGCAGACTACACCAAAAACACAGGGAGGAAAGGTGAGGACTTTGAGTGCGTGGCTTTTTAATACTCTTCCATTAAAGAGGGTTGGGGGGGTGTCTATATCCCTTCCTCTTGAATCTAGGTGGGCTTTTGACTGCTCTGACATACAGAATACTGTGGAGATGATGCTGTGTGAATTCCCATGCTAGGTCATAAAAGGCCATACAGCTTCTCAGAACACTCATTCTAGGGGAAGGCAGCATCATGTCGACTATCCTGAGACTGCCCTGCTAGAGAGCCATGCAAGCCCCTTTGGATGATGGTCTTAAATGAGCCTCTTCCATCCATCCCCACCATGTGCCAGACATGTGAGTAAAACCAGTGTGGACTCTCCAGGCCTGCCCATCTGCCAACTGAATACCACTGAATGACCTCAACTGAAGCCACAGAGCAGAATTGCCCAGCCAAGTTCTGTCCTTATTACTAACCAACAGATTGCATGAGATAAAATGGTTGTTGTTTTTTGTTTGTTTGTTTTTTAATATATTTTTATTGAATTGAGAGGAAGGAAGAGGGAGAGAGAGAAACATCCATGATGAGAGAGAATCATGGATTGGCTGCCTCCTGCACATCCCCTACTGGGGATGTGCCCGCAACCAAGGTACATGTCCTTGACCGGAATCGAACCCGGGACCCTTCAGTCTGCAGGCCGACGCTCTATCCACTGAGCAACACCGGCCAGGGCAAAATGGTTGTTGTTTTAAGCCACTAAGTTTTAGGGTAGTTTGTTACTCAGCCTTAGATAACCACAGTACTGCTCTAGATTAGAAAGGGGAGAGAACTACATGCAAGGAAGTGCCAAGCCTAGAGAAGCCTCTGACTTGGGTTTGGCGCCCTCTGCAGGAGCCATGAATAGAAATGTCTTACCTCCCATTGGGACTTATATCTGGTGAGAAAAGCCAGAGCTAGAAGGGACCTCCTTAGTGATGATATGGCCCAGGGTTCTCAACCATGATGGAGAGTGGGCTATGTGGAGGCAGTAGATTGATTGTCCCAATGTTCATACACCCCTGTATCCATACCTTTCCAGTGTACTCTGCAACTCCTCCAACTGGTGTGCGCTTCCCCACCCCTTGATTCTGAACTTGGCCCTGTCACTTGCTTTGGCCAATGACATGTCAATAATTGTGACAGTGGCAGTTGTTTCCTCTCACTCTAGCACCTCTCCCTTTGCCATGACAACATGCCCAGGCTAGGATGCTAGAGGACAAGACACATGGAGCCAACCTGCCCAAGTTGTGCCAGTTGTGCTGGCCAAGGCCATCCTAGATCAGCTGAACCTGTCAACTGCCAGGCACGAGGAGGCGCCCAAGCAAGACCAAAACTGTCCAGCCACCCAGTTTAAATCGCCAACCCAGACTCGTGAGCAAAATAAATGCATATTATTTTAAGCCATTGAGTTTGGGGTTTGTCATTATAGTGACAACAGTTAAAAGAGCATTAAACTCTTAGGTGATGAATGTACACCCCCAACTTCCCCACTGAGACCTGGCTCAAGTCTAACTCCTATTTCCACCTGAGGAAATGGGAGCCATTTGCAGAATAAGCAGCAAAGGATTCTTGGCCTAGATCTCTTGACATGTAATTATATTTCATCTAAATTTATTGAGCACCCATCAGGTGCAAGACACCACAGAATTAAAAAGGAATATGGTCATGGCCCACCAAGGAGTTGCAGTCTATCAGGGAAGCCAAGACCACAAGACAGATGTGGGCACTGTTGGTAACAAATGTGGAATAGAAACAGGAGGCAGGGTCCCTTCCAGCTATCGAGTGTGAATTCCAGGGAAGGAGTGTGGTGAGCTAATACTAGGATATGCCTAGGGATTCAGTTGCAGTTGCACCCTTGCATGGTTCTCCAACCCAAAACTAAGCCTGCCTTTCCAGACCAAGTGAAATGGCCTCAAATGCCATGTGGCTTACTAAAGTCATCCTTTAGTTCTGAACTTACCTTTTAAAACAGGTGTACGTCCTAATAAGCATAACACCAAACTAAGGAATCAATTTAGATAATCAGGGTTAAGCACAAAGGATTCTTAAAAGAACCGTACATTTTGCATAATTTCTAGTAAGAAAATAAAACCCACCAAGACAAGAAGCGTATCGCTGACCTTCATTTTTACTTAAATATAGTGATCTTTTAAGAGAATAAACAACAAAACTTTACACAGCAAATATTTTACATAAATGTAAACATGCACGTCTACTTCATAATTAAGCAAATAAACTTTTAAGCACAAAATTTTAAAAACATTAAAGAATGAGACAATGAACCCAAGACAGAAATAAAAGGAGCAACAAAAACACACATTTCATAAAGCTTCAATTGGTCTTGTCTTCCAACCTACTGGTTAAGGCCTGAGTTTCAGAAATCCTACCTTCCTTGACAAATGGAAACATCCAATTTGGCTGTACTTAATATATATCCACATAACATAGTATTACTCTTTCAAAATAATGTAATAAATACATCACACATACACACACCCACGCATATCCTACTTAACCAGCCTCTTGAATAGGGAAGTAAGGATTTTAGAATTTTCAAGTTTTCCCACTACTGAAGCACATACATATAATACCACACATAGAATGATCCTGTTACAGAAATAAAATGGTTAATGAGTGGCATCGTTACAAATCTCTAGTTTCTCTGTATTAACTTTTTCCAAATCATGTCTTTACTGTGGCTCCTCAGATAATTCGGACTTAAGTCTTTACACCTTGCCTAATGACCCACAGTACAGTAAACACAGAACAAAAAGGTAATTTTAACAATTCAGTTAGAAACTCCAAAATGATGAAAATCAGCATGGATACTTTTCAGCTTTCTCCAGATGCCTGGAATGTTTTCTCTATGTCTACCCTTTCTACTCTACTTGTTGGTTCTCTCTGCCTCCTCCCTACCAGCTATAAGCATCTGAATGTGTCTATGCCTGTGGACATCCCAGAGGATGGAGATGAGAATGACGGTCCCTGCCTTAAGTAAGTTCACACTAACCAGAGCTTGAGCAAGGAAGTCAGTATGGACACAGCACTCCAGCTGATTGAAAAGAACAGAGGAAGGTCCATGAAAATGGCACCTGTAGGAGATGGCACCTCAGGTTTGGGGAAGAGGAGAGACTGAGAAGGCACAGAGGCAGGAAGAACAAGACCAGTTTGCCTGGCATGAAGGTAATCGTGAGTAGTCTGTAAGGCCAAATTCTTGATTTCCAAAAAACGAAAGATTCTTTACTGTGGTGGGTAAAGCTGGAGGGCGGGGGAGGGAATCACCGAGGGCTTTGTGCAGAGAACCAAACTGGAGCTAGGCTAGAAGATGACCATGCCTGTCGGAACGATGGGTGACAGGAGAGCGTGAAGCTCAGAGAGCTTGACTCGCCAACCCAAATGCCACATGCAAGCATTTCCTATAGAACGTACATCTTTACCTGACATGCCCAAACCATGTGAAGACTTGAGACTTGGGGGGGGGGGCAGGGGGAGAAAGAGGCTTAAATAGATATTTTTAGTTCAAGTTCCTGAAACCTGCCCCAGCTTGAGCAAGTCAAGAGCAGTGAAACATTCCTACATCCAGTAACAATTCATGTCTCCCAATCATGACCTTCACCCTCCCTGAGCTGTCATTACTAAGGAAATATAAAACAATTACCAATTCATTATAAATAAGTTCCTAGGTGCCATTAAATCCACTGACACCTCCTGATGGGCTGAGAACCCACCACAGGGTATGAGTGTGGACCTATTACCTACACTTGGTAGAATGGTATGAGCATGCTGTTGGACAGTGACTGCTGGTCCACATCTCCAGCTTACTGGGATCACTACGCAATTAAAACAGGTGACTCCATAAGGCTCAACTCTAACCAAGGCCACCATCTTGGATCATCTAATTAATTCCCTTCTAGGTCAAGACTGCATCCCTCCACTAGCTGGGGAAGGAGAGGCCATCTGAGTGGAGGGATCCCAGGAAGGAAAATCATATTTAATGTTACTGATACCCGCTAAACCAAAGTTGATGGAAATTTCTCCGGACATATTCAAATTACAGAAATGGGACACTGCAAACTAATTATGGGACAATTTATCACGCATTCACTCAATATGAAACATTTACTAGTGATCAGTTTGCTGCAACAACAGATTCACTTGGAAACTGCACACTGCAGAAGGCAACCTGTGACTTTCTTCTACCTGTATATAAAAACTACAAATCAGTCTGGCAAACAGGCACAAACAGTGGTACAAAAGCATGAACAGAAACACCTTATCAAAAGAATGTGCTCATTTCATATTGCAGAACTCCTATTTAGATTCTGGTTTCTCAAAACCTGCTGCTGGTTCATTTGTTTAGAAAGTTTCCTCACTACACTCTCTTCTACTCCTACCTCCCCCACTACAATCCACTGAATGAGGAACACTTAATATGCGTCTATTCAGAAGTAAAAGCCCCAAATTAACTGCGTCATGTGTCAGTATAGTGGCTGCTGGTTTAATCTGCTAACCCAGCCTCCTGCATTTAGGGACTGTCTGGATCTGAATTTGAGCCAGAAGTACACAACACTTTTGTCTTTTGGAACCCACTACAAGTTCCTATGTACATCTGTAAGTCTCATGTATGAGACTCTCTGATTCTAACAAATGAAACTCAGGGAGAGAACAGTGGGAAAAGCCTGGACTGGGGGCAGGAGGCTAAAACCAGCTGAGTGCTTCCCTTTCCTTATTTGTAAATGAGGGGGTTGATCTGCCAGGACTCCAGGGTCCCGCCCAGCTGACACTTAAGGACTCCACCTTGAAGTCCGTTTCTTCACAGGCTTGCCAGGCTGTCACACAAAACTTCCTTACCACTTTGTTTCCACCATTTCAAGTGGTTTTAACATACTTCTAAGGGCGATCTGAGGTTTCCCCCTCTCCTATCCCTCAGACTGTTCCTCATTTCACTGATGTAGACCACTTGGCCAAACTGGTGGATGCCAGGGTTTAAAACAGAATCACTGGCCTGGTGAAGATATGGCCTTTGAGTAACCTAGACCAGGGTACATTTGCCTGTTTTTCATTGCCAATGTTAACCAAATAGAAATATAATTGTTAGTTCTTCTATAGATCTACTTAAACCTTGAAACATGAGATTGTTCAAATAATTACACAAGAAAGTCACCCATCACCATTAAGTTAAAGTCTTGAATATCTGAGAGCTTTAGAGCCTCAAATTCCTACTACAGTCACTGATCCACAGCATTTTTCTCTTGTCAATGGATTCCATGCAAAAGTAGCCTGGTCTTGCAGTATATTTGTGCACCAAAAAGTTGATTTAGAAAGATTCAGCTCTAGTCATCACTGTCACTCCCAGATTCACTCAACTGCAAGTCATTTCCTATAAAAAGAAAACAGAATCAAACCAAAAGTACATAATTTAAAAATGACTTTCCCACAGTTCTTTGGTTGATTGCCTTCGCTATCACACTATAGCAAAGCCAAGCCAATTTGATTTAGCTCAGTGACAAAACAGGTGCAGTCAACATTTTGAAAGAGATGTTATTTGTGGTATCTGCAAAATAATTCTACTTACTGAGATAGAACAGGGAAGGAGTAGGCTAGACAGCTTTTAAATGTGTTAATAAATAGTAAGAAAATATTGTATTTCTAAATAACTGACTCACTGTCTAGAATTTTTCACATTAAGTTGCTTTATAAAAGCTAATACCAAATTAGGTTTCCCACTAAGGAAGCGGGACACTTTTTATACCTATAACATGCTAATCCAATTCCCCTCTGGTACACCTCTGTCCAGGTATTCATGTTACTTTAAACCTGAAACCTTAACTAATGAGTGTTGCAAAGCCTCATATTTGTGTTTGGTGTGCAGAATTTAGATTTATAGAAGCACTCAACATTTCCATCTAATAAGAGGATAACAGGTGCCCAGTTGACACCGATTGGATTACAACAAAAGTGAACTTCTGTGTTTCTGGATTGCTAATCTCTAAGCCATCTCTCCTCCAAGTTTGTTCTGAGGACCCTGTGGTCCTACTTTTTCTAACTACACACCTAATGTCAGATTTTTTTCACATACTTCAACCTACACAACTAATGGCAACTGAGTGGATACAGCCATCTTTCTACTAAGCAAGACATTAAAGAGATTTGCAAAATTTTTTAAAATATATTTTTATTGATTTCAGAGAGGAAGGGAGAGCAAGAGAGAGAGAGAAACATCAATGATGAGAGAGAACATAGAGAATCATTGATTGGCTGCCTCCTGCACACCCCCTACTGGGGATTGAGCCCGCAACCCGGGCATGTGCCCTTGGACCGGAATCGAACCCAGGACCCTTCAGTCCTCAGGCCAATGCTCTATCCACTGAGCCAAACTGTCTAGGGCAGATTTGCAAAATTTTAAAGCAATGTTACCTTCTTACTAAATATTTTTTTATTTAGTGCTTCTTTTTTTACTATTTGATAATTTATTCCTTTCTGTTCCAAATTATCTTTGTCAGGATCCTTTCTTATATCTTAAATATCTCCAGGCTTATAGATTCTGACCTAAGATAAATAGAAGCTGCGTCTCTGGCCTGACATGCCACCTTCCTGGCCAGAAAAGGGAAAGCACACTTACTGAGGGTGTTCATGAGCTGGTTGCTCCCCTGTGGCCGGCTGGTTCCGTTGACAAGGGCCGGCCTGCTGTTGTAGGGCTGCTGGTGTGCAGGCTGGGGAGGAGAGGTAGGACCGTTGTCCTCGCCTCCGCTGCTGGAGCTGTCGTCATCGCTTCCCGAGGAGCTCTCAGAGTCTGAGGAGCTGCTCCCACTGCTGCTGCTCATTTGCTCAATAATGTCCACTTCAGCCCTCAGCTCTGGAATAAAATGGCACAAGTGTCAACACACCAACCATTCTCAAGGCAGCACATTGAGTCTTCTGTAAAAAGTAAACTGGCAAAACCAACAGCAATGAGGAATAACTTAAACGAACTCCTGCTTCTCAACTCCTTAAAAATGTACAAAATGATCTAAACAAAAATACCTAACCTGTCTTCAGAGAGACAATGGAAACATTAAATTCACCCCAAATAACCAAAAAGCAAATTGCTTCAGGATGATGACTGTTCTATTTTGTCTTTATCTACTAAGAAAAAAAGTGTGATTTAATTAAACACCAAATAAGAGCCTCCTGTACACCCCTTATGCTAAGGGATTGAAAAAATATTTAGAAATTGGAAGGTCTGAGTGCTTGTTTTGGATCTAACCAGCAGGGAGACCCAAGTGGAAGCCAATGAATTTTCCAAGACACTCCGGAAAAATGCAGGGCCAGAACAGACAAGATCTGGGGTGCTTTCCAGTTTCCATGTCCCATGAATAAATGGAAGCTTGCAGGAGGAACCACAGTGACTGAAGACACATGGTGGGACATTCCTCCTCTGCCCTCTTTCCGTATTTGACTGGAAGTCCTGCCTGTCGGGTACTACATTTTTTACAGATGTAAAGCAGGGAATGAAAAACATGTTTTACCCAACATGTCAATGTCCCTGAATACATTAAGGATACATAATAAGATTTTTCTGTCCAAACATACCATGTGGCCTTAAATGGCTATGGTTCCTTTAAGAATAACTGGGAACAATTCCTGTTCAACTAAAGTGAAAACTTCTATAAATGACATTCCAATATTCATGAGGGGGAAAAAGTCAAGTGGCTTAACAACTGTGCACCATGCAAAGACTGCTTTTGTTTTGCTAAGAGAGAGCTCCTCTCTAAGGTGGAAAAGGCAAGCCTCCCAAGGACAACTCTGTCTCTCCCTGTTCACTACTGTTATCTATGTAATTTCGTTTCATAAAATATGCCACTTACCCTCATAACTTCCCAAGAGTCGGAACAACTAATAGGATCCATTGCATAGAAGAGAAAGCAAGGTAAGCAAGCTTCTTTCTCAGGTATATAATGGAGAGCGCCTCACCAGACCCCTAAGTCTTTTTAGGCCACTGTCCATTTCCACTGGTCCTCATGGCACTTTCATATGTATAAACTTTATGTTAGCAGAAAGTATTGGACACGGTAATTTTAATGTCCCTCTAAGCTAGACACTATACTAACACTGGCACACCTGGTTTTCACCCCTAGCACCTTGGAATTTTCTTCTTCTAAAGCCTTGACGGTGTGCCATAGGCCCTTTGCTTGTTTAAATCCTGGGCCTCTCAGCAGAATGCTGTGAAGATAGCCACAACTCAAGTCTCTCTGCCTGGACGCCCCCTGTCAAATGAGGTGAGAAAGCCCCCACCCTCATCACTCTGGAATAGTGAACTCTATCAATGGCAGAGAATGCCCACGCCATTATGTCAATACGGCAGCCTTGTGCTCTCCACAGAAACATCACCATACTACTCCAAGTTCCTATTGTGCCTCCAAAAAATGCCCTCTACCTCTTTTGATGTCATCCAGCTGAGGTTCAGGTGAAGGGTTATCTTTCACGGGAGAAGTTTTGGGTCCAACTGGAGGCTTTGTTGGAGCTCTGAATGGCATAGGTGGTGGGGGCGGTGGCGGCTGTGATGCCTGTGGGGGGCGAGTGGGCTGCTGTTCCATTCGGGCTTGGATTTTACTGCTCCCCTCAGCCCTGAAATGAGATACAGACATTAAATCAGAGGGACAAAGCCAGTGGTTCTCAAATTTGTCCAGGTGGCTGACCACCTAGAAGTTTCTACAGAATTCCATGCTTTTTAGATTGCTGCAAAATATTGCTATTTATAGTTTTATCACATGAACTAATCATTCAAAAACCATCTATTGTATTCTAGTGCTGCATTATGAGCCAGAGATAGAGATGAATACAATAGACCCACTACCCTCAAGGAATTCACGTTTTATAGCAAGAAGCAGATAAAACAGATATGAGACTACAATGTGATTGTAAGAACCCATTTTTTTTAAATGTATTTTTTATTGATTTCAGAGAGGAAGAGAGAGGGAGAGAGATAGAGAAACATCAATGATGAGAGAGAATCATTGATTGGCTGCATCCTGCATGCCCCCTTCTGGGGATCAAGCCCACAACCTGGGCATATGCCCTTGACCATAATCGAACCCGGGACCCTTCAGTCTGCAGGCCGACACTCTATCCACTGAGCCAAACCAGCTAGGGCAAGAACCCATCTATATATATAAAACCCTAATATGCAAATAGACCAAACAGCGGAACAACTAAACAAATGGTCACTATGACATGTGCTGACCACCAGGGGGCATGTGCAGAACATGGCAGGCATCAGCAGCAGGCGAGCAGGGGTGCCAGACCAATGTGGGGCACCGGTCGCTGTCATCAGGGTGAGCCTCTGATGGTTACTGAAAATTCTTTGCTCTCGCGCGCCACGGTCCCACCCGGCTCTTGCACCTGCTGCCTGCACCGGCCCTGCTCGCACCCGCTGCCGGCACACAGCGCCAGCCCTGATTGCTTGGTGCCATCAGCGGGTGCGAGTGGCAGCTGCTGGCCCCGTCACCCCTGAGGACTTTTCCACCTCCCGCTGCTCCTGAGGGGCAATCGGGGCAGCAGCTACTGCTTGCACCCGCTGACAGCACAAGCTCCAATCACTGCACCATCAGCGGGTGCAAGCAGGGCCTGCGCCATCAACGCTTGGGAGCAGTGGCAGCATGAGCAGGGCTGCTGGCAGACAGGGGACCGGGGACCACAGCGGGAGGGGCAGGGGCACGGAGGATGGGCCAAGACCTGCCCCTGTGCCTACGGCAGCCTCGTGGCCCACAGTTCCTTTCAAGGTGCACAAATTCGTGCACAGGGCCCCTAGTTTTAATAGAAAACATAACTGTTTGATTTGTAAACACTATAAAGTGATAATCGTAAGTGTATGAGTTATTAAATAAAACTAGCTCTTGAAACATTTGCAAATTTTTCCAGTATCTATGTACTGCTTACTCATTTTGTCACATACCAGCTCTAGCTGGCAGACAAGCTAAGTATTCCACCGCAAACTGAGAAAATTCTGTCCATTAACAATTTCTTTTGTAAATGGACTAGCCTAGCACTTTTCAAACTTTAGTGTGCACACAACCATCTAGGGGTCTCACTGAAACATTGGTTCTTACTTATCAGATCCTGAAATTCTGCACTTTCAGCGAGTATCCAAGTGACAAATGCTGCTAGTCCTCAGATGACACTGAATAGTGAGAGAAATGCTCGCAACCACATTGGAGGAGTAACAGCGACACCTAGTTCATGGAGGCAATTAGTACACATACACTGAGCAGCTCTGCAGCACCGTGGCACCAGCCTCAGGTAAGTCAATCTCACTTATCCTCGGTCCCTTCGTCTGTGTGTATGTGGTTTTTAAGGATAATAACAACACCTTTCTAAGAATTACTTACAGAGGAGAAAAGATAATGCCATAAAGCAACTAGCATAGTTCCTGGCATGTAATAACCCCTTAATAAATGGCAGCTACTCTTTATTATTTGTGAAACAAGTTAAGAAAATGAATGTTTTCACACTAATAAAGAATATCTATTATTCAATTATCCTTTCATAATGTTAAGCATATAAATTTAAGTTTTATCCCTTAAGTGGTACTGTTTCAAAAATCATGAGGTTAATAAAAATCAATTTACTTATAAAATACACCTCTTTACTCAATGGCTTTCACCTTGCAGATTTTAAAAGCATTATTTCTTTCTACTACATTTGAGGAAAAGATATTTTATGGATTTGTCTGAGAAGACACAGGTGGAGTTATTGAGATTATCAATAGGAGACTGAATACCCAGATACTCACAATCTTATAAATAACCAAATAGATAATACAAATGCAAACTCACATCACTCTGTATCTGGTTAGTCACATACCTTGTTTTCTTGACCTGAATGCTGCTACTGAGTTTTTCCAGCACATATTCACCAGTGTCATGATTAATAATAAGCACACAGTCTTTCTGATAAGGCCGTTTGTTCCCCTTGAACACAGTCATTGGTGGTGTGGATCCCTATATGGCACAAAATGTATATGATCAAAACTAAACACACCAGTTATAAATATAAAAAATAAATTTACAGGTGACTCTACCTCATCAAATCTTTTATCAGAGACTCAAAAAGAACTCCTGGTTTCCCAGGTAAAAATAAAAGGGAAATAATATAGCAAGAACCTGTGACTGTAACTGTTCTAAGTAATCAAGAAAGATAAATTTTTTAAATTACTGTATGTACATTGTTCTAGGGATTCGGGAAATGTTACAAATAATAGTAAAGTGTGAAATGAGGAAAAAAAATTAACCATTACTTGTATTACACTGAGCAGAGCTAGTGAGAGATCTCTAATATTGCCTCATAATTGGAGAGTTCATGGCTTCCCCGGCATGCCAAGTAACCTACAGAGCATCTCACAGGGCAGCCCATTTTTCAGGTTAGCTCAGAATACGTACATCATGCCACGCACCTGCCTAGGCCCTTTGATCACTGCCCCACTGCTCTGAGGTCAAGTAATTAAATCTTTAAACCATCTAGCTCTTCAGCCTCACCAGCACCACTCACCCATGGGCTATGCACACTCCAGAGCAGAAGGCATTCCCTGAGATCCTGTCTTTTTTATTCTATGACTTTTAACAAGGCTTCTGCCTGTAACACCTGCCTCTCCCTCTCTTTCAATTACTCAAACTTCAGATCTACTCAAAGGTCTTTCTTAGAGAAACCTTCCCTGATTTTCTAAAATAAGCATATGTTTTCTTATATTTAAATTCCATACCATAAACTCCACAGGCCAAAAAATGTGCTTGTTTTATTCAAGACTGTATTCTCAGTGTCTAGTAATGGACCAGCACACAGTAGGTGCTCAATTAATATCTGCCAAATATAGAACTTAATCCTTTGTACAGAATCAAAAACTGTTTGGCTCCTCACTCATACAAAAAAAAATTAAAAGAGTAGGAACGGACCTTAGGAACCGTTTATCTAACCCCTTCATTTTACATTTGGAAAAGTATGCTCAAAAAGGAGAGGATGTAACCTGCCAAAGGCAACAAGTAATGAAACAGCAGTTTGAACTGGCGAGTCTTTTCCTTCTGTCACTGGTGAGCAAGAACTAATTTGTTCCAGGGCAGGGCTGTGACATGCAATGACACATGTTCACTAAAAGTATTTTGTGTAATCCTTCAGACTTTGTGATCAGAATGCTGCCTTGGGCAAGGCTCATAAAAGCCTCTCTCTTTCTGCAAGGGTTCTCAATTCAGCTTTTAACTGAACTCCTCATCACTCAACTAGCTGAATGCTCTGAACTTCTGGTTCTTGCCTGAAACTATCAGCCTACACATCACCCCATATATCCTATATAATAAAAGCCTATGGCCATTCAACCAATCAAAGTGTAATACGATAAGGCCGCTCAACCGCTCGCTATGATGTGCACTGACCACCAGGGGGCAGATGTTCCAACCAGTAGGTTAGCTTGCTGCTGGGGTCTGGCCAATCAGGCCTAAGTGAGATGGGCTAGACATGCCCTGGAGCCCTCCTGCTATCCCTTCTCAGCTGGCCACCCTCCCATCCCTCCCCAGCCCCGACTGTGCACTGTGGGGTCCCTTGGCCTGGCCTGCACCCTCTCACAATCCGGGACCCCTCGGGGGATGTCGAAGAGCTGGTTTCAGCCCGACGGCGGAACAACCAGTCACTATGATGCGCACTGACCACCAAAGGGCAGATGCTCAATGCAGGAGCTGCCCCCTGGTGGTCAGTGTGCTCCCACAGGGGGAGTGCTGCTCAGCCAGAAGCCAGGCTCACGGCTTGGGCTGGCGAGCACAGCAGCGGTGGCAGGAGCCTCTCCCGCCTCCGTGGCAGTACTAAGGATGTCTGACTCCCGGCTTAGGCCCGCCCATCAGTCAGACATCCCCCAAGGGCTCTGGGACTACGAGAGGGCACAGGCCAGGCTGAGGGGACCCCTCCTCCCTGCTACCCCCACACTGAGTGCACAAATTTTGTGCACCAGGCCTCTAGTATTACATGAAAGATGTAAGTCCTGCTCCTGCCCACCTTGACTCCTGGCTTGGCAGCTCCACACTCCTAAACTGGTGTTGCTGTACATTAACATGGAACCTATGGCTTTTCTCTGTGGAGCTGCTTGGGGAAAAGCTATGCATGACTAAAAGAAGGGCTAGATATCCAGGTAGGGTCTTTGTCTACTCTGCAGTAAAAGGGAGCCTGGGTAAAATGACAAAAAATCATTTTTAATCAAGCACCTGGGATGGATGCATTCTACTCAAACCCATATCCCAAATTTCTCTTTTCCTTATGCTGACATTTTTAAACAGTAGGTAATTCAAATTGTAATGACGTAAAATAGGAGAATTCATTTAAAACAACACAATGGAATAAACTTACAGGAATATGTGGCAGTGTAATTGTGACTTCATCTCCTTTGCCAACCTGAAGCTCTCCTTCACAGGAGGTATCTATAGATGCTGGCTTAAAATCATCTAAAGGGAAAGGAAAAAGAAAGCATTTATCCATCAGGTTACTTATTCTAAGGGTTTTCTAGGCATTCTCGTTTAAGAATTATTCAGATAAATGGAAAACAGTTTAGAATATTAAAAAAACTATTTCTTTGTGAAAAACTAATATACAAAAGCAAAAAGAACAGTGCAATAAACCTGTGTACCATCATTATTCAGCCTCAGTCATTACCAACTCTGGACAATCTTGTTTCATCTATTCCTCTACATACTTTTCCTCCCACCCCGACTGGATTATTTTGAAAAGGAAAAAAAAAAAAAAAAAAGCTAGAATTTATGTACCATTTTATTAAGCACAGATATTCCCTTCTCCCCAGTGACAGATGAAAATGAATGCTTATTATCATTATAAAGCGCTCTGTTAGGTTGTTGTGAGGATCAAAAGCAACAACATATTAAGATTCTGTGATCATAAAACCCTATGTGAAATAGGGTTTTATAAGCTGCGTCATATAAGCTGATTTCATTTTGCATAGGAACTGTCAAAATTATCATTTGCCACACTCAAGTTCCATAGCTTTAACATAGATGCTCCTGCAGATGTTCGGAGTCGACGGCTGAACTTGATCGCTAAAGGTTAATCCTGCCAGTACTTCTGAATTGCAACTGCAGTACAACATGAAGCCATCTTACTCCATTTTAACACACGCCTGCCTCAAACTGCAGGCCAGGTGCATATGAGAAGTGTCTCATTTACATTTCACATTGCCCTTCACTCTACTTAAAACAACTTAGTAAACTGCTCAAGAGATGATGGTCTTATCACATTCCCAATATCCTCCCTGAGAGAGCTGCTCTGCTGTCAGCAGTTAGCATAGTCATGGCCTGCAAGTGACCACACAAAGATAGAACTTCATTATCTGACACACCCTTTTCCTATGTGTTGAGTCACATCTATTAGCTCCTTAGACAAAAACAAGACTTAACCAGCATTAGCATTACGAGACAGGAAACGAGGAGCTTGTGAATCATAGAGGGATGCTCAGTCAGCCAATTACTTAAAAGCCAAATCTTTACCCAGGACATGGGAAAGAGTGGGAGTGCCCTCCCTCCAGAGTGAGGATGAAAAGGATGGTCCAGCATAATGACTATTTCGACATTCTCTAGGCCTGCTGTCTTCTGCTTCCAAGCACAAACCAAGTTTTAACTTATTCCAGGCTCACACATTCTAATTTTATTCTTCACCTACAAGGGACTTGATCCTGAGTTAAAGTCAGGAAAGTATAAGTGATCTCAAAAGACATCAATGTCAAAGAAGGTGCGGATAGCTGGAGGAGGAAGACACTGATAGGGCGCAGAGAGGATGCGCATTATTTGGCTGCAAGAGGGAATGCAGCGCAGTGTCTCAGGGTGCCCAGAGCAAAGACGGACGAGGGGAGAAGGCCAAGGAAAAAGGGGAAAAGAATGAAACAGGAGGGAGTGGGAGGCTCATGAGCAAACAGAAGAGTCCTTTAAACGTGGAGAACTCGGGTGGGTAATCAGAAAGGGGGGTTGAAGAACTGGAGTCTGATGTGGGGTCACGGCCTTTCGGTAGTAAAGAGGGGGAGGTTTGGCATAAAGGAAGGGCTGGCTGGAGCGATGAAAGAGAAAGGGGTCAACACACTTCGGAAGAAGCGTTTGGGGCCACGAGACAGGAGAATGGTTTGGAGTGACGAAGGGTTTGGTTTGGGAAGGGTTAGCTGGTGAGGGGCGGGAGGGAGAAGGGAGAAAATCGAGGTCCCGAGGGTTCAGGGGTAAGAGAGGGAGCTGACGTAGGCAGGGGGTTCCCCGTACTTTGGAGGCCAAGGTTGGCAAGAGGCGGCCGAGCGGAGCCGTGGGGAGTGCCGACTTACAGCGAATGGTGTGGAAGGAGGCTCGCGGTCGCTTTTCGAAGCTCTCCCCGAGCCGCAGGCAGTGTTCCTCGCGGTCCAGCAGCGGGTTCGCGGTCCCGTTCATGGCCCCGCACGGGCCTCGCGCCCGGACCGGCGCTCTGCCGGCGCGGCCACCGTACGAGCTTCCGGCGCCGGCGTTCTGGAGAACGGTGCTCCCGGGACACCGCTCCGCAGCGCACCGGGATTCCAATCGGCGCCCACCCGGGGCCGGAAGCAAGTCTCCTCCGCGTCGGGTTGGGGGAAGCCTCTGCGGAAGCAAGGCCACGGGACTTCCGGCGTCGGGGAGGTACTTCCGGGTTCGTAGCGGAAGTGGCGGAGGCGGTGCCATGGCAATAGAATTCCGCCGGGATTCTGAGGTCCTCGACGCTGGTTTGTCCAGGCTCAGGGTTTTTTCGCGGCGGCTCCCAAATTCTGTTTCCGAGGCCTGGGCCTGGCTGAGGGCTGAGTGCGCCCGGCCCTACCCCTCCAGGTGAAGCTAGGAACTGATGACGGTGAGCCCAGAGCGCCGCGAGCTAGATCCACGCGGGTCTGACAGCTAGTGTGACCGGCTCTCCGCAGGCCCTAGCGGCCGGGTCCGCCTAGTTTATCTCGAGACTCACGAGACAGATGGGTTCTCGGAATCCTATGCCACGACTCACTCGGTCTCTTCCTCCCCTTCGTGCCGTGTTGGCGGTGCGAGGGCCTCAGTCCCTGGTTGTGAGAGATCTTGTGAGTGCGATAAGACTCTCAGGCCCTCCGGGCGTAGCTCTTTCTTCCCCGAAAAAACGGAGTCTCCGATCCTTGGGAAACGATGATCCCACTTCTGTCTGGCAATTGACCGCCCGCATCCAGTCCGCGGAGTTGTTGCGGTTGTTGTTAAGTCACTCCTTAAGTCACCCCAAAAATTAATGAGTATTTTCTCTCCGTGTTTCTCAGTCAGTTCTTGGCAGTGTCCTTTTCCTGAACTAAACCGATTTATTTTAATAGATGAGTTATTCTGGTTTGAGTTAGAGTTCTGTGCATGAGAGAGCCCTGGGCCACTAAGTGTAAGCCCTTTGATGGTGGGGACTTTGTCTTGAGCTTCTTTGTGACCTCTCTATGGCAGGCAGGGTTTTGTGTAGAGTCAGCACTAGTAAATGTGTGGTGAATTGAACAGTTTGGTGAAAGATCTGTTCTAGAACCACTAACTGCGCCTCTTAAAGAACTGTTCTGGAACCACTAACCAGAATCTCATTCTTTTCCTGCAGAATAGGAATGTCACCTGAGCCTTGAACCTGAGGAACCACGTCTGAGAAAACCCTGCCTATGTCTGCACAGTAAGCTTGGATTCCTCACGTTATTCAGGGATGGAGAGTCTTCAGCAGTGTTAAATATGTTACCGTCAACTTATGAGATGGCATGTTTGCAAAGGAAGGGGCTGCAAGCAAGGATTCTCAGCTCTGAAGAAGAGGAGAAGCTGAAGAGGGACCAAACTGTAGTGTCTGATTTTAAACAACAAAAACTGGAAAAAGAGGCTCAGAAGAACTGGGATCTTTTTTACAAAAGAAATAGTACTAATTTCTTCAAAGATAGACACTGGACCACCAGAGAGTTTGAGGAGCTCAGATCATGTAGGGAGGTAATGTTACACCTTATTTGAGCTGTTGTTTATTTATTTAAAAAAAATTTTAAATTGATTTTAGAGAGAGGAAGGGAGAGAGAGAAACATCGATCAGTTGCCTCCTGAATGTGCCCTGACTGGGAATCTAACCCGCTACCTGGGTATGTGCCCTGACTGGGAATCTAACCCACTACCTGGGTATGTGCCCTGACTGGGAATTAAACCTGCCATCTTTCCGTGGACGGGATGATGTTCCAACCAAGCCACACCAGCCAGAACTGAGCTGTTCTTCATTTAAAATGTGTAGAAAAAGAGTGTTTTGTTGCATTTTTATGGAAGTGAGGTACATAATTTATGAAGCCTGTCAGAATATTTTATACCTTATAAAGAAGTAGACTGGTCTCAAGTAGTTTTAGCAGTTCCTGGGTTGTATAATACATAGGAGAGAGCTTTAGTGGGCATTTTTGTTTCTTTAAAGCTAATCTGAAAGTTGTAAATGTTAAATTCATACTGAAAAACTTCAGTGGCAGATTCATGATGATGATGATCACTTGATCATGCCCTTTTCTTGAACTTTACATCTGTGATTTAAGCCTGTAATAGCACTTGAAGCAGGCGTTAGTGTTAACCCCACTTACTGATGGAATTAGGGCACAAAGCCATTTAACTGATTAGTCCAACGATAGAAGACAGACGTGAGGGGAGACGTCTCGATTGAGCTGTTAATGCTGTTTTCTCCACACCAAACTGCCCAATGTTGGATGACAAATTGAGATGTCAGTATTAGCTTTAGGTTATCGATTTACTTATTTATTGCCTCTGAGAGCAGAGATCTTGTCTTGCATGTTCTGGACCTTTTAGTTTGGTTTATTTCTTCATTATGCAAATGTAGTGTACTCTAACTTCGGGTTCTCTTTCCTCAGTTTGAAGATCAAAAATTGACTGTACTTGAAGCTGGCTGTGGGGTTGGGAACTGTTTATTCCCACTTTTAGAAGATCTGAATATCTTTGCTTATGCCTGTGACTTTTCTCCAAGAGCAGTTGAATACGTCCAGGTTGGTGCACCATCCATGTATTCTCTCTTATGTTTCTGGTTTTTTAGATTTGTTTAACATGCCCTTTATATCTATTTGCCCAATTTCTGTTCTCTCCCTGAAGTTGACCAGCTATGATAATAAAAAATGTAGTTTCCCATTTACATACATATATAATATTTATAGAAAGACAACTTTATTCAGAAAAGTAGAAAGAAATACCATAATGACACCCATATACTTACACCAAATTTTTAAAAAATATCTTTTTATTGATTTTAGAGAAAGAGAAAGGGAGAGGGATAGAGAGAAACATTGATGAGAGAGAAACGTCGATCAGCTGCCTCCTACTGGGGATGAAGCCCACAACCTGGGCCTGTGCCCTGACCAAGAATTGAACTGGGGACCTCTTGGTTCAACCACTGAGCACACGAGCCAGGCTACTTATACCAAATTTAATGATTGCCAGCATTTTGTCGAATTTGTTTCAGACTTTTTTGTGTGTGACCTGTTTTAAATTACAGATATTTCACTGTTAAACATGTTTGCATACATCTTTAATAAGGATTTTCTCTATATGACCACAAAACACATATCTAACAAAAATAACTCTAATCCCCTAATGTCATTAATACCCAATCCAGATTCAGATTTCCCCAGATAGTCCCAGGTGTTTTTATAGCTATATTTAATCAAGGACTACATTTTATGTTTCATTATGTACCTTAAATCTCCTTAGCCTAAAATTATGGTCGGCAAACTGCAGCTCGCGAGCCACATGCGGCTCTTTGGCCCCTTGAGTATGGCTCTTCCACAAAATGCCACGGCCTGGGCGAGTCTATTTTGAAGAAGTGGCGTTAGAAGAAGTTTAAGTTAAAAAAATTTGGCTCTCAAAAGAAATTTCAGTTGTTGTACTGTTGATATTTGGCTCTGTTGACTAATGAGTTTGCCGACCACTGGCCTAAAACATTCCTGCCCTTCCCTTTGACCCTTTTCCACACTGACATTGAGCTTTTGGAAAATGAGCCATTTTCTGTAATGAGGTCACACATTCCAAAATGTTTCTTTTTGTCATTGTTTAACTTGTTCCTCTTTCCCAGTATCTATTTGTTCCCATTCTCAAACCACATTATGTTAGTACTACACTTCTCCTTCATTATTCTTCATTTTTAAAAGTTGGCTTGGCTATTCCTAAAGATTTTCACTTCCAGATTAATCAGATTTACCTTGTCAAGTTTCTAGAATTTACTAGGATTCAGTAGAGATTTCACTGGATTTGTAAGTGGAATGATAGGTAGAGTTGGCATGTTTTCAATATTGAATCTTCCCATTCAGTAACTGTATATGTTTTTCTATTTATTCAGGCCCTTATTTACATTTAAGCAGAGTTTTATATTTTTCTTTATAACACGCTTATAAGTGTGTTAAACCCAGCAACCAAAGTGCACCAGGAACACAATTGTAGTAAAAAGAACTTAGGTTTATTTAGCTTGCTGCATCAAGGTATACCCAGGAGAGCTGTGGGAGCTGGAAAAACTTCTTGTAAGTTTAGTTTTATAGTGGATGATTCATTCAAAGGAGGATTAAAGGTGCAGAGACCAGTTTTGGATTATTATCCCTCTGAAATATATGCTTCTAAAATGCTCAGTTTTGAATATGTGATAGGCTGTATTCTCTCCTCAATTAAAAATGATTTGTTAAAATGAAATCTTGCCCCTCATATTGAATATTCCATTCTTTAACATGCAAATGGTTCATTACTCAGTTTTACCCATAACGAAGTGATCATTGATCTTTGTGCAGTAGTAATACAAGTGGAAACACGATCTCCTTTTGAGGCTGTATTTTTCTATATGTATCAACATGGATATTGCATTAAAATTCTTTTGTGTTTTTCCTCTCTTTAGCAAAATCCTTTATATGACACAGAAAGATGCAAGGTGTTCCAGTGCGATCTAACTAAAGATGACCTTATGGAACATGTGCCGCCCGAGTCTGTGGATGTGGTCATGTTGATATTTGTGCTCTCTGCTGTTCACCCTGATAAGATGCACCTCGTCTTACAAAACATTTACAAGGTTAGTGATTTGGAGTCTGCACTTGAGGGGTTGGACATCCCAGTCTTCTTGCTTACTTTCTCTCTGAGGCTCATGTACTGTCTAGGAGCCCCCATTCTCATTCGGTAGGTTGTATATGGAAAGGGATTCTGCGTAAAAATCATCCACCCTAAGCTTTGATTTGTCTGGTGGCCATCACTGCTCCTCAGAGTTTGGCAAGCCTTGGAGCAAGGATGATTTTTACCTGGGATTTAGGGAGTCCTGCTGTAAAGTGAGAGGAAGTGTGGTTCGTTGATCAGGAGCACACAGTCAGGAGTCACAGTGTCTAGAGTCAAAATATGGCTTCCCTATTTAGGTAAGTTCCTTTATTTCTCTGAGCCTCAGTTTTATTACCTGTAGAAATGTTGAGATGATACTTCCTAGATATTGGGATTGGGTGAGAATATATGAAATATGTATTAGTATAAAGTGTTTAGCATGATGTCTAGAACATATTAAGTGTTCTTTAAAAGTCGGCCATTGTTGTTGTTACTGCCATCATTGCTATTCAAATGGGGAGAACCCAAAGTGCTGTGGCCACCAGGAGGCTGCAATACTCCGGAAGTAAAGCTTCACGTGTAAGTCATAGGACTGAAGGTAAACCATCTCATCTTCCTTCCCTGGGCCTCAATTTTCTTGTCTGTAAAACAGGGGTGTGTCTCACAGAGTTATCATGAGATGCAGGTGAAATTATATGTGAGGGTACTTTGTAAACAAGGCTCTCTTATCTGTACAATCAATTGGTAATGATGTTGATTAAAAAATCAACAAAATCAAGAAATTCTAAAAATGTAAATTCTTTAAACATGTTATTGTAACTTAAAACATATTAATATTCATTTGTCACTCTTTAGATGTAGAGCTAAAGCCTTTTCTTTGAGTTTGGGACCATTTATTATCTTTCTTACATGAGCCACACATAAAATAGAGTTTGGTTTCTTTAAAAATGGATCAAGCCCTAACCGGTTTGGCTCAGTGGATAGAGCAGTGGTCAGCAAACTCATTAGTAAACAGAGCGGCAAACCGCGGCTCGTGAGCCACAGTTTGCCAACCACTGGGATAGAGCATCAGCCTGCGGACTTAAGGGTCCCAGGTTCGATTCTGGTCAAGGGCATGTACCTTGGTTGCAGACACATACCCAGTAGGGAGTGTGCAGGAGGCAGCTGATCGATGTTTCTCTCTCATCGATATTTCTAACTCTCTATCCCTATCCCTTCCTCTCTGTAAAAAACCAATAAAATATATTTTTTAAATAATAATAATAAAAATGGATCAAGAACTTAAAAGCAATTGGAAAGGAATCTGGAACAGAGTCTCTTACATTCTTTTTTTTTTTTTTTTTAAATATATTTTATTGATATTTTACAGAGAGGAAGGGTGAGGGATAGAGAGCTAGAAACATCGATGAGAGAGAAACATCGATCAGCTGCCTCCTGCACACCTCCCACTGGGGATGTGCCCGCAACCAAGTTACATGCCCTTGACCGGAATCGAACCCGGGACCCTTCAGTCCACAGGCCGACGCTCTATCCATTGAGCCAAACCAGTTTCGGCAAGTCTCTTACATTCTTACCCAGACTTTCACAGTTGACTCTCACACACCTAATCAAATAGCAATTTGTTCAGTGCTTCTTTATCAAATCTTCCCAAAGTATTCAATGTACTTTTCATAGAAAATAAAAATGCTTTCTATTCACATTTATATTACACTAGAGGCCCGGTGCATGGATTCATGCACCGGTGAGGTCCCTTGGCCTGGCCTGTGGGGATCGGGCCGAAACTGGCTCTCTGACATCCCCCAAGGGGTCCCGGATTGCAAAAGGGCAGTTCTCAGGTGACGCACCTTGGAATCAGGCTCCCTCCTCTCTGGTTCTGGGTGTGTCACCGGAGAACCGCAATTGCCAAGTCACCGCAGCTCGGCAGCTCCTGCATTGGGCATCTGCCCCCTGATGGTCATTGCACATCATAGCTACCAGTCAGACGGTTGGAAGGCCGCTTAGGCTTTAATATATATAGATTGTTTATATACTCATATCTATGTATCTATATATATACATATAAAAGAGTAATATGCAAATTGACCGGACAGCAGAACGACCAGTCAGCTATGACACGCACTGACCACCAGGGGCAGACGCTCAAAGCAGGAGCTGCCCCTAGCCTGCAGGCCCGGATCGCCTGATGGGGAACGGGGAACCAGGGGTGGGTGGTGGCAGACACGGGTGGCACCGGGGCCCCGATCGTCCCACCGGTTGCCCCACACACACAGGGCAACCGGTGGCCACAGGGGGTGGGGCTGTGAAGTGTGTGGGAATGACCAACCTCTGTTCCTCCCCCTGGCTGGCAGGCTGATTGCCCGATGGGGAACCAGGAACTGGGGGATGGGTGGCGGCGGACACGGGTGGTGCCGGGGCCCCGACACTCCAACTGTTGCCCCCCACACACAGGGCGAGGGACGAGGCCAGCTACCGGCAGCTGGGTAAGATAAGCCCTGATTGCAGGCCAGGCCTAGGGACTCTACCTACGCACGAGTCTCATGCGCTGGGCCTCTAGTATAATTATAAATCTAAGTACAACCAGCACAAGCAAGTTTGGGAACAAACACAAGTGACCAATGGTAATTCTGCAGCCAGCTCACCTGGAGGCACTAAAGTACAAGTGTGCATGATGCTTGTAAGCCTCACCTATTCAATGAGTCATGGGCTTCTGTCAGTCTGCTCTACAAAGGGAGAGGAGAGCATTCAGCAAGTTGAAAGGTAGATGCTAGGTATGACAGCATTTGTGTATTTAGAGTTAGTTGTACATTAAAATTTTACCCTGATTTTAGTTGTTTTAAAAGAGTAGTGAGGTAGAAATTTTAAGACACTAGAAACCTGTTAGGGAATAATTATTTGCACTTAAAACAATATTTTAAAAAAATATTGCCACCTTAGTTTTAGCCCTCCGAGGTTTTGTAAGGTTATTTTTTTTTTTTCTCCTTAACCTTTCCTTTCCCTGTTCCTGGTATCTGAGCAGGTGAGAACCCAGCACATACCAATAAATGGGCATGGAACTTAAGCTGAGTAAACAAGGAAGAGAGGACATTAGGGAAGAGATAGTAGGATCACCTGATTTGAAGGTCCGGGTGAGGGTGAAGGATTATTAAAGACGGGGAACTAGAGAGAGAACTAAAAAGATGGTGGGGATGGTCAGAGAATGACCTGGATGACTTTGAGAATTGGGGAAGTTATACACTTTAGTGCTGACAAAACTTTAGGACATTATCATGGGAGTGAGTGGGTTAAGCAGGGTGGAGGACAGGATCTTTGAAAGAGAAGCTCAAATCATTAAGAAGCCAGCATATTTGGAAGGATAATGCACATGTGTATTGAATTGACCAGAATTAAGAATGGAATAGTATTGAGAATAAGAGAGTAAGCCCAAAGATACATTCGTCATGAAATGAAGGGATATGGCCATGGAATTAATAGACATCGGTATCAGTAAGGGATATGGGTGATATAATCTGATGGCAAGAGATTCAGAGCTGGGGGTTTCAGGGAGGAGAAAGGAGAATGCACAGAAAGTAGCAATGAGGAGCGAGGGAGGAAACCGGCTAGGTCTCCCAGCCCAGTGGTACAAGGGCAGTGGGAGAAAACACAGCCATGACTTGAGAGGTTTCAGGGAAAAGTGTCATTGGGACAGTGAGGTTTCTGTGAGCACAGGAATGAAGAGAACATTAAGAAGAGGTTGCGGATACTGGTGGTTTCACTGATGTAGGCTTCAGGTGTTAGGTAGCAGTTAGGGCAGAATATGGAATATCAGGAACTCTATGGGGCTGAGGGTGCCCACTACCAATACTTCTCATCATTATACAGAGGTCCTAGTCAGCGCAAAAAGACAAGAAAAGATTTGAGGATGAGAAAGAAACAAAACTTACTGCTTTCTGATAATATAGTCGTCTAATTAAGAATATATTAAAAGAAATTTTTTAAAAAAGAATATATTAAAAGAATTACAAAAGCTATTGTAAGGTAGATATAATTACTCCAGGATGTTAACACCAGAGAAATTTTAAAAACCACGTAATTTTAAACTGAAAGAAAACCTTTAAGTTGAATTACCTCATTTTTGGAATATAATGGTGAGGTAAAAGTAGACCAAATTTGTCATTGGAAGATTTGGATTTTGTTCTACCTATGCCACCAACTTGCCTTGAAAACTCAGTCAAATCATTTTACTCGGAGCCTAAGTTACTGTAAAGTGGGTATAATAGACCTAACCTACCCACTTCTCAGAGTTATTGGGGGAATAAAAGAACCTAACATTGAGAAATGTCTGGTTTAACTATACAGTGCCATGATTAAAGGAGGCATTAGTATCATAATTATTTTACAGACGAGAAAACATACAGAAGCATGAAATTACTTGATCAAGGTCATTCAACTAGTTAATGGAAGAACTATGTGTGAATCAAGATTTCCAAATTCCTGAGTGAGTGCTTTTCCACTGTCCCGTGTAACATTTCCTTCTGAAATGGAGAATAAGTCTTTCTCATATGAGCTGATTTTTTTCAGAATTTTTCCCTTTCAATTATTCACATTTTAAAACTTAACATTTTTGACCAAGGTAAGAATGTTTTTATCCAAGAGACTCTTTACTGACAATAGTTAAGATGCATGCTAGTATTGATAAGAAATTACTAAATGAGAGACTCTGCTAGCACACTTGCAAGTATTATGGACAATACTTTATATTCTACTCAGAAAGAAGAAATACATCAAACTATGTCAAATATCTATTATAATAGGTAGTATATATCATGTCTTATCTTGTTGATGTGATGGATCAGAGTAAGAGTTAACAAAATTAGTGCCTCCTTTGAAGTCCACTCTAATTTGGTAATATTAATGCCATTTGAAGGAATTTTCACATAAAAGTGTTACAGTGTGTACCACTTTCTTTTCATCCTGAAAGCATATGGCTGCTTGCTTTGTAAGATAGGAGCGGTTATACCCACTCCCTGCTGATCTTACTTTCCAATTTTTGAGACATCTACCCTGTGATGCCTATCTCTGAAAGGCTTTAGTGAGGGTTCCCACTTGGGCCTGACATTGAACCCCTTCCCTACACTCCTGCACTTGCCTGATCCACTCCTCACATTGAGAAGTGCAGCACAGTGTGGGAAGAATACTCAGTTACTCGTCCCCTCATAGCCCCTCTTTTTTTGTCAGTAGTGTCAGTGGCATTGGAATGACCTCCCCACCCCCCCTTCACACACACACACACACACACACACACACACACACACACACACACACACACACACACACATCCCAGGGCTAACAGATGCCTTTTGACCCAAGTGTGGATCCTGACTCCCCCACTTAGTAGCTGATGTGTTATCATATGCAAATCACTTACCTCTTCTGATGTCTGTTTCCTCATCTCACGTGAGGATAATAATCATAGTCCTTCCTTCCTCTCAGAATTGGGTAGGGTAGCCCTAACCGGTTTGGCTCAGTGGATAGAGCATCGGCCTGCAGACTGAAGGGTCCCAGGTTCGATTCGGTCAAGGGCATATACCTTGGTTGCGGGTACATCCCCAGTAGGGGGTGTGCAGGAGGCAGCTGATTGATGTTTCTAACTCTCTATCCCTCTCCCTTCCTATCTGTAAAAAATCAATAAAATATATTAAAAAAAAAAAAAAAGAATTGGGTGGGGAAGCTGTCCATAGTTGTAGCACAGTGAAACCAAAGCTGAGACTCAGAATGAGGAAAGCCAGCCAGAATCAGTAAAAGCCAAAATGACATTTTTTAAAAGCGGTAGTTTAACTACAGGGTCATGTGCTAGGAGATGGCTAATAAAATGTTGGAAGAACATGCCTTAATGAGGGTACAACTGTTTCGCTTAATATCTTTAACATTTTAATTGTGTGACACTGGACCTTCCAGAGCGCTCTTGTAAGTGCTCAGGAAGTGTCCTTTCATGGGCATACTGCCAGGTCTGGCTGCACCTTAGATTAGCAGGCCCTTTTCCCTCCATACTATGGGGATTTCAGTCTCACCCCTTTCCTAATTATCATAAATGTAAGTTAATTTCATCTCTAAATTAATCAGGTTTTATTTTAGCTTGAATCCATCTCTATAATGCTTTATTTAGTTCCCCAGAATTATATGCAGCCTGCTTTTGCTTTGTAGGTATTGAAACCAGGCAAAAGTGTCCTGTTTCGTGACTATGGGCTATATGATCACACCATGCTTAGGTTTAAAGCTGGAAGCAAACTTGGAGAAAACTTTTATGTTAGACAAGATGGAACCAGATCGTATTTTTTTACTGACGGTAAGATTACTGGACTCTGTCTTTATTTGTGTTTACTTGATTGCTTTATCACTGTGTTACTGGTTGGGTTGGGGATGGCTGTACTTATTAGCACACATGCCCAAGACCCTGGAACAAGCTCTCTGACACGTGCCCCTTACCTAGAACCTGGGATGACATAGACACAGGCCCTGGCTGTGGTGAGCTCACAGGCCTCCTCTGGTGATGGTGTCTAGTTGATCTGGGTTAACCGACAGGCTGGCGTGCCACGTGGATACCCTACCAGGAACTGTGCTGGAAAGGGAGGGCCAACTCAGGCCTGGTCTTCTTCTCTTTGTTCAGTCAAAAATAAAGGAAATAGGACAGTATATTGCCTTGTGGTTACTCTCCCAGGTCACAGAAAAACATTTTTCTATAAAAGTGATTGGATCTGTATTTAAATGCACAATTTTGCTATAGAGGGGTCCTTAAAAGGTCATATTTAAATTAAAAACATCCAAACACTAAGTGTTATTTTAGTCTTTTGGGCATTTTTTTTTTAAATATATTTTATTGATTTTTAACAGAGAGGAAGGGAGAGGGATAGAGAGTTAGAAACATCGATGAGAGAGAAACATCGATCAGCTGCCTCCTGCACACCCCCTACTGGGGACATGCCCGCAACCAAGGTACATGCCCTTGACCGGAATCGAACCTGGGACCTTTCAGTCCGCAGGCCGACGCTCTACCACTGAGCCAAACCGGTTTTGGCTCTTTTGGGCATTTTGAACATGAGTTTTAAACCTATTTAATAATGGACCATAAGATAAATTACCTTCTTAAGCTCTGTTTTTTACAAACATTGGTATTTCTTAAAATAAAATATTTTTTTGGATCTTAAACAAATAATGAAGGATTACCATTCAAACTGCAGAATCAGAGAAAACATCAGTTGAAAATTAAAAATGTGTTGTAATGTTATTGTTTCATTTAACATGTAGTGATATGTTATTTGGGTTAAATTTTCCTTTCTGTGGGTATACCACCACCAGATGATTCCTTTCCCATACACTGGTCACAGATTTTCCTCCTTCATATTAGGATCGATGAGGTGCTTGATCTAAACAAATTGAACACATGCACACTTTGTATTAATACAGCCAGTTTGGAATTTTGTTCTTTTTACTCAGTCTTTTGCATGTGGGGACTCATAATAGGGCAAGGTGGGCACAGTCCAGGTTGTCCTTAAACTTTTTTTTTCTGATTACATTTTTATTGGGGGAGTTTCTATTTGGGTGTAAGATGAAGAGAAGTAGGAATGTGTTACTTCACAAAACAAAACCTTTAAATTTTCATGTTGAGTTTTCATTACATTTTAAAAATCTGTCTCAGCCCTGCAGTTCTCAGGAGGTGTCCTTACCCCTCCGCACAGCACAGGTAGTGACACCAGCACCAGGCATTGTTGATCTGCTGTCTTACAGAATTCCTGGCTCAGCTCTTTACGGACTCGGGTTATGAAGAAGTGGTGAACGAGTATGTGTTTCGTGAGACGGTGAACAAAAAAGAAGGTCTTTGTGTGCCAAGAGTTTTCCTTCAGAGCAAATTCCGAAAGTCTCCAAAGAACCCAACTCCCGTGACCCTGGGCCTGGGTCACAGGTCCTGACCTTTCTTTCACAAGGTTGACTTTTATGCCTCCCCTTGTAGAAGAATGTTTAATGTCATTCTTTTTATTTTCTATATCTTTGTATTTTAACTTCTTCAATGAGTATATATAACTTTTGTATTAAAAAGTAAAAAAAAAAAACACAAAAGGAGAGTGTGTGTGTGTGTGAATGTGTGAGAGAGAGAGAGAGAGAAAGAGAGCATGTATTATAGAAATGCAAAAGCAAATAAAATTGCAAGGCCTGAAAAGTAAAGGAAGTCTTACGATGTAATTTAGCCATATTGTCCAACTGTAAAAGTCCCTGTAGGAAAGCTTAAGGGCCCACTCGCACTCGCACTTAGAGATCTTTGTTATTCTTACGTTACTCAAGTGAGTCTGACATGCGCAGCATGTCCAACACCCCATAGAAAAAATTAGGCCAAACAGAGCAAAATAACACATCCATGTGTACTTTTAGCCTGAAGGTTTGTTCTTTTTTCTTCTCCTTTTCTAGTGTCTCATATTTGCTCATTTTTCTCCGCTTCAGTTCACTTATGTGTCTCTTCAAGACCAGTGCTCCACAAATGCCACTTTGCTGTGTCTTAAGAACCCACTGTGGCTCCCGGCCTAATTTTTAAAAATTTAATTTATTGATTTTAGAGAGAAAAGTGGGAGGGAGAGACATCGATTTGATGTTCCACTTATTTATGCATTCATTGGTTAATTCTTGTATGTGCCCTGACCAGGGATCAAACCCACAACCTTGGAGTATCAGGACAGCACTCTGACCAACTGGAGCTATCTGGCCAGCTCTTCCTACCTAATTCTTAAGACCTGTATAATTGGGCCAGTCCTTGCCACACTACCCCAAGGGAGAGAAGGGAAGGTCACCACCTCAGCCCTCCTCCTCCCCTCATCTGCCCAATGTAGTTTCTCTAGAAATATGGTGGATGATCTGTCCCACCTCCCTGTTGGGAAATGAGGAAATAGTGGTTAGGAAGTAAATGACTGACATGGCCAAAATCACATAGCTAGTATTTGGTAGAATAGGGGAAAATCCTGAAATTGGTCTGCAGACTTGTTCCCAAACATTCTCATATAATGGCTTACTGTATGAAATATAATCCAAGTTCTTTTGGCCTGCTAACTAAAGGTGATCCTGTAAGCCCTTGTGTTTCACTTTTTGGAGGAAGCTGTTTATGAGAGCATTTGTCTTGACCATATTGACTGGACTATACATGCAGCAATCCAGGGCCTTAAACCCCAACCACATATGAAGAGGAGGGGTCTCAGTGGGAGGGGCTGGGTAATAATCATAGCTTTCTGCACAATTGGAATAAGTCCTCCTGGCAGTGGGTCTCAGGCAGGGTGCTTGCTGGACATTCTAACTGCTACCTGTCCTTGACTTTCTAGGAGGGGCCTATGGAGCGGGGGAAGCAAGAGGAACTATCTTCTCTTGCTGGTCTGTTACTGTATATATTCTCTCCCCTTCTTTTGAAGGCTGGAAGATGGCTACACTAGGTGAGAGCAAATATAGAGTCTGTCCTTTACAGTGTTTTAGTCTTTGAAATCAACTTGTAAAGAAGATGGACCTATAGGATAGATGCTCATGGGCCTTACAGAGTGAACGTCTTCACAGACAGAAAACAGCCCCAGGAAGGTAGTGAGTGCTGCTTAAAATCTTGGCGTCCTTGAAAGGGCCCAGGATTTGGATGTGTCACCACAAGGTGGCGCTAGATGCCCAATATGCCCATTGGCCTCAACTCCCCTCTTAGTTACACATGTCCATTTTTATTGTCATTGAAGAGGAAGGAAAACGCTCACAAATGTGTTTTCTAGGTCAACTTTAGCTCATAATATCAGTGTTGGCCTCACTGGGGATAAAGCAAGGGATATTTTATCCAGCATTCAACCTACTTTGCCTACTGAAGGTAGTAGTTTGCTCTCAACTAAATTTGGGCAACATTTTAAGGCAATTGGCTCTGAAGGTTTCTGCAAGGCCCCCACCCGAGGCGCATAGGGGAGCATCAATCAAGGATCCTTTCTTGCGGGTAAATAAAGCATCCCTTGGCACCTCCCACATCCCTAAATGTTTCTGTGCAATTGTTTTTATTATTGTTCGGGATTAAGGCAGAGCAGGAGAGGGGACTGCAGCATGGATACTTGATTGCCTCACACATTATTCAGTTACATTGGATAGCGCTTGATTCCCTATTCCACAGTTGCCAACCAAGGAAGGGAAAATAGTGAAATAAATCATGAATACCAAGAGTGTTTTGCAGAACCATGTTGGGGAGCAAATATTTAAACTTCACTAGACTCTGCTGAAACCAAAAGTCCCATTAAAATTAGCTTTTTAAAAAAACTTTTTCTTTCTGCCCTTCTCAGATGTGTAGTATTTCATTAGACAGTGTTCGATGGGTACTAGGCACAGGGTACTGTGGGATCACTGGCGTGAGTACAGGCCAGGGAGGCAGGACAGCATGGGCACATACTAAGATGTAGGGAAGCAGCCCCAGCCACTATAACAAAGTAAAATAGCTAGGAGACCAAACAGAAGCCCCCAGAACCCCAGAGGAATGAAAAAGAGGAAGGAAGACTACAAAAAACCACAGTGGGACAACTGTCACCATCATTTGGAAAGGATATTCCCACATTTTTCCAGTAGAGGTGTCATATACTCCCGTGTGGGGCATGGCCTGGAGGTGAGACCATGATGCACAGCTCCTTTAGGCTATCTAGATCTACAAGAAAAACATCAAGACTAGCAAAGGAGAATTCCTAGGTAAATACAACTGCTAACAAAATGGGCAACTCTAACTAGAAACAATTTAATGGAGGCTCCCTTTTTGGCTTGTCAAATAAGGCTTGAAATGGTAATATTTAAATCTGATAAAGGAATAGAGAGACTGATATGGAGGAACAAAAAGTATGATTTCTCTAAAACACTGCTGTCCTCTAGAACTTTCTGAAATGATGGAGATGTTCTGTCTTCATTGTCCAATATGTAGCCACTGGCTCCACATGGCTATTGTGTACTAAGACTAGTGGTCAGTGCAACAGCAGAGCCGGTTTTTAAATTGCACTTAAATTTAACTACATGTGGCTAAGTGGCTACTATATTAAATAGCACAGGACCAGAATTCAAGTAGGCATCATGAAGCAAATTCCATAAATCTATACATAATCTTTAATCAGTAACCCCATGTTTTAGGAATCCAATTTAAGGAAATAGCCAGAGGTATTTATACAAAGATTTTTATCACAGTGCTATTTAGAACAATGAAAAGGTGGATACAGCCCTAGTGGGTTTGGCTCAGTGGTTAGAGGATCAGCCCACAGACTGAAGGGTCCTGGATTTGATTCTGATCAAGAGCACATACCACGGTTGCAGCCTCAATCCCTGGCCCTGGTCGGGGCTCCTGCAGAAGGCAGCAAATCAACATGTCTCGATGTTTCTCTGTCTCTCCCTATCCCTTCCACTCTAAAAATCAATGGAGCCCTAGCCAGTTTGGTTCAGTGGATAGAGCGTCTGCACTGCAGACTGAAGGGTTCTATTCCGGTCAAGGGCATGTGCCCGGGTTGCAGGCTCGATCCCCAGTGGGGCATGGGCATGTGCAGGAGGCAGCTGATCAATGGTTCTCTCTCATCATTAATGTTTATATCTCTCCCTCTTTCCTTCCTCTCTGAAATCAATAAAAAATATATTTAAATAATAAGTAAATAAATAAATAAAAATCAATGGAAGATATCCTTGGGTAAGGATTAACAACAACAAAAATATAGAAAAGGTGGCTACAGCTCAGATGTCTAAACACAGGTTGATTATATATAGTATAAATTAGGATATTTGCACAATCATTGAAACTTTTGAAAACTTTTAATTAAAAAATGCTCATTATATAAGCAAGCAGGAATTTAAAACTATACATAGGAATGTTTTCAATTATGTTTAATAATAAATATTATAAAAGGATAGGTAGGCTGATATGTTCTTAAAAGTACCCACACAGGAAAGAACCAATCCAAAATGGTTACAGTATTTAGTTCAGGGTTGTTCAATTACAGCTGAGACTTTTTCTTCTTTAAACTTCTGAAAATACTATTTTCTATAATGAGCATATATTGCTTTTACAAAAAAATAAAAGGTATGCTAGTATCTTCAGAACTTCTTTTCAAAAATCCTCGTGACAAATCTACTAAAGATGTCATTTCAACTTTTGAGATTGTAGCACCAGGAGCGAGACGACACCTCCCAGGAGTAAGAGGGTGGTTGTCTTACACGATTCTTCCTGTTCCAGTGCTCTGGCACTGTGGGGAGGTGCCTTACATGGGGGTGCTGTCATCTGAGCTGGGCCCTCCATGGCTGCAACGAGTTTGAAAACGCATATCCTTCAGTTGGAGAAATTGGCTCAAACTATTTAATGATTCCCCACCACTACCATCACACATTTTCTCTCTGGAACTCTTTTTTTTTTTTTTTTTTTTTTTAAGAGAGGAAAGAAGAGAAACATTGATTTGTTCCACTTATTCCTGCATTCTTTGGTTGATTCTTGTTTGTACCCTGATGATCGAACTGCAACCTTGGGGTACAGGATGACGGTCTAACCAACTGAGCTACCCGGCCAGACCCTGGAACTCTTATTATTATTAAAATGTTGAACTTCCTGAGCTGATGCTCTAATTTTACAATCTGTTCTCTCCTTTTCTGCCATCTCTTTCTTAGTATTTGGCTTTCTGGGAGATTTAACTCACAATCTTTTCACTGAGTTTTTAATTTCTATTTTCAGATTTTTCAATTCCTAGAACTCTTATTTTTTCAGTGCTCATTTTATAAATTGCAACTTATTCTTGTTTTATAGATGCAACGGATTATCTCTCTAAAAGGTATGCATTCTCTCTGGGAGCAATATTGCCTCCTGAAGGGGCAAAATTGGTTCTTTGGGGTTTAGTAAAAATTCTTAAATATTACAATTCTTTATGGCCCTCCAAAACCCAACCCTTTCTGACAAAAATCATGTTCTTTAATATTTAATTTTCTCTCATTAGGTAAAAATAACATTTAATTTTTATGTTTCTCTGTAGAGGTGTGATTTAGGCTTTCATTTCCCTGCATAGTATCTGGGTATTAGTTTGAGTTCTCCAAGGAAACAACTAATAGGAGACACACGCACGCACATGCACACACACACACACACACACACACACACACACACACACACAGATTTACTGTAAGGAACTAGCTCACATAGTTATGGAGTCAAGGGGATGGGGGTGTTGAAGACGGGGCCTTTAAGGAGGTAATTACGCTCACATGATGTCATAAAGGTGGGCCTTAATCCAATAGGACCAGTGTCCTTACAAGAAACAGCGGGGATGTGCATGCAGAGGAAAGCCCGTGTTGAGGACACAGCAAGAAGGTGGCTGGCTGCACATCAGGAAGAGAGGCCACAAGAGAAACCAGACTGCTGGCACCTTGATCTTGGACTTCAAGCCTCTACCTAGACTGTGAGAAAATAAATGTCTGTTGTTTAAGCTGCCCAATCTGTGGTACTTTGTTGTGGCAGCCTGAGCAGATTAATTCAGCTCCTAACCTGGGAATGGAAGGGGACCTCTGGTTTCTAGGCTGTCTCTGCTTTAACGGAGACTCAGTGCTCAGAGATCTCCCTTTTGGGGGCTCAGTAGCTTTCATCCTCTTCCCCCCTCCCCCGCCCCCAGGCCAGGAGGGGAGCATCACCACTGCCTGAGGCAGTTTTTACGGGAGACCAGAGACAAAGGGCCAGCCAGGTGGAATTTGTGATTCCTCAGGGCTGCTGATTGCCACTGGGTGCGATGTGTTTGAATTCAGAGACTGGACTTTCAGGTGCGGGTTCTGGCCTCACTGCTTCCTCTTGGCAGCTGTACCTGGATATTGTCTGTGGCTGCTCAGCCTCATTCCTGCCTTTCCCCATTCTCCTCTGCATCTCAGCGGCTGCAGCCAGGAAACGGCATTTCCCAAACTCCCTTGCCAGTTAGGTTCGGGTAATGCAAAGCACTTGCATGAAGTTGTTGGAAGGCGGAAGGAAGGAAAAGCCGTTTTTGTTTTTAGCAGCAGCTGTGGTAGGTTGTGGGCTCTGCCTTGTGGGGTACTGAGGTGGCGGCAGCAGTGTGGCTAGGGCAGTGGTCGGCAAACTCATTAGTCAGCAGAGCCAAATATCAACAGTACAACGATTGAAATTGCTTTTGAGAGCCAAATTTTTTAAACTTAAACTTCTTCTAATGCCACTTCTTCAAAATAGACTCGCCCAGGCCGTGCTATTTTGTGGAAGAGCCACACTCAAGGGGCCAAAGAGCCGCATGTGGCTCGCGAGCCGCAGTTTGCCGACCACGGGGCTAGGGTAACAGGGCTCCAGCAGCTCGAATGGCAGGTGTCATAGCAGGATCAGGTGAGCTTTGGCTCTCTGTTCAGTGAGAGGCAGTGAATTTAACACGTTAAGCACCTTCTGACACTGTACTTTCCGTCTGGACCTCGTTAGTCACTGGTGCCGCCAGCATATTGGTGAAATCGGATATCGTGGGCTAAATGGAAAGGAAGACAAAACAGGCTTAACGTATTAATGGTGGTGGCAGCAGCCGAAACCCTCCAGATGCACTGGTGGTAAATGAGTGCATGCTCATGGGCCCTGGGTAAACTACTCTCCCCATCCTGCTTCCATGTCGGAGCATATCTGAATTCCCTTCCTTTTTAAGGCTGAATAATATTCCATTGCATGTGTAGACCTTTTTTGCTCATCCATTCATCTGTTGATGGACACATGGGTTGCTTTCATGTTTTAGCTATTTTGAACAATGCTGCTATGAACAGAGGTCTGCAAATATCTCTGAGACAGCTTTTAATTTGGGGAATTGCTGGATCATGTGGCAATTCTATTTTCAGTTTTTTTGAGGAACCATCATACTGTCTACTACAAAGGCTGTACCAACAGTGTGGATGTAAACACCAAACAAAGAAACAACACAAGGGTTCCAATCATTGGTTCCTTAATAGCATCACTTTCCTCTTGGGATCATGGGAAAAAGCTGTGAACATCACAAAAGTGGTCTGACTATAAAAGGCCTTGGGTGCCAGATGAACACTGTGCCTTATGCATCATCCACATTGCGGACCGCTCTTGAACTGTTGAATTGTGGGAACTATGTTAGGGATATAGAGGTGACATATCTCTGTCCTGATTGGGTTCCTGGATGTCCCCGGTTCTAATCTTAACCTTTTTACGACTCGTGGGTAAGTCATCAGCCTCTCTGGGCCTCAGCTTACCCATCTGTAAAATAATGTTATTGAACTACATGATTGTTAAGCATAGTTCAGCTCTGAAACTGTTTCTGAGATGACCTCCTCAGTAATATATCATCACAGAATTTTTTGGAGTCAGTGACAACTCAAAAGCCAGAAAAATTACTGGAGTAATTTGGGCGGGGGGGGGGGGGGGGAGGGTTGGGAGGGTAAGAACGGGGTTGGGTTGCAAATTGGAAGCTCAAGGATTAGTCTGAGCCCACAGATAACTGGTTGATTGGCTTACTATTTTTTACACTTTTGGATTTGAATCATTATAGATACAAGAGTGTTTAAAGTAATAGTATGAGACTACTAAATGTCAATAAATTTGAAAACTTAGGGAAAAAAATCTAGATTTCTCTCAAAATGCAAAATACCAAAATTGGCATAGGAGAAAATGGAAAATTTAGATAAACCAATTGCTATAGACAAGATTATTAGAAAGATAATGAGATTTGATGTTGAAAAGGCATCAAAGTGAAAATGGCTGTGTAACTGAATTCTCTCTAACCTTTTAGATACAGATAATTACAATGTTATTCAAATCCTTGCTACTCAGAGTGTGGTCCATGTACCGGCACAGCATCACTGGGAGTTTGCTGGAAATGCAGAAGCTCAGGTCCCCACCCAGACCTACTAAATTAGACCCTGAATTTTCACAAGCTCCCTAAGTGATTTGTGTGTGCATGAACTTTTAAGAAGCTCTAGGCTAGGGCAGTGATTCTCAACCATGGCTGGACTTTGGAATTACAGGGTTTTAAAAAAATACTGGCATGAGAATCCCACCCGGAGATTCTGATTATTGATCAGGTGCATGGCGTGGGCACTTCCATGAAAAAGACTCTCCAGGTGATTAAGAATCAAAGATTTAAACTAGGCCATCAAAAAATATGGAAAGCTTTAAGAAATAGAGCTGGCAAAGAATGTACTCTTCAAAAGGATAATAAAAACACACTAAAGACTAATCTCATTTATGATTAAAAATAAAATCCAGTGCCCGGGCCGGGTGGCTCAGTTAGTTGGAGCATCATCCCATACATCAAAACATTGTGGTTCAATCCCCGGCCAGGTGCGTGCGTACAGGAGGCAACTGGTTGACATTTCTCTCCTACATCAATGTTTCTCCTCTCTCTCTCTCTCTCTCTCTCTCTCTCTCTCTCTCTCTCTTCCCTTTCTTTCTCTCTAAAAATAAATAAATAACTAAATAAATTCCAGTAATGACAAAAAAAATAATATAATAAGACCAAGCACAGTTAATTTCAGGAACACAAGCAGTAGTGTGCTGCTGGCTTAACAAAAAAGACCTGATTTGTCACATTTGTCAATTCCTGTGGTGTAAATACTCCCACCATGACTAATTTTAAACATAGTTAATTTGAACCTAATTTTGCTTCTAGCAAAGGATGGTGCTAATTGTAAGCTACCAACATGAATGATCTCAACCAGCTTGAAAATTCCTGAATCCAACCAATTGGCTCTCAGAAGCTGGTAAGAGCTGGCTGCCTCATTCTACTAGAGGTTGATTAAAAGTTAGGCAAGGCACCAATGAATCCATTCCCTCAACACATTAAAGAAGAAACACCACATTATCTTTTTTTAAAAAAAAATTATTTATTGATTTTGAGAGAGAGAGAGATAGAAGCATTGATTTGTTTTTCCACTTATTTATGCACTCATTGGTTACTTCTTACATGTGCCCTGACTGGGGATTGAACCCGCAACCTTGGTGTATCCGGATGATGCTCTAACAAACTGAGCTACCCAGCCAGGGCTGAGAAACCATATTATCATATCACAAATACATTTAGGGTGGGGCACCTAAGACCTCCACTTTGGCACAGGAAGCGTCCCTCCAGGTCGTCCTGCATCAGCTGGCTTCACACATTTTCCGGACCTGCTGGTCCCTGAGGCATCTGTGACACCGGCTTTGCTGCCAGGTCCGGCCCAGCCCAGACTTGCTGGGGCCACGTTGCCCTTTGGTGTTAGCCTTGGTCTGATCAGGTCCTTTGCAGGCGGATGACGAAGATGTTACCATCATCTCTTCATTTTCAACAGGCAGAGCTGGCAGGGATGCTGTTTCCTTAATCTGTGCATATCCTGCTTCAGACAAGTTTGCCCTTTCTCAGTCCTGAAAGGAACGGAAGAGAGAAGGCAGGGGCCACCTCATGTGCCTGGAAACAGGCTGGGTTTCCTGCCCCTGTGACATTCTTGGCTAGCCTCCGTGTCCCCATCGTTCACCTGCTCTGCCCTGCATTTCCTTACTTCCTTGGCCTAATCATGCCAGTCCCCCCTTCTCAGAACTGTGAGCTCTGATAGCTTTCCAGCCAATTCCCATTTTGTGTAGCTATCCAGAGTCCATGTTCACTGCTACTGAACTATTCCCGAACTCCACCATTATTCTTAACAAGAGGACTGATGAGTACGGGAATCCAGATCGGTCTTCATGTCAGCTATGATGACAAAACCACACAAATTCATTTTCTGGGCCTTGGACTAGGATTCTGGAGCAGTGGGTTCATCAGCAGCTTCAGGGTTATCAGGTGGCTTCAGGAATTCCCAAAGAACTGCTGGGCACAATTGTGTGTATGAGGTTATGTTCCTGGGAGGACTGTGGCAGCCTGTGGGTGCCTCCTCCCGACACTCTCTCCACCTTGCAGGAATGATGGCACCCCCATCTTCTAGCAAAGGATGCTGGGAAGTTGACAGAGATTCTACTCCATGAGCTTGTTTATTCTTAGTGTGACAGACTTGATTTTACTTATTCACCTAACAGATATTGAGCACCTATTATGGCTACTTTGTGCTAAGGATAGAGTGGTGAACCAGATGGATATAAACCCTTGAGCCCTATATTCCATCAGGGGAAGGAAAATTTGACAAAAACAGCCCTAAAGAAACGAATGAATAAGGTGATTTTAGGGAGTCCTAAGTAACATGAAGAAATAAGAGTGGAGGGAAACAGAGAGGAAGGGGGAGAGCTATTGCAGCTCAGAAAGTCAGGGAAGGACACTCTGGGGAATGAAAGGATCTAAGCCAGCCGTGGGCAAACTACAGCCCGCGGGCCGGATCCGGCTGTTCTATCCGGTTCTCTTGCTCTCCCCTCCGCTCCTTGACTTTGAATTCATATTAGTTCACACAAACACTCCATCCATGCTTTTGTTCCGGCCCTCCGGTCCAGTTTAAGAACCCATTGTGGCCCTCGAGTCAAAAAGTTTGCCCACCCCTGATCTAAGAGCTGAGTGAGGAGGAGAGCCAGACTTGTGAAGGGGGTGGAGGGGGCGGGTGTGGTGACTGTGTAGTGGGAATCGGCTTGGTGTGTCTGAAGAGCCAGGTGAGAGGGCTGGGGCGGCTGGAGCACAGTGGGGAGAGGCGATGGAGAGGCAGACAAGGGCAGGGGCTGGGTACCAAGCACAGAAACATTGCATTTAAAAATATATATATATATTTAAATAAAATATATACATTTAAATAAAAAATATATATGAATATATATTGATTTTTAGAGAGAGAGAGAGAGAGAGAGAGAAAGGAATAAGGAGAAAGAGAGAGAAACAGCAATGTGAGAGCAAAATATCAATTGGCTGTCTCCTGCACACCCCTCACCACGGACAGAGCCTGCAACCCAGGCATGTTCTGGGACCAGGAGTTGAACTGGCACCCTTGCAGTGCATGGGACCATGCCCAACCAACTGAGCCACACAGGCCAGGGTGAGGCATTGATTTTCTATCCTAATGGAAATAGGAATGGGAAGTGTTAAGTAGCAAGGTTCATAAGATCTGAGTCATGGTTTGGAAAGGTCCCGGTCCCGGTGGCGGTGGTGTGGAGAATGGACTGTGATGGAGCAACCAGGGAAGCGGGAGGCAGGCTGGGAGACTGCTGCTGAGGCCAGAGCCAGTGACAGGGCAGGCCATCTGGTGGTGCAAAGCCGAGCTTAGTCATCTGAAGTCATTCCTCTGAGACAGCTCCACAGTCAGACTTGCTGCTGCAACCCAGAAACAGCAATTACTTGCCAGAAAAACACACACACATGTATTTAGGCTGAAACAATAGTAATTACCAGGCAACTCCTCGTCACGCCTTCGCTGCTGTCTCCCGATTACCCTAACAACGCTCGCAAGTGAGTGATTTGCTTCGCCCACCTGCTTTTGCATTATGGGATGCTTACATTCCTCAAGGCCCCTGCCACCCTCTGCACTGCCCGCACCGCAGTGTGCACACTTCCATGGCCAGCTTGTTACTCAGCAGCATCAGAGGTGTGGGGGTCAGAGATTTGTGAAGATGCTTCACATATTACAAATTATTTGATTAATTTGACATTACTTATTCTTCTCAAATCCTTTATCCTTCTGGAAGAATGTATTCAGTCATTCCTTTGGCCATCTATTCATTCTTTCATTCAACAGACATTTGTGGAATCCCTACTAGAAGCCAACCCCATGCTGGGTAGGAGCTATTGAGACTGAGGCAAAAGGCCCAGATCCTACCCCCTGGGGGGAGTGGTCATCTGCAAGTTTTGCTGTGACTGGCTCTTCATTAGACACCAACACCAACCCAGGTTTTCAGGCCGCAGAACTAGGCACTCTCTCTCTAGTAGAAGGAAGGAAACAAAAATTCACAGATATTGAGTATTCACCCTGAGCCAGATACTATGCACAGTCCTTCCACAGACCTATCCTCATGTAGTTCTCACAAAATCCTGGAAAATGGATATGTTTGTTCCCATTTTTACTGATGAGGCTAGGAGAGGTCATACTATTTGCACACGATTGTATAGCAGTGAGTACCTGACCAATCAGCTCTGCTGGACTCAGAGACCCACGCTCTTTCCACCCACCACAGGAAAAACTTTAAAGAAGTAGATTAGCCCTGGCCGGTGTGGCTCAGTTGGTTGGGTGTGGTCCCGTGTACCGCCAGGTGCCGGTTCAATTCCCAGTGGGGGAACATGCCTGGGTTGCAGGCTCTATCCCTGGTAAGGGGCGCGCAGGAGCCACCTAGTTGATGTTTCGCTCTCACATCGATGTTTCTCTTTCTCTCTTCCTCTTCCTTCCTCTCTCTAAAAATCAATTAAAAACATTGTTTTAAAAAGTAGATCAAACTGAAATAGAAGGGAGGACTGGGGCCCAGGCTGAGGCCCCCCTTAGTCAAAGGAGACAAAAGACAAAAGACTGCTGGGACAAGAAGGAAGTCACATGTCAGGGATGATAAAGTGTCAGCAGCAACAAAAGAATCATGGAAACAATAACAAACACAAAAGGACATCATGGAAAAGCCCAACCAGCTGTTTGACTTCACAGAATGAATCATCCCTGAAAAACTTTGGAGAAAGATTAGAAAATGGGTAGGCTGTGGAATAATTACTCATCTGAACTGTTCCTGGGAGGCGGAGTCCTGCCCAAGGCCCTGTATTTAGCATCCAGCTGCCCGGGGAGGGGGGATTAGGGAGGAGGGTTCTCCTGGGACTTTGAATCAAAGTCAACCAAATGGAGCCCTCATCTCAGGGGACAGAAAAAGGAGCCCTCCAGTGCCTCAGCTGAACACCTGCACCCACAGATGGTTGTCGGCTCACACAGGCCTTGAATGTCCTCCTGGGCATCCTGGACTTGACTCTGGGGACAACAGAGGGTGGGCACTGAAAGGTTTAGAACTGGTGAGAAACAATCAAACTTGTGTTTTAGAAGGTTTAGAACTGGTGAGAAACAATCAAACTTGTGTTTTAGAAAGTTAATGAAGGAAAAGGGTGACTTGGAGGGAAGAGGTCTGAGTTCAGTTTTCTGAAGCCAACCACTGATGTCTCTGCTGAAACCACCCAGCCACGTGGGAAGCTCAGCCCATTCCTGTCACAGTGAAATGGACACATTAGGAAGCCTATTCCAATGTGTAGCTGCCCCCATAGATGAATGATAAATATATCGCAATTTTTGGTAGCACTTTTATAAATGCATTTCAGTGTCACTATTTCCCTTTGTCTTTCCATGTATTTATGCACTTAAAAACCATATTCGGGCCTGGCCAGTGTGGCTCAGTTGTTTGAATATCAACCCACGCACCAAGAGGTCACTGGTTCGGTTCCTGGTCAGGGTGGGTGCATGCCTGGGTTACATGCTCAATCCCCAAAAGGGGGATTACAAGAGGCAGCCAGTTGATTTTGATGTTTCTCTCTCATCCCTTCCTCTCTCTCTGTCTCTAAAAAATCAATAAAAACATATATTTTTAAAAAATACATTATTCTGGGAAAGACTCCATGGACTTCAGCAGACCCCACAGAGGTTCATGGCTCAAAGTCTTCAAACATTATGCAGACCATCTTTCCTTTCTCTGCATGTAGTAACTGTCAAATCCAGCGAGCATTCATCACAGGCCCCTCACACGCTCAGGGCTGTCAGAGGCTCTGCTCTGAGAACCCGGAACCAGCTGTCTGGGCTGGAATCCTGACTCTGCCTTTTCCAGCTGACTTGGGCCACATTGCTTTAACCTCTCCATCTCCTCTGTAAACCGAGGGCAATCATCTATTCACCTCCTGGGGGTCTTGTGAGGATTAAATCAGTTCGTGTGTGTGAAGCTTTAGCACAGAGTGCAGCTCCCTGGCCCATAGTCCAGCCGAAGTGTGTTTGCAGCATAATTCCTGAGCCACAATAACCCTGGTGAGACTACTTGAGTGCAGATCCACCATTTGGTACAATTCTCATATTTTTGGTTTCTTTTCTCTAGGTCTTCCTAAGAATGACCCAGATCTTCTCTCTCTCTCTCTCCCATTTTTTGGGGGGAGGCAACCAAATTTTTGGTGGCCTTGTTTTGACAAGGCTAAAAAAAAAAAAAGAATGACCCAGAAATTTCTGCCAAAAAAGTAGTAATAAAATCCCTTCAAAGTCTATACTTACCTAAAATTTTGGTCAATGTCTTAGTTGGGGCAAGGAGTATATATTTGGGAAGTGATCCCAGGAAGCAAAGTGGGGACGTGAGATAGGGGAGAAAAGCCACAAGGGGTAAGTTAATGAGAGGCTGCCTCTGAGGACAACTGGGCCTCAGGCCAGCTGGGGACCCCCGAGAGGCTATGCGGACACACCTCCACTGCCCCTCCTGGGGTGCGGGAGCTGGTGGACTTGTAACCAGACTATCAAGTAGTGCCTGTCACTACTTGAGCCAATTCAGCAGAGACATGGTTGAATCATACATGAGTATTTATTCTAATACTGCCGCAGCATGGGAGAGCAGCAGGTCACCCACAAAAATCTGCTCTGCACCCCACCATAAGCCAGCTGCTTATATTGGGTAGAAGGACAAAGATTACCTGGGGAAGTAGGCAAAAAGGGCAAATGGGCAGTTTACAGGCATGCAAAGGGCTGGGGATCTTCAAAGGGCTGGCGACAAGGTTGTTAATCTTTCCACGATAATAGTCAGCTCCCTGACGGGGAGGGTGGGCTGCATTTCCAGGTGAGCTCCCAGGTCCCCTTTAGAATACGCCTTCTTTAATCAGAATAAAACGATCCTGGTTAACAGAGCGTGATTAATATTTCTTACAATTCCAGCTGGTTCCCAGTATTCTATGTCTGCCCCTATCAGACTGATCCCCCAGCTCTTAGCCCTCATTTCTTGAGTGCCACCCTGGTCTTGTTTTGGGGCTCAACTTGCTGCTGTGACAGAAAAAACACCCAGGCAGCCAGACACAGGTGCCTGAGGGAGAAGGCCAGTGTGCACAGGAATTGTCTTCTAAAGCCACAGGGGACCAGAGGTGGGGCCCTGGCAGTGTCTGCTTCAGCAAGGATGGGCAAGTGCAACACCTCTGTCCATGAAAAGCAAGAGAGACATGAAACATTAGTTTTGACTTTATTTGATTAAAAATGTGACTAGAAGAGGTCTGACCAGCCTTAATCTTTCAACTTCCCCCTCCACACCCAAACTTGTCATAGTCTGTGCTTTTCACGGGTGGTTCCTGTAGCAGCTTGTGTGTGATTTAGTCTTTCCAAGTATGTTTTTCAGAAATGCTAACCACCCACTCTTCAAAGTCCACATGTTATTATGGGTAAACTCAGTGATTTTGGGAGGGGTGTGTCAGAAGATCTTCATTATTTCGGTATCTGCTTATTAGCAAAAAAAAAAAGAAAAAAAAAAGTTGCTGGAGTGTTTTTCTTTTGCTGTTGTCTGTTAATTAAACCAACACCATGACTTGCAATGCAAAATCTTAAGACCGTGGGATGTTAGATTCATCTGGTTAGATTTCAATGTAAGTAGAGCTGTAATAGCTTGCACTTCGTTGGATGAATGAATGATTGTCAGTGTTAAATTCCATGAAAAGCAGTTATATCTGCTCAGTTTTCAGGTGAGAGAGTATGGATGCCAGAGAGAAAATTTATCATCATTATTTTTAAAAGCACTAAATAGTAAAGAAAGGGATATATACATAGCCTGTGGACACGAGCAATAGAATAGTGAAGACCTGGGGGGTGAGGAGGGGCTGGGATGAGGGGGGAACGGGAGATACTTGTAATACCATCAACAATAAAAAATACATTAAAAATAAAATAAATGCCATTGACTACATGAAACAAAAAAAAATAGTAAAGGAAGGGAAATATGGAATAGCACATTTTATTTATTTTTAAATAGATTTTTATTGTTTTCAGAGAGGAAGAGAGAGGGAGAGAGAGATAGAAACATCAATAATGAGAGAGAATTATTGGTTGGCTGCCTCCTGCATGCCCCATACTGGGGATCAAGCCCGCAACCCGGGCATGTGCCCTTGACCAGAATGGAACCCAGGACCCTTCAGTCTGCAGGCTGACGCTTTATCCACTGAGACAAATCAACGAGAGCATGGAATAGCACATTTTAATCTACACTGTGAGGACAATAGTGTATCAAATATGTAAGTCTGTAGACAAGAACAGGAAGGTAAAATGGTGGAATGAATACTGTTTTGCCAACACGGTCCATTTTCTTTGTAAAACGGGAGGAAAGAGATCAGCAGCCTCCTAGAAGCAAGGGCAATGTGTCACGACCTGTCAGTGTGCTTTTAGCTGCCCTTGGCACCTTTTCTGAGCTCAGACCGAGTTCCTGAGGAATTTCCCAAGTTTCCTTCCACCCAGTTTTGTTTCCTCTAAAAGTAGGCTGAGAAATTGGGACCAGCAGGCGAAACGCAAGTGAAAGAATATGAACCCATTTACATGAAATTCTTAAAAAAAAAAAAAAAAAAAAGGCAAAACCATAGACCTAGAAAGCAGATCAGAGGTTTCCTAGAGGTTGCTGGGAACAGAGAGTGAGTCTGAACAAGCATGAGGAAAATGTTCGGGGTGATGAAATTGTCCTGGAACTGAGTTACGGCGATGGTTGCACAATTATGTAAATGTAGGAAAACTCATGGAACTATGAATCTTATGATATGGAAATTACACAACAAAGCTGTGTGACAGGGCAACGGAGAGGCAGTGGGAGTTGTACGCTCCACACCATTTCTGAAATGCAAGGAAACTTCAGAAAACAGTTTCCAGTTACTGTGGGGCAGAAAAGCTCACCGAGGCTGGAAGGGTTGTAGCACCTCCCTCCCAAGTTACCCCCAGCAGCCCCCACAAATGAACCTCCCCAAACACACGCTCCTAGGGGGAATACTGCTCTTGCTTTGCTGGAACTGCAAGACAGGCCTCCTGAACCCCTTCCAAGAGCTTGCCCAGACCTCTGCTGAGTGGACCAGCTACAGCTGTGCTGTTCAATAGAAATTCAGTGGGAGCCACACATCTGTATTTCCCCATTTTCTAGTAGACATATCCTACGTAATAAAAGTCTAATATGCTAAGTGTCCGGTCATCTGTTCAACCAGTCAAAGCGTAATATGCTAATGACTAGAGGCCCAGTGCACGAAATTCGTGCACGGGGGGAGGGGGGGAGTGTCCCTCAGCCCAGCCTGCACCCTCTCCAATCTGGGACCCCTTGAGGGATGTCCGACTGCCCGTTTAAGCCCGATCCCACCGGGCAGTCGGACATCCCTCTCACAATCCAGGACTGCTGGCTCCCAACTGCTTGCCTGCCTGCCTTCCTGATTGCCCCTAACCGCTTCTGCCTGCCAGCCTGATCACCCCCTAATCACTCCCCTGCCAGCCTGATTGATGCCTAACTGCTCCCCTGCCAGCCTGTTTGCCCCTAACTGCCCTCCCCTGCAGGTCTGGTCACCCCTAACTGCCCTCCCCTGCAGCCCTGGTCCCCCCCCCCCAACTGCTCTCCCCTGCAGGCCTGGGTCGCTCCCAACTGCCTTTCTCTGCAGGTCTGGTCACCCCCAACTTCCCTCCTCTGCCAGCCAGGTCACCCCTAACTGCCCTCCCCTGCAGCCCTGGTCCCCCCCCCCCCAACTGCTCTCCCCTGCAGGCCTGGGTCGCTCCCAACTGCCTTTCTCTGCAGGTCTGGTCACCCCCAACTTCCCTCCTCTGCCAGCTTGGTCACCCCTAACTGCCCTCCCTTGAAGACCCGGTCCCTCCCAACTGCCCTCCCCTGCTGGCCATCTTGTGGTGGCCATCTTGTGTCCACATGGGGGCAGGATCTTTGACCACATGTGGGCAGCCATCTTGTGTGTTGGAGTGATGGTCAATCTGCATATTACTCTTTTATTAGATAGGATAGAGGCCTGGTGCACGGGTGGGGGCCAGCTGGTTTGCCCTGAAGGGTGTCCCAGATCAGGGTGGGGGTTCCCTTGGGGTGTGGGGAGGCCTGGGCGAGGGGCCTGTGGTGGTTTGCAGGCTGGCCACGCCCCCCCCCAGCTACCCAAGCCAAGGCCCTGGTATCTGGGGTTTATTTATCTTCTACAATTGAAACTTTGTAGCCTGGAGTGGAACCAAGCCTTCTGCTTGCTCCGTGGTGGCAGCCATTTTTTTTGGATTTATGTATCTTCTATAATTGAAACTTTGTAGCCTTAAGCGGAAGCCTGGGCCGGCCAGGGTGTGTGGAAAGCTTGGCTTCCTCCATTGCCGCGGGCAACCCTAGCCTCCTGCTCTTTCCAGCTCTGTGACTGTCGCCATTTCTGTTTGGATTTATGTATCTTCTATCATTGAAACTTTGTAGCCTTGAGTGGAGGCCTAGGCCGACAAGGGCAGGCGGAAAGCTTGGCTTCCTCCATTGCCAGGGAAACCCATGCCTCCCTCCTGCTCTCTGTGGTGGTAGCCATCTTGGTTGGGTTTATTTGCATATTCACTCCTGATTGGCTTGTGGGCGTGGCTGGTGGGTGTAGCGGAGTGATGGTTAATTTGCATATTACTCTTTTATTACATAGGATATGCTAAGGCTGCTCAACCACTCACTATGATGTGCACTGACCACCAGGGGGCAGATAGTCAACTGGTCGACCAGTCGCTAGGACGTGCACTGACCACCAGGGAGAAGATGCTCCAACCAGTAGGTGAGCTTGCTGCTGGGGTCTGGCTGATTGGGACTGAGCAAGATGGGCTGGACATACCCTGGAGCCCTCCTGTGGTCCCTCCCCGGCTGGCCAACCTCCAGTATCCCTTCCAGCCCCAATCGTGCACTGCTGAGGTCCCTCGGCCTGGCCTGTGCCCTCTTGCAATCCGGGACCCCTCGGGGGATGTTGGAGAGCCGGTTTCAGCCTGACCCCACTGGTGCACAAATTCGTGCACTGGGCCTCTAGTTAAAGCATAAAAAGAGCCCTGGCTGGTGTGGCTCAGTTGGTGGGAGCCTTATCCTGTACACCGAAAGGTGGCAGAATGGATATCCCGTTGGGGCATATACAGGAGGCAACCAACCAATCTCTCTCTCTCTCTCAAAAAAGAAAGAAAAAAAAACAGGTGACAAAAAATTTTGGTAATATATTTTCTTTAACCCAATATGTCTAAAGTATTATAATTTCAGCATGCAATCAATCTAAAAAATTACTAACGAGATGTTTTACATTCTTTGTTTATGCTAAATCCTCAAAGCCTGACGTCATACTTGCAGCGCACCCCAAGTCAGACTGGCTCAGGAGCCACGGGTGGCTATTGTATTGGATAGCGCAGGCCTAGAGGTTTCCTGCTCAGTGATGACAATCCAAAGAGAATCGTTTTCATGCGAACATCTACTGCTGATTGAAACAAACATGTAAAGGTATATGTTGAATTACTCTAGAAAAGCAATCACCTCTGTGATCCTCACTTTTTTTTAATGTCGTTTATCCTCACCTGAGGATATTTTTCCCTTGATTTTTAGAGAGTGGAAAGGAGCAGGGGGCAGGTGGTGGGGGGAGAGAAACATCGGTGTGAGAGAGACATGTCAATTGTCTCCCCCGCCCCCCTCCCCCCCGCACGTGCCCCTATCGAACCTGCAACCCAGGTACGTGCCCTTGATGGGAATCGAACCGGTCAGCTTTCGGTTGCAGGGGCTGACACTCTAACCACTGAGAACACTGGTCAGGGCTGTGATCCTCACTTTCTAAAAAAATTAAATTTTCACATGGTGCTGAGGAGGTTTGCAATGTACTGGCTGAATTTCATTCTTAGGTCTTGGCAGTTAAAACCCTAAGGTCAGCACATCTAGCAGTGACTGGAATTAACATTGCAAAGGAGCCACTCTGAGACTAGGAATTATGAGGCTAGGACTTTAGCCAAGATGAAAGGGTATGTCCTTTATCAAGGAACTCCATCCTGTCCTGGCAAAAGAACAGCTGTGATGATCAACAGTAATAGGTCCATCTGATCATTACGATTATTGAACCAAAGCTACCAACAGCCATCTAGAAATTACAGCATCACAGATAAAAACCTACAGTTTGAGTGGCCTCAGGTGGGCTTTTTGGTTTGCTTTCATTGGGAGTAGGATAGAATTTCTCCAGTTTTAGATAGTACAATCATTTGAAGTATTGTCAAGATTATTTTTTAAAATTTGTCTTTATTGTTGAAAGTATTACAGATGTCCCCTTTGTTTGTTCTTTCGTTGTTTTTCTATTGACGCCCTCCACCTTGCACCCACTCCTCCCAAGCCCTCAACCACACTATTGTCTGTGTCCATGGGCTATGTGTATATATGCATATAAGTTTCCTGGTTAATCTCTCCTGCCTACTCACCCCCACCCTCATCTTCCCTCTGAAATGCATCAGTCTGTTCCATGGTTCCATGTCTCTGGATTTATTTTTGTTCATCAGTTTATGTGGTTCATTATAGTCCACAAATGAGTGAGATCATGCGATATTTATCCTTCTCTGACTGGCTTATTTCACTTAGCATAATGCTTACCAGGTCCATCCTTGCTGTTGCAAATGGCAAGAGTTCCTTCTTTTTCACTACTGCGTAGTATTCCATTGTGTAGATGTGCCACAGCTTTTTTATCCACTCATCTGCGGATGGGCACTTGGGCTGTTTCCAGATCTTAGCTATGGTAAATTATGCTGCTATGAACATAGGGGTGCATATATCCTTTCTGATTGGTGTTTTGGGTTTCTCAGGATATATTCTTATTTACCAATTCATTGGCGGGTTCTAATCGGCCCTCTCTATTGCAGGAGAATCTGATTTATTCTACAGTATCCACTGTGCAACTTTGGCAGCGGTAGCTGGCCACCGGGGTTCCTTGTGGAATTACGATGGTTCTGCCGCTGCAGCACCTGAAGAAGTCTTTCTTTCCCCAGAAATTACACACCCGCCTTTTGCCTGTACGCCCACACACCCCAATAAGAACACGCAGCCTCGTACAATGGGCAGGAAGGAAGGTGATTGTTGATGCTGGAAATCCCCCTTGGCTGAGGGTGGCCTTTTGTTCTGTCTTCCTTTCTGTGGTTAAAACGGTGCCTTGGGATGCAGGTGTCCTTCCTTACTGGGCCCCGCTGCTGTGTACCCGCCTCCTGCTCTTCCTTTCCTTTCCTTTTCCTCCCATCCAAGGAGGCCCACACCAGGCCAGGTGTCGTTGTCAGATCGGCTGGGGTTGTGAGGCCTTGTTCCGTGGCAGGTGGCAGGCCCCGCACACCAAGTCGGGAAGGGCTGGAAGCTTCCGCCGTGGCCGTCACCCGGTCCTGCAGCGAATGCATCCCACCTGCTTCACGTCTGCCTTGCCCCCTGGTTCTCGGGCTCTGTAAGCTCAGTTGGCGTCCCAGGCTGCCGCGATTTGCTTTGACCTTGTGCCTTTGTCTCAACACATCCTTTTCCCATTCACACATGCCGCCTCCAGCTCACAGCACCGGGTCTGGGAATAAGAAATACGTCCACACCCAGGGTCGCTCGGCCATTCCAACCCCAGCCGTGGGCAGATCCTGGCCTTCCCCACATTCAGCGTCAGGGCTCAGGGGTGTGATGAGGACCAGGACGGAGTTGCCACTGCTTCGGCTTCGGGGACAGCTCTCCTTCCCAACAGGGGCAGGTTCCCTATTTGTTCTTGTTCAGCAAAGGAGCAGCTTTATTTCTGAATGTTCAACAACAAAGCAAAGCAAAACAGAACACACGAAACCTCCCAGCATGCTTGCTGATGCATGTCTTAGTTTAGGTTTTCCCCAGAACAAAACCTCAGGCAGAGACTTGGGTCTTGGGCACAGATCGCCTTTTTTTTAAATCATTTTTTATTTTTTAAAAAAATACATTTTTATTGATTTCAGAGAGGAAGGGAGAGGGAGAGAGAGAACTAGAAACATCAATGATGAGAGAGAATATTGATCGGCTGCCTCCTGCACTCCCCACACTAGGGATCAAGCCCACAACCTGGGCATGTACCCTGACCGGGAATTGAACCTTGACCTCCTGGTTCATAGGTCAACACTCAACCATTGAGCCACACAGGCCAGGCAGAGGTCACCTTTTTGGGAGGAGAACCTGGAATGCAGAAGTGGGGGAGCGGGGAGAGGAAGTGGGAGAAGCCAGTAAAAGGTGTGTTAATTCACTGGTTATTGTTGCAGGCAATTGGGCTCACTCTTGCTGGGGCCCCCTCTGAGGACTGGTGGAATGCCCCCCTGAATTGTACCTGTGAAGACCCAGAGGCTGGAAGCGAAGCTTGCTCCACTGCCGTTCCATCCTCAGTGGTTGGGGGCTGTCCCGGGAGTGTTAGCTCCCGACCCCTCTCCGTGCTTCGGGCTGCCTGTGTGAGGGCTGAGTGAACTACCAAAGCTTCAACAAGACCCTGACGCGGAAAACTTGAGGGACTCCACAGGCTTAGGGTAGGTGCTGCCTGTGTGCATGGAGACTGTTCACCGGGCCTCGGCTAAAATCCCAGACAAGCCGGCCGGGTAGCTCGGTGGTTGGAGCATCATCCTGATACACCAAGGTTGAGGGCTCAATCTCTGGTCAGAGTACAAGCAAGAAGCAATCAGCAAATGTATGAGTAAGTGGAAAACGAATTGATGTCTCTCTCTCTCTCTAGCTCTTTCTCTCCCCCTTCCTCTCTCTCTCTCTCCTTAAAAATCAAATCGCCCTAGCTGGTTTGGCTCAGTGGATAGAGCATCAGCCTGCGGACTGAAGGATCCCAGGTTCGATTCCGGCCAAGGGCACATGCCTGGGTTGCGGGCTTGATCCCCAGTAGGGGGCGTGCAGAAGGCAGCTCACCAATGATTGCCTCTCATCATTGATGTTTCTACTCTCTCTCCTTCTCCCTTCCTCTCTGAAATCAATAAAGAAATATATTTAAAAAAAATCAATCAATCAATAAAAAATATTAAAACCCAGACAAGCTGAGGAGACCTGGTGTAGGACACAGAAAGCATTGGTTCCTATTCATGTATGGCAGTTAAAAGCTATCCTCCTTACTCTCCTCAAAAGACACAAACAACATCTGTTTAAACGGAAATATCCCCTGATATAACTTCTGCAGCTGTTCTTTCGCATCAGGAAGATGGACTACTCAGCCAGCTTACACGCCGGCGGTCAGGGCCAACGCCAGGAACCCCCTCACCGGAGCCTGACCTCCTGGCTCTGTGTGTTCCTGTCAGAGGTGTGCTCCCCTAGCCGAAGGCAGGCCACAGAGATGGCCATCCCAGCCCCGTTCTCACTCTGCATCAGCCTTTCAGGGGGCGGACCCAGAGGCGTGGGGCTTGGGGAGGGAACCTTCCCCTCCTGTGCAAGCTGAGGCTGGGGGAACATTCAAACGGGTCCAAACCAGGACTGCAGTCGCTGCTGTTCCCATGGTGATGATGTCAAAACTAGAGAAGGCAAGGGTAGAAGTTTCTCCTTGTTGGCGCAAGCAGAGAAGTCTAGATGACTGCTGAGAACTTGGGGACAGGGAGACGAAAGTTTGGGGGCTTAGCAAGGAGCCCTGAGGTGCCACTTACGGAGATACTTCATGTCAACAGATGACCTTCTGAAGTCTCTGACTCATGAAGTTATTTGCTTACAATTACTGCCAACTATAGGATTTCCAAAGCACCAAGATCACTTTTTAAAAAAAAAATTTTGTTTATTGAATTGAGAGGGAAAAAAGAAGGGAGAAAGAGAAAGAGAGAAACATTGATTTGTCGATCTGTTGTTCCACTTATTTATGCATTCATTGGTTGATTCTCTTATGTGCCCTGACCAGGGATTGAGCCCCCAACCTTGGCACATTGGGATGATGCTCTAACCAATGGAGCTACGTGGCCAGGGCCACTAAGCTACCATTTATTGTACTCAGAATACATACACAGACCTTTACTTACATTAGCTTATTTAATACATAACAGCAAATTAGATCTAGTATATCACCAGTTGACAAATGAACAACCGTGGCTCACAGAGGCTAAGGACCCGCTCAGAGCCACACAGCTTTGTAAGGAGCAGATGGATTCTGAGCCAGCTCCTTGGCAGACAGAAATCTGGCTCCTGTGATGATTTTCTATACACCATTTTATAGATCCAGGAAGACAGGCAACCTAGCAGGTCAGCCTGCACCTCTCGAAACAGGATTGCAAATGGTTCAAAGCTCAGACTTTGGAGTCTGATCATCTCTTTGAAGATCATCAGGGAATAGAAGTAGATTTAAAAAAAAAAAAAAGATCTCCAAGTCTTCCTTACAGTCTGTGATTAAATTTAAAAAACAGTCCTAACTCATTTGGCTCAGTGGATAGAGCAATGGTTCGTGGACTGAAGGGTCCTGGGTTCGATTCTGGTCAAATGCATGTACCTTGGTTGAAGGTTCTATCCCCTGTAAGGGGTGTTAGAGGAGGCAGCTGATTGATGTTTCTACCTTTCTATCCTCTTCCTTTCTTTCTCTAAAAAATCAATTAAGCCCTAACTGGTTTGGCTCAGTGGATAGAGTGTCAGTCTGTGGACTGAAGGGTCCTAGGTTCGATTCCAGTCAAGGGCACATGCCCGGGTTGTGGGCTCAATCCCCAGTGGGAGGCGTGCAGGAGGCAGCCAATCAATGATTCTCTCTCATCGATGTTTCTATCTATCTCTCTCTACCTCTCCCTTCCTCTCTGAAATCAATAATCAATTATATATATATATATGTATATATAGTAGTATATGTATATATACTAGAGGCCTGATGCACGAAATTCGTGCAAGAGTAGGCCTTCCTTCCCCCGGCTGCCAGCACCGGCTTCCCTCTGGCACCCGGGACCTGGGCTTCCCTCACAGCCCGGCTTCATCCGGAAGGTCGTCCAGAAGGACGTCTGGTCTAATTAGCATATTACGCTTTTATTATTATAGATGTTTTTTTAAATCAATTAAAATATTTAAAAAAAAATTTTAAAACCGCAATAAGCCATGTGTGCATGAATGTGAATGTTTTGCCCTAGATGTTTGTCAGGAGAAACTAAATGTTTCCTAGAAAAAAAATAACAGCATGTGAAACAGAAATGTTACTTTGTGGCCTTCTACAAGATGCATTTGTGTCCTGATTACAGAAATCTGCTTAGTCTTTGGGTCGCGCTTTTATATCTGGCAGCAGATTTCAGAGGTTTGCATGAACACGCTTCCTTGGGAAAGTGTGGAAGGAAGAGCTCTGTGCACACCCAGCAGAAACGAAACTGCTGGCTTGGGGGGTTTGCAGGTCTTCCTACGACATGGACAAACCGCTCGTGAGCCACATGCGGCTCTTTGGCCCCTTGAGTGTGGCTCTTCCACAAAATACCACGGCCTGGGCGAGTCTGTTTTGAAGAAGTGGTGTTAGAAGAAGTTTAAGTTTAAAAAATTTGGTTCTCAAAAGAAATTTCAATCGTTGTCCTGTTGATATTTGGCTCTGTTGACTAATGAGTTTGCCGACCGCTGAGCTGGCACATGGTAGGTGCTTCATGGAGTCAAAGCTTCTCAGGATCCAAAGAGACTGTAAAGGCCTTGAGCCTGCAGTGGACTTCTGTGGTTTTTACCCATTCATTTTGCAGCAACACTACTCAAAAGAGGTCTCTGTAGATTTTCTGTCTCCATTTGCCAACATCCAATGTTTTCCTCAAACCCTTCCAGCCTATGGTGAGTCCCCCTACTCACTGAAATTGCTCTGGTCAAGTGTTCAGAGAGATTTTGTAATCGCTGAATTCGATGGTCACTTACCTGTATGGCATTAAGCACATGGACCACTCCTTCCAGCTTGAAATATTCTTTTCAGGTTCTGAAACCAGCTTCCCAGCTCCCGTCTGTCTTACCAGCCCCTCCTTAAAGCTCTTTTACTGACTTCCCTGCCTCTACTGCTTCTGGCTTTAGCCTAGCCAAGGGCTCTTTCCTCACCATCTCCCTGGAGATACTGCTTCCTGGCCTCTGGCTTTAATACTGTCTATTTTTCTGACGTTGACAAAAAAAGGGGGAGGGGTGGGGGCTCCATAGTAAATCTCACTGAAGGTGACCTCACAGGTGATCTGATCATACTTTTCTAACTGGGCAGGTCCTGGTGGATAGTTATGCCTCCGGCCTGTAACTTCCCTAGTGAAAGGTTATCTTTGCTTTAAGCAAGTCCTGTCCATTTTGTGTGTGTATCTAGGTTAACACATTTTTGAAATGCCTCTTTTCAAACCCCTGGGAAGCACCCTCAAGGGAGCACTTAATCTTAACATCCTGTAATCTAGCCCAGCAGGCGTGGCTCAGGGGTTGAGCATCAACCTATGAACCTGGAGGTCACAGTTCCATTCCTGGTCTGGGCACAGGCCCTGGTTGCAGGCTCAGGGCCCGTGCAGGAGGCAACCAATCCATGTTTCTCTCTCTATGCCTCTCCTCCTCCCTTCCACTCTCTCTAAAAATCAATGGAAAAATATCCTGGGGTGAGGATTAAATACTAACAAACAAGAATAAAATTTAAATCCCTCAACAAGATTTATCAGGTACCTCATGACTTAGCCCAGGAGTCAGCAAGCTTTTCTGTAAAGGACCAGATAGTAAGTATCCTATACTTTGTGAACCCAGGTACCATGCTGTGAGAAAGCAAAAGCCACTCGGAGAGGGAGGAGAGGAGCAATTCTGGGTCCTAGTCTCAGAGGAGCCCCCGGCCTGAGGTGCCGACTGCCAACCCATCTGCCCATTATGGGCAACTAACATAATCATGACACAAAATTAAAATCACTAATAAACTGGCGACACACACCTTCCTTTTAAAAGCAGGTTTCACCTGGCCAGCGTGGCCCACTGGTTGAGCATTGACCTATGGGCCAGGAGGTCGTGATTTGATTCCCAGTCAGGGCACATGCCCAGGTTTCAGGCTTGATCCCCAATGAAGGGCATGCAGGAGGCAGCCAATCAATGATTCTCTCTCATCATTGATGTTTCTCTCTCTTCCTCCCTCTCCCTTCCTCTCTGACATCAATAAAAATATATTTAAAAAAACAAACCAACCAAGTTTCTACCTGTCTATTGGGCCAAGTCTTTGTTCATTATTCTCTTTAGAGTTGTCAGGCTGCAACAACACCATGCAAGTACAACACAAGTAACAAAAACTGATGGTGAAGGGAAATTGTTGGTCTTGCAAAATAGGCAAGATTTCAAGATTAGGAAAGCAGTTTTGGGGAACGGCCCTCATTGTTGGCAAAGCCGTTGACAAATGAGGAAATGGCAGTGTTAGACCGGAGGAAAATCTAGAAAGACAATGCGTAGAAGAATGATGTTAACCTCAGAGGGGAAAAAATAACACACGCCTCAAATATTTTTGCCAAAGTTATACTGTTTATGATTTTGCTATGAAAGTCAAATCATAATTGAATAATTTCATGTTATATGATCCTATAATTTTATCATCAGAAGAATATGCCCCCAAGCCCTCCAATGGGATAGTGGATTGATCACATTTGTGGTGGTTGTTGCTACTGTTAGAGTGAGCTGGTGGCACTACCCTTACCTGGCTTCTTGTCTAAGGCCCAACCTCTGAACGTTGGTGGCCCAGAGCTTCGTCCTGGTCCTCTTCCCTTCAGCGTTTGCCCTTTCCTAAGCGATCCCACCCAGTCCCTCGGCTTGAAACACCATCTCATGCAGTTGATGCTCAAATGTATACCGGTAGACTTGGCCTTCGGGTGCACTTTAAAGATCCTCACCTGAGGATATGCTTATTGATTTTAGAGAGAGAAGAAGGGAAAGAGAGAGGAGTATCTATATAAGAAAGAAACATCCATCTGTTGCCCTGACTGGGGATTGGACCGGAATCCTAGATTATGTGCCCTGACCAGGAATCGAACCCGCCTTTCAGTGTATGGGATGGTGCTCCAACTGACCAAGCCACCTGGCTAGGCAGGTGTATATTTTTGTACTTGACATGTTCACTTGAGCGTTTCATAGACTCTCAGACTTAAGTGTCCAAAATCACACCTCTTGATTCCACACCTGTTTCTCAAGTCTTCCTTACGTCACTCAGTAAATGGCAGTATCATTCTCGAGTCAAAATCTGTAGTCATGTTTGATGCCTCTGACTCCACCCATCCCCACCTCGAATGGAAGAGCAGGTTTTGTTGAGGCATCCCGAATCGACTCCATCTCCTCCCCACCACTTAGCCCAGGTGGCCAATGGCTGGCTGGGGCCCTGGGACAGCCTCCTCCCTGGGGTTCCTGCTCCCCAGCTGCCTTCATGGCCATCCCATTTCTACAGAGCAGCCATGCTCATCTTGTAAGCATGTGGATCAGATTGTGTCATTCCTCAGCTTAAATCCTCCATTGGCTTCTCGTCCCATTCATAAAAATCCAAACTCTTTCCCGTGGCACCACAGAATCTGATTTGTGCCGAAGTCTCGTATCTCATTTCAACACTCTGTCCCCCTTGCTCACTCGCTGGCCATGTCTTCAGGGTCTCTGCTATCCAGATCACACTTTCCTTTAACGTGTGGCTGCCTGTTTCCTTCTCACCATCAAATCTCAGCTCCAATGTCACATTCATAGAGGCCTTCCCCACCTCCCATCTAAGGCAGGATCCTCTCTGTCTCAGCCCTCTTTGTTTGGTTATCTTACTTTTTATTTCTTCAAAGCAACTATTGGTATCACTAGCTACAACTATTTTGCTTGTTTATGTATTTACATTTTTTTCCCTGTTTTCCCTTAGACTATAACCCCCAACGAGGGCAAGGATTTTTTTTTTTTTTTTTTTTTTTTTGCTGATAGACAGGTTTAATGATGCATTGTTCTTCACACAGATGCCTGCAGAGTCTTTAACTCAAATCCAGGAATATGCAAGTAGGCAACATAACCAATTAGCCAGATCTAAAATAAACTGGCTTCTTATAACTACCCTGTAAACATCACAGCTCTTCTTCCGTCCAAAATGAACATAATCTCACATGAAAACACTTATTGTAGGGGAACCAGAAACCTAGTTTTGTGGCCAAAAGTAAAAACCAAAGGAAAAATAGCAATTTGGTGGTTAGTTGGTGAAAGCAGAGAATCTGGAGCCCTTCACTGTGCTGCTTTGCTCTTCTCACTCTTGCTCTTTTTGTCCCTCTTCTTCAGCCCATCCATGTTTGCTCTTAATAGGTTTGAATAAGCCATCTGAAACTTATTTACTTCTTTGGAGCTCACCACAGTGCTAATCTTCTTTTTCCCATCAGTAGCTCTTAACAGACACTTGTTGTCTGAGGGCTCAAAGCCCTCCACTGAACCTTTCCTTGGAATGGGTTTAGTTCGGCCATCATACTTCTTCAGGGTGATGAATACACTGCCCAACAGCCGGCACTTCTGGAAGAGCCTGGTCAGCTCCGTCAGGAACTGCTCACTCTCCAGCAGAGCCATCCCGGCTCCGCTGGCCCCACTCAAGCCACAAAGACCCAAGCAATCGGACGAGGGCAAGGATTTTGTCTCATTTGTTCACTGCTCTATCTTCCTCACCAGCAACTTTCTCATAACAGATGCTCAGTAAATATTTGTCAACTGAACAGTTTTTAAAATACAACAAAAGTCGCTTATTTTCCCAATTTTAAGTTTTGTTTTTCAGGGTAAAGTCTCAGGAAAAGCCTTTTTTCACTATTTCATGTGAAATTTTGGTTTCCTTTATAAGTGGATTGATTTATGTGGCCTTTTTCTCTGCCAGTGATCTTTGAACAATGAAGATCTCCTGTGTTGTGTATTTCCTTCCCTGGCTAGACTAATAAATCTGTGGAATAAATAAGCGAGGGCAAGGCTGACATGATTTGTTCTTGGTTAACCCAACCTTGGTTACACAATGATGAATCATTTTTCTTCCAGGGACAGAAATGCCCTTTCCCCTTTAAAGTCCATTCTAGAAGCATGTCTGCAGTCTGCTACGCTCACTGCTTTGTGGTGTATAGAACCCTCCTTCCTCTTTTGAACGGAACCCTTTTTTCCTGTCGCTAGGATTCCAGCGCCATTTAAAATCCTGCAGGTCCTCTAAGGCCACAGATGAACATCGGAAGTCTCTCTCCTAGGCTCTCTAAGTACTCTGGCCTGTCATTCATCTGAGTCAAGAGAGTTGAGTTGAATTCAATTTAAGAGACAAATAAAGGTTCTCATTAGAGGGGAGCGGCCACAGTGCGCGACAATTTGGCAACACACTGATGTCACTGAATCATAGAATTAAACAGACGCCTCGTTCATGTGGAGGCTCTGAGCCCTTTCAAAGAACTGGCTTCTGTGGGGCCTTCAGTTCTGAGAACCAGTCATCTGGGGTCAAAAAGTATTGTTGAAGGGTTCAAGGTCTGCTCTACAATTCTCTTTGCATCTTGTCACACGCCACGATTCTTTGGGAGGAGAAGGAAAGTGAGAAGAAGGCAGAGGGAACCAGCTTCCCACGTCCCCTTCTCACGGGGTGCTGAGAGAGGTGGGGAATTTGCTGTGTAAGTGGTTCTGCCTACAGGGCTCTGAGGCTCGCCTGAGGGAGCATGCACTTCCTAGAGGGGTCAGCTGCTCCCCAAAGCTCCTCTGGACTCTTGCCAAGCGGAGAAGCCTGAATTTTCCTGCCGTAAAGCCCGAGTTTTAACTGCTGGCTCAAATGTCTAGAACCCCACATCACCCAGACAACACAGGCCCTCGGTCTGATCCAGCCCGTAGTTCTTAGGGTGCCGCCTCTGGCTGAAGGCACCAGGTAAAGATGACAGGTGGGCCATGAGAAGATGCTGATGGTCAATTTCAGTCACTGCTGCCAGGATGTGGTGTGAACACAGATTCATTTCCTTCTTCCTCCACAAGATCAGTTTCTATTTTATAGGGGTTAACAAACAGATACAGTTTTTTTTTCCCTCTTACATTAGTATTGCAGAAATCCTCATTTAAATGTTATTGATGTTTGACAGAAAGAGCCTTAATTTATGTGGTTGTGGTCTTGGGGCACAATTTTGATGGGAGTATGTCTCTCCAAGCGGGAAGACCCAATGAATTTGTCATCTCCACGTTTTGGGCCCTCAAATTGGTACCTGGGATAGTGCATGTAGTAGGTGCTCAAAAATGTATTAATGTTGCTGGCCACTTTCAGCTTGCAAATTTCACCTTAAGAGACAGTAAAAAACAAAATAAAACCCAGAATTCCTATGTAAAACTAGAGGCTCAATGCATGAAATTTGTGCAAGAGTAGGCCTTCCTTGCCCCGCTGCTGGCATTGGCTTCCATCTGGCATCTGGGACCCAGGCTTCCCTTGCAGCCTCAGCTTCGTCCGGAAGGTCATCCGGAAGGACATCCGGAAGGACAGCTGGTCTAATTAGCATATTATGCTTTTATTATTATAGATACCTGAGTCCCTAACGTTTAAGACATGGGGCAGAGAAGGACAAAAACAGGGAACCACCATGAATTAAATCCTATAAATATCACTTTATTTAACATTCATAATGTCTCTGACAGGGAGATGCTGGTGTTATTGTCCTTATTCTACAGGTGAGGTTCAGAGAGAATAGTTTGTCCAAAGTCAGCTCATAAATAGTATAGCTGGGATTTAACCCCAGTTCAAGAGTAAGCCTTGTCACTGTGACTCTCTGTGAGCCCTACCACAGGAAGAGATTGCCACTGGATCTTGGTTCCCTAGAGGCCACCAAATGTCAAAATAAAAATGATGTGATCCTCAGAGATCAGATGAACTGTCACACACTTGCTAAGGCCTATATTGTGGTTTCCCAAAGAGTTTTGTTTGACCCTTGGATAACCTTGACCACTATTTTCAAATACAACAGGCAGTTGAGCTTTCGGGGTTTTCATTTAAAATCAGTGTGTTCTAAAAACGAATTTATTATCTTCCCAACCAAAACGTCTATAGCGTAGATCCCAATTATGGTATGTCCAGTCACTCAAACTAGAAGCTCTGGAATTGACTTTGCCCCTCCCCCGCCTCCCTCCAGACTAATCACCAGTATCCGCAGAATCTCACATTCATTCCCATCTCTCTATCCCTTGATTCAGGGATTCATCCCCGCTTCCTGAAACCGTTTTAACAAGCCCTTCCTTCTCCTTTACTGCCTCATGCCCGCACTTCCCATTTGGTCCAGTTTAGATTATGTGGTCTGTTGGAAACCAATCATTGTCTCACTAATAGAAAGAGGCTGGTCAACCTTAGTGGGCCCTGAACCACGCGGGTCATGTTAAGGAATCCCACAGTGGTCCATTGATAAAATCGTGGCACCAGCAGTCATCCTCAATGCCCTCACGCCTCTCCCTCACCCTTGCAAGACCTTGGCATAATCCCAACTCTAGTTAAATTTCACGTTTAACCAGCAGCTGAGCTTGGTAGGAAAAACCACTCATACTGACTGGTCTCACTGAGGAGCTCAGACCACAAATGGGTCCCCAGTGCAGCCTGGATAGCTATTGGGCAACATGTCTCTCCTCTGGCCTGCAGTGTTACTCTCAGCTGATGACCTTGCTCATGGTTTCCCTGAGAAAGGAAAAGCATCCAGAAGAGGCATTCCTCATACTCCCCCCACTAGACCACCCGCCTGACGGATCTCCTGTGTCTCCCCTGCCCCAGCCCCTCAGTGTCCCTCTGGTCAAGTTCCCACCCTCTAGCCAGAGTGATTACATGATCACTCATCAGATAAGACCCAAACTCCTTACATGACCTGGAGGTCCTCCCTGGCCTACCCACCTGCAGGCCTCTGATTTCATCTCCCTTGCTCTCTCCCAAGCTGTCTCTGCCCTTCCCACACTGGGCTTGCTTTCTCGCCAACACTTGGCGCACATTCCCACCTCAGGACGTCGGCACATGCTGCTTCCATGGCCGGAGTGCTCTTCCCCCAAAGGTGTGTGTGTGTGTGTGTGTGTGTGTGTGTGTGTGTGTGTGTGTGGTTTGCTCTCTCATTCCTTTCCAGTCTTTGCTGAAAGTGCCCTTCCAGAGAGGCCTTCGCTGTAGCCACAAGAGCGCCTCCACACCTCGTCGCTCTGTTCATTCCCTGCTTCGTTTTGCCCTTAGCACTGATCGCACTGACATATTATACATTTATTCCTTTATTGTCTCCTGCTACTGGAATGTTAACTCCCTGACAGCAGGGAGTCTGTGTCTTTTGTTCATAATGGCACCCCTGACATCTGGTACAATGCCTAAAACATGTTAAGTGCTCAGTAAATATTGGTTAGATGAGTGATGAGCAGATGAATGAATGAATGGCGCCTCGCTTTCTCTGGTCTACAGTCCAGAGTTTTTAGCCTGGCATTCAAGGCCCTGGAGGACCTGCCCCAAACATTAGGTTTCATCCCTGCTCCTTCCACTTTCCTCAGTCCCTTCCTGGGCCCTGAGTCCCAATGATCTCCCTCCTCCTTTCCCGACCCGTCCATACCCTCCATTATTTCCTCGTGTTATTTCCGATCTGGGAAGCCCTTTCTTCCTTCCTTGAGAAAATTCTACTTATTATTATTCAAGGCTCAGTATCAACGTCTCTGGAAAACCATCCGGCCCTTGCAGGTGGGGAGTGGGATGACTTCTGTGCTCTTACAGAGGGTCCCTCACCCACGTCTGGCCGGCACTACCCCTCTTTCTGCCCTAAAGGCAACCCCAGCGCTCTGAGGTCAGCAGATCCGCTCACTTCCTCTCAGGCTTGCGCTCCTGGGTTTTCACCTCTTTGGTTTCTCTTCTCACAAAAAAGACTGAGGAGCATGTGAGACCCAGGTGGAGACGCCTCTGTTCACCTGAGGACTTGGGCAGGGCAGGATTTTCTGTGTTTATTAAACAAATCCAGGTTTCCCTCCACACAGACAGAAATAGAAACCTCCCCAGACACTCACCACTGCGTGTCTCTTTGCTGGCGACCTGCTTGCTTTAGAAGTCAGGGAGGAGGAGGAAGCTTGGACTGTAGGTGTGTGATGTCAGTGCAGAGGAGAGATTTTGATTTCAATCCCACGAAAGAAACCAGAACATGTCAAGCAAGGGCCGTGATAGAGGAATATGTAAACCTAGGCCCCTCCTGCAGATGGCTTTTCCCTCCTGCTCCAAATTGCAGCCCACGGTTTTAAATGGCAAGGGGGAAGCACAGAGGCTGTGATTTTCACCTGAGAAGATTCACTTTCAACTTGAGGAAGTGGTGGGCAGAGAACAAGCACACAGTCTATTTCCCGCCAGTGTCAGGGCATAAACAAACTGCAAGGAGGTAGTACAAATAAAGGGAACAGGGAGTGTGGTTTCCAAGCAAAGCAGGCCTCAAGGTTTTTGTGAGGGTGTCAGCCACCCCCAGCCGGCCCTGCCATCTTGCCCACACCGGGCACCCTGTGGTCAGGTTGCTGCCATTGCAGCTTTGAAGCAGGTGTGTCCTGAGCCACTGGGAGCCACTCAAAGCCTGGGGGGGAGGAGGGGTGCCTGGAAACCACATCACAGACAGATCCTTATAAAGCCACCCATCTTCTCCAAAGGAGCAACATTACAATCAGGTGGCACATTCTTCATAGGAACTGACAAAACAGAGATTCGAGGAAATAGCCAAAGTGATGCCACAGGAGCAGCACCTTACTTAGCCATCTCCTCATTCCTTTAAAATTGTTAGTCCCTGGCCAGGTTGCTCGGTTGGTTAGAGCGTCGTCCCGGCCAAGGTTGTGGGTTCAATCTCTGGTCAGAGCACAGGCAGGAATCAACCAATAAATGAGTAAACGAGTGGAACAACAAATTAATGTTTCTCTCTCTCCCTTCCTTTCTCTCTCTAAAATCAATACAAACTGTTAAATTATACTTAAAGTCTTTTAAAATGGGCAAAAATGTATGGTGCCTACAATATTCTACCAGTGGCCAGCGGGGGTCTTGGGTGGGGGAATGCATCTTTTGAATGAAGGAGGAAGTGGAACTTTAAACACAAATAAAAAAGGATAAGAGACCTAGAGAACCATTTCCTCTCAATGGGTGGTTCTCAAACTTTTTGGTGCCAGGACCCCTTTATATTTCTTTAAATGATTGGAGATCTCAAGGAGCTGTTATTTAGTGTATGTGGTTATATCTACCAGTGGATACTATATAGAAATTAAAACAGAATTTTTAAAAACAATTTTTATTAATTTATCTAAAATAACAGCATTACATTTATGTATTGTTTGATGTTAACATGTTATATTTTTATGAAAAATAGCTTTCCAAATGAAAAATGAAATGGTTCCCGAAATAGAAGACAGCTGGATTCTTGTATATATTCTGCATTCAGTTTGTTGTGATGTCAGGTTGTCTGCTTCTGGAAAACTCTAATGTGCATTCATGAGAGAATGACAGTGGAAAGAGCAAATACCCTAGTATTAGTATGAAAGTCGTTTTGATTTCATGGGCCTCCTGCCAGGTCTCAGGGACATTCAGGGGTCTCCAGCCCATACCTTTGGAACCACTATTCCAGCTCGGTGCACCAGCTAAAATAAATATCAAACCTTTGCTTGGCTTACAAGCCACTTACATGGCATCCCTTCTTAGTATGTGCAATAGGCAGAATTATGAGTGACCCATTTCCTGCTCTCTGGTGTGCATATTCCTGTATAATTTGGGGAACTTGTGAATATGATGGGATAGTCACTCCCATGATTAGGTTATGTATATTGCATAGTTGGCTTTAAGAATGGAGACTATTCTGTGGGTATCTGAGCTAATCAAGTGAACCCTTAAAAGGGCTCCTCCTGAAGAATAGATTGAAGAGTGCAATTTCATTCAATTGAACACAAGTGAGATTCTCTGTTGCTGGCTTTGAAGGTGAAGGGAACCATATGGCAAGGAATGCAGGCAGACTTCACAGCTGAGTTGACCCCTGGCTGATAGTCAGCAAGGAAACAGGGACCTCAGTCCTACAACCACAAGGAACTGAATTCAGCCAATAACTTGAATGAACTGAAAAGGATTTTTTCCTCTGAGCCTCCAGAAAGGATTGCAGCCTGGACAACGGCCTGATTCAACCTGGGATACCCTGAGCAGAGAACCTGGTCACCCGCACCTGAATTTCAGACCTACAGAACTGTGAGATAATGAGTGAGTATTGTTTTAATCTGCTACGCTTGTGGTACGGTTATACAACCGTGGAAAACTAATACAATATGTATGGTTTTAAATTTATTTTTAAATCACACAAATAATCATAAATACATCTTCCTTGTAAAAAATGAAAACATTATTGAGAGATTAAAAGTTCCTTTTGACTCCCCCCCATCCTTGCCAATCTTGAGCCTCTCCATATCCCTTTTTTCTAGGGGTATGGTATGAATACCCCCTTTGTTGGATATGAATCCTTCCTTCCAGACCGTTTTCTATCCATTCATGTGCATATGTATGTACCAACAGAAAATATATAATTCTGCTGTGGTTTATTTATTGTTCTTACTTTAACTTCAGAACATTATTGGGATGATTGGTTTTCCACCTCTGTCTCTCAGGTTATTCACAGCTAGAATGTCCCTGCTCAGTTATAGGTTCAATTCCAAGCCACCAGAGTGACATTGGTGGCTCTCTTGTTCCAAAGTAACCTGTAATGGTCATCTGGTCCCTGCCTTCATCCAGCACTGGAACATCAAGGAACTTCAGAACGTCCTTCACTAACTCTCCACTGATTTAAAGAACAATGAATAGTGTGGCCTTCTCAGAAACAGACCTATGGCATGCACCAGCCTTACCTCCGGGAGCTAGGACGAATCTTTGCAGCGGACCACAGTGCCAGCCTCTGGAGGGTGGTACCTTGCCCAGGAAATAACCCCCCATCTTAGCTTCTGATAGAACCGTCAGAAGCAGGTTTTCCAAGGTGGCTTTAGTGCTAGGCGCTCAGAGAGAAGTCCTTTCTCAAGCTAGCTTGGCCTTCAGACTCACAGAGCCGATGGGCCACAAGCCTGTGTGTGAAACGTGGGCACGTGCTGCATTTTTGTAGCGGAGGAAACATCAGCAGGGGCCAGTTGGCAATGCCCTTCCTGCTTTGCTAAGCTCATCTCATCCTGTGCCCCCCTGACATCACAGAGGTCCTGACATTTTATAACAGCACAGACATGCCCTTTCGATGTTTGGCCTTTTGTGATGTTGAGTTTGCCAGGGAAGCTGTGGCTGCCTACTTGCTCTGGGTGGGCAGGAAACCTTGCCAGTTCATAAATCCTTGGCTAGAGAGTGCCCATCGACAGGGGTTACACTGACCACCTCCCTGCATAGGCGGTACTTACCCACCCACATCCCTGATCCACGATTTTCCATGCTTCCTGGCTACTCAGGTAGGACCGTCCCACACCTATGAAAGCACAGGTGTGTGGGTGTGGCGCGCTGCCCCGAGGGGGGCCACAGCCTTTGGATGGGAATGCACGCATGGGGCAGGGGCTGACTCCTTGTACTTCTGTGTTGATGTGAGCATATGTTTCTGTTCCCATTTCTGGTGAAATCTTCAAGCAGATACAATCACTAAGGTTCACCCAAGAGGAGAAACGTGCTTTGGGCGCCTACAGACAGGGGTTTGAGTGAGTCTTGAAAGTAGTTCAGGGCCACTGGGGACAGGCTTCTAAAGGTGACTTCAGAGAGTGGAAATACCCCAAACTTTCCTTCCACAGTCAATTTCCTTAGGCGAGGGGGGAGAAAGCTGCCCCGAAATTAGGCGTCCAAGGTGGGGTAGTCTGTGATATATTCGGGCTGCTAAGTCCAACAGGGTGAGGGCTCCCTGTCTCCCCACGCTAGAGATGTTCAGGGAGCTGGGGTTTTTGTGACGGCGACCTGGGTACCGGGGACTGGAGTGGGGACTAGTCAGGGCCGGGCGGGGCGAGGGCGGAGCGGGCGCCGCTGCGCTGACCGCCGCTGCCGACAGGGGGCGGCCGCGCCCACTTCCTCCGCTCCGCCTCGGCCGAGGGACCCGCGTCGGCGAGCGGCGCCTCCCGGTGTCTGCGGCGGCGGCTCCCCGACCGTGCGGGCTGTGGAGGAGCGGCTGCGAGCGAGCCTGGTGGCGGTGGCAGCCGACGCTTCGAAGCCCGCGGCCAGGTTTGCGTGCCGGCTGCCCGCATGGACGCGGCGCTGAAGCGGAGCCTCTCGGAGGAGCCGACTGAGCTCCCGGCGTCCGTCCGGGACTTGGAGGAGGAGGAGGAGGAAGAGGAGGAAGAGGGGATGGAGCAAGAGCTGGAGGAGGAAGAAGAGGTGGACCCCCGGATCCAGGTAGGGCGCGCGGGGGGCGCCCCGGATCCCGACCCCGCGAGGGCCGCCGCGGAGGTCGGCGTCTACACCTACAGCTGCCTCGCAGCCCCCGGTGCTGCGGTCTGCGGGTCTGGAAGAGTGGGTCTGAATCCTCGGTTTCACCCGGTTCGTGGGGAGCTGCAGTGCCCGCGTGAATGCGGCCTGGCTAGATTGCGGGGATCCCCGCAGACTCCGGGCAGGACCCTGGGGTCGCCGCAGCGTGCTCAGCGGTTCTGTGGATGTGCAACAAAGGGAAAAGGGGGCGGGGGCGCCATGCGGGTCTGGGGGTCCCCGGCCAAGCTCCGGGCGCCGCGTGCATTGCACGGCCTCCTGGCCGGGAAGGAGAGGTCGGCCGCCAGGTGGGCGTTGTCCGCCCTGCTGCCCGGGCTGGCACCGGTGCCCTGCGTTCGGAGTCTTCCTTCACCTGGCGCAGGTGCCCGGCCCGAGCCATCTTCCTCCTTTGATTCATTGTTACCAAACTGAAGGGTTTATTGTCCCCCCCCCCCTCCCTGACTCAACCTTGCACTTAGCCTCGAAGGTTTAAAACCCAGCTTTTCCTTGTTATGAGGTTGAGTGTGAACAGGAATCAGGAACAACTGATGCGCAAAGCAGACGCGAGGCGAAGGCGAGGGGATTGGCCTGGCTCTCCGCACCTCCATTTCTAAGGGAGATGATTAAAAACCAATTTCCAAGCCTGGATCTAGGAGTGACAGCTTAACCTCTTCACCCTCCAGGCAAAACGCATAGCAAATCCCGTTTCCAAGACCGTTTTTCTACCCTTTGCATAAATCGTTTTTAAAAATATATTGCTTTGAAGTATATCCTTCCATTCCTGAAGCCCTAATTGAGTTTCAGTGCGCAGATCAATTAAAAGCTCATTTAACTCAGCTGTTTCTATTTAAATGAATTGTTTTGGCAGATTAGCCAGATAAAGATCAGGTGGGAAATGTTTGCATTAGAAATCTTATTAATTAAAATCGTCAGTTTGAACTACTACCATGTTTTCTTGGTAGGGGAATTCTGTTAACAAGATCCTTTGTTTGCAGAGTAAAATGAGTTAACTTCATGCTGGCCACTTTTTACCGAGTCTCATTTTGTAAATGTTTATTTAAAGGTATTTTTTTTAAAAGCTAGTTTAAAAATACCTAGGGAGATTGAATAATTGGCAGTTTGAAAAGAAAAGATTTTCATCTTTATAGAAAAATACTCAACCACCAATGAGTTAACGTCAGAATTGTGCCCTTGGTTGAAAACATTTCACTGGGTTTATACTTGTGGCTTGGCCTTGTTTATTTATTTTTTATTGTCTTTTCTGCAAAGTTCTTTGATTCGGCTCCGAAACCATTGTAACAGGTGGATTTTCCTGAAGGCACAAACCTGGAATAACTATTTGACCTTCTAAGAAAAGACAAATTTCTGGGACTTTCTGACATTGCAGATCAAGATAAAGTTTTCAGAAATGCTGACATGCACTTGCTCTTCTGGCCAAGGCTCAACTATTTTCCTTGAGAATTAATACTGACTTGTCCCTCTTCCCACAAATGGTGCTGGAGTAATTTTGCAGGTAATGGGCTGAGTCATACTGGAAACAAAAGACAATCCCTTAAATCTTTTTTCTCCCTCTGTTCTTCTTTAGGGAGAATTGGAGAAGTTAAATCAATCCACGGATGACATCAACAGACGGGAGACTGAACTTGAGGTACAGAAAGCCGGGCCCCTGTCCTTGTTGAAGTGACACCAGAATGGTTAATTTTGTTTTAGTCGCTGGAGGGTGGTTGCTGGCGTCCCCTCCTCGGAGTTGAGCAATAGCCTGCTGTCTGACTGAATCAAGTACACCACTGAGCCCAGCTTGTGGGTGGAACACATATGGATCTAATTTCACATGTTGTTTTTCATCATGGAAGCTCCGTGGGGCCCAAACCAAGGGCTTTATACAGGCTTAAGCCCTAAAGTTAATGTGTCTGTGGAAGAGCTAAAGACCTGAGGGGGAAATGAGCTGACCTCTTTAATGGAGCAGAATAAAGGAGCTCACAAAGTCTCTGCAATACTTTCAGGCGGTTCCTTACATTGTTCTTGGAAACATGCTTGCTCAGACTTAACCCTTTTTTTACTTTCCTGCTCTAATGATTCACCCCCCCTTCGACGTTCCTGCTCATCTCTTTATCGTCGGCTTGTGTAGGATATAATCATCTTAATGGTGAGGAAAAGCTGTTTAGACTGGAAAGGGCTTTCCTGCTGGGAAGCATCTTGAGCGACTAGAACTCATTTGAATTTCTTGAGCACCTCCCAACCTGAGTGTAAACAGATTAGCATTCTTTTTTGTTATTGTTAATCCTCACCCGAGGATATCTTTCCATTGATCTTTTAAAGAGAGTGGAAGAGGGTGGGAAGACAGAGAGAAACCTCATCTCACAGGATTGGTTGCTTCCTGCAGGAGCCCTGACCAGGGCCCGGACACAGGGAGGAGCCTGCAACCCAGATACCTGCCCTTGGCTGGGATTGAACCCAGGGACCCGTTGGTCTGTAGGCTGACACTCTATCCACTGAGCCAAACCAGCGAGGGCCAGATTAGCATTCTTCACAGCTACCGATTGGTCCCCTGCCTTTTCAGGAGTGGTTGGTTTTACCATCCATCAGCAGATCTGAACAACCCCCGCATATGTCCAGGAGCCTGAGAATGGTGTCAAGAGCTGAAGGAGCTCAGGGAGCTGCTGGGTGGACCTGTTTCTGTAGCAGGAGAAATAGCAGGGAAGGTCAGTGGAGAGGGCAGGAAGCATCTGGTCCCTAAAAGTGAGGGTGCAGGTGGTAGGAAGGTAATCTACCAGCAATACACTGGCAACCTCGACTTCTGCCTGCCTGCCGCCGAGGCCCTGGGTGTGGGAGTGGGGTTTAAAGCCTGTCTTCTGAGCCGTGTGTGAAGGGTTAACCCCTCTAGCGCCACGGTAGGTGGCCATGAACACTGGCTGCGCTTCTCCCCCAAGTGGAGTAAAATCTGAGTGTTTATTTAAATTCTTTGCACTTATGATGAATCGAGTCTCTTTGTTGGGCAATTGAAATCTCTCAGAACCTCAGATTTGTAATTCATGAAACAACACCAAAAGCCCTACTACGTCTATAGGGATTTACAAAGTGTTTTCACAAGCTTTGTCTCTTTCTGTCCTGTCTCAACAGGCTAATGTGCTGTCCAATACCGCCACTTGTGGCTATTTGAATTGAAATTAAATAAGATTAAAAATGCAGTTCCTCAGTCACGGTAGCCACACTTTAAGAGTTCAATAGCCCCTGTGTTGGACAGAGCAGAGAGCACCTCCACCATCATAGAAAGTTCTAGTGGACAGCATGGCGTTGGAAAGTAGGGGTGATGGCGACTGCCTCTTCAGTTGGGGACACGGTGGCACAGTGTCCTCTCGGTTCAATGACAGCAGGGAGCCAGGTCATTGTCCATATCCCCCCAGCTCTCATGGTCTCCCGTCCCAAGTGTGAATAGACGAGTTGGAAACAGTGTTTGTATTTGGATGCCTGCTCGATGCCGGCCACTGTTCTGCTTGCGCACACTTACCTTCTGGGGGTAAAATGGTTTCATGTGTTGAACTCCTTGTAGCCCTGATTCCCGAATCCTTTTTCTGAATGCACTCAGGTATGTGCGTGTCACAGGAAGCCACAGGACAGCTGTTTCCTGGCTTGCTCTGGAGGGCGCTTGGCAGCTGCGAAGAGAGGTGGCCAGAGCTGGCCTGAGTCGCTGGCTGCCCTTTTCATGGTATTATTAGAACCAAGATGGACTCTGAAATATAATGCCAGCTGTGTAAGCAAGGAAAACGTCCCTAGGAGCCACATTAAAAAGTAAAAAGAAACAGCTGGAATGGACTTGAATCTATTCCATTTAACCGAGAATGTTCCGGATAGCATACTTTTAACATGGCATCCATAGCAAAAGTCATCGAGGTCTTTTACATGAACTCTTCGGAATCTTGTGCATGTTTTACACCTTCAGCACATCTCAGTTTGGACCGGCCACTCAGTAGCTCTGTGTGGCCCGGGCAGCCCAGGGCTAATAGGTGTTTCCTGCGAGTCTCCCAAAGGAGCAGAGGGATTCGGCCCCAGTGCGGCTCTGTGGACGCCCGTCACGCTCCCAGAGCCCAAGGAGAGTTGGGTGTCGCCGAGTGTCTGTGGTGGGCTGTCCTCCTTCCCTCAAGCCCTGGGCCCCAGCCTTGTGTCAGGCACTTTTTTGGCCACTGCAGACACGTGGGGGAACCAGACAAAGGTCTTGCCCTCAGGGAGTTTACATTTGGATTGGGGTGGGGCTGGGGGTGGGGCACGGAGAGGTGGCTGATAATTCCTGATTGTAGGAACTACTATAGAAGAGGGAGGTGACAGGCTGTGAGAGAGGGGGCACCCGAGATAGCTGAGCAGAGATAGCTGAGCAGGGATAGCTGAGCAGAGATAGCTGAGCAGGGATGGCTGAGCAGGGATAGCTGAGCAGGGATGGCTGAGCAGGGATAGCTGAGCAGGGATGGCTGAGCAGGGATAGCTGAGCAGGGATAGCTGAGCAGAGATGGCTGAGCAGGGATAGCTGAGCAGGGATAGCTGAGCAGGGATAGCTGAGCAGGGATGGCTGAGCAGGGATGGCTGAGCAGGGATAGCTGAGCAGGGATAGCTGAGCAGGGATAGCTGAGCAGGGATAGCTGAGCAGGGATAGCTGAGTAGGGAGAGCTGAGCAGAGATGGCTGAGCAGAGATGGCTGAGCAGAGATGGCTGAGCAGAGATGGCTGAGCAGGGATGGCTGAGCAGGGATAGCTGAGCAGGGATAGCTGAGCAGAGATGGCTGAGCAGAGATGGCTGAGCAGAGATGGCTGAGCAGAGATGGCTGAGCAGGGATAGCTGAGCAGGGATAGCTGAGCAGGGATAGCTGAGCAGAGATAGCTGAGCAGGGATGGCTGAGCAGAGATAGCTGAGCAGGGATAGCTGAGCAGAAGCGGCAGAAGCCAGTCCCTGTGCAAAGAGGAGCAGATGGCGTGAGTGGAGGGGGTGGTGCAGGGGTGTGCGCCAGAGGATGTGGGACAGGAAGCAGAGCATTTTGATACACGGTTGATTCTCATTATTCATGGTAGTTGTTTTCTTTTTTTAAATGTACCACAGTTTTTAATTTTTATTTTTTTTAAATTCATTATTGTTTAAAGTATACATATAGTATTACATACCAGTATGTCTCTTTTTCCCCCATTGACCTCTCCCCGGCCACCCCACCCCCCTTCGTGGTTGTTTTCTGTAAAGTAGCTGTGAACATTGAATCAGTGAATCCTGAACCATTGCTCCCAGAGGGGAAATGAGGCCAGACGCTCGCAGGACCCTCGCCCCACCTTAGGTTCCTGTGAGTCTCTAGTCACGTTTTTGTCAGCACATCGACACAACCTGGTTTTATGTGTGTTCCCATTTAAAGTCACCGTATTTAATATATGTGATTGATTCATTAATGTTGAACTCATGGGCAAGAGCACAGCCTCATGCCTGGATGAAGCCTGTTTAACACCCGAGCTCTCTGTGACCCGTCACAGCCTCCTTGGGCTGAGGGCCACCGGACAGCACGTTGGCACTCAGCTTGCAGGCCGGTTTAAACAGCAGAATCACCAAGTGGACCGTGGGAAGGATACTGTTCAGGGTATGAGAGCTGAAACCGGAAGCGGAGGGTCTTTGCTTGACCTCGGCTGGGAGCACCCGCATTGGGTGACGCTGTGCACGTCCGCTCTGTGCATGTCCACGGATGAGCACAGAAGCGCACGGACGTTGATTTGGAATCATGAGTAAAGTAATGAGTGTGGCTTCTGTAAAGAATGAGGATTGGCCTGAAATGATTCCGAAGCCCCTAGAGGAGGGTCTTACGCTGTACACATTTCCTTTGCCTTCACTTTTTGAATATTACCTGGAGTGCCTAGCACTCCCCCGGACTTTGTCTGACTCTGATTAAAGTGAATTGATGACCAGGCTTGTGGTGGCTGCTGCTTTGCTCACAGAGTGTGGCTTGGTTGTCGCTGGACAGCCATAGGCTGGGGTGCAGGCCTGGGTTCACCTTTAGGATCCCATCTTTCTCCTCCTCCTTTTCCTTCTCCTCCTCTTCCTCCTCCTCCTCTTCCTCTCCCTCCTTCTCCTCTTCCTCCTCCTCTTCCTCCTCTTCATCTTTAAATCGGAGGTTACCAAGAGGCCTCTGGATGCCGGCCACCTGCATGTCGCCAGTTGGACGTCTGCCTCTTCCTGCAACCTCACTTTGCCTCTGACCTTGTTTGAACAGAGCTGTGTCCCCTCTGCACTCTGATTGCTATCGGGAGGGCCAGCCTTTCAAGCTGTTGAAGGGAATAACCTTTTAACCAGAGAGGCCCTTGGATATAAGCCTGATGTTTCAAATGAAGAAAGTAAAGGCATTTTCCCACAGACACATCCTTGAGTGTTTGTTGAGCACCTACTAGGCGCTAAGGACAGTTTTAGGTGGTGGGAGAGAGCAGGGAAGAGAATGGACGGAACCTGTCTTACGTTGTGGGGGGAGGAGATGCCGTTAACAGTGCGCACCCCAGTAGTCACTGTGCTAAGGAGGAAAGGTCAGGAGGGGCCTGGGCCGTGTGGGTGCTGTGGGGAGAGGGCAGGGAGGAGGGGCTCAGGGTTCTATGTAGTGGGTGGGAAAGACCTCGTCTGGAGAGAGTGAGCCTCCCTCCGGGCCATGTGGGGAAGAACATTCCAGCCAGAGGGAGTGGCCACTGCTAAGCTGAAGGTGTGACCTGGTTGAGGACCAAGCAAGGGGGAACTAACTGGTGTGCTGGGGGTGGGGGAGCGATGGATAGAAGAGGAGGAGAGATTCAGAGAGAGAACTGGGTCATTCAGGTGAGGAGGGAGAGGAGAAGGAGAAGGAAGAGGAAGAGAAACAGGAGGAGGAGGAGGAGGAGGAGGAAGGACGCAGGCCTGGTTACCCACATTCAGCTTCTCTGGCTCCCAGTGATCGAAAGCGGCCTTTCCCAGCCTGCCCTTCCCCGGGGAGGCAGAGTTGTTAGTGGTAAATGTTCGGGCTCTGCCCCTCCTTGCTTGGGTGGGGACGGATGGAAAAAGCGTTTGATTCTGGACACTTGTGTTCCCCAAACTTTCATAAGGCCTGCGCCCAGAATCTGCCTTTTCCCCCTCCAGACACCAGCAGACAATTTCTCTTAAAAATAAAGTTTTGAGCTTGGAAACTCGGGGGTGGGAGAGCAAAGGGAGTGGTGGATTGGGAGGGCCTCTCTCTAATGAATATTAACACAAGTCAGGGGAAGAGAGGAATTCTTTCCTGAAAAGATAATGTTGTCACATCTTAGCACCTTGGCCTTGAAGGCCCATGAGGTTTGGTGTGCATGTTTGTGTGTGTGTTATGTGTATGTGGTTTGTGGGTCGTGTGGGTGGTTTGGTGTTTGTGTGGTGTATGTAGTACATGTGGTATGTGTGTGGTATATATTGTGTTTGCAGTGTGTGTATTGTGTGCATGGCGTGTGTGGTGTATGGTGTGCATGTGTGTGGTGTGTTTATGTGTGTGTGTGTAGTGTGCATGACTAGATGTGTGCTGGGGGAAGGCCCTATAAGACTTCAGTTGTGTTTCGGAGAAAGTACTAGGGAGTGCGTGAAGTGATACATGGATGAGGGGAAGTGAGGAATAACTGTTCCTTGAAACTGCCCAGTCCGGGCTGGGAGGGGCCCTGACCTCTTTGTACCCAGGTGAGATCTGGTTCAAGTGAAGGGTGGCCTAGGGGCATTCATGTCACAAACACACAGCCCGTCCTGTGGGCTGAGTCCTGTGGGTGAGTCCTGTGGGCTGAGTCCTGTGGGCGAGTCCTGTGTGCGTCCCGCAAGGGAACCTCAGACACAACCTGTGCCCTGGACGAGCTTGCTGACTTCTGGATGGACCATGTGGTTAGGAGTGAGAGGGCTGTGCAGGGCCCTCAGGAAGCCAGGGTGGGGCTTGTGGACTAGGAGGCACAGAGGTGAGGCCTGGAGACCCAAGCCTTTGGGAGGTCTGTTAACATCCCAGGTCGCCTGGAAGTGGAGGCGGGAGAGAGCTGACACTGCAGACATCACCTGCAGCTTGACCAGTGTTATGACTCTGGCCATTGGCTGGTGGTAAAGACAGATACACCTGAGGTCTTTATGACTGGGCACCTCTGTGATCTGGGCTGGGGCTGCTGCCTTCCCCACAGCCCTGACCTGAAGTTTGGCCATCAGAAAGGTAGGACTTCGGGCTTTCTGCTTTGAGGACAGTCCCCCCCACACCACGGCTGGGATGTCAAGAGACAGTAACTTTTTTTTGCTTTTCATTCTCACCTGAGGGTATTTTTTCAATTGATTTTTAGAGAGAGTGGGAGTTAGGGAGAGAGGAGAGCGAGAGAGCAAGAAAGATAGAGAGAGGGGAACATCGATGTGAGAGAGACACATCGACTGGTTGCCTCCCGCCTGTGTCCCAACTGGAGCCGGGATTGAACCTACAATCCAGGCACATGCCCTTGACCAGGGATGAACCCATGATGCCTCCGTGTGCGGGCCAACATTCTAACCACTGAGCAACCCTGGCCAGGGCAAGGGACGGTAACTTTTGACCCAGCTATTGCACTTGTAAGAATGTATCCTAAGGGAATAACTGGGCAAGGATATAGGTCTGATAATGTTCATTGCAGCATTGTTTAAAAATGTTGGGGAGACACTAACCCTAACCTCAGCCCTAATCCTAGCCTTAACCCTAACCATAACCCTAACCATAACCCTAACCCTAGCCCTAACCCTAACCCTAAAAAAAAAAAAAAAAAAAAAAAATGTTGGGGAAGTATAAATCCGAATGACTCTCAATAGGAGTTTGGTTAAAGAACTGAATACAATGCACACGCAATGGTTGCTAGAATCTAGGGGCCTTAAAATGATGACACAGCCTGTTATTAACAGAGAAGACATCTGAACGGGAAAGAGCAGATTCCGGGAGAGCAGTAGAATGGTGCTCTCTTCTTTAAATTAAAATATGTCTATATGCATGACAGTGCCTGGGAAGATTCCACACCAGGTATTTATTCCTGGAGGGGAGATGAGTGACATTTATGTTTCTGTACTTTCCTATAGTTTCTGATTATTGCATAGAATTTGTACTACTTGATAGTCAGAAAGGAAAAAACAAAAGCCAAAGCCATGGGGAAGGGGCGGGGGTAGGGTTGGCATCAGGTGACAGAAGGTGGCGTTGGGTTAGAATCCAAGGTCAGCTGACTTTTATGGGCACGTGGCCCCTTGGTGTGAGTCTTGTCATCTATGAATTGGGGCGGGTGGGGGGCGGCTCAGGATTCTTGTCCACACCCCTGGGTGGCTGGAGGACAAGAGGAGGGGCTGTGTGAAGGGTACTGGGATGGTTGCGCAGCGCGGTGCAGGAGCGGTCTCCCGGGGGTGGGGCTGGCAGGGAGCAGCCTAGATGCAGGGCAGGCTCCGACGAGATGTCCATTGGAGCCAGGCCCGCCACGGGGGCTGGCGATGGCTCTGCTCTCCTTCCCAGGCCCTCCTGTGATGTTGTTGTTTGTTGTTAGTGACTGGCCCTGGGCAAGGGGCCAGAGAGAGGGCTTGTGCAGGCCAGGATGACGGGGACATGGACTTTGCATTCAGTGGAGCAGCAGGGCTTTGCCCTGTGACTGGTCGGTTGGACTGTGCAGATCGGTTTGTCTCCGGTGACCCCTGCTTCGTCAGGGCCTGTCTTCTCTCGGGAGTTGCCTGGCACTTACTAGGTGCTCAGTAGATATTTGAGTGGATGAACAGCAACAGATTGCCCCCTCATGGCTGCGTGACCTTGGGCAAATTGCTTCATGTCTCTGGGCCTGTTTCTTCTTCCCCATCATGGTGCATAGAGAGCTACCAAACATTATTGCTGTCACTGGAGCAGAGCGGTGAGGGCTGCAGTGTGGTGGGAAGGGTTTTGTGTCCATTCTGGAATGTCATTCCTGCCTGTCCTTCCCCATGATGGTGCATAGAAAGCGACCAAACATTATTGCTGTCACTGGAGCAGAGCGGTGAGGGCTGCAGTGTGGTGGGAAGGGTTTTGTGTCCATTCTGGAATGTCATTCCTGCCTGTCCTTCCCCATGATGGTGCATAGAAAGCGACCAAACATTATTGCTGTCACTGGAGCAGAGCGGTGAGGGCTGCAGTGTGGTGGGTGCTTGTAGGAAGGGTTTTGTGTCCATTCTGGAATGTCATTCCTGCCTGTTTTTGTCTCCTAACTGTCCTTCAACAGTAATGACTGCTCATGGTAATAATGAGTGCCTACTGTGTGCTAGGCCCTTTCCTACACACTTCATAACGCCTTTATGTGGTAGATATTTATCATCCCCATTTTGCCGATAACAAAACTGGGGCATAGAGTTCAAGTGTCTTGCTCTAGAGCAGATGCTCAACCTCAGCTCTGTGGACGTCATGGCCTGGATAATTCTTTGTTTTATGGGGCTTGTCCTGTGCATCGTAGCAGCATCTCACTAAATGCAATAACAGCACCTCTCCTCCCCAGTTGTGACAATCAAGCATGTCCCCAGTCTTGCAAGTGTCCCCGGGGTGCAGAATGCCCCTGGTTGTGAACTACTACTCCAGAGCAGTGCCATCGAAGTGTGTGGTCCTGCACCAGCCGCCTTAGCCGACAGGAACTGGTTAGAATTAGAGCATCCTGGGCCCCACCCAGAATCGGCATCTCGGGGATGTGGGGCCCTGAGGCTGTCTTACCCAGCACTCCCTGTCTCATGCACTTCCCATCACCCTTACCGCCCTCTGGTGTGTATTCATGGTGTGGAGGGACTTGGCCTTCCCATCTTTTGTCCACAGCATCTCCTTCAGTGTCTGCACACAGGGCCACGAGTGTCGGAATGAATGGATGTTAGTTTTTGCTTAGAATCAAGAGCCCTTGGGGACTGTTGGCTTTGTCCTACGCAGTGTCCTGGAAAACAGACGGGTCCCTCTTCTCCGGGGCCAGCTCTGAAATCGCATTAGTCCCTGGGCTGTCGTTAGGCGGGGCCACCCCTGGGCACAGCCCTTTCGACATTTGGAAACTACCACCTGTGTCCTTCCCCTCCCCAAAGTCCCTCGCTTACAGAGGTCCTAGCTCACGGAGGTCTAAGAGTCTGCCCTGCTTGGTGACGTGGCATTGTAATCATGGCCTTTCCCATTGAAAAAGGATGGCAGGTGTGAATACGGACAAATGGTCCTGATCGACTTAGGGGAGGAAAGATTAGGTAATCCTATATAATAAAGAGCTAATATGCTAATTAGACCGAACAGCTGAATGACCTTCCAGACGACGGACGAAGCCGGGGCTGCGAGGGCTGAGCCCCTTGCACGAAGTCCGTGCAAGGGCCTTTAGTAAAACCATAAAGTGTATGTAAAACTCTGTGTAGTGTATGTATAAGACCAGGTGTCCAGTAAGAGAATATGTGCATACGAGAGAGAGAAGGTCTAGAACACAGGGATTTATAGTGTGGTCCACAGACAGTGAACTGCTTGTTACCAATTAAGGTGAAGTAAATACAGAAATTGAGAGTAAGAGTTTAAAAATTTAAAAACAAAAAGTGACATTTCACTTTTCTAGTTGATTTTTATTGTATTCTACAGAAGCGTTGATTCACAGTGGGCAGGGGTGGGGGCTCGTATTTCCACATAGTTTGAGAAGCGCGGCTCTGGAAAAATGCACCCTCAGATGTTACAAGTGGTGATTGCTAGTTGCTAAGAATGCTGGTGATGGTAATTTTTCATTTCTTGATGTTTTCTCAATTATTTACAATGACCGTATTTTATCATTTTCATAGGGAATGGGGGCGGAGAGAATGAAGCATTATTATAAAAAGATGTCTTTATGAGCCAAAGAAATGAATCTCTATGAAAGGAATTTTGGGAACTATGAAGGCCGGTGGGAAACGTTTTTCCGATTAGTGGTCCCTGCTTTAATTGAAGATAAATCCTGAGGTTGGTGGGCTTGTGTAGTGAATGACTCTGTTGTTAAGCTCTCCTTGTGGTCATTCATGGAGGGATGAAAAGTGCCTTAAAGGCATTTTAGGATTGTCGGCAGCCAAGAAACCCTCATTTATGAAATACACACACACAAACAATCACCAAGATAATAACAGTGGAAAACATTTCAAATATTAAGAATGCCTGAGTTTGAGTATTTGCATCGTTTCTAAATGGATAGACTTGTGGGCACACACAGGCTCTCTTGCACAATCTCATTCACTTGTCGCCACATTAGCAGAACGTTATTAGTATGGGCTGTTGAGTAGAACATAGAAATAGCCATCTGGTGTCTAATAGTGACCCTGTTGCCTTAAAAAAAAATCAGGGTGTCTTCCTTTTAAGCTCTAAAGGCCAATGAGATAATACACCAACTTTCCGGGTCCCTCCGCCGGAACCCGTAATAGAACATAGGCACTTGCTGGTGTAGTAAAGCAAACTTTTGTACAGTGACACGACTGTGCCCCAGGGTTACCACAGATGCCCCCCCTCCTGCCGGGGTGTCCTCACCTCGGAAGGAGACTGGCGGTGGGGTCGATGGACTTGTTGCTGTGCTGGGGGTGATGGCATCTTCAAACTCCCTGGGCGGTAGGGAGCTGTGGTTCCTGTGGATTGTAGCCTTTTGTATTGAGCTGTTCTTTTTCCTTTCCTTTATTTTAAAAATTTTTAATAGAATTTATTGGAGTGACAGTGGTTAATAAAACTATACAGGTTTGAGGTGTACAGTTCTATGATACGTCATCTGTATGTTGTATTGTGTGTGCACCACCCCAGCTCCAGTCTCCTTCCATCGCCATTTATCCTCCTTTACCCTTTTCTGCCTCTCCCCACCCCATGTCCCTCTGCTAATCACTGTACTGCTGTCTGTGGTTTTTGCTGTTTTTTGCTTAATCCCTTCACCTTTTTCCCCCAATCTCCCAACCCCCTCTCTAACAGCTGTCAGTCTGTTTTCTTTACCTGTGAGTCTGTTTCTATTTTGTTTGTTTGTTCATTAGATGCCACATGTGAGTGAAATCGTATGGTACTTGTCTTTTTCTAACTGGCGTATTTCACTGAGCGTAATGCTCTCCAGGTCCCTCCATGCTGTCGCAGAAGGCAAGATTTCCTTCTTCTCACGACCACGTAGCATTCCATTGGGTAAATGTACCCCAGCTTTTTTACCCACTCCTCTACTGACGGGCACTTGGGCAGCTTGAGCTGTTGTTTTGCCTTCTGAGCGTTTATTGTAGAGACCTTTCACTAGCAGAGAGAGAGAGAGAGAGAGAGAGAGAGAGAGAGAGAGAGAGAGAGAGAGAGAGAGAGAGTGTGTGTGTGTGTGTGTGTGTGTGTGTGTATGTGTGTGTGTTTGGCCAGCTCAGGTAAACGCCTATTGAACCTCATCCTTTGGCAGGTCATCCCAGTTATCTGCCCAGCCCTCCTCTCTGAGAGTTGCTTAACCTGCCTGTGGCCACATAGGTATTTCAACAGTAAAGACTGTCGCTTGTATGCAAAGCATCTTAACCCAGGGTTTCGTGATCCCTTGCAGAGCAGCTCTTAGAGAGCTCTTTCGTTTCCTTAAGGGAAGGTGGAAAACGTTTTGTTCTCTTCTTGCCTGATTTTTCCTTTGCTGTGTTTTGCTGGATTATCTGAGAGAGATTCTGAATGTTTGCTGTGACAGAAAGAAACTGCTAGCAGGGAGACAATGAGAGGAACATCTGCTGTTTGTTATAACCGCAGCCAAGCCCACTTAGGAGACACTCTTGTGCCGTTTGGCATCAGACTCAGCCGAAGCATGAGTGGCGTTTGGTTGTCTTCATCCACCCTGCCCTTTTGTCGCCAGCATTGCAAAAGGGTCTGGCTTCTTTCTGGTAGATTTGGAGACTGCAGATTTGATGTTCTCTTTTGTTCCCCACTTTTTGGTTTTATTGGAAGAAGAGATGAAAGGGGTGTTTTTCTTTTTATTGCTCTGGTTACTATTTCTACCCAATAGGTTACACCAAAACATCATAGCTTTATTTTGTCCATGATTTGTGGGCAGGAATTGGGAGAGGGCTCAGCTGGGTGGCTCTTGCTTGGGGGGGGGGGTCTCTAATGCAGTTGGGGGTCAGATGTCAGCTGGGGCTGTGGTCATCTGAAGGCTTGACTGGACGTCCGAGGAGGCCCATGTCTGTGTCTGGCTGTGGACGCTGGCTCTTGGCTGGGAGCTCAGCTGGGATTGTCAACCCGAGTGCTTACATCTGACCTTTCCAGCAGGTGGTCTTAGGCACTCTGACCTCCACATGGGGTCCAGCTTCCCCCACTATGAGCATCCCAAGATGACCAGGTGGACACATCCTGGCCTTTTCTGTCTAAGCCTTGGAAGTCCCATAGTAGCACCTCTGTCATATGCTATTGGTCCAGGCAGCCTGAGCTCACCCAAATTAAAGAGGAGGGGACATAGTCTCCATCTCTCGATGGCAGTAGTGCCGAAGAATTTTGAGCCCCATTTGAAAACTGCCACACTCATGGTGAAGATGTAGGCGCAGTGACTCGTTTTGAGGCCTGCGGGACATCTGTTTCATTCACTTAATAAACAACCACGTTTCATAATGCCTTCTCGATGCTTTAATGGTTAACCAGCCAGCAAAGCAAGGACTTTGGTTAGTGATCCCCGTGACCCTTAAACCAGCAACAATAAAAAAAGCAAAAGGGAGCCAGTGCCTGGCAGAGCTGAGGGTCGTGTGATAGGGAATTCTTTGCTGCTTTGCCCACTTTTTTAACATTTTGTCTGAGAGGAAAATGATGCTACGGCTTTGATGCCTATTAGAAAAAATTAGTGGAACCTAAAGCCAAAGGTACAGTATCTAGGCAGACCCTTTATAAATTCAGGGGAAGGTTCTAGAGCTCTTTGGGCAGCTCTTAACATGCCACTGGTTTTGTTAGCATCTGCACTGGGGAAATAGAATCTTGGTATTGCATGCATTTGCTAGAAATTGCATCTACTCCCCAGGTTGGAACTTGTTAAAGCAAACCACGCTTTAATGCTATGAAATGTGGAGCTAAAAAAAAAAAAAAGTAGGAAAACTTATTTTGGAGCCGATAGAGACCTAAACTCCAAAGCATGTGATGGTAGAAAGCATGGGCTTTGAGTTCAGGAGAGCTGGATCTGAATTCTCCCCTGCTTCTTCACCAGCCGTGCAGTCATGGCAAGGTGCTGAGCTTTTCTGGGTTGTAATTTCCTTCTCTCTAAAATGAGGAGGGCAATACCTGTCTTGCAGGGCTGTTAAGGATTAAATACGTGATGTTTGTAAAGTGCCTGGCACGGTACCTGGCATAGAATGTTCAACAAATGGTGGTCCTTTTCTTTCTGCCCTTTGCTCTTTATTGAATAACTAGAGGCCCGATGCACGAAGATTCATGCAAGAATGGGCCTTCTTTCCCCTGGCTGCCGGCACCGCCTTCGCTCTGGCCGGAGCTGCCTTTTTGCTCCGGCCTGGAGCTGCCTTTCCGCCTTCTCACGCTGCCCAGAGGCCCGGAGCGGCTGGGGCGGTGTGGAATGCCTGTGTCCCGCACCTCCCCCGGCTGCTCAGCGCCTGCATATGCAAATTAACCCACCATCTTTGTTGAGTTAATTTGCATACCCACTCCCGATTGGCTGGTGGGCACCACGAAGGTACGGTCAATTTGCAATCTTACTCTTTTATTAGTGTAGATGGCTCCTACATCAAAGTCCCTAATTATTGAAAGCTTATTATATGCTAAGCATTGCTCTCAGTTCTCACAACAGCTCTTGATGAGAAATGGAGGCACTGAAAGATGGAGTCAGTTCTCCCAGGTCACATGGCCAGTGGATGGGGAGGCAGGATTTGAATCCAGGATCTGAGGCTGGAGCCCATGCCCATAGGTGGTTTGGGAATGCACATTCTGAGGTCCCGCTGAGGCTGGTGAGATGAAAGAATGCTGGTCCAGGACTTAGGGGATCAGGTTTTCAACCCCTGCCCTGACACTCACCAGGTATACATCCTTTGGAGGAATTTATCTCCTGAGGTTTCAGTTACCTATTCTATGAAATGGGAGGAGCATCTGAGCTCAGCGAGGGCAAAGCCTTTTCCATCCCTGATATTGTACAACTGAGATTTTGATTTAGCCTCATGCCAAATGAATTATGAGTCACCCTCAGTCCTGATGATACGGAAAATGCAAAAGGTCAATCTATGCTGCAGTTACTTAAGATTTTATTTTTAGTGAAGCAATGCTTGCACATTGTTGTTTTTTTTTTTAAAAGCCCCAGAGAAGTTTTAATGACCAAAATGAAAGTCCTCTGCCTAATTTCTTCCCACCCCCAGTTGTACGCCAGGAAGCAACCACTGTTAACGTTTTTAGCTGTTTCTTCTGATCATTCCTTTCATGTCTCCAAAGTTACAGCAAAGCGTTTTGACTTTGGTTCTTTTGCATCCTGTGCCCTCCTTTCTTTCCCCTGATTAGCTGCAGTCAGGAGGAAGGTTATCCAAAAGACAGCAGGAGCCAGACAGCCAGCTGGCCTGGAATGCGGTGGGTGGATGCGTGCTTCCAGCTAAATCATCTCTGGAGCTTTCCGAGGCTGGGCCCTGAACGCCCCATCGTGCCCTGATTCTAAAGCTCATGTCAGTTATGAAATGGACCTGGTATTGGGTAACAGCTTGGGTGGTGGTTGAAACATTATCCTGGTGAACGTGCCAATCAATTGTATAATCCATCTAAAATCTAATGTTTAACGAATTGTTGGGGAAAAGTGCGTCTCGAAGTTGAGGAAATATGCTAACGCTTCTTGGTGTGAACATGGAAACCATTCCCGGGTGGTTGAACTCAGTATAAAGCCCTGGTTCAGCAGTTCTGCCTCCTCTTACACAAAGAATCCCGTGGGTTTAAAAACACGTGTGGCCATGAATGAAAAAGCATTGGGTCCTGTCAGTCTTTTTAGCCGAAGTGTGTGTGTGTGTGTGTGTGTGTGTGTGTAGGGTTATGTAACTTTACCCCCTCCTCTCGGGCCTCTTAGGACTGACCTTTGTGCCTGAAGGTTTAAAGGGTTTATGGTTTTTTCCCTTTGTGGTGCTTTGGACCTTTGTCTCTATATATTAAATTCCATTCTGGTGCCTCATTCCTATGTAACAGCAACAAAAAGGTTGAATTGAAAATGAGTCTTTTCCAAATGGACAGACATTCTACAAAATAACTGGCTCATATTATTAAAAAATATCAAGGCCTTGAAAGACAAAGACTAAAGAACTGTTCCAGAATAAAGGAGACGAGAGAGAGATGACAACTACATGCAAGGTGCAGGTCCTGGCTTGGATCCTGGGCCCCCTAAACAATTTCCCCCCCTTTATTAAAGAAGACATTAATGGGACAGTTGGTAATTTGAATAAAGTCATAGCTCAGATTGATAGCTTGGAGGAACATGATGTTCTGATTTTGGTTCTTGTGCCAGGCCCTGTAAGAGAATGTCCTTATCTTTAGGAAATGTGCACGGAAGTATTTTTTTTTTTAGGTTCAAGGAGCACCATGTCTGCATCTCACCCTCATTTTTTCCCCAAGTCTGAAATTATTTTAAATTAAAAATATTTTTTTAAGGTCTTTTCCCCATTCCCAGATCTGCCAATTGCCTTGACTTAGCCTCCAACTGGCAGTGCCTGTCTTTGGCCATGGAATCTTGACATTGGCCATCGCTTCAAAGGGAGCCGTGTGGCCCAGCCTGGCGGGACAGCTGGGCGGGCTGCGATGTCCTGGGGGATGGGCCTGGCTGCTCACATGCTTATCTGGGAATATTTTACAGTCAAGTCAGAGTTCGAAACCAGAGCGGCCTTCTGCCCAGGAGGAACTCAGTTCCACACAGGCCTGAAAAAGAGCCCCAAGACCTTTGTTAACCTCAGAAAAGGGAAACTTACAACAGGAAATGCTCTTGACTGCCTTTTTCCCTCTTGGTGGAAGGAACCCCTTGTTGGGTCACAACCAAGATGGACAGCGTGATGCTGTGGAAAGAGAAAACGGGATCTGGCCTTGTCACCAAGTCCGCCGAGCTGCACAGGGGCTGCCCCTGGGTCTACAGCTGGGATCGGGGCCCCCAACCCTTTGTCCACCACCGCTTAAGTAAAAGGAGGGTTTTCTGAAAGATTAAAGGAGCCTGTCATGGAACCCGAGAGAGGGAAGCATCATTGGGCCTTAGCATAGGGAGGGGACCTGGGCGCCTCGTCTCCAACGTATCCCAGTAGCCTCAACAGTCTTGGTTTAAGCCTGTTGTCCTGGCGTAATTATTATCATTTTTAAAATATATTTTTATTGATTTCAGAGAGGAAGGGAGAGGAAGAGGGAGATAGAAACATCAATGATGAGCGGGAATCAATGATGAGAGGCTGCCTCCTGCACAGTGGACCGAGCCTGCAACCCAGGCATGTGCCCTTGGCTGGAATCGAACCTATAACCCAGGCATGAGCCCTTGACCGGAATCGAACCTATAACCCAAGCATGAGCCCTTGACCGGAATCGAACCTATAACCCAGGCATGAGCCCTTGACCGGAATCGAACCTATAACCCAGGCATGAGCCCTTGACCGGAATCGAACCTATAACCCAGGCATGAGCCCTTGACCGGAATCGAACCTATAACCCAGGCATGAGCCCTTGACCGGAATCGAACCTATAACCCAGGCATGAGCCCTTGACCGGAATCGAACCTATAACCCAGGCATGTGCCCTTGGCTGGAATCGAACCTATAACCCAGGCATGAGCCCTTGACCGGAATCGAACCTGGGACCAAACTTGGAACCCTTCGGTCTGCTAGGCCAATGCTCAATCCACTGAGCCAAACTGGCTAGGGCCCACTGTAATTATTAATAGGGCCCCTCCTCAGTCTGGTAAGTGCCCTGGTTTGATTGATAGGTTACACCACTATCTGATTTCTGGATCAGAGTCAGGAACCCCGATAATCTCCCCTCCTCTGCTGCCTCCTGCTGCTCTCTCAGTTGCTCTCTTCTCGCTCTCTGTCATGTGTCTCTGTCACTCCCTCCTCTGGGCTCCTCAGTTCTGTTCCCTGAGAGAGCGTCTTGTATCAGAAACGTGGCTGCAAGGTTCTGCCTGACGTGTGGACGGTCCCCACAGAAGGAAGTGGTGGCTTCGGCGAACACCCCCAGGGGCCTCTGCTACAGGACTGGGGCTTGAGGTGGGAAAAAAGAAGTCAGGAGCGGAAGGAACTTGGGCATCTGGTCTCCAGTGATGATTCTGACACCTCCCAGTTTGAAGGGCCTGGTGTTCTCTTCCCCTTTTTTTCTTTTCCGTGAAGTTTCTAATCCTTCGGAGCCGTTTTAACCAGGGTCTTCCGGGTGGATGGACATCGCTGATGTGGAATGGGGCTCGCGCAGGGATCGCCAGTGTGGTGGCCCTTGGCGGGGTGGGCTTCAGCTCCTGGTGGTCCCCTGTCCTCCCCTTCCCCGCCTCTGCTGCTTCCTGGCTCGGTGCCTCCCAGGTTTGTCCCCCTTGGCGTTGGCTGTATCCTGGTGTATTCTTTCCAATTCTGCCTCGGCTGCAAAATTCCTGAAGGTGGAATTGCACTGTCCTGGCTCCCCTCTCACAGGGCCAGGAAGGCTGCTCCCGAGCTGGGGCTGTGGGAGGAAAACGGGCAGAGGCAAGGAGAGGAGGCAGCTGGAGGACTCCAGGAGCCTTGTGTGAGCTCACGGGGGCAGCCACGCGAGACCCAGGGCCCAGGAGCCAGACCTGTGCTGTCCAATATGGCAACCCCTAGCCCCAGGTGGCTGTTTAAATTTCATTAAAAATTTTTAAATTTAATAAAACATGCGGTATTTGCACTAGCCACATTTTCAGTTTTCATGGGACCACATGTGGCCGGAGGCCTCTGTATTGGACAACACAGGTGGAGAACATTCCCATTCCTGTGGAGTTCCATCAGGCTGGAGAGCCTTCCTCCCTGTTCACCCAGCACTGTTCAAAGTGGGTCCTTTGTGTGTTTTAGTGGCTACTATGGTGCTTAGAAAGAATAGGTTGGAGCCCTTGCCAGTTTGGCTCAGTGCGTAGAATGTTGGCCTGTGGACTGAAAGGTCCCAGGTTCAATTCTGGTCAAGGGCACATGCCCGGGTTGCGGGCTTGATCCCCGGTGGGGGACGTGCAGGAGGCAGGCCATCAATGATTCTCTATCATCATTGATGTGTCTATCTCTCTCTCCTTTTTTCTCTGAAAAAGAAAAAAAAAAAGAATAGGTTGGAGGGATGAAAAGAAAACATGATTTTTAGTAAACTTCAGAACATTTCAGGTATCTCAGAACTGGTCGGTAAGTCAGAATGTTTCCAGTGGCACCTTTTATCATGTAACTAGAGGCCCGGTGCATGACATTCGTGCACTGGGTGGTGCGGGGGGGCGGGGGCGGGGGGGTTCCTCAGCCCGGCCTGCGCCCTTTCGCAGTCCAGGACCCTTCGGGGGTTGAACATCCTTAGCGCTGCCGCCACTGCTGCGTCAGTCCAGCTTCTGGCTGAGCAGCGCTCCCCTGTGGGAGTGCACTGACCACCAGGGGGCAGCTCCTGCATCGAGCGTCTGCCCCCTGCTGGTTAGTGCGCATCAAAGCGAACGGTTGTTCCACTGTTTGGTCGATTTGCATATTACCTTTTTATTATATAGGATTCTAGGATGTTCCTCTAACGAGCTTTATGGTTCTTAACTGGTCATTCTCTGGCTGCTATTGTAATTTTTGCCCTATCCTAGTTTTCTGAACGTACTATTTATTCCCTATTTTTCTTTAAATTGATTCACACTCGTACTTCAGTTCAGAAAGGAGAATTTATAACTGTAAATGGGAAGCCAGGAAAGGGAAATGAAGTTTTAGACCAGAGTTTTATTGGAGGGATATACGAATGAGAGTGCCCTGCTCATCACGGCACAGCGTGGGACTGTGAAAGCAATGCTGTTGCTGCTAGTGGATTTATTGTTCAGCTTATCACGTTGGAGCAGATTCCCTTCTCGGTGGACGGTTCTGAGCCGGGACTGGCCACCCCCTTCGTAAAGAGGAGATTAGCGAAGCCAACGCCAGGAGGTGCAGAAGGCGCTATGAAGACAGGGTAGCACCAGCGGAAGCTTTAAAGGAAGATCTGAGAAGGAATAATGGCTTCACTGTTAGTGAAAATATGCAGGTGCTTCTGTATGAGAAGGGTGTCTGCAGGGCAGGCCGGAGGGGGCAGGTGTGGCTTGGTGCCACGCAGCAGGTAATGCCTTCCTGCCTCAGGTCCCCTTATACATTCTTGTAATCACGGAGTACCTCAGAAAGCTTTTGCTTTGTGAGCAATACCTATATTTGCCATGTTAAAAATTAAAAGTAAGAAATTTCAAAAACTTGTATTAATTTATTTTAAAAAAACATAAACCGGTTTCCCCCCCTCCCCCTAAAAACCAATGGAGAAAATATCCTTGAGTGAGGATTAACAGAAATAAATAAATAAATAAATAAATATTATTAATCTCACAAAAATTTATAAGCCGCCCTGGCTGGTATGGCTCAGTTGGCTGAGCATTGATTGTCCCATGTACTGAAAGGTCACTGGTTTGTCCCATGTACTGAAAGGGCACGAACCCAGGTTGTAGGTTCCATCCCTGGACAACTGATCGATGTTTCTCTCTCTCTTCCTCTCCCCGATCCTCTTTCTCTAAAATCAATAAAAACATATTTAAAAAAACCCACAAAAATCATACACCAATTACATGTTAACATTAATATATTTTATAAAAAATAACTATTTGCTCACATAAAAAAATCCATGACAAGAATGTAATTGTCGGTGATTTTTGCAAGCCTTCTCGTGTCTGGATTTTCGTGTCAAGCTTCTGCGTCCCACCTCTTGCGATGTCCCATATCAAGGAGTCTCTGGAAAACTCCACTGAACACTCATGAGAGAATGAAGGTGGAAAAGGCAAATAAGTCTAACTTGATTATGAAAATTGACTCCCAGAAAAGCTCTCAGGGACAGCCCCCACGCCAGGGTCCCCTGGGCCACACTTGGAGAACCACCGGGGAAGTGGAAGGCACATTGGGCTAAAAGACTCAAGGTCTGCACTTCTGTCTGAGTGTGACGTTTGCATGTGACTTCAGGCCAAGCAGCACTTGGCCCCCAGGGCTCCTGTCCTCCCGGCTGTAGACTGGGAAGGGTCATTCTGGCTGAGCCAGTCTGGCAGGTTGCTGTGAGGTACGGATAACGCCTGTGAAATCTGGCTTTCTGCTCTGAACGCTGTGTGTTTATAAATGGCATTAGTAAGGATCTTTTGAAGCGTGGTATCATCTTTACTTTGTAGGTCAGTTATTTTTAAAAACTGACATCCCGTCTTAATCTCCCTGGGTTCTGGGGGCCCTTTTGAGAAGTGGGAAGGCTGTCATTTCCAGCTCACAGGTGAGATAATGGAGGTTTAGGTGAGCGGGTTGGCCAGGAAACGGGACTCTGACACCTGGCCCCTGTTTGCAAGGCTCGCTGGTGCTGGCTGGCTCGGTTTAGCTGGAGTTCTTATCTGATACAGGCCTGTGTTTGTGACACACTGACACATTCACACTGGGAGACTCAGCCACCGTCAGCAGTCCTCTGCTTGAATAAATTGCCCTCAGACTGCGTCACCTAATGGATGGCACAGTTTTCAGATTTGAAGATCTGAGGCCTCGTCCGAGCAGAAGGAGCCCTTTTAGAACTCCTTCAAGTGCTGATCTAAAAAACCCGCCGGTCAACAGCCCTGGAGAGTAAATGGCTTGTTTTCCTAGACGGGTGAGGTCTCCTCGTTCCCCCGAGATGCGTTTGGATTTCTGACTGCTTCCTCCATGGGTCATTTCCTGTAGAGAAAACGGCTTTCTCTCCTCCCTGGACATCCCTGCAAGCAACCTCCACTCTGATCGTGGGAGACAATTATAGGAGACAAAGGACCACAGTCAACTTTTCTCGGAACTAGAAAATAAGGCAAAAAGCACAGGTTCAGTGGAGACAAGCTGCTTTCAGGTGTGGCCAGCTGGCATTCAGATGGATTTAAGGAAAAGTTCTATAGGAGTTTGGCTGAACCACATTCCCTAGGCTCTGCTCTTTGTACACACGCTGTATTGTCGGGGGCAGCGCCCTCCATCAGCTATCCGTTTTTAAGTATAGACTGTAGATTGACCCTCCCCTCCCGTCGATATAAATATGACTTCCTTAAGGCCTATTTTTCAATCCTTTTTTATGACTTGACTTGATTGCAAGTGACAGAAAGCTAGTTCCAATTCGCTTAAACATAACATAAAGCAATGGTGACAGTTGGGGGTGTGTGTGCTAGTTCAGCTCCAGGGAAAGTGGTTAAACTGGGAAGCATTATTAGGTCCAGAGCTTAGATGTCATTGGGACTCCCCCCACCTCCCACTCCCTCCATTCCCCCCTCCATATCTCCCCCCTTCGTCAGGCTCTGCCCTCATGGTGCCAAGATGGTTGCCATCTACTGCAGTCTTTCATTCCAATCACTAATCCTTCTCAGGGGAGAAATTTCCTCTTTCTAACCGTTTCCAGAAAGTCCCAGAGTGAAGCCTTCTTGGTACCGACGGGTCATTGGTTCTGATGTCCTCCCTCAGCTATCACTGAGGCTGGGATTATCCACAACCAACTGGCCAGGCCTGGGTCACAGACTACTCCTGGACCAGGTGAGGCCCGGAAATCAGTGCTGTTCGGTTAGACAGGCAGGAAAGGTTTTGGTTTTTGGGTCCCCAAACACAGCATTTCTGGAGAATTGTCATTGGAGTCGCTCTGATCCTCTGTGGAGCGGTGAAAGGACTGGGTCCGCTCTATCTCGTCAGGGAGAAGGCTGGCTTTGTGTTTAGCTTTTAACACATCTCGGATGAATAGGCTTGTTTGTGGTTGGATGTCAGCCAGTCATACATCATCGTCCCTGGCAACACAGCCTGTTGACGGAGGGAGATGCTGATCTCAAATCAAGTCTCTTGGGTTCAATCCCTTTGATGGTAACACACTTAACCAGGCTGGTGGTCCCTGAGTCGCCCACCAGAATCCCCTGAGGAGCCTGGTTCATGCTTTGGTAAAACCCAGATCTGCTTACAAATCCATGCGGTATTTTGCCACAATAAAAAAGGGCAAAAAAAAACAAAACCCCCACTAGTATTCTTTATTTTTTTAAATATGTTTTTTTGATTTCAGAGAGAGGAAGGGAGAGGGAGGGAGAGAGAAACATCAGTGATGAGAGAGCATCATTGGTTGGCTGCCTCCTGCATGCCCCCTACTGGGGATTGAGCCTGCAACCGGGCATGTGCCCTGATTGGGAATCGAACTGTGACCTCCTGGTTCATAGGTCAGTGCTTAATCACTGAATCACCCTGGCTGGGCACCCCACAAATATTCTTTTCTCTTACCCTACTGCCATTTTTTCTCCCTTAGAGGCAGTTTAATAGATCAGTTTAACACATTTTAGCTGATTATGTAGTTATTCTGTGATTCTAAATAGTAGACGTCGTGTGGCTACTTCTTGAGTTTTCAGTTTTACTTATTATCTGCCAACATCCCACTATGAAGGTGAGATTTTGGACTCTTTCCACCCTCTGTCCCCACCACACACCCACTTTTCCCGTCCCCTTTCCTCCCAGCAGAATTATTGTGTAGTCAGTATCTGATGCTGACATTGTTGCTGCTCTGTAAGTGCTATTGACAATGCAGCCATCTAGTAAAGTACGATTACTTTTACTTCTTGTGGTAGAACGCATTCTTCAGTCATTTCTCACACAGGGTACATGGAAAGTAAGCGGAGACTCACTATAAAAACCCAGTCTCCCATTGTGCATGGCATCAAGTTCAGATGCCTTAATGTGGCACACAGGCCCTTCCTTGCTGCAGCCTCCACGGACCTCCCACCTGCCATCCTTTGCTGGTGCTAGTCCCTCAGTCGCTAACGGCCTGCTTCTCTCCCTGGTGAAAGGCCCTTCTTCAAGGCCTGACTTAGACGGCACTTTCTTTGGGTGGCCTTCCCAGTTGGGGGTCTGTTGCACAGTGCGCATACCGAGGTCTCAGTACTTATCTCACCCGATTGTACTTATTTATTTATTTTAAATATATTTTATTGATTTTTCACAGAAAGGAAGGAAGAGGGATAGAGAGTTAGAAACATCGATGAGAGAGAAACATCAATCAGCTGCCTCCTGCACACCTCCTACTGGGGATGTGCCCGCAACCAAGTTACATGCCCTTGACCAGAATCGAACCTGGGACCTTTGAGTCCGCAGGGTGACGCTCTATCCACTGAGCCAAACCAGTTAGGGCTGTACTTATTTATTTACTGCTTGAGTCTAAATCATGGCTCTGCCATTCCCAACTGTGTGACTCTAGGCAAGTTAGCTATTCGCTCTGTGGCTCAGTTTCCCTCTGTGAAACGTGAATGACAGCAACAGCACCTATCTGATAAGGCTGTTAGCGATCACACAAGTTGGTGGAACTGAGCCTTTATGATGGTGTCTGCCACTTAGTAAATGGTCCATCTGCGCCGTGCAGCGCTCTGTCTTAGGAGGACAGCGTTGGTGGGTTATATTCATCAGTGACCAGAATAGCTCTTGGCAAATCAGAAGTCTCCAGGAGTTGGCAGGGAACCTGAGTGAGTGAAGCAGGCCGGTGTGATTCAGGCACAGGGGGTGGGGACGGAAAGGGCCGTCCCTCTCTAAGGGGCGTCTTCGATTCCACTTCTAGCCAGTGGTTGCCAGGTGGGAATGGGGGCCCCGTGTTGACAGATTACCTGACTGTGGGCTTGGCCAGCTAGAGGAGAGGTAGAGGAAATCATGGTGATGACACAGGGTTGCGGGGAGGGACCCAGGCCGATGTCAGAAGTGTCTGGCACAGCATGACGGAGGGGGATGGAATGAGAAGTGATTGGAGTCTCCTTTACCTCCAGGAGCCATCCATTGGCCCACCAAGCCCCTACCACTTACTGTGCAGAAATAGCTTTCAGGTAGTTACTTGTGAGGCAGGTGCTTTGCAGCCAATGGAACCTTGTGTGTTTCACCAGCACGAAGCTGTGTGGTCTTGGGACAGCCCCATGGCTGGTGATCATGTGGTGTTCCTTCTCTGAGTATCCATTTCCCCTTTCTCAAAGGCATGTGTGTGCATGCGTACACACACACACTCACACACACACACACCCTCACATACCCACCCACATACACACACATACACCCCCCCACACATACACACCCACACCCTCACATTCCCACCCACATACACACACATACACCCCCCCACACACATACACACACCCCCACACATACACACCCACACCCTCACATTCCCACCCACATACACACACATACACCCCCACACACATACACACACCCCCACACATATACACCCACACCCTCACATACCCAACCACATACACCCCCCACACACACACACATACACACACCCCCACACATATACACCCACACCCTCACATTCACACACACATACACCCCCCCACACACACATACACACACCCCCACACATACACACCCACACCCTCACATTCACACACACATACACACACATACACCCCCACACACATACACCCCCCCACACACATACACACCCACACCCTCACATTCCCACACACATACACCCCCCCACACACACATACACACACCCCCACACATACACACCCACACCCTCACATTCACACACACATACACACACATACACCCCCACACACATACACACCCACACCCTCACATTCCCACACACATACACCCCCACACACACATACACACCCACACCCTCACATTCCCACACACATACACACATCCCCCCATACACATACACACACCCCCACACATACACACCCAAACCCTCACATACCCACCCACATACACACATCCCCACACCCAAGGTGTGGCTGCATCAGGCAAATGCCAAAGGGAAAAGGAGGAGAGGGGATGTGGAGTCTGTGAGACATTGACCGGACCTCCAATATGTCCTAGAGAGGGGACTAAATTTCTTTTTAAAAAAATTTGCCCTCCAGTGATGTCCACGGGTCTGGTTTCTCAGCTTTTACCCTGTGGTTAAGACTGGCGTGGCCCACCTGCCGGTTCCTTCCAAACTCTTATTGAGGCCCAGCTTTTATTTTCATCTTTTAAATCTTTATTGTTGAGAGTATTATAGATGTCGTTGTAAGACTCTCAACATTGCCCCCCTCCACCTGGTTTCCACCCTGGCCCGCCCCAGGCCTTCACCACCCCGATAGTGGCTGCCTGCAGGATGGGTGGCCACCCTGTCTCTTGCCGTTCTCCACATTCCAGACTTCAGCTTCCTTCCCTTTCTTGAAAACACCGTGTTCTCCCTCTCCCCTCTGGCTGAGGGCTCTGCTGCCTGCTTGGGACTCAGTATTTCCTCTCCCTTCCCCAGTGCGCATTCATGCCTTAGGCGTCTGTGCAGATATCCCCGCCCCGGAAGGGTTCTGTCTTACTGGCCTAGTGAGGGTCTCCATTGCTGGGTTCCATGGCACCTGTACCACCACCATCCTGGCACCGACTTCCGGACTGGGCTGTACATGCCTGACTTACCCACCAGATTGGAAGTGCCCTGAAGGCAGGGACCACGCCCAAGGCCCAGCACAGGGTCTGGCATGTGGGCAGTTTGTTCTCAGTGTTTCATCTTGACCATGGTAGGGTAGGAAATGGTGCCATCATTATGGGCTAAGCTGCTGCGGCGGCCGACTGGACATCTTCCCTTGAGGATCTAGACAGAGCTTTTTAATCTAGCCTGTGTTGTCTAATATAGTAGTCATTAGCCACATTTATTTTTAAAATTTAAATATAGCCCTGGCCAGTGTGGCTCACTCGATTGGGCATCGTCCCGTGCACCAGGAGTTCACTGGTTTGATTCCTGGTCAGGGCACATGCCCAGGTTACGGGTTCAGCTGATCAATGTTTCTCTCTCTCTCTCTCGTTCCCCCTCTCCTTTCCTCTCCCTCTCTCTCTAAAAATAAATAAATAAATTTAATTAAGGTTAAATAAAATGTATTTCCTCAATCTCACCAGCCAATTAATTTTTTTAAATATAAAATTTTTTCTTCTTAAATTTATTTTCTGATTACTTAGAGAGAGACATCAAATTGTTGTTCTACTTACTTATGCATTCATTGGTTGATTATTGTATGTGCCTTGATGGGGATCGAACCCACAACCTTGGTGTATCAGGATGACACTCTAACCAACTGAGCTACCCAGCCAGGGCTCACCAGCCAATTTCAAGTGCTCAGTGTTCACATGTGGCTAGTGGCTGTCGCACCGGACAGTGCCGATGCTGGAACACTTCAGGCAACACAGAGTTCTTTCGGATGGTGCTGCTGTAGACACTGTCCTGTGAAGGTATTGGGTGCTTGTAGGTTGTGTGAGGTCCCATCCTTGGTGTTTGTGGTGAGGTGAGGCAGATTTTTCCAGATTCCTTCTTAAGCCTGAACTGTGCTTCCTCCATATCCCCTGGCTGCAGGATGCTCGGCAGAAGTTCCGCTCTGTTCTGGTTGAAGCAACGGTGAAACTGGACGAGCTGTTGAAGAAGATCGGCAAAGCCGTGGAAGACTCGAAGCCCTACTGGGAGGCGCGGAGGGTGGCGAGGCAGGTAAGATAGCCCCGCACGTCCTCTCCCGGCCTCTGCCCACCATCCCAGCTGCTGTTGGGTGCGCCTTCTGACTTCTGTGTCTCCCCTGAACGTTAGAAGTGTGAGTCCTGTGTGATGGGGAACAGCCATGACGTTGTCATCAGCTGCATTTGGAGTCAGCCTCTTCTTACGCCCCTCCCCACAGACTGCCTTCATCCAGCTCTTGGTACTCTTCATAGAGGGTGGGTGCTGACGCTTGGATGGCCCTGTGAGCGGGCGCCACTTTGCCCCCAGAAATGGCGCCCAGGCCTACTTCCCAGGCAGCGGGGCCAGCTCAGGTGGAGGAGAGGATGTATCCAGAACATCAGGCTCCTGCTCTGCCCTCTCCTAATGACTGCCTGTCGGGCAGCAGGCGAATACTCTGTCCCCCTCCTTCTCCTCCTGGTGTGGGACCAATTAGCCATTCGCTTCTCTTGAAATACTGGTTCTTTGTCCTGAGAGCCCAAACAGGCAGCTGAGGCACCAAGACCAGAAAAGGGGCAGCAGAGGGGAGCTGCAGTCAGGCGGTTGCTGGGGCCACAGGGAAGCTGGTTCTGCTTTCAGAGTGTGTCTCCCTTGGATGGCTACCGCTGAGATGCGGGGTGTGCCTGTGCCACCGCTCGGCCCCCGATGGCCAGGCATGTGGACGGGGAAGGACAAGAGCCCTGACACTGGTCCCTGCCTGCTGCTCCTTCCTCTGAGCCCTTGTGAGCATACATGATCATGACAATCACCGAGTCCTGTGGACAAGACGCTGAGTCATCAGGTCTAATCACATAATAGCCAGCCCCCAGGGGCCTGCGACTGCCTCACTGTCAACTGGCAGAGCTCAAGATGCATGCTGAGGGCCTCCTGCCCGGTGCCTGCACACCCTCCCCTTCAAGTCCTGCCTCTTTGCAGGTGGGGCAGGAAGAAGGGCGGAGAGGTCTCAGAGTGACCCCTACCCCTCAGCCCCAAGGGACCTGGTTGGCCTGTAGCCGAGGAACTGGAAGGATGCTCCAAGGCCGAGGCAGGGTGCGGATGTCACATCTCATCGCCGGGGATGGGGGCTGTCTGGGCTTGGGCCAGGTGGCCATCTGTCTGTGCACCAGTGTGACCTTCCTGGTGCTGAAGGGGTGGGGCCCACCACCAGTGGCTGCCAAGTGGGGCTTCCTGTTTTCTTTCCTGTTTTCTTCCTCTGGCCTTACTCCACCCCTTTCCTTTCTATATGCACAGACCCCTCTGACTGTGCAGAGCAGGGGTGGTCGCTGAGAGGCCTTCAGAGCATCTCCTTCAAGTGCCTGTCACGTGGCACTGCATTCGGCACTGTGTTCACATCCTCGTCCATGGGACTCTATGGTCACGGACCAGCCGCGGCTCTCATGAGGTCGTCCTTAGGACTTAATGAGAGAGTGTTTGGCCATGGAATCCCTGCATGAGCTTAGGTTTTGGCTTCATTTAAAAAAATGTGGTAGGAAATATCGAAAATAGACAAAAAGAAGAAAAATAAGCCCCCATACCTTCTGTTAACAGTTGATGTATAGCTCTTGTTTTTTTTTTTGTTGTTTTGTTTTGTTTTTTAATAAAGATTATACTGCAGGGGTGGTTTTATTATATGTCTGGGATGACCATGTCCATTCAGCCAGAGGCTCAGCGGAACAGTGGAGACTTAACAAAGGGAGAAACTTCTCCTACAGCTTGGCTTTCCACAAAGAGTTTACAAAGGTTTGTAATTGTCCGGCCTGTAGAAATTCTATCGGCCCATCAAAATGTGCATTCACTTTATTATTCCTGGTGTCAACTCATTTTCCTGCTAGTGAGTCAGGCCCAACCCTGTGATTTTGAGAAAACCCAGCCTAAAGCCTGCCGGGAGGATGTAGAAAATGTCTGCGTTTTCTTTTCTGGGCTGAGCTGGGGGCAGGGAACTGGCTTTGATTTATTTGAGGGTTTTTTCCTTGAGCCGGAGCTTGTTTGTAAGGTGGCTTTGACGTATCTGCCAGCCCATCTGGCCTTCAGTGTGTGGCCGGGGACATTGTGACGAGGGGGTGGAGCCCGTGTGACTCGGGAAACCTGAACAGTGGAGTGTTTCTTACTAATTTTGCTCCCTGGGTTCTATCTGGTCTAACCGTGGCCCTGGGCTTGCGTTTTATCCCTGCCAGTCCCAACCCTTGTAATTGTTTTCTTTCATAAAAGATTGTGGTAAACTATACGTGAGACTTACCTTTTTTCAGTGTACGGTTCAGTAGCACGAAGGACATTCATATTGCTGTGTAACCCTCACCACCATCCATCTCCAGAACTTTTCATTTTCCCGAACTGAAGCTCGGTACTCATGAAGTAATTACTTACCATTTCTCCTGTCCCTCAGCCCTTGGCAACCACCATTCTGCTTTCTGTCTCTGTGAGTCTGACTCCTCTAGGCACCCATAGAAGTGTGATCCTGCACTATTTGTCTTTTCGTGACTGGCTCATTTCACTTAGCATCATGTCCGCAAGGTTTACCCATATCGTAGCACATGTTAGATTTTCATTTCGTTTTCAGGCTGAATAATATTCCACTGTATATATGGGCCACGTTTTGTTTGCTCATTCATCTTTAAATGGACCTTGGGGCAACTCTTGTTTTCTTTAACTGGTGGGAGTTGTGAGAAGTGCGTTGCACATCTGAAGAGCAGCAGTGTGTGTGTGTGCGCGTGTGTGTGCGTGTGTGTGTGTGCGCGTGTGCGTGCGTGTGTGTGTGCGTGTGTGTGCGTGCGTGCGTGTGCGTGTGCATGTGTGTGCGTGTGTGGAAAGCCTGGGGAAGAGCAGCATGCCTGAGCCCTCAAAGCACAGGAGAGAGTCTGGGTACAAAGGACAGAGCTGAGATGGGAGGGAGAGGCCAGCATGCAGGTAACCAGGGCTGTGGGAAGGGAGCCTCAGGGGGGCTGGGGGACCCGCTAGGGAAGGAACGGTGTGGGTGGGAGCACCTGGCAGCCCCGCCCGGCCTCCAGACCGGGTTGAGAAGCTGCAAAGCAGCCACGGCGGGCTCTGGCACGTGGGGCTCATGTTGTGTTTGTGAAGTTGATGGGGCATCGACGACCGATGTCCTGTCCTTACATTCATCGGCACCATCTTTTGAGATCTGTGTGTTAGGCAGCATAGGTACTGCCCTGTGTAAGGGATGCCATTTATCTTCTGCTTTTGTCCCCACGTTACAGATGAGGAAACTAGTCTTGAGCCCAGAGACTGTTCCTTGGGCCTGTACACACACCTCTCTGGGGTGCGGCCCCATCTGAGAGCCTCTGAAGACTTGGCAGACTTAGTGGTTAGCCAGCCGCCAAGAACGGCCCAGAGGGAACCCCAAGGCTTTGACCTGACGAGCCTGAGCAGCCAGTAGGAGACTGAGAGGCTGGGGATGTGGCTGTGAGAGATGGTGGTGAGTCCGCTCTCCTGAGTGTTGACCTTGTGACGGGGTTCCTCAGTGGGAATTTCAGGGCAGCTGGAGGTGGGGAGTTGGGAGTGAAGAGTACGGAGGACAGTGTACGGAGGGACCCGAGTCAGAGATTAAGGATGGAGGAGAGGAGGCAAGGAGTCATTTTAACAGTCTGTGTATGCCACGTACTTTTCTGAGTGCTTTACCTGCACGAGGGAGGTCCTTTTTTTTTTTTTTCAGAAGAGGAAACGGAGGTTTAGAGAAGTGGAGTTACTGAGTTATTCAGGGGGCTCCCCACATCCTCATTTATTGAGGACCTACTAGGTGCCCAGGTCAGCAGTAGTAGGTCCCTTGTGTACATTATCTCATCTAGTCCTCACAGCAGCAGGGCCAGGTAGCGTTACCGTCATCATACGGAGGGGGTAGTAACGGAGGCTCGGGAGGTAAAGGAACGCGCCCACATCACAGACCTGGTGAGGAGAGGAGTAAGGGTTTGAACCTGCATCTACCTGGTCTGGCTGTGCCTGGTGGTTGGCACGTAGGAGGCTCTTAGTGACCGTTGCAAAGCCTGCCCTACACTTGGACACGTCGCAGGGAACAGGCAGGGGAAACAGTGGGCTGGTTGGGCTAAAGGAAGATTTGGAGCTCATCTGTGCACTTAGTTTCCTGCCTTTCCTGCCCTGGGGTAACTGGGAGGCTCTTGTTCTAAGTAACTGGGGGCCCTTTCAAACTTCTCCCCCTCATGGCCCTCTGTCTTGTTCTGGGACCAGTGCAGCTCCGTCCTGCCTCTCTTCTTCCCGGTCACTTTCACTTCTGCTGAGCCGCTTTCCTGCCTGGGTGGCTGCTCTCGCTGTGGGACTTGGGTCAGGAGGTTGGGTCAGTGACGTCCATCCTGGGGGCCCTGATCATATTCCCACTGGGTGGCCACAGGCCAGTTCCCGGGAACTGCGTCATCCCGGCTGCCCATGGCAAGGGCAAGCAGCGGAGTGACGGGGCACCTGTCCCAGAGCAGAGTTCCTAGTGATTTACAGCAAGGAGGGAGTCGGCCCATGAACTCTCCCTCGCCTGCAGGGCCGCATGTATCCTGCCTGCAGTCGTGGTTGGAGTTTCGGGGGAAGGAGCCACTGCAGTGTGGAAGCCTAGAACCTTGAATCTGTGTGGAGAGGGGAGCTTCTGACCCAGTTTGCAGGCTTCTGACCTAATAGAGTAGGTCTTGAGGCTTCAGTCGGGAGGACCGGCCCCCCCTTTTGGAGTCACTGCACCTCCTGCTTGGCTGGCTCTGCCTCCGAGCCCTCCGCTGGAGCGGGAGCAGGGAGCCTTGTGGATCCTGAGGTTTCTTCTCCTGGTGGTTCTGCGGGCCCCTTGCATTGGACCCTTACCTGACTGGCAGGTGGCAGAAGGCCAGGAATGGGGGACTGCTCACATGCAGGGTCTCACCCAGGCAGTAGTAAGCATGCTACCCACCACGACCTTATCAGTTGGGAGCTTTGTCAGGGACGGTTCCCCTTTCCCTGTCCCCTTTGCTTTTCATGGAGCCACCGCTGATTCCCAGGTAGTGCTGCTTGGTAGGCGACATGCTGCCCGAAGCTAACAGATGGGGTTTGTCACCGCAGTTGAGCAGTTAAGAGGCCAAGCTGAATGTGGTTGTTTTTTCTTCCCTCCCTCCCTACCTCCCTCCCATCCGCCTTCAGTAAAATTACTGCGTTGACATAGATCACCCCTTCCTTCCTCCCCACGTTGTAAACCACGGGCACCCCCTGGAAAGGAGTGGCTGGCAGGGTGACCGATTTTTCAGATAAGAAAATCAGAGTAGGGGATGTATGCGGCTACGAGTTTTGTCAACACGGCTAGGCTTTTTATGTTGCCAGGCAGCGAGGTGTGGGCCCTGGCCCAATGGTAAGATTCCTCTGGAGCACTTTTGGTTTACTTTCCGTTCCCTTTCTTCAGCTTGGGGATCCCCTCTACCCGCCCCCCCTGCTTTCCTTCTTTTCTCTTCCCCTCCTACCTTCCATCCCTCCCCGTGTGACTTCATATTCTGCCCCCCGTCCCTTCTATGAAAATCTACCCTTAAGATCCGATGGGCCCTAACCGGTTTGGCTCAGTGGATGGAGTGTCGGCCTGGGGACTCAAGGGTCCCAGGTTCGATTCCGGTCAAGGGCATGTACCTTGGTTGCGGGCACATCCCCAGTGGGAGGTGTGCAGGAGGCAGCTGATTGATGTTTCTCTCTCATCGATGTTTCTAGCTCTCTATCCCTCTCCCTTCCTCTCTGTAAAATATCAATAAAATATATATTTAAAAAAAAAAAAAAAAGATCCGATGGGCTTGTTTACTCTGAGGAGTAGCTGACTGTTATATCTCAGAGGTTTACTCTGGATGTTCAAGTACTTAAGCTTTAAAAACATTCCCATGGCCCTTTGTCCTTCTCCCCGGCACACAGCGGGTTCCTGACGGGAGAGCACATCCCTGCACCCACGTGGCTGATGGCCATGTGGGCCTCTACGCCTGGACGAACAGACTTTACTTCGCATGGATGCTCTCAATAAACTTTGGTCCTGCTAAAAAACAAAACAAAACAACAACAAAAAACCCAAAAAACTAACAAACATTCCCATGGTTTGCCATCCGCTGTTTCCATCCTGATGCTCACGTCCAGCTCTTGACAGTTGTGTGAAGGAACCACACCCATGACACCAAGAGGGCGATACCTAGAAGTCCAGGCATAGACAGAGTTTTCATTTCTCTGCAGTAGAATGTTCTTGTGGCGTTTAAGCCAAAGGTAGGGTCAGCAGACAGAGTGCAGGCCACCCCGCTGAACTTGAATTTCAGACCATGTTTTAAAGTATTACTGTTTCATGCAATAGTTGGGACATACTTAAGTAAAACAAATTTGTTGTTTACCCGAAAGTCAGATTTCACTGGGAGCCCTATATTTTTACGTGCTACAAAGGAGGGAAGTTGGGGTGTTGAGTCATCAGCCAGATGGAGAAGGTCGTTTTGGAGTCAGCTGCCCCTTCTCAGGGATTCTGAATTCATAGCTGGTGGAACTGTGGAGGGTTCTGGTCCCCGCATTACCATTCTTCAGCCGTAGCCTTGGGGCAAGTACAAGTGAGGGCATCCGTGGGGGTGGGGTGTTTAGTACAGCCGAAAAGTACTCAGTATGCCCACACAGCTGTTCTAGGCACTCCTAAGCCTGGCTTTCCTAGGAAGAAATGGGGTTTCTAAGCTCAGCGGCTGAGTCTGTTCCTCCCTAACCCTCACTGGCTTGATTGCTGCGAGCTGGTCAGCTCCGGACAGAATTCTGGAGGGTTCCATAGGAGGACACGTCATGGGCCTCTTCTCAGGAATCTTCCGGAATGTGGGTTCCTCAGCTGTTTCTCCACTGACTTGTGCAGGCATTGCCTGGCGTCTGCCTCCTTCCAGCTTTCTCCTCTAACCCCACTCTGGAGTGCCTTTCTTAGTTAACGTGATCCTGGGCTGCTTTGTTGATTCATTTTTCCACTTGAAACTCTCGTAGGCACTAGAGCAGGTACATTCTCCCAGAGGAAAGAGCACTTCTTGGCTTCGGTGTGGGCACCTGTGGGCTTTGTTTAGGAAGCCTGCCTTTGAAGAAGTGGTTCAAATGGAAGTAAGGAGAAGATACTGTGTGTTCATCAATTTGTATCCACCCTCAGGCGCGTTCCCCATCCCTTTGGCAAAGCACCGTTCTGCAGAGAAGGTGTTGGGCCTTGGCTATTTCTAACAATCGTGGTGTCCTGAGCTCTTCTAAGATTGTCCTGTTCTTTGAATTTAAGTCTCTTAATCTCAGGCTCAGGCCACCTGAGCGAAGATTCTCTTTATATCAGAATGCCAGGAGGTCTGTTTACACCCTGACCTGGGCACTCCACCTGGGTGGGCGAGGGCGTCTGTAGTGGGCTCTTCAGCGAGCAGCTGTGGGAAGGAAATCATGAGGTCTAAGGCACCATGCTAGTTTATATATGTTCCCCATCCCAACACCCAAGACCATAAGAAACTATACTGATGAAGTTTTACAGCCTGAAGTTCACATTGCCGTGCGCACAAAAGAGTGGTTTCATCTTGTATCCACTAGGAATTGCATTTGGTTGCAAGTAACAGAGGACTCAAAAAACAGTGGTCTAAACCAGCCATGGGCAAACTACGGCCCGCGGGCCGGATCTGGCTGTTCTATCTGGTTCTCTTGCTCTCCCCTCCGCTCCTTTACTTTGAATTTATATTAGTTCACACAAACACTCCATCCATGCTTTTGTTCCGGCCCTCTGGTCCAGTTTAAGAACCCATTGTGGCCCTCGAGTCAAAGAGTTTGCCCACCCCTGGTCTAAACACACAAGGATACCTTCTCTCACCTAAAAAAAGGACCTGAGTTAGGCAGTCTAGGTTGGTGCTGTGACTCCATGGTCATCCGAGACCCCGTGGCGTATTACTTCTTCATCCTAGTATGCGAGTCCCCTCCTCAAAGTCACCTCATGGTCCAAGATAGTTCCAGGAGCTCCTGCCATCACATCTGAGTTTCAGGAAAAGAGGAGGGAAGGGGCAGGGGCATATGCTTCTTCTATGTTAAAGAGTCTGTGGAAGTCCCTGCTTGTTTCATTGCCAGAATCTAGTCACATAGTCATGGATAACTACAAGGGAGGCTTGGCTTAAAATTTTTTTAAATTATTTTTTCTATTGATTTTTAGAGAGTGGAAGGAAGGAAGAGGGTGGGGAGAGAGAGAGAGGGAAACACCAATGTGAGAGAGACACATTGATGGGTTGCCTCCCCGAATGTGCCCCGAATCTGCAATCCAGGTATGTGCCCTTGACTGGGAATTGAACTCACAATCCTTCGGTGCATGGGTGATGCTCTAACTACTGAGCAACACCGGCCAGTGCAGCTTGTTGTTGTTTTTTGTGTGTTTTTTTTTTTAGCTAGCAGAATTGTTTCTAAGGCTGAAGGGGAGAATGGATATGGGGAGTCAGCTAAACAACTCTGCCACATCTGTAGTGTGGCCTCTCTGTCTTCTAGAAAGGCTCTGGGTTGGAAAGAGAGACAGGCATTTGTGCCCCACAGAGCAGGCATAGGAGGATTTTTTGGAGTCGAGAAACACAGTAAACTCCATATCTGTTTGCTACATTACCTCCCCTTTTTTATGGGGTGTGGAAACTTCCTTTCCCTTATATTGTGCTGGAGAACTGTGAGGAAATGCTAGCTTCCCATAAAGGTGTGTGTGTGTATGTTTTGTCACAGAATCCATTCCTACTTTCTTTTAATAAATGCTAAGTAAATGACTCATTTCCCATTGCCACCTTTTTGGTGCAAGCCCTCATATCTTGCCTGGACTATTGAAATAGCCTTTCAATTGCTATTCATGTTTTCTAGTCCCCCTCCCTCTCCCTCACCCCTGCCCCCCAGCCGAATCTTGCCAAAGTCGTTCTACTGATAGTCTTGCTCAAAAACTTTAGTGCATGTGACTAATTTTATTGGTCAACTTGGTTGGCCACAGGTATGTAGTCAAAACATCATTCTGAATGTTTCTTTGAGGATGTTTTATTGGATGAGATTCACATTTACATTGGTGGTTTTGCGTAAAGCAGATTGCCCTCCATAGTGTGGGTGGGCCTGATCCAATCATTTGAAGGCCTGAATAGACCAAAAGACTGCCCTGCCCTGAGTAAGAGGGAATTCTGTGCTGCACAGCCTTTGGACTTGAACTGTAGTATCGACTCTTCTCTGGGTCTCCAGCCTGCTGACCACTCCCTGTTCAGATTTTGGACTTGCCAACCTCAGTAATCACATGAGCTGAGTGAGTTCTTAAACGAAATTTCTGTATGTATGTGCATCCCGTTGGTTCTGTTTCTCTGAAGAAACCTGACTCCTACAGCACTTCTTCTGTCTCTAGTGTCAAGCACAGTCTGGCCAGCCCCTCTCATCCTTTGGCACCTGCACTCCTCCGTGCTGCGCCCCAGTGTGCGTGTGCCCTCCCTTCCGCCCCCACAGTACTCAGAACTGCCGGGTGCATCTTGCTGTTGCACTCACTTCTGAGTACATCTTGGAACGTTCTGCATCACTGAATATTCTGTTCTTTTTGTGATGTTTTCCTCCCAGACTGACTAATTCTGTGATGTTCAGAACTGTAGCCATCAGCCACATGTGACTGCTTAAAAACAAATTAATACAACTACGTAAAACGCAAAGTTCAGTTCCTCAGTGTCACCAGCCACATTTTAAATGCTCAGTAGCCACACGTGGCTGATGGCTGCTATTTTGGGACCGCGCACATAGAGAATATTTCCATTATTGTAGAAAGTTATGTTGGACGGCACTACGTAGCTTCGACCCTTGGCCTGATGAAAATGAATTCGCAGGTCAGCGTAACATCCACAGACTCGGCATTGCCCTTCCCTCGCTAAGCTTGTCTTCAGCTTTGCTTCTTTGAGAATTTGACGGAAGTTATGGATAGCATCTCTGAAAACACGTGTGTGCACACGGGTGCATAAATTATAATCACGATTTTAGAGTATTCATCAGCTTCCCTTAAAAGTCACCCATGTCCTGTGGCTTAAGAACCATGAGCTAACACTACATAATGCTTTGCTTATGTGACAGCTGACACTTTTATTCTGCGTACCGTATGCCTGTTTTAAGCACTTGACCTTGTTAACTTCTCAAAGCAACCCCATGAGGTGGCGTCTGTTATTCTCTTCATTTTGCAGATGAAGAAGCTGAGGCATAGAGGAATAAAATAAGGTGCTTGGGTCACCCTGCTGCTGAGTGGCCTGCCCAGGATTTGACCCAGGCAGCCCGAGTCTGTGTTCTAACCTCCACCCAGGGGTCCTCAAACTATGGCCCGCGGGCCACATGTGGCCTGCTGAGGATATTTATCCCGGGTGCCGCTGCCTGTCCTGCTTAGCAGCTGACTCGTCCCGGGCCCGCAGTGCGCATAGGAATTTGTTCATAGTTTTTTTTTTAAACTATAGTCCGGCCCTCCAACGGTCTGAGGAACAGTGAACTGGCCCCCTGTTTAAAAAGTTTGAGGACCCCGCCGAAACCAGTTTGGCTTAGTGGATAGAGCGTTGGCCTGGGGACTGAAGGGTCCCGGGTTCGATTCCGGTCAAGGGCATGTACCTTGGTTGCGGGCACATCCCCAGTGGGAGGTGTGCAGGAGGCAGCTGATGGATGTTTCTCTCTCATTGATGTTTCTAGCTCTCTATCCCTCTCTGTAAAATATCAATAAAATATATTTTAAAAAAAAGTTTGAGGACCCCTGCCTGGGGCGAAGGAACCCACCTATGGAGTCTGAGCTCCTTGAGGGCAGAAAGGGCCTGTTACCCTGTGCAAATCTTCACATGCACGGTGTGTGGTAAAAGGGGAGTGAAAGCTTGGAGAAAGGAGGAGTGCTTGCAATTGAGAGAGTTATACACAGGCTTGTGATGTTCAGACTCTTCCATGCGGCTGATCTTCTCCTTTCCCTTTCTTAGTTTCCTCCATTGGCTGCAGTTTGTTCCTGACCCCTAAGAGCTGGGAGAGGCCCGGGTCCGCAGACCTACTTTGCTTGGCAGAACCAGGTGGGAAGGAGGGGATTTGCCAAAAGCCCTGGCTCACGTGAAGAGCCCTTGCCAGGCCAGCTAGCGCCAACTTTGCCTCTCTAGGCTGGGAGCCCAGCTGCTGTCCTGGCCGGGTCACACGGCCATCCCTGTCTTTTTCAGAGACCCCTTGGTAGCTTGAAGTGGTGCCTGCTCCAGTGGGCGGAGGGGCCTGGGTGTGTGTGCTCTTGGGCCCTGTGGCTCTTAGGCCAGGGTCCGCTGGCTTTAGCCTTGTTGACGTCTTTGCACTTGCATTGTGACGAATCCCTCAGCTCTTTCATATACGGTGCCAGGCAGCGAGGTGTGCTGTGCCAACTCTTATTTATATCGAGCCTTCATTTCACCCTGACGTTGAAATTCTTTGGAGATCTTCTTGCAGGTGGCAGTTAAAATTAAGTCAAGGTTGACCTAGAGGCCAAACATGGGTCGGAGGAGGGGGTTGACATCTCAGTGAATCAGTGGCTCCTTTGGCTCTGCCTAAGTGTGCCAGGCAGCGAATGACCCATGCGAGCCCCAAACCTGGGGAAGCGGGGGAGGGGCAGCCAGGTCCCTGGCTGATGAAGGGCTTGGAATAACATGTTTCCAAGTGCACATTCCTCACCACCGTGGTGGTGGAGGCTCACAGGTGACACAGTGTGGTCACTGCCTTCACGAAGTTTGCTATCTTGTCGAGGAGACGGAGTGAATAGTAAAATAATTCAAGAGACGTGTCATCAACATGTTCCTATGTTGGGCAGGTGTCAAAGTGTTTTTCCACATACACTCTCTTATAACATGGCAAACTACTGAAATAAGTACTTGGTCCTGTGAACCCAGAGAGGGTGAAATTTTACCCAGGAACGAATTTCCCAAAGACCCACTGGGACCTGGGTTACGTATCATTCGCCTTGGGGGGGGGGAGGTGGGGAGGAGAAGGGGGCTCGAGGGAGAGCGGAAGGGGGAATTATTCCGATCTGGAAAGAATGGCAGTCACGCCGCACCCTCTAGGCATCATTCAGGTGAGTTTTCACATTATAAATGGGCATTTCCAAGGATAAATGCTCCCGGAGAGAGATTTAGCTGATTCTGTGAGCCACAGAAAGAAAAAATGAACAAAGTGCATTAAAATGATTGACCACAGGGAGTTGTTTGTGGCTTATCATTTGCACTCTAGCTGTCTCTTAATTAAACACATATTTCTTCAACATCTGTAGTATACAGGCCACAGGTGAGGTTTTGGGAATTAAAATTTCAGTAGCACGGTCCCTGCTCTTATCAGGTTCCCAGGGTCGCTAGGAGTGATGCCGCTTTAAGGAAACTCCCTGCATTTTGCAGGAAGGAGAGGCTGTGGGTGCTGGGCCTTTTGCTGTAGCACCAACTTAGAGGGCCCTGGGCCTGGGGGGCTGACCAGGTGTCTCTTGCCATCTAGCACGTGTTGATGGCCCTGGGGTTGAGTTGTCCCACTGTTCCTTCTCCTTCCTGATTTCACGCCTCTTTTGCGGGTCTCTCCCAGGTAGAAAGCCTTGAGAACCCCCTTCCCAACCATCCACTCCAAGCTGCAGAGCGAGGTAGTGTCAACTAAAGTCACTCTGTCTAGGTTGGGTGTGCCTTCTGCCTCTGTTAACGGCAGCGTCTTGGGAGTGGAGCCGAGCAGTTGTGCCAGGCGCTGGCTGGCGGGGACCTGTCCTGGCCGATCGAAGGAAGCTCTCCGAGTGAGAAGCGCCTTTTGTGGGTCCCAGCCTGGGAGGGAAGGGGCCCTTGATGGATTGTCTCATCATTTCTCCTGAGTATTTCTTGTCTCAGGGGCATGAGGAGTGTCAATGACTTTGAACCCATTTTAAAAATCATGTTTGAAAGCCGTTTCCAAATGGAGACCAGCAGAGCACGGGTTTACCTCGTGAGAGTTTGGCACGCGGTGTGTCCAGCTAGCGGGCAGGTGGCGAGGACGGATGGATACTCCGGCTGCCCCCTTTCTCTGAATCCAGAGAGCTAGCCTCCCTGTGACATGCTGAATGCTGACTCCCTCTGACACTGGTTGTCCTCATAACCTTGGATTAGGTTCTTACTGCTCTCGATGGAAGTTCAGAAAAGGGGAAAGTAAGTTCCAGAAGAACAGGTCTGTTCACACCAAAGAAGAGGCTGAGGGATGACCAGAACTTTTCTTTTTTTGGCCATTGAAGTGTCATAAGAAAGAAGATATGATTGTTCAGCAAATGAGTCCAGCATGCTGTCGTCGAAAAAATTCACCAAAGATGGGGTGTTTGCAAGGATGAGTAGGAGTTCACTAGGTGGAGAGGAGGAAGACGGATGTGTGTTGCTGGTAGAGGGAATGGCACTTACAAGAGGGAGGAATGTTGAAGGAACGGTGAGTGGTTGGGTCTCACTGGGTGGATGGTAAGTGCGAACCCGGGCTGTGGGTAGGTTTGTTGGGCACGGGAGTGACATCATCAGAGATGCACTTTAGAAAGATTACCAGGTACCCCAAATGCAATAGTGTGACACTGAATTGATGCCAGTGGAGTTTAAGCGGGGCCTGTGGGATTGGAAGCTGAGAGACCCGTTAGAAAGCTTTAAAAACAGTCCAGGTAAGAACGGATGCTGGAAAAGCCTGTCGCAGTTTCCTTAGAGCCCATTTGCTCCTTGGTCCAGAGCTGGGGGGTGCGGAGAGTTGGGCAGGGCTTGTTTTTCAGGGAGAACATCTTGGCCAGAGGTCCTGGCAGAGGGGGTGTGCAGGTGGTGCTGTGGGGACAGTAGCGAACTGCGGGTGCCCAGTGGTTCTGTGGCTCTCAGCAGGATCTGGAGACTTACCTTGTACGTGTCACCATGGAGAAGTAGAATAATGCAGGCTCCTGGTTGGTGCTTTCCTCTCTGGGAGTCACGGGGTCTGGCTTTGAGTCTTGGTCTCTTTCCTTCCAGCCTTGGGACCTTGTACTAGTTTCTTAACCTCAGTTTCTTTGGGTGTTAAAGGGGCACAGCAATACTTGCCAGGGGGCTCTAGGCTAATTTCATAGGTGAATACATGGTGCTCAGTAGGGATTTAATGAGCACCCCTGCCCCAGTTCCCCTCATCCTCCCTCCTTCTCTCCCTCCTCCTTCCTTCCTTCCCTCCCTCTTTCCCCTCCCTCCCTCGGGCAATAGAAGTTCAGTGCAGGGAGGGGCACCCAGCTGCCCGCAGTTGGTTTCTGCCTTCCTTTGAAAGTGCTCTGTGGTGAGGGGTGGAGAGGGAAGGCAGGGGAGGGTGGATGAGATGTGATCAATTAAAGACCTTGTATGCATATATGCATAACACTGAGGACACAGACAATAGTGTGGTGAAGGCCTGGCGGGGAGGAGTAGTAGGGGGAGATGGGGGGGGGGCAAGCAGGAGTGGGCTAGAAGGGGTCAATGGGGGAAAAAGGGGGACCTATGTAATACTTGCAACAATAAAGATTTTTAAAAAGAAAAGAAAAAAGAAAGTGCTCTGTGTTGATAATGTGCTTTGTCATTGTAAGTGGGTGTACTTTTTTCTTGTCTCTGCTAGAGACAGAGGAAGATCTGAGGGCTGTAAATCATAGCAGAAGAGATGAGAACCTCTGGACAGCCGGAGGGGTTTGGCCACAAGCAGGATGTTGGGGCCAGTGTTGGGACCACCGCCCACCCCCCATTTTGGATGGGTCCTGTTTAGAGATTGCATGTGGGCACGATGGGGGTGGGGGCCCTGCCAGTCTTGTAAAGGTGACTCTGGCTTGGCTAGCATTTGACTGTTTACTTCCCTTGGTGGGCAATCCTGCAGGTGTTTTGTTTGTATTTTGTTTGTTTGTTTGTTTGTTTAGAAGATATGATTGTTGAACAAATATCTTTGGATTCCCTAATCTTTCAGTGAGTAGCATTTTCTTGAGAGTTTTGTGACTCTGTAGCAGGTAAATAGCACAAATGATAGCATAAACCATAGGCTGAAAAAAACCATTTCTTTACCCCTTTTTGTTATGGAATGTTTCAAGGACACACAAAAGTAGAGAGAATAATCAGGGAGCACATCACCAGCCCAGCAGTGGCTAATACCTTGCCACTCATGTTTTATCTACCCACTCAACCTATTTTTTCATTTTTCTTATTTCTTCTTATCTTTTCTTAATCCTTGATAGCGTATTACTTCACCCACAAACACTTTAGTATTTATCTGTAACAGATAAGAGCCTTTTTAAAGGTCACATTTTCACAACTGACAAAATTAATAGTCCATCTAATATCTAGTAACCAGTCTTCTTTCACATTTCTCCAGCTGTTTAAAAAAATGTGTTTTCTTAGGATTGCATTTGATTAGAAACTGCTGGTCTTTTTTGAGTTGACAAGTAGTATAGACCTCCCTTATCCCTCACATTATGCTGTTGCTCAACCCAGTGCATAGTTTTGAGTTTAAGAAAGCAGCTGTGCCCTATAAACAGCAACGTGATAGCTGATTAAGAAGTTCATGAACTGGCCGGGTCGCTCAGTTGGCTAGAGCAGCGGTTGCCAACCAGTGGTCCGCGGACCTGGTCCGTGAGGTCCGAAAGGTTGGCGACGGCTGGGTTAGAGTATCATCCTGCCACAAGGTTGTGGGTTCGATCCCTAGTCAGGATACATACAAGAATCAACCCAAGGATGTGTGAATAAGTGGAACAACAACAACACACAAAAAAAATCAATGTTTCTCTTTCAAATCCATAAATTTTTTAAAAAGTACATCAAGAAGGAATTTTGTAAGTTTTAATTAGGGAGATTTTGCAGACATATACAACAATAGAGATGATAGCAAAAGCAAAATAGCCCGGTGGTTAACTCGCCTGCTGATGGCCCATTTGCACAGGTTGAAGCCGGACGCTGCATTCTAGGCTGTGGCCTTGTAGGACCTGCTGTAATTATGTATCTTCCAGCCGGAACGCAGGCTCCCTGGGAGTTCGCAGAGGCCTTGGCACTCCGATCTGAGAAGTCCAGTGGCTTGTTCAAGGTCGTAGACCCAAGACAATGGTCGTTGTTGGTGCCTGGAATATACCCAGTTCTTCGGATGCAGGGTGCTGCCTCACAGTGGCCAATTGTCCTGGTCAGTCAATGCCAGTCTGTCCAGAGCACTGGAGGTCTCTTTTGTTGGCACTGTGGTGAGTGAGGAGCTGGGGTCCTTGAAAGGGGGCCTGTTTGTTCACGTGGTCCTGGTGGGGCCATCTCTGTGGAAATGTTGGCAGCTCTGCTCACAATCCCCAGGTGCCTTCAGAGGCAGGCCCAGGGCGAGGGCCAGCCAGGCAGCTGGCTCCTCCCCTGGAGGGAAGGAGAGACTGGGAGGTGAGAGCACCTTTGCCATATCAGGCCTTCAGGTTCTCGCCTCTGCGGCTGTGGCTGGGAGGAGGGGGATGCTATTTCCAGCTCTGGCATCCCAATTAAAAAAAATACACACACACACGCCCTAACTGGTTTGGCTCAGTGGATAGAGCATCGGCCTGCAGACTGAAGGGTCCCAGGTTCGATTCCAGTCAAGGGCATGTACCTGGGTTGGGGGCACATCCCCAGTAGGGGGCGTGCAGGAGGCAGCTGATCGATGTCTCTCTCTCATCGATGTTTCTAGCTTTCTATCCCTCTCTCTTCCTCTCTGTAAAAAATCAATAAAATATATTAAAAAAAAATACACACACACACACACACACACACACACTCACACTCTCACACTCTCACACACTCTGAGTGGTCAGATTATTATGATCTCTGAATGCATAACAATCTGGCCACTCAGTGTATTTGTATCTCAAATGGGTACCAAAAGTATTCTAGACTTTTGCTGGAGATCAACCACCTATTTGCCCTGAGCTTTCTATCAGCCAGTGCAAAGGGGAAAACTGATCAGGTGCATGATTTATAGTATCTTTGATATCAAATAAATGTCAAGAGAAGTACACTGAGTGGCCAGATTATTATGCATTCAGAGATCATAATAATCTGGCAACTCTGTGTGTGTGTGTGTGTGTGTGTGTGTGTGTGTGTGTATCCTATCTAATAAAAGAATAATATGCAAATTGACTGTCACTCCAACACACAAGATGGCTGCCCCTATGTGGTCAAAGATGGCTGCCCCCATGTGGACACAAGATGGCCACCACAAGATGGCCAGCAGGGGAGGGCAGTTGGAAGGACCAGGCCTGCAGGGGAGGGCAGTTGGGGGCAAGGTGCCTGGGCGAGGGACACCTTTCTCCCCCCCACCCTCCCGTGCAGGCCTGGTGCACGAAATTTGTGCATGGCGGGGTGTGTCCCTCAGCCCAGCCTGCACCCTCTCCAATCTGGGACCCCTTGAGGGATGTCCAACTGCCTGTTTAGGCCTGATCTCACTAAACGGGCAGTCGGACATCCCTCTCACAATCCAGAACTGCTGGCTCCCAACTGCTCGCCTGCCTGCCTTCCTGATTGCCCCTAACCGCTTCTGCCTGCCAGCCTGATCACACCCTAACCACTCCCCTGCCAGCCTGATCGATGTCTAACTGCTCCCCTGCAGGCCTGGTCACCCCTAACTGCCCTCCCCTGCAGGCCTGGTCACCCCTAACTGCCCTCCCCTGCAGGCCTGATCACCCCTAACTGCCCTCCCCTGCAGGCCTGGTACCCCCCAACTGCTCTCCCCTGCAAGCCTGGGTTCCCCCCAACTGCCCTTCCCTACAGGCCTGGTTGCTCCCAACTTCCCTCCTCTGCCAGCCTGGGCACCCCTAACTGCTCTCCCCTGCAGGCTTGATTGCCCCCAACTGCCCTCCCTTGCAGGCCTGGTCCCTCCCAACTGCCCTCCCCTGCTGGCCATCTTGTGGCGGCCATCTTGTGTCCACATGGGGGCAACCATTTTGTGTGTTGGAGTGATGGTCAATTTGCATATTACTCTTTTATTAGATAGGATAGAGGCCTGGTGCACGGGTGGGGGCCAGCTGGTTTGCCCTGAAGAGTGTCCCGGATCAGGGTGGGGGTTCCCTTGGGGCGTGGGGTGGCCTGGGCGAGGGGCCTGTGGTGGTTTGCAGGCTGGCCATGCCCCCGGTGACCCAAGCGGAGGCCCTAGTATCTGGGGTTTATTTATCTTATATAATTGAAACTTTGTAGCCTTGAGTGGAGGCCAAGGCAGGCCAAGGCTGTGGAAGCTTGGCTTCCTCCATCGCCAGGGGCAACTCAAGCCTCCTGCTCTCTCCAGCTCCGTGGCTGCAGCCATTTTTGTTGGGATTTATTTATCTTCTATAATTGAAACTTTGTAGCCTTGAGTGGAGTCCAGCGCCGGCCAGGGTGTGCGGAAAGCTTGGCTTCCTCCATTGCCGGGGAAACCCAAGCCTCCTGCTCACTCCGTGGCTGCAGCCATCTTGGTTGGGTTAATTTGCATACTCGCTCCTGATTGGCTGGTGGGCGTGGCTTGTGGGTGCAGTGGAGGTACGGTCAATTTGCATATTACTCTTTTACTATATAGGATATACATATCAGATTTCATAGAGGAAGGGAAAGGGAGAGAGATAGAAACATCAATGATGAGAGAGAATCACTGATTGGCTGCCTCCTGCATATCCCACACTGGGGATTGAGCCTGAAACCCAGTCATGTGCCTTGACCGGGAATCAAACTGTGACCTCTGGGTTCATAGGTTGATGCTCAACCACTGAGCCATACCAGCGGGACTAAATTTTGTTTTTAAACAGCTCATCTTCAACCCCAGGACAGAGTAGAAGTATTTGACCTGACCCTGATCCCCCCCGCCCCGCCAATCCCTTGAGGCTCTTTTGACATTACAGTGCATTAAAGAACTTGGTGGCCTTTCCACTAGAACAACTTGAGGCCCTATGTTACATCTGTTAAAACCACTCGGAATTTTGTCATATTTCTCTAAGGAGAAATACACACCATGGGTCTTTTATTTAATATTTTACATTGCTTAGTATAGTGTACAGTTTAATATTAACTGGTAATGGCTCAAACTGTACATGGTAACATTTGAGACTGAGTAAAAATCGACAACCCATCTGTTCAACAAATTCTTCGATCTACAAACAATTGATCCAGGAAAGTTGAGTTTAATAGAAATAATGAAAAATGCTATGGCACAAGCTTTAATTAGAAAAGTTTGATGTGGATAAAACTGTTCAATGGCTCTAATGGATTTGAAACAGAAAACAACTGATGCTAATGGAAATAATTTTGACTGGTTAAAAATGAAAAAATTGAGGAGCTGTGGACATGAAAAGTGATCAAGGAACTAAATGGTCTCAGGGGAATTCTCTCTCGAAAATGCTTCTGATGAAGATGTTTGTATCCTAAGCATCGTCAGGGCAAATACCTGGTCGCTGCCTCTGGCCACCCTTGAAAGGGGCGTGGAAGAATGAGAAGTTTTTAGAATTGAACGTCTCAGACTCTGGCAAGTGCCAATCCCTAGGATTGCTCTGAACACAGAAAACTGGAGCTCGAGCAACAGTGAGAAGCGATGCATCTGTCTGTCCACTTTGATGTTCATGTCGGACACCCTCCCTCCCTGAGACCAGCAGGGGTTTGGATCATGCTTTCAAGGGTTTTGATCTTCGATGCTTGGAAAGGAATCTGGGACTTTTCTTCATGAGCTTCTTGCTGGGGGATGGGTTCTTTACAGCAGCAACATAAAGAGGCAAGGACAGAATTTGTGTGTGTGTGTGTGTATTTTAAAGCAAGGAGAGGGGGCTTCCCACCAGTGCTTGCCCAGTGCAGCTGGGATCTTGTCCTGTCCCCTTGGGGGTGGGGCCCTCCCAGCCAGAGCACTTCCCCTGCAGGAGAAGCCAGGCCTGCCTGTGCTTCCTCTGTGCTGCGCTGCCCCACGTGGACATGGACGTGGATGTGGAGATGGAAGGAAGGGCCACTGCTGACCTCACTTGGGACAGCTTCCGCTTCACCCCAGGCTGGTGACTTTCTCGTTCTCTTTACAAGGGATGGGGTAGTCCCATCTTCCATTTCATGCCCTAGTGTCCAGGGGTTTCTGGAAGCCTCTGGTTGCTCCATAATTGTTCCCATCAAGCACTGGGAGTGCATGCAAATTGAGCTCACTCATTCCTAAGTAAGCCAGAGAATGCCTTTGGGTTTCAGGTGCCAACAAGTGGGGAAAGCTCTCCCTTGGGCCTGTGTCCTGAATGGGATGGAGGAATGTGGCCCCTGCTTCCCGGTGTCTCATTCAGCCTCCTCACTCCCCTGAGTGGGGGCCATTGATCCCACGAGCAGGTGAGGAAACAGTGCTGAGGTGGAGGGGAGGTTAGGCTCAGAGAGCACGCAGGACCAGCGTCTAGACCAGGGGTGGGCAAACTTTTTGACTCGAGGGCCACAATGGGTTCTTAAACTGGACCGGAGGGGCCGGAACAAAAGCATGGATGGAGTGTTTGTGTGAACTAATATAAATTCAAAGTAAAGGAGCGGAGGGGAGAGCAAGAGAACTTGATAGAATAGCCGGATCCGGCCCGCGGGCCGTAGTTTGCCCAAGGCTGGTCTAGACCCCACTCCGCCCCCTGGCTCCTGACCAACTGAGCTCAGCTCTTACAGGAGCTCCCTCCATCCCCCCTACTCTGTGGAGAGAACCCCATGCTCTCCTTGGTAGTGGCATCTTTTCTCCTTGCGACCCCCCCCCCGCCCCCGCATTTAACAGTGGCCAGTGTGGCCTTCGTTAGGTGAAGAGGTGAGACTGAACATAGCTTGACCAGTACCTATTTGTCAGGAGTTTGGGGCCCCAGCAGACGGTAACTGATAGAAGTTTAGCAGGAAGCTCTGGGTCAGGGTTTGGATCTTGGCCCCCACCTTTGGTAGCTGGGTGATCTTGGGCATTTAACCTTTCAGAAAATAGGGATGATAATTGGACTGACCTCAGAGGGTAATTTTGAGATTTAAGCGAGGCACTGTACCCAGAACACCTTAGATAGAGGATCTGACTCAGAATAAATACTCAAGCAGTAGCTGCTGTGATTTTCTTCGTGATCATCTGTGTCCACACTTACGGTCGGTTAGTAGGCACTAAATGTGTCTCGTGTTGTGGGTGCTCTCTGGGACCTGGAGCCCCCAGCTCGAGTGGGGCTTTGGGCAGTCAAGACCCCACCTCCTTTTCCGTTTCTACAGCTAACTGGCTGGTGTGCTAGTGACACCTGTAGGAGGCTTCGGTGCCACCTCTGAGTCACAGGTGGGAAGCAGCGATCCACATGGTCCCCTGATTATGTCATTGCCAGAGTGACCCAGGCCGGCACACACCGCACCACGGTAGAGCAGAAATAGCCCAACTGGAGGTCAGGGGCTCTGGTTTCCTGCCTTTGGCCAGCCACCAAATAGCTGTGTGACATTCAGCACGTTGCCTTGCCTCTCTGGGCCCTCCTTTAACAAACGAAGGCATTGAACTAGGTGGCCTGCGCACTTCCTTCTACGCTGAACCTTCGTTGCAAATGTCCAGATGCTCTTGTTCCTTCCTGACACCGATGTGGGTTGGAATGGAAGTTGAGTCAGATGGCCATGACCGCAGTCTTTCTCATCTGTCAGCCTGGACAAAGGCAGACCCTCCCCCCCCCTCCCAACTCCACCCCCTTGACAACACTGGATGGAATACCCACGTGTTTCCGAGTGCCTCACAGTCACAGCTGGCCTGGGCCAGTGTCTAATGAAGGTTGCTTATCAAATTCATTCATGAGCAGCCTCTTAACATTCTCTCCGTAGAGCTATCTCCATGAAAGCCATTGGTGTCCATGAGTCATGAAGATATTTAGGATTTTTCCTGGGTTGCGTCTTACAGCTCACCCTCTTTGGTACTGTTCTCAGCGGAGCCCCAGCTCTTCAGATGGCTAACTGGGCTTCTCTGCTGTGAGTGAGCTCATCACCAGGGAGCCTGTGCATGTGCGTGGAGGGCCCTTATTCAAATAATGTATTCCTATGAGGGCCTGGGTCCTTTGTTAGAGTCGGAAGGTAAAACCTGGCTGGTTGTGCCAAAGATTTCTGGGCATCGTCTTTCACAAGATGGGGAGAACCAGAGAGCCAGCTCTTTGGGGGATTGCTCAGTTGGCCTCTGAGTGTCCATGATGACACTGGGAAGCAGTCTCGGAGCTGAGTCCTCCTCAGTTAGACTCTTGGATGCCACCTGAGTTTCTATGGCCAGGATTTGCCCAGTCTACACTCGCTGCTGTAGTCACGTCTATCAGGTTTGCAGAACAGCCCAGCTGTGTAGAGGGAAGATGTGTTATCATTCAGGTTTAGGTTTGGCTGAATAGAACAGAAAACCCCCAAACAACACCGGCTTAAGCATGAGACTTAATTTTTTTCTGTCATGTAAGAAGTCAGGAGGTAGGCAGTCCAGGGCAGAGACCTAACTTACTGTTTTTCATCCTTATGAGAGTTACCTCATGATCCAAAATAGCTGTTGAAGCACCAGCCATTGTATTAACATCCCACATGGAAAGACAAAGGAGCCCTCCTGGAAGTCCCACTCCGTGTCCATTTATATCTCATTAGCTAAAAGGAACAGGGGCACTAGCTGAGTGACAGCTGGGAAATGGGGTCTTTAGCAGCAGGGACATTGCCTCATCCGGAGACATAGTCCTGTTACCAAGGAGGATGGAGAGAATCGACATTGGTGCAGAACAGATGCCCAATACTTACTTGAATGAATAAGTAGATAAGGGATGGAGAGTGTCTGTGGGTTAAGTGTAGACCGAACCTTCATATTAGTAGTATTCACCATATGACAAGATCAACGTAATTCTGACACCACCATGCAGGAAGGAAGGAACCTTTGGAAATTTCGAAAATTCAGTAGGAACTTGAAGAGCATGTTCTGCAAGGCCCCTGTAGCTGGGCTTCCTCTCTCCCCTCTTTGTAGAGACTTGGTTCCCTCATTTGAGCTCATCAGATGCATGGCAGCGGGTGAGGAGGTGCTGGCCCGGGCATGGCAGCCACGTTTCTGAAGGTCCCCATGAGGGCGTCTCTTTATTTGAGAAAAGAAGAGCTTCATAATTCAAGCAGGGGGACCCGGGGATGAACTGAAAGTTGATGAACTGAAATACTAAAATTTCCTTAAGAACACATTCAAATCCCTTCTTAGAAAATGCTAGAATCCTGTGGGATGCATTATTGTGGCTGGTGTTGGTTTGAGCCTGTAGGCAGTTGGTGGTGCAGGGTGGGGCAGCTCTTAAGTGACAGGTCCCCGTGCTTCTCCCTTCCCCCCATCACATCTGGGCGAATGGAGGGCCCCAGGAGAGCTGCCCTCACGTGGGAGAACCATGGATGGGCCCGGAGGCACGGGGTCTGGAGCAGTGAGTTGTGTTGTAGAGAGCACGTCGCGCTGTCTTGTCACTCCTCAGTGGGTCGGTCAGTTCTATGGAGAGCAGGCCCTTGTCCCCACCGTGTGGAGGAGGCAACCTGCGTGGATGTGTGGTCCAGGGCACACAGTTGTCCACAGCAGGCAGGTCTCTGGGCCACTGGTGGAAGCTTTAGCCTGGCGTTCATTCAAGGCCTTCCCTCTTGATTCCTTTCTGAAATTATTTTTTCCAAGTCTCCTACAGATACTCTGTTTCATAATACTGTTTCCTCTTCGGTCCTCCCACCCCCATTTTCAAATCACTCTCGTCTTTAGTCCTCAGTTCAGGACCATCCTCCTTGAAGGAAGCCCCCCTCGATTCCTCTACTGGAAAGTTTCTCCTTCACATCCCCTTACTACACGTTTCCCTCCGTCCCATGGCACCTTGTTACGGCTTGGTGTCGGCTCCCTGACCACATTGTCATTGCCTGGAAGGGCAGGTGTGGTGCCCAGTCTGTGTTCAGTGAGTGATGGAGTGTGGCACCCAGGGTGTCACAAAGCTGTTCCTTGCCTGGGGCTGATGGGCGTAACTGTCTCGGAAAGTGTCCTCAGCCTGTGGTCTCTGAAGACTTCCTCTAAGTCATGTGAGATTTTGACGATTTGTGGGGGCCTCGTTGTTCCCCTTTGCAGTCCCAGGGACTGCCCCATGGGTGTCCCCCAAGTTTATGTAACTGACATACAGATCTGGTTGACTGAGGCGGGCAGCATTTGGCAATGTCTTGCCCACGCTCTGCCTGCGAGAGTGGTGACCTGAGGCTGTATTGTTGATTTCCGATGCGATCACATGGTCCTCTCTTGAAGGAGGCATATCTAGTCTACAAAGAAATAGAATGCGAGTCAACTATGTCATTTCACACTTTCTGGTATCCCTGGTAAAAAAAAAAAAAAAGAAAAAAAAAAGAAAAGAAAAAGTAGAAAGAAACAGTATATTTTATTTAACCCAGTATATCCAAAACATTGTCATTTCATCATGGAATCCACATGATTATTATGAAGACGTTAGTTATTCTTTTTTTGTAGTAAGAAGTCTATACAATTTGGGTGTTTTACGCTGTTTGGATGTTTGGATTGATGACATTTCTAATGCTGAAGCCACATGTGGCTGGTCGTAGCCCAACGTGGTCAGCTGCCGTGTCTGTTGATTCTCCCACTTGATGTTCCCTGAAAATGAGTGTGAAATGGGTGGGGGCTGTCTGGCTGAGTGACAGCACTGGGTGGGACTCAACAGGGTCTGGTCACAGCTCTGCTTCTCCAACAGCTTTGTGAGCCTGGGAAGGCCTGCGTCCTCACCACGGTTCCCACCTGTAGAATGGAGCCGTAGGTGTGTGATCCTCTGGGGAACTTTGTGCTTGACATGCTGTGAATTGAGCCCCAGATCTGGGCAGGGACGGGGTTGGGGACCACTGCATCCCCCTTGGCATCATTAGCAAATGAGAACTACTCTATGACAGGCCACGGGTGGCCATGCCTGTCATCCGAGGGGCTGGTTTGCCGTCTCTGACTCTGACCGGAGCTTGGCGTGTTTATCTGGTCTGTTGGGTTCTGGGCTGTGAAAATGGTCCATTCACTGATCCAGCTGGCATTTACAAGGACCTGGGGGGCCAGGCCTGTTCCCAGCCTCTTCTTTGGGAGGCTGAGAGGGGCCAGCAGGAGCCCTGCCATTTCCTGAGAGCTCACGAGGGTCCTTTCTCACCAGGCTCAGCTGGAAGCGCAGAAAGCCACGCAGGACTTCCAGAGGGCCACGGAGGTGCTCCGCGCCGCCAAGGAGACCATCTCCCTGGCCGAGCAGCGGCTGCTCGAGGACGACAAGCGGCAGTTCGACTCGGCCTGGCAGGAGATGCTGAATCACGCCACCCAGAGGGTGAGTCATAGCCGTGTGTGCCGTGGGAGGGTGACCTGGGTGTCCCTGTCTGTAAGCGTCTGTGTGCGTGTGGGTGTCCCCTTCGGGGGTGCTGTACGCCCGTGGGTGTGTGTGGGAGCGTCCTTCACGTTATTTATTGTCTGTCCCATGCAGACTGGCCCCTGGTTCTGGTGAGTTCTGCGTGTGCTGTCTCCCCAAGCAGAGGAAACAGACTCCCAGGCATGTGGCCTAAAATCGCTGAGAGTCACAGGGCAGGAATAGAAAAAGCCAGGAGTTAATGCCAGCAGCCTCTCCCTTTTCAATGTCACTTGTCACAGTGGTCAAGTCCGGGGGGACCTGATAATTAAAGATGGTCTTGTGTTTCCTTAAATAAAAGCTGGCTGGGCATGTGTAGCCTTGGGCCTCCTGCCCCCTAGTGGACACGATGCTCAGAGAGCCAAACACACTGGAACAGCTTTCCTGGGTCAGCTGATGAAAACCCAAAGGGGAGGTTGGAAATCTTGGACATTTACAAGCCACAGCCTGAAAGATGTGAAAAGGTCTCTCTCCTCTCTTCTCCTCTCCCCTCTCTCCTTCCCTCCCTCCCTCCCCCCCCCCCTCTCTCCTTCCAAGAAATTAGCTGGAGGTCACCTTCTTTTCCTTTTTTTAAAAAATATATTTTTATTGATTTCAGAGAGGAAGGGAGAGGGAGAGAGATAGAAACATCAATGAGAGAGAATCATTGATCAGCTGCCTCCTGCATGCCCCACACTGGGGATTGAGCCCACAACCCAGGCATGTGCCCTTGACTGAAATCGAACGTGGGACCCATCAGTCCGCAGGCCGACGCTCTATCCACTGAGCCAAACAGGCCAGGGCTCGCCTTTCCTTCTTGCCCTCCCTCCACCCCCACAGAAGATTCAAACTGGCCAGAAGAAACCATTCCAGAAATCACTTGATCTGCTCTTTAAAAAAGAACAAAACATGTTTCTTTTTTTTTTTTTCTCCTTAGTAAGTCCTGGGGCCTAGTGGATGGTGAGTGGCTGTACCACAAGGAGGTGTTTCCAGGACACCCATATTACACAACTCCATCCCCCGTGGGAATGGTGCTTCTTGGGATGGTGCAGTGAGCGACTTGTGGGGCTGGATCAGACTTCTCTGGCCTCCCCTGTTAGGTAGGGCTCCTGACGTGTGCCCTCCTGTGGCCACTGGAGGTTCCTTGGTCGTGGGGGTAACCACTGCAGGTGAACAGGTGTCTGGGTCACAGGCCAGGGTTTCCACCTGGGCTGCTGGTCCTCTTCCCAGATTCCTTCCCGGTGGCCTGAAATGCTGCTGCTTGAACTGCTGAGGGAGAGGGAGAGTTCACAACTGACACCAGCAAGAGACAGGCCACACCCCTGGGTCACAGAGAAACTCAGCCCACAGGGGCTGTGCTCCCTGAATCTGATGGACAGACAGCTGCTCTGTGTGTGGCTTGGCTGCAAGCCTCCCTCTGGATTTAGCATCTTCCCAAGTGGAGCTCCTGCCGCCTACTCCCAGAGCTTTGGGGGCCTGGCACGCTCGGTTTGCTGAATAGTGCTTGATGGAGACCATGAAGGTCTTGAATATGTCTCCTGCCTTGTCTGACCCGTGGATACTCTGGGAAGCCTGTTCTTTAGGAGAAGGGGGTGTCATGTCACCCTCTTCTACGGAAAGTACTCATCAAGGGTCTAGAGAAAGATCCAGACTCACGTCCAGGGCTGTCTTGAGGGATTGGCAGTGGTTTGGGCTACATGATCCCCACCCACCCCAGGCACGGTGGGAGAACACTGGGGTCCCCACGTTCCTTGCCCGAGGCCATCAGTGTGTCCCCTTTGTACCCCTCAGACATACGGTGATATTGAGCAGCCACACTTGGAGCTGTGGCTGAAGCCAGCGTGCTGGGAGACTGTGAGTGAGCCAGGAGCCCTCATGTTCTCTGTGAGGCCACACATAATGCCACAGATGGACAAGGAGCAGTTCTCTGCTCAGTGCTGGGCGCAGGAGGGCCTGGGAAGCTGCAAGCAGCAGTGGCCACTGGAGTGGCTACTACTGCTGCTCACCACGTGGGGCCTTGGGCAGCAGCGGCCCCTCCTCCAGCTTTGTCTGTTTGAGCCTTGAAGCATCTTTATGGGAAGGTGATGATAGCTTCTCACCCTCTGGGAGAGGAGGCCTGGCATCTGGGAGGGAGGAATTGGCTTTTCTGATGTCTGCCAGAAGAGGCCAGATAGAAATAAAGGAGGAAAATGTGACTTGGAAATGGGGAGGCAGGAAGTATTTATGAACTGGCAGCTGCTGGAGAGGAAAGGACGCAGTCAGCCTCCCCTCCCGGTCCTGGCGTGAAGGTGGCCTGGGCGCGTGGATCTGAGGCCTGGATGGCACATGGTGAGCTGTCCAGGCCAGCTTCCCTGACGCTGGTGGGTACGTACTGCCCCCTCCCATATGGTGGAGAGAAGCCACCTTCTGGGCGCCCCCTCACCCAGGGGTGTAGGAAGAATCAGAAAACAGCCTGGATGAGCCAAGGTTCTGAGGAAACAAAGCTGCCTTCCCGGGGAAGAGGATGCTGATCTCTGAGACAGGATGTTGGGGATGTAATGCCTCGGGATTTGGAGAGGGGAAGGCTGGAATGTGAGGCGGAGGAACTGTGCTAGGTGGATGTCTACTGGTGAGTTTAGGCCATTCTGCTGGCATGGGACCCAGCGAGGAGGCTGTGCCCAGCCCGGCTGGCACACGGCTCAGTGTCTGTCGGAATTCAGGCAGGAAGGCCCCAGCTGTTTGAGGATCTCCTTTGGGCGGCTGTGACAGGGTCTCTGGGGCCTTGGGGTCCTAGCTGCCTGTCTGCCCTGGGGCTCCTAGGAGGGAGCCAGCCTGGCAGGCCTTTTTCTCCAGTGCCTGCTGCCCAGGGCTTCACACTACAGGTGTCCTGGAGGCTCGTCCGGTACCAGTTCTGACTGCTCAGGTCCACTGGGCACTGGCGGTGGTCAGTGCTGGGGCAGGCCCAGAGGGTGTGTAGGTTTTGGGAATCCCAGGAATGCCTGACTTCTTAGCCCAGTAGGCTGAGGCAGATGCGACCAGAGGGAAGAGAGAACCTGTGGGTCATCCCCAGGAGAAAGTACCAAACCGTCGGGAAGGAGGCCAAGACTGCATGTTGGACAGTTACTTCCTTCCGGGCTCTGAGAATGGAGGTGGGATGCCGAGCGTGCCCTGCCCCTCCTCCCACCTGAATGCTCCTCCAGTGGAGATGGTAAAAGGGGCAATGGGCTGTGGCTAGATGCAAGGAAGGACGGCAGAGCAGCCTGCACAAAACCCACTTCAGCCGAATGCTTCCTCCCTTCGCATCCATTACCCGAATGTCACACACTGAGGATCCCTCTCAAGTACAGCCCTGCTGTCAAGCCCCCTCTGAGCCGCCATGACCGTCCTGCAGTCCGATCCCATGCTGCCTGGAATGATGGTCACTGCTGCTGCGTGTGTATACCCAGAGAGGTTGGCTGCCCAGGAGGTGGTCTCTGCGTAGTCAGCGTGTGCAGCTCTGAACTGAATGTGATGGTGGTAAAACTGAAGAGTGTGGTACAGAGATGGAGGCAGGTTCACTGTCAGCCTGGGCTTCAAGGAGGCAAGGGTGGCCGTGGGAGACCTGGCCATGGTGAGTTGCACCTGTCCGGCTCAGTCCAGCCTGCTGGTGCCTTGAGGCCTGAAGGAACTGCTTTGTTATCTGATTCCTTGTGTGTCTCTGTTCCCCGAGGCTGCAATTTTCATAGTAGAGCCTTCCTGTGCCACCCTCCTCCCTTATCTTTCTTTCTTCCCCACCCTTTGCAGCACACAGCTCATGCCCTACTCCCTGCCTGATGGAGGGCTTCCTTGGTTACCTAGGAGACTTACCAAGGTGTCGTGCTTGGTGACTTTCTCCCTGGAGGCTGAGTTGGGGGCTGGAGGGGTCTCTTCTGAGCGCTGAGGTTGTGTGCATGGGGCAGGGGAGATTGGGACAGGACATGGGTGATGCGGTCTGATGGGGGTGAAGCAGGGGCCAGTGACATGCTTGCTGCCACCTCCGTCTTCACTGGTAATATTTCCAAGGGCTTGGAACTTTCTGAGTGTTTAATTTTAGAAAAAGCCTTTGATTAAGGGCTGAAATAGACAAGGGCACTGTGTGCAGCTGTTGAGAACCCTGTACAGTAGCTTCCAATCATAGCTTTTCTATGTCAGTTTAAAATACTTAGCTCCTTAAAGGTGAACCCTGCATTGAAATCTTTCGTATGTGTTCTGTCTGATAAGCTTGGGGTTTTGAGTTCTCATTAAGGTTACACCAGTAAATCCTGAGAGCCTAAGATGTAAGACAAGAGTGTGTCCAAGTATGGGATGTTTTTAGTGCATCTTATTTCTTTGTGAAATCTTTGTGTTAGAAGCAAAGAGAAAGGATTCTCCTAGCCCTTTGGTCTTGGTTGAGACGTCATTTTAGCAAGGATATCACTGCATGTTAGCTTAGCTCAGTTCCCTTCTCTGGCTTTAATTCTGTTGTTTTAAAAAGTATCTCAAGCATTGAAACCTTTGTTAAAAGATATTTTAAAGAAAGTTAAAGCAAAACTCTGATAAATATAACATGTTCCCGTGTCAAAGATTTTAATTCATTAACTAAGGAGGGAACTAGTAAGATGTTACAACTATTTCAAAGGAGAATTCAATAAATATACATTCATGTAGAAAACCAGGGATGCAGAAACAAATTTTTAAACTGATGTAAAATTGGTAAATATTTACAGGGTAATCAATATTATCAAATGCACCTCCACTGGGACAGAATTCATCTTCATTTCTAGGAATAAGAATAATTTGTATTACTATCAATTTTCTATAACTTAACAGGGTCATAAAACAGCTCCAGGACAATGAAGGCCAGAGATGACCTGGGAGGGTGTGCTAGGACACCCAGTAACTTTTTATGCTCACTTCAGTCTTTCATAAATTTTTCTGACACTTCATAATTATCCTGGACAACAAGGATAATTGCCTTGTCCTGATGCTGTCATGCCTGCTTCTGCGAGGTATCCCAGTTCTTTGATGTCTAAGATCCCACTGGTGCTATTTGCCCATTTGCCTGCCCCAAGGTGGAAGCAGGAAACCAAGCTACTTAGACCCAGGAGGCCTGAGCAGAAGGAAGTGGACGTTGATTGAATCAGAGAATGCTTCATTTTTATTTTTGCTTTTCCTTGTTTTCTTTCTTGGTCATTGCCACAGCCAATTTGGCTATTTACTCCTACCTAACAAAGACTTTTCCAAAATAGAAAAATAGGATGGTAATCCTATTCGAATTGGAAGTTAGTTTAATCTTGGTCTGCCCATTAATTTACTCAAAGGATATTTTAAAAAAATATAATATCCCAACAAGGGACTGTTCTGGGCTTGGCTGGGTTGACCTCTTCTGTTGTTTGAAGGTCATGGAGGCAGAGCACACCAAGACAAGGAGCGAGCTGGTGCACAAGGAGACGGCAGCCAGATACAATGCAGCCATGGGCCGCATGCGGCAGCTGGAGAAGAAACTCAAGAGAGCCATCAACAAATCCAAGTGAGTCTGGGGATGAGGGCCCCTGAGGCCATATGGTTGTTCTCTTCTTCCAAATCTCAACCTTTTATGTGCTTTGCACTCAGGGACCTGCCTCACCAGAACCTCCTGCCCAGGCTCCCTATCCCAGAAGGACAAGTGCTGAGGGGGGCGCTGCTCCTGGGGAACGCAGAAAAAGGAATTTCAAAAGCAAACCATTCCATGACCCATTGGCTGGGCCTGTCTATCTGTCAGTAGAATGGAGATGAGCTGTATACGCAATACATGTTCTCTATGGGGCCAAGAGCTGAACTGGTGCAAGACTGGTTTTATTGGAGGTTTTTCTCAAGCTCTTCTCACTACCATTCCTCTATATTTTTATACAGCAATGATTTGGAGAAAAGCCCCGTGTTTTACTTACAGTTGCTGGGCCTCCAAGCAGAAGAGACAGGACTTGGGATGGCCTAGACCAGTGGTCAGCAAACTGTCAACAGAGCGGCAAACTGTGGCTTGCGAGCCGCAATTTGCCGACCACTTCTGTAGACCATCTCTTACTTCTATCCCGGACAAAGCCCAAGGGGACCAACCTGAGCCCATCCTTCTGGTTGCTCTGCTGTGGTCGGGGGAGGACTGGTGCTTCCCCCTTCCCCAGCTTTTAGCAGAGGGTGGTGGTGTTTTTTTTAAAATATGTTTTATTGATTTTTTACAGAGGAAGGGAGAGGGATAGTTAGAAACATCGGTGAGCTGCTTCCTGCACACTCCCTACTGGGTTTGTAGGTACATGCCCACCAAGGTACATGCCCTTGACGGGAATCAAACCTGGGACCCTTGAGTCCGCAGGCCGGCGCTCTATCCACTGAGCCAAACCGGTTAGGGCGCAGAGGGTGTGTTTTGAGGCAGTTCCTTCTCCAACCTTATCTGCTGGTCATTCCTGGGGAGCCCACCTCCTTAGAAGAGATCCAGGCCACATTAGCTGCGGGGCACAATCTGTGACTTGAACAGCCTCCCCAGAGAGGAAAGTGAACCAGAATGCAGGGGCTCCAGGATATGTGTACACATGTGGATTCCCCAAATCTTGAGTGAGCCCAGTGCCTCTGGCTGGCATCTGTATCCATCAGGCCCCAGAGCTGGGAGCACCACCTTCAGCTCATGGCCTCGTCAATTTATTAAATCCTGGAAGGACGACCTAGCCTCATATGCCTCATTGGAGTTTATTAGTGGTCATTGTGTTATATTACTCTTGTTTTTTCTGTCTTTCACAGGCCTTATTTTGAACTCAAGGCAAAGTACTACATGCAGCTTGAGGTATGTGTGGCCTTTGGCTTTGTTGGTGATGGGGTTTTTATGCAAAGCCCCACTTTTTGTGATACTTTCAAATACCTCATTTGCTGTAAGAGGAGAGTGGAGAGACATTCTTTACTGAGTTTTCAGGCCTCTAAATGGCCTTGAGTGGTCTCTGATGTTCTCTACATCTGCTGATTAGTCACTTTCTATATTGTACTGGGCAGTGGTTCTCAGTATGCTCCTAGGACCAGCAACATCAGCATCGCTTGGGAACTTGTTAGAAGTACAAATTGTTAAGTCGTCCCCCGCCCTGCCTGTGAATGGAGCCCAGCCATGTGAGCTTAACGAGCCCTCCAGGGTATTCTGATACAAGTTGGAGAACCACAGTGCTGGGGACCAAATGGCTAGAATGTGGGACTTCTGTGTGAATTTGACACCCACTGTTGTTTCTGATTGGGTTTGTTCTGCCAGTGGTAGTTTCTGGATATGGAGTTTGTTTGTTACCCAGTTGGGAGTGGTAGTGTCTGCTTTTATATCTGGTACACGGATAGCTTTGATAAGAATAATCAGGTCTTCAGTCATGTCTTGGAGTGATGGGCAGAAGACATGCTTGGACCTGTCATTCAAAAGCCTCACAAGGCCAGTAGGGGCAGCCTTCACTCACTGAGCCGCCTGTTCTCCTGACCAGCAACTAAAGAAGACCGTGGACGACCTGCAGGCCAAACTGGCCCTGGCAAAAGGCGAGTACAAGACGGCCCTGAAGAACCTGGAGATGATCTCGGACGAGATACACGAGCGGCGGCGCTCCAGCGCCATGGGGCCTCGGGGCTGCGGTGTGGGGGCTGAGGGCAGCAGCACCTCTGCAGAGGACCTGTCGGAGAGCAAACCCGAGCCAGATGCTGTTTCTGGTGAGTCAGGGGCTTGTGTGCAAGCTGTGCGGTCGGTTTCCAGGGGTGTCTTCACCATCACAGAAGGGCCTCACTTGGGTGGGACTGAGGGCTATTTCTGGTGACTTACATTTTGTGGAACGCTGTTGTTCATCAAGTTGCTACTGAGCGTTCCTCAAAATCAGGATTCTGTGGTCAAATAAGTTGGGGAAAATGTCGTATGTTCACCCCTCTCTGAGGTTCAAAGTGCATATAGAACACACAAGGGTCTGAGAAGCACTGCCGGAAAGAAGAGCTAAGAACAGGGGCTCTGGAATTAGGTTTGATTCAAAGCCTCACCTTCCCATCATTACTAGCACACGATGCAGGCAAGGATTTATCTTTATATCTGTTGCTTCAGCTGCAGAATGGGGAGTATAGTAGTACCTACTCGCTACTGTAGAGTGGTGGCTGTCACTGGTGTCTGACCATAGAGAGCCCTTTCCCAGGAAAACTGGTATTAGAGGTTTGACGTGGCTCCCTATATGTTAACCATGAAAACTCTCCAACACCGTCTTTGCACAATTCCTCTTCCTCTTCCGTGCAATGGTCCCCAGTGGCTCTTTCCCAGGCTCCTTTCCCAATAAACGTTCAAGTGCCGGGCACAAGTAAAGGAAGAGGAAACTATAATCTGAGAATCCACAATAAGAGGACTTTAATATACATCATCTCATTAACCCTCTATGGAGAGGAACGTGAAGCTCAGGTTAAGTAACTTGACCAAGGCTATACAACAAATGGTGGAAATAGGATTGGGAATCAGGTTTGAGTTGATAAGTGCCCCCAACATTTCAGTACTTCTCATTTATGGTAATCATCTATGGGATGCTACAAGGCTGTTTTTAAAGATGAGGGAGGAAGAAAGGGGAGTAGAAGAGGAAAAATCTAATAAGCAGGATTATGTGCAGGCAGAGGGAACTAGTTAAAAGGCTGAAGTGGCTTTCAAACCATGACAATGACATGTTTCTGGGCCTTGGTTCTTCTGGTCTAAAAGTGAAATTACAGAGCGCTGGGAAGGAATTTTCTTCTGTGCCAAACTGACCTAGGTAGGCTCTGAGCGCGTCTTTTGAGATCAGAAGTCACCTGGAAGACAACAAAGGTCCCAGCAGGTATTCCAAGCGGGGCTGTTTCTCCCAGCAGCTCCTGCTTCTACTGTTGTGGAGGAAAGCCTTGATGTCTGACTGGCTTTGTTGGGGATCCTTTACAAAGGGCCAGCCCTGCCCTCTTCCTGTGCACGTGTGGATCTATTTGGGGGCTGGGGTGGAGAAAAGTCCCTGATCTGTGGCTGAATTCATCTTCTACCTTCAGGCAGTGTCTACTGACACTAACTTATAGGGCACACACAGGCTACGACATTATTGCAAGGACACTGAACATGCATGGGATCCAGCTGCATTAGGCTGGTCGTGCATGCTTGGGAGGGTCACGTTCCTTTTATTAGACACCCACAGTGGCAGGGATTCTGCAGTCCCCATGCTGTGTCTAGCTGTCTGCAGCAGCAAATGCTTCTGGAAGTGTTTAAGGAATTAGGTTGCTATCAGAACCTATGTGACTGGTGTTCTCTCTCATCCTAGTGGCCTCCGAGGCCTTTGAAGATGACAACTGCAGCAACTTTGTGTCTGAAGATGACTCGGAGACCCAGTCTGTGTCCAGCTTTAGTTCAGGACCCACGAGCCCATCTGGGATGGCCGACCAGTTTTCTGCAGTTGTGAGGCCCGGCAGCCTGGATCTGCCCAGCCCCGTGTCCCTGTCAGAGTTTGGGGTGATGTTCCCAGTATTAGGCCCTCGCAGTGAATGCAGTGGGGCCTCCTCCCCGGAGTGTGAGGTGGAACGAGGTGAGTTGCAGCCCTCTCACCAGTAGTGCTGTCCCGGGTGACTCACTGCCTTTGCAGCCAGATCTCTGCACTGTCCTAGACTGTTCTAGACCAGCCGTGGGCAAACGACGGCCCGCAGGCCGGATCCGGCTGTTCTATCTGGTTCTCTTGCTCTCCCCTCCACTCCTTTACTTTGAATTTATATTAGTTCACACAAACACTCCATCCATGCTTTTGTTCCGGCCCTCCGGTCCAGTTTAAGAACCCATTGTGGCCCTCGAGTCAAAAAGTTTGCCCACCCCTGTTCTAGACCGTGGCCAGGTCTTGGAGCCCCCAGGGCTGTGTGAATGTGCTGTCGGTGTTTACCACTGAGATAGTTTCCAAGTCCTGTTCTGGGGACTTCGGGCTCCATAGCGTGGGTTGTCTCTCATCACAACAGTCCTCTTGACAAGCACATGCTAGAGGTTTCTGTTTCCCAGCTATTAAACGAGTATGACAATTTTCATCTCTAAAAATAAGGAAAATAGAAAACGCTCTGAGGAATAAAAGCAGCTACATGATGGAGAACCCTCTGTTATATATACGTGTTGGGCAACACTGGGAAATTCTTGAGGGTTAAGTTGGCTGATTAGTTTGGGCCTAAGTGACTCTTGGAATTGTCAATACTCACTTAATCTTTACATTTCTATAGGAGACAGAGCAGAAGGGGCAGAGAATAAAACAAGTGACAAAGCCAACAACAATCGGAGTCTTAGCAACAGCAGCAGTGATGGTGGCAAGAGCCAGAGCAGCACCTCCCCTGAGGGCCAGGCCTTGGCAAACAGGATGAAGCAGCTCTCCCTCCAGTGCACAAAGGGACGAGATGGGATTATTGCTGACATAAAAATGGTGCAGATCGGCTGATCCAACCAAGATCCTGGCCCCCAGTGCACATCACTATTTATATGAGAAACTGATTGGAGAACGTTGTGCCAATAACCCTTTAATATATGCCAAATCGTAAGTGTTTACTCTGAACTGCACTAGTGAGGCTTCAGAGACCTTAGGGCTGAAGATTTTTCCTCTGGTAAGAGCTCTTGGGCTGGTTTGTTTTCAGAGCGGAGTTGTTGCTGCAGGGCACAGTCTTTGTGGAACATTAACTAACGGTGTTATGGAAGCAATAACTAGTTCCCACAAAAGAACCCGAGCAGGAAAGGGACTGGGAAGCTGAGCCCAGCTGGGGTCAACAGCTTGCTTCTCTCACCCCCCGTTTGGGAAAATAGAGATGGTCTCTAACGCAAGACAAAATTCAGATATTCAGAACATACCTTTTTGACTCAGTCAGTGAAGGCTTAAAAAAAAATCCAAGAACATAATTCATCTTTATCATCTCTGATGTTTGAAAGGGGCTTTTTAAAAAAAAAGTATGTATGTTAAAACACCCATTAAAACCATTTTCTATAAAGGTTACTATGAACTGCACTTTTTGGGGTGGGAAAGGTGAATGCCAATGTTGGGATGGGGGACCAGGGAGGTGAGGGTAGCAAGGACATATAGAGACTTGTGGCTGGGAAAGAAAAGGTTGTATAGTATAAACCTTATCTTACCAGCCAAGGGGGACTTATTCTAAGAGAAGTGCATGTAAAGAATGGTTGCCACTGTTATTCTAGATTGACAAGGTGTTAATTTCTCTGTAGGTTGTAACTTTAAAATTATTTAAGGGTTATGCTACACTAGGTATTTCTTAGAGGAAACTGTCTCTTAAAGCTAGGAAAGGGAGTAGGCATGTGTTGGCAAAGGCTGTTAAATAGATGCAATGGAGTCTGTTTATTCTAATAGTAAGTTAAGACTGCTTTTCTTTAATGTTTTCAAGGTTACACATATTTAAGAGCACTGTATTTTGTTTTAAGAAAACTTGGCATTTTTAAAAGGAAAAACGCAACCCCATTTCAAGTTGTTCATTAATTCTGTCACATCTTGTATATTTTAGTCATTTGTAAATCTCTTCATACTGTCGTGTTTCTCCTTTTTTAATGACTGATACAGTATCTTAATTACCAGGTTATTTTGTACTTGTCTTAATACCTTGAGTGTAATAAAAAACCACTTAAGAAAATGTCTTAACTTTCTATGACTTCAAATGAGAAATCCTTATTTTGTCTAAATCTTCTATTCTAGGCAAATTTCTTGCCATAGGAAGAGCATGGAATGCAGTGGTCATCTGTTCTTATTTTCAATTAAACCCCCATTTACCAAGGTTTGAATTCGAATTCTACTTTTGCTGCTACAAATCTGAGCAATTAGGGAACAAGGTGGTTATTGGAAAAAGTGATTCTCAACCTCTGCTGCACATTAGGATCTCCTAGGAAGCTTAAAAAAATACTTCTCTGGTCTGAACCCTAGAGATTGATTTAATTGTTGGGGTATGCTTGGGCATTGGGTTTTTAAAAGCTCCCCAGCTGATTCTATCCTATTTGGTCTAGCCAAAATGAATAATTTCCCTTCCTTATACATCTGTAGCACTGTGTTTGGAGCTCTCTTATAGAATTCAACATTACAATACATGAACTTGCTCATAAACGGGTCTCCTCCATTAGATTTTTGAGGGCAGGAATTAGAACTTAATTCAGTTTGCATCCTCTAAGATCTTTAACACAAGAAGTTCAAATCATAAAGGCCATAGAAAATTACTTATATTTACCTAAGAGAATTCTCACTGGTATAATAATCTACCACTGTCCTGAATGATAAAGAACAGAAGTATGAATTTTTAAGCAAATAATGAGTTCTTTTCTTTTACATGGAACATACTTGATGAAGTCCTTTAATAATCAATTTCTCTAGGTTAAACTATACAGTTTCCATAAGTATAAACATTTTATTTCAATTAAAGGTATCAAATACAAAATAAGTTTGATAATTATAAGAGATGATGTAAAATACCACCTTATTTTCAGATCTTTAAAATCTTGAGCATCATTCTGCTCTGATGAATTTTTATGTAAACAACTGGGAATTTACACACAAGACATTAGTATCTTGGCAATTTCTCCGAATGCAATCCCAATTAAAATATATTAAATTCTCAATTGTATTTTCTTCAGAGTGCTGTTACCATTAAGAGCAATTAAAAAGTACCAACTAAACAGTGATGTCTTCAATGTCTCAGACTACTACTTTCGTTAACCTGATAAAAAATGACTGCAACAGCGAATATATATATACTTGTTCTCTTTACATGATTCAATGGGAGACAGGTACTAACTTTTAACAACCTTCATTCCTAAGCATGAGCATCGCATCTTCATGCTAAGCTAATTAGTAATTCTTAAAGCTTTATTCTTTCATAACATCTGGGCAACAAACATTTATAAGTGATGCAGAATTAAAATCTGTAATGGTGACTTTAATTCATTTGGTAATTAGTTGCCCAAGATGCACAGTAGAGTCACAACACAAGCAGGTTTTACCTTACAACATGCTCTGCCAGAAAGACAATGTAAATAGTTGAGATTATACCAGCCTACCATTCCATTCAATGAGTCTATGTCCCTCATCTGGTCTCAATTCCCTCTAGCAAAATCACATCACAGTGTGATTGAGTATAAGCTTTAATCATCTGCACTTTTTAAATACACTGTGGCCCCTTATAAATGCAAGCCAATTCACAGACACAAAAAACCATGTAAGTGGTACTCCTAAAGTAATTTATGGTAATTCTGTCTATATACAATTCTCACTAAACACTCTGACTTGAGCACCGGATTCCATTGTAACATTTTTGGAGAATTAATTCTGTTCTTACTGTTTAGTGTCCTGCAGATTTGTGTCCTCATTTGAAGAGTTGATTGTTTGGTAAGTATAAAATCCAGTAAGTGCTGCAATTTCCCCATCACTGAAGCTGTGTTGTCTTGATGGGAATAATACTATTAAAGTCCAAGAAAAAAGGTCCGTCTTGTTTAGGCAAAAATGTACTGGGAATGATATTGTAAATCCCAGCAGGTATATTTTCTAATTCCAGGTAGCAAAACCCACACCTGTATTTAGGGAAAATAAAAACAAGGCTTACAGAAGATGATGCCACAATAAGCAAAGTATAAATCAAATATAATCAAAATGCCAACCTTACCTGTAGTCACCACTAGATTTCCTCTGAAAGCCATGGGGACCAGGATCTCCCACCATAGATACTGTTACAACTTCAAATCCAACACTATACTGCCTAGCAGTAAAAAGAAACAATTACTGGCTAAATAGTCTCAAATACATACCTAAAAATAAGTATACCTCAAGTGCAGATGTACTATTAAAATCAAGTACAGGCTTTCTAAAGCTTCAGTAGGAAGAAACAACACTGAAACGCATACTATTTTTACACTAATTATAGAAAACACCATTTCTATTTTAAAATTGCAGCCATAAAGATTAATACGTTAAACTTATTTTAGAAGAGACTACATTTTACTATAGGCTCCCATCAATATGTTAAATTCAATAATGTTAAATTGAAATGATAAAAATACTGTCATTGTATTAGGCAGAACAAGTGGGACAGGAGGGAAGACCCTGAAAAAAATCTAAATTTAAGAAAGTAATTAGCATATGGTAGACATGGCATTCCAAATCAGTAGGGAAAGGAAGTATTTAGGTGGTGATGAGGTGATAAAAAATTGTTGAATTGTATCTCACACCAAATATAAAAATACATTCCATGTGGATTAGAAAGTATAATGTAAAAATAAAATCATAAAAGAACCCGAAGAAAATACGGTGAAAATTAATTTACTATTAGGGTGAGATTTCCTGCCCACAGCAAAATAAACGAAAAAAGACTGATTACTTTAAAATAAACTTTTTTTTCCCTATGAAAAAATTTATCTGGGAAAAATACTTGCAAATATATGAAGGAGTTAATGTTCTTACAGACATACCCTATGAAAAACATGACAACTCCAACAGAAAAATGGGCAAAATAGGAAAAAATACACGTTGTCAAGTATTTTTACATGTTCAATCTATCTAGAAATTAAATACAAAAGGGTAATTAGATAGATACCTTATATCACCTAGAACAGTGGTCGGCAAACTGCGGCTCGCAAGCCGCATGTGACCACTGGGATAGGGGCTTAATCACAAGGAACAACAGCCTGTAATTATTGGAATCGAGAGTCTAGGTCAGTGGTTGGCAAACATTAGTCAACAGAGCGGCAAACCGCGGCTCGCGAGCCGCATGTGGTTCACGAGCCGCAGTTTGCCAACCACAGACCTAGAAGACTGGTAAAGATTTTTAAAATGATTGTGAAAAGTAGCTTAGTCCTATTAGAATTATTAGTGTTTTATTTTATTTTATTGATTTTTTACCGAGAGGGAGAGCTAGAAACATCGATGAGAGAGAAACATCAATCAGCTGCCTCCTGCACACCCCCTACTGGGGATGTGCCTGCAACCAAGGTACATGCCCTTGACTGAAATCAAACCTGGGACCGTTGAGTCTGCAGGCTGACAATCTATCCACTGAGCCAACCGGTTAAGGATTATTAGTTTCTTTTGAATTTGTTTGTAAAGCAGGCATAATTAAGCCTAGTTTTATTTAGAAGTACTGTTTTTTTAATTTGTATTCTCTAGTTTTTAAACCTCTTAAAATTGTAAAATATATCACAATGACATAAAATAATTTGTAAAGTGAACAAACACCTGGGTTACCACCACCTAAATCAACAGAACCTCTTAGCACACCACCCTTGTATCCAACTTTCTCATCACAATGCCTGTGCCCACAAAACTTGCAATCACTTTCTTGCTTTGTATATAGTGCGACTATCAAAGTGTGCATCCTTAAACAGTTTAATTTTGCCTGTTCTTGACTTCATGTAAGTGGAATCATATAGTATATATTGTTATGTTTGGCTTCTGTTTTTTAAGACTTATCCATCATGTAGTGGGTCGCTATAATTTATTTTCATTGTTATGTAGGACTATTTTATGACTATTTTATAATCTTAAATGCCACTGATGTACATCTGGGTTGTTTCAAATTTCTGGCTTACAATGGTTTACTGGCCATGTGGATTATCTTTTTTATGACATGCCTATTCAAGTTTTTATTTTAAAAAAACTAGAATTTTTCCCCACTAATGTAGCACATGTAAAAATATTTTTATTAAGATATCTCCTATATTAGTAATCTACCTGGAACTGATTTTGCGATCTGATATGAGACAGGAGTCTTAATTACCATTTTGGTACATGGATACTCAATTATTTCAGCACTATTTATTGAACCAGAGTATCCTTTTCCCACCCTTATGCAATAGCATCTTTAACATAAATCGAATATTCATATATGCACAGGTCTGTTTCAACACACTGTTCTGTTCTACTAAGCTCATTTTTAATATAACATTAAGGAAGTTACTCATCACAAACCTTGGTCCTCTTAGTTCAATTAGTAATGGCCCAGTCTTTTCTATATGGAATTGATAAATGGGATTATTTCTATGAGTCTCTTGGAAATTTGCACATCCTCCAGCACTCTGACCGCTCCACTTTCCATGAATCTAACAAAACAAAGTTTTTGCATTAACAAAACTTCATGTTCTCCAATTCTATGTTAAAGAGAAAACGCCTTCACACTCCCCCTATCTCCTCAAAGATGTCAACTGCCCACTCTGGCTCCACCCTCTACCCCCAGTCTTTGTCACACTTTATTCCAGCCAGGCTACTTTGTTATACTAAATACTATCTCCATCTCTCAGCTTTAAATCAAGTTGTTCTTACTGCCAATAATTCTCCCTCACATCCTCTATACATCGAGCTCACCCTGTAAAGTCAACCCTCAATTTAAGAAGTTCATCCACATGTCTTTCCCTAATGACAAAGGTTTACAGTAATCTTTCTCTCAATTTCTTATTTCTGCCCACAGAACCACTTAATGTTGCTCATTGAAGATCTTGTATTCCAACTCAGATTGGATAGAGGCTATTTACATTTCTCTTATTCCTTTCAAGCTCTGGACTATTTTATTTTGTAAAAAATTATTAAATGTGAAGAATGAAAACAGAAAAAGGGAATTCTAAGATTTCTCTGAGATCACGACCAAGAGACATTTCTCTTACCTGCTTTGATAAGGTGTATGGTGAAGGAATCTTTGAAAAAGTAAAGCTGCATGCTGAATATACCTGGATAAAAAAAATTGTACTGATAAAGTTTATACTTATAGAAATACCAAAGTGATAAAAGAATATATTGGAAGACTAAAAAAATTAGTTGGCACATATAAAAGTCATATTCTGTAGGCAGCCTGGAATCAAGACTGGTTTAATGAAGCTAGGGGATCTGGTATTCACTTTCTCTGGCACTGTGTGACTCGGGCCAAATCACAATTTCTGTAGGCCTTGTACTTCTGCATCTGAAGAGTGAAGGAGTGAAGGCAGCTCCCCAATGTCCCTTTCATCACAAAAAATCTATTCAAAGTGAATTTCTTTACTGATCTCTATGGCATACAAATCTATGCAGAACAAAATTACAATGACCTTCCCAACTTGTAAGAGCAATGTTTATAGGCAATCGATTCCCTTTCACTAAATTCAGCATCTTTTTCAAGTCAACAAAGGTATTATGTAGGCTAAAGGAGTTTCTATTGCTTGCTCTGTAAATTTATTAGTCCAGTGTACCACATTACCTCAGGACTAAACTATTACTCTGGAAAAAAAAAAAAAAAAAAACTCATTAAAAATGTTATGCAAAATTAAAAGATTACTTTTCAAAAGCATTATTTTATACAGGAAACATTGTAATAACTTGATACACATATAAACACATACACATAAAATACATAGGTAATTCATAAACTTTTTCTGTAGATAATCCCACTTACAAAGCAGAGCACATAATATACTTTATATTATTGTTTTGTCACTGTATGTTGGTTACTTACCCGGACTGTGTAATGGATTGTATTCTGTTTTTCATACTGAGAAACCACTAATGTAAAGGTATGGGTCCCAGGTGTGGTCAGCTTTATCTTAGTCAAATAATGAGGGCTGTTAATTCGAATCCCATCAATGTATGGGGGCGGGTCAGCTGCAATAAACCAGTGGGTTTACAGTAAGGAGAATTAAATTTAAGTTTTATGGTTGATGGTAGGAAAAATACTTAAATGAATGGACATCCCTTTAATTGATTCTATCTTTAAATATAATGTTACTAAAGATTACAATTTCAATTAAAAACTTTATAAATAAAATAAATTTGAAACTTGAAAATTAAACAGTTTCTAATAAAGCAAAAGCAATCGTGTAGAACACATTCAATGATATATAGGATAATCCCTATTTGCCCTATGCTGCTTTCTTTCTCCAGTAGAAGATTTTAAAGTTAGGATTTGCTTATTTTCTTTTGAGAAAATTTTTAAAAAGATACAAAGAAGTAATGAAAAATGTATCTATTCCCCACTACTCAGAATTAAATTTTGTTTCTATATTAGCTTCCTTATACAACTAAGTCCGGTTAAACCACCACCCTTATTAGTCTTATTCCATTCCACTCTGATGGAGTTGATGGACATCTTTACAAACTTTAACACCTCCCCTTCCCCCCAAAAAGGAATGAATGGGTAATTGTTATCTGTGAGCATATATTTAAAAAAGAATTCTATGTCTTGTTTTATATCTTTATTTTTCACTCAACATGTTTTTGAAATCCATGCTGTTCTAGATATGGTTTATTCCTTTTAAAACTGCCTATATAATATTCTAATGTATGAATATAACACATTTTATCTATACTCGCATCTAGTTATCCAATCTGAATATTCAGATTATTTCCAATATTTTGCTATTACAATGTTGCCTGATACATACTTTTATTAATCTCATTAATCAAAGCTGACATAAAATCATTTCATACATGTGCATTACCATAGGTCATTTTAGATCAGTGCTGTATCACTTGGCTTACTTGGGAACACTAATTATTTATAATGTGATCTACTAGAAAAACATTTTATTTTAAATCCTCACCTGAGGACATTTTTTCATTGATTTTTTAGAGTGGAAGGGAGAGAGAGAGAGAGAGAAACACCAATGTGAGAGAGACTCATTGATTGGTTGCCTCCAGCAAACATCCTAACCAGGGCCAGTAGCCTACAACCCCTGCAACCGAGGTATGTGCCCTTGACCGGAATAGAACCTGGGACCCTTCAGTCCGTAGGCCAATGCTCTATCCACTGAGCAAACCGGCTAGGGCCGAAAAACATTTTAGAATTTCAAACAGGTAATAGGTTTCTAATGCTTAGAGGTGTGTAATCTAGTGTGAAGAGGAAAAGAATGGGCATTATCTCTGATCTTGAACAAGGTTTTAAATCTTTCTATAGCTCAGTTTACTCCTCTGTCAAAAGGGGAACAATAAGGCCTGATCTATTTATCTGAGTGCTATGATAAAAATAAAATTACAAACTAGGAAGTACCTTGCAAAGGCAAAAATCACTATATGTGAAAATCACTATATGGAGCATTGTTAAAAAAGATCCAAGTAAAAAGGGTAACATATATTTAAAATTCAAAAGCAGTGTAACATTTTAATGCTAGGAACATATTCACAACACTTGTGCTTTTTGGACTGTATAATGACCAACATGTGAAAATGGAAAATTTGTCTGGTTTAACTAGACATTTATCATTGGAGTACTATATTCCATGCCCATTCAAGAATATCTAGGGATACTGACTGCTAATATCAATCCATGATACACACGGTGTGATGGGGCAAAATGTCATGATTTTCTATGATTAAGCAAAACAAAACTCAACTTCTGATCCCATCTTCCCCAACACTGCCCGTTTCTTTGCGCAGCCTTCTTGAAAGAACTGTCAACAACTGCCCCTTACTTCTCAGTCTTTTCTCAAATCACACTACTTCTCCTCCAAGTCTATTCTTGTCAAGATCAACAAGTGCCATGATGCTAATTCCAATGTCTCTTCTCTAATCTTACTTAACCTCTCAAATAATAATTGATGTAGTGGCCACTCTTTCCCTCATGAAATACTTTCTTCCCTTGTATTATATGAAACCTTACTATTTCATCAGATACTCTGTTCAAATTCTTTTGTGGTAACTTTGCCTCTGCTTAATCTTAGGATGACAGAATTCAAGGGTCAGGTCCTGGATGTTCATCCCTGTACCTACAACCCTCTCCACAGATGATTTTATACAGTGCTATCTTCAAATGCCATCTATATGACTGTGCAACAAAGGCACGATGTGTTCAGGAGTAGCCATACCTCAATGAGGATACTGTGAAAAGAAGGGTGCATGAGATAAAGGGTGACAGGAAGGTTAAGGCCAGAATTATACACCAGGATCAAGAGCTCGGATTTTATCCGAGAGTCCATGGAAAACCATAGAATTTTTGATCAGACAAAAAAGATATTACTTAAGTTTTAGAAATAAAACTCTCACAGCAATGTGAACTCCCAAATTTCTGAGGACTCTATTAAAAACAAATAAAAACAAAACTCATGTAGCATAAACAAACATCCATCTATTTGAGTGGTTTCTATTAGTCTATCAGCATAATTTTTTTGGTACATTACCTCCATAAAATATAATTTTCTACTTAATCATATAAATAAAAATTTAATGTTTGTTTGAATGTTTGCCTGGATAACTAAACATACCTGGATAATACACTTTTTTCCCATCAGTCTTGTATACAACCATTGTGATAAATTCTCGATTATTTGCAAAATCATCCTAAAAGCACAAAGAATTCAATATGATTAAAGAAATGGGCTCAAATGCTCTTAAGTGGAAAAAAACAACAACTCTAATTTTAAAAGCATTTATTTCAGCTATTTTGTGCGATTAAAATAATTATTTTTCTGGATTAACTTGTCATTCCAACAAACTTACCTTATTGTATGAAAAATTAAAAAAGACTCTAAAGCTATTAAAATATGGTTACCCTTTACAGAATCAGGCCTAATGATTCAAAATTTCCAACTCCCCCTATAACATATTTTAAAGGCCTAAAGCATATATAATCAACATGAAAATCCTCACTAAAAGCATAAACTCCCTCATGTTTTTCTTCAGAGATGATTTTTTAAAAGATACATTTTTAGTGACTTCAGAGAGGAAGGGAGAGGGAGAGAGAGAAACATCAATGATGAGAGAGAACCACTGATGAGCTGCCTCCTGCACACCCCGGGGATCGAGCCGCAACCTGGGCATGTGCCCTTGACTGGAATCAAACCTGGGACCTTTCAGTCTGCAGGCTGACGCTCTATCCACTGAACCAAACCAGCTAGGGCTCTTCAGAGATGATTTTTGAATAAAACTTCTAAGAGTGTGATTACAAATGATAAATTTCCTTAGAGGAAAATATTCATTTATCTAAGAAAATACCATTTTCAAGCCACCCATATAAATAAAACAGGCTAATGATTAAATTACATATTTTGTTCACAATGGTCTAATTATTTTTAAAGGAGTTTCTATATGGAATATCATAAGAAGGGTATCAGTACCTTGTCTGTTATGTGTCTACTAAGCAAAACCCAAACTGCAGCACCCCCTTGTGGACACTGCACCTCCAATTTGTACTGGGGATTGTTGGCCAGGCTATAGGCATCTTTCACAGGTCCTTGCTTAGCATCCCAAGTACTAAAAGATCAAGCCAACAAAGAAGGAAATAATGAAGTGATGTGTTTCAGATATAATTAAGTTACCAGGTTTAGTTTTTACAGTTTTTGGCATGACTAAGAAGCATATAAAGAAAATAACTATTAGATGATAGGCATATGTGGGAATGACAAGAGAGAATACTAGTCTTCCTAAATTAATCATTTTATTTTAAACTAGAGGCCCGGTGCACGAAATTCGTGCATGGGGGTGTGTCCCCAGCCCAACCTGCACCCTCTCCAATTTGGGACCCCTACCTGGTAGGATCAGGCCTAAACGGGCAGTCAGACATCCCTCTCACAATCCAGGACTGCTGGCTCCCAACTGCTCGCCTGCCTGCCTTCCTGATTGCCCCTAACCGCTTCTGCCTGCCAGCCTGATCACCCCCTAATCACTCCCCTGCCAGCCTGTTTGCCCCTAACTGCCCTCCCCTTCAGGTCACCCCTAACTGCCCTCCCCTGCCGGCCTGGTCACCCCTAACTGCCCTCCCCTGCTGGCCTTATCACCCACAACTGCCCTCCCCTGCAGGCCTTATCACCCACAACTGCCCTCCCCTGCAGGCCTGGTCCCTCCCAACTGCCCTCCCCTGCTGGCCTTATCACCCACAACTGCCCTCCCTTGCAGGCCTGGTCCCTCCCACTGCCCTCCCCTGCTGGCCATCTTGTGTCCACATGGGGGCAGCCATCTTTGACCACATGGGGGCAGCCATCTTATGTGTTGGAGTGATGGTCAATTTGCATATTACTATTAGATAGGATTAAAAAAGTAAAGACTACTTAAAGCATATTCTGAAATATGCAAAGAAGTTACCTGTGAATACATGTTGATTCTTTAAAAAGACCTGGATTCCAACTCAAATAAATCACATCATAATATTGGCAGAGATCATCCCACGAGATCCAAAATATTCCTAAAAATTAGATATCTTTATTAATCTAAAAATATCTTAATGATAAATGACTTGTCAGTTAAACACATTTCACATTACTAAAGCATGTTATTTATTTAAAGATCAAATAGTATTAAAATTACAAAAAGATGTATTTACCATTGTCTATTTTTTGAGCTGTTCTAGGATCAAAGTTTAAATATTTTTGCAACTCTGGGGTCCAGTTTTTTACATCATTTTCACTATATCTCCCTTTCCAACGTAAATGACTCCAAGGATTTTTCAACTGGATAAATCGCAGCCCCTATTAAAAAGAAAAGAAAACAAAACAAAACCAGGAGATAACAGAAAGTTACAAAACAGTTTTTACCATATTTTCCTAAGTTGTATCATTCTCTACGGGAGGATGCATTTTGAATACGTACCAATTTTCTTCAAATAAATTTGAAATTAATATTCTTTAACACTTTCACATGTCACACATCTGATCAAGAACTGCAAATGGCTACCTATCCCTAGAGCTATGCAGTTCCTATGGTAGTGACCACTTAAAATTAAATAGAATTTAAAAATCAGGTCCTTAGTCACACTGGCCACATTTTAAGTATTCAAGGACCACATGTAGCTAGTAGCCAATGAATGGCACAGCACAGAGAACATTTTCATTGCAGGCAGTGCTATTGGGCAGTGCTGCCTTAGAGCATCAAGTATTTCCTGTTCTTTCAGAGCCTACTCTACACTGGGCCCACTATTTTCATACCCAACATATCTCTGTCTAGTCTTTCCTCTCAGAATCCCATAAATAATTCTTATTCAATTTCACCTCTAAATGCATTTATTCATGTTGTTTCCATTTCCTGGAAGGCCCTCTCTGATCCCTTTGAACTACCTTTCCTTTCAGATCCTTTTTGGCTTCTTCCTCTACTGATTATCTGTGAAGACTGAAGCAGTGAAGAGTGAAGAAACCTGTCACCAGGCCACAGCTTACTCCATCTACACATGTTCTAAAGAGCCTCAATCTTTACAGAATAACTGCCATGTAGAATTGATACTGTGTGATTTTTAACTTAAAAGCCTGTTATTTGAAATTCTTATTTTACTGGCAATCAGGAATTTTGATATGCTTTATTTTCAAGTCAGACCAGAGGTGCCTATTATTCTCAAAAACATGTTGTCTAGTTTCCTTTGATCATTCAGAATAGTCTTATTATTCAAAGTAAATTATATCTCAGAAATTTTTCTAAAACTAAAGCTTACTTTCATATTGCCTGTTTCATTATCTAAAATTTAAATCTTGTGCCACTACCTCAATATTGGTCACCTATTATACCTACCTCAAAAAATGTTCTAACAATTATATATATATACATATATTAATAGCAACTTTTATTCCCAATATTTTGCTTGTGTCTGAATGTAATTGGCCATAAACAAACCTCTGTTTATTCAATTTACATAAACTCATATTTTTTTCTTTAAGTAGTCAATTTTTATGTCACGTTTAAAGGAAGACAATTCTACAAAGACTAGCCGATTTAGAAAGCCTTGAAACCATAAATTTTTTAATGTTGCAGCCTTCATAATTCATGTAATTCCATATGCCACTAAGAAAATCAGTCTTATTAATACACATTGCTGATTGATCACTAATTCTTTCTATAAATTTAAGCAGGGGAAATTGAAAGACACTGTTAGTTAAACCTCCCAGTGACTAGACAGCTTAGGTACCATGTCATTAGGGGAAAAAAATCCTTCCTTAAATATCTTTGTATTTTCTAATCTATAGGACAGATCCCTTTTTCAGTTAAAAATAATCAATAATCTGAAAAGTAATGAAGCCAACCATTCCAACACCTGAGCACAGAGAAAGGGTCTGAAAGGTCTGAAAGCATACAAACAAAGGCTACCAAGAAGAGAAAGAAACACTTGCAAACCTACTGGCATGTTTCTTAATCATGGTATCTTATTTTTGGTATCCATTCTCAAGTATTTACCGAATGTCTACTATGCTCTAGAGCAGCGGTTGCCAACCTTTCGGACCTCACGGACCACCAGTTGGCAACCTCTGCTCCAAAGGTTTCCTTAAACCAGTGGTTGCCAACCTTTTGGACTTCACGTACCACCGGTTGGCGACCACTGCTCTAGAGTCTAACACTGTGATTGACCCCAACACCAATACGCTGCCCAAAACCTTGGGGGCGTGTATTCACCTCAACTCTTCTACTTGCATGGAAAGAGAAAGAGGCATATAGCATTTCTATTGTCAACAATATCTATGCTGTCACTGTCATTACATTTCCCATCTTTTTATTTTATAATTCCCAATGACAGATCACGTTGTTTAATGTAACAGGTGAAATGCTTTTAAAACTTTGCCTAAACCTCGATTTGTCAGTATTCTAAAGTCCAATATATTATTTGGGATCCTTGTAATGTCTTATTAACAAACAAGAAAAACAGAAAAATATTTAAGGTAAAACCTTGAACTCTCTAATATCCAAAACAGCATATGCATGTGTGGGAACCAGACCCCACTTTTCTCCTTCAGCTTCAGTCATCATTCCAGTTGATGCAGTGATGAGGACATCCCCTTTGTGAAACCTGGAATCACCCCAATAGACAAAGATTAAAGGAAAAACATTTTAATCTCAGATCACACCATCTTTCCTTTTGTCTAATGGTTCACATGAAAATTTCCACAAATTTAATATCTTTTAAAAAATAAGCTAATCCCAACACCCCCTGAAGGACTTTAACAATTACATTTCCATTTCACAGCCTATGAGATAAATGATCACATCTCCCACCACACCCAGTTTTAGACAACTTAATTCTCAGGTAGAAAGCTATCAATGAAAGAAAGAAACAAATGCTAACTTTTCAAATGATTTACAAATAAAAATGAAGACAAGAAATGCCAAATGCACTTCCTCCAAAGTAATATTCATTATCAAATCACTGAGTTTTACTAATGAATGTGTATTATTTATAGATAATTTTCCAGTCCCTATATGTTACCAATGCTTTTTGAAGTAAAAGAGCTTTATCTATCCGCTGCCCTAGATTCTATGAAACGAACTAAAGAGCAACAGCCACTCCCTCCCCTACATATCATTTAAGGCTTAAGTTATCTTCCTCTTTATGTTCTGACCTTTTTTCCCCACCTTCCCTCAAACTGGTAAGTACTAAGACAGTAAAAAATTTTCCCAAATTAGATATTCCAAATTCAAATGTTTTAGATTATCTATAACCTGGGTTAACTGTCTATCCATCAGTGAGGATAATTGAGGGCTGGTTGTAGCAAGTACGTAAATGAAGTCATTTAAAAACACAATTTCCCTAATAATGGAAAACGGCAGTCTCTGTAATATCTATTCTAAATAAGGTATGAAGTTTCAAAACAACCTCTTTTACTATGGAAAAAGAAAAAAAGAGAGAGGAAAATGTTTACCTTTGATAAAGCATTCGGAAAGAATTATCCTTACTGAAAGTCTGGCTATCTGAATGCATAGCAATCCTTTCTGGTATCCACCCAGTCAGTGCATGAAGATCAATATTCTGCAACATTAAACACATTTCAGGACTGTCAACCTTTTTTTCAAGGTCTAAATACATCCCCAGGGTAGTTGTTAAATCTCACTAATTTGATATAATGATTTTGATAGGAATAAGTTTTTTTCTATCAGTAATAAACTTCTTATAACTCATATTCCTACCTGGATTTAAGCATAAGCTTACAATCTTTTTCCTAAAATCTTTACTGCTTTCCCTAAATAAATATGAAAACGCAAAACACATAACAGAAAAAAACTGCTTTAATAATAATGATGATGATAGTCAATTACCATTTAGTGAGTTCTTACATTAGCATAGTTACTTTTTTAATGTTTTACATATATTTTCATTCTCTAAGTTGCATTGGGTAGGTTAACGGGCAATGAATTAGATAAACTAAGAATATTTGAAGGATAGGGCAATTGAGCATGTAGGTGGGGAAGAAATTTTAGTATCCTATTGCATTTACCTATGACCTATGCATTCTTTGCATTATAAGCACAAGAATGAAGGAGGCTGGGTACTAAGGAAACAAAATTATCCAGATACCATGATGAGTGATATGCACATATTTTATCATTTAATCTTTACAACTCTGAGAGTTGGGCGTTATTCTAGTGGGAAAGAGGCTAAGAAAGATTAAATACATTTTCTAAGCCTATGGTTAGTGTTATAGTTGAAAGTCATGCTAATCAAATTTCTGGTGTAAGCCCAGTAATTTACCTCATACAACTAAAGGACACTGGTACATACCTCGATTTTACAGGTTAAGGTTGGGAAAAATCAACAAACAAAAACTCCTTGAATCTGAGTTTACAAATCACAAAAATATATAGAACCATGACAATATGACACACTCCTTTGATCTGAAGAGGCTTTTTGGAAATGTGTGTATTTAATTGCTCCTAGATTCCAACATAATAGCAGACACCTACATTTTAGGCTTTCCTGAATACTGAATCTATTCAGCAGTCCCTTGAATAATATTTTATTATACTGTTGATGAGATGCTATAGGAACTTAATTCTCGTTTATATAAATTAGACTACAGGCAGTCCTCGGGTTACGTAGGACTCGATGTACATTGTTTCGTGGTTACATCGCCATCTCCATTTATTAAAAAGAAAGTTTCGTCATTTCGACATATGTACATATGTGCTTTACGTTTTTTATTATTTATTTACCACAAGTAAAGGTCAGGATTGTTATCTTTTTTTAAAAATTTTTTTACTGTTTCACTTCATTACTGCTGTGTATGTGCTCCATGTGAGTGACGTAGGTGGGTTCCGACTTAACCGCGAAAATCGCGTTACGTCGCGCCATAGAAATGAATCTCCAATGTAACCCGAGGACCTACTGTATAGTAAAATTGGTATTGTTATATGTAATTTTGCTTAAAGTTGCAGAACCTATGGAAGACATTAAGTAAGGACTTAGTGTACATGTGTTAACCTTATAAAAGAAAACAGATACTCCCATAATAAAGTGACTGATCAACATGATTCAGAGGTTATCTGTTTTCACGTCCTTTAAACAAAATAGCATCTATAATCATTCAAATTTAAAATAGTCATATTAGATAATATAAGTCTGTATTTGGATCATCGTTTTACTTACTGAATTGGATCCTGGGAAATCATATCCTCCCATGACTTTCATATATGCTTTTTCAATGAGAGAAACCCATAATTCACTTTTGTTGTTAGAATAAGAACAGAGCAATTCTCCCTTATGATCAACAGGTAATTGGTCATCAATTATCACCTGGGGAAAGATAACAGTACTTTCCTTAGCTGGTATAAAATACCTTAAAATTTTTTCTATTAAAAAAAAGCATCTTTCATACTGATAAAGTAAAAAGCATGGTATACCTATTATTAAGGTAATGACAATTTCCTATTTCTAGAATCTGATCAATTTAAAAACGTTATATGTTTTAATTCAAGTTCACACTAATCTCCCTGTGAGATGATAACCTTTAGCTAATTAGATGCTAAATACTATTAATCTATCATCAAAATTATTAGGGATTCTAGGAATGTACACTGTATCTAAAATAATTATTTTTTGGAACTTTATATAAATTTTCCCAAAATCATTACAAAAAAACTTTATTCTTGTCACGATTTCTATTTTTTAAAAATTAACATTTGTTACTGATAGCAGTATGCATATCACAGATTCAAAATCAATGAAATGTTAAAATGCTTACATGTTTTTAAAATGTTTATACAGTTAACATTTCTTAATGATCCTATTCAATATTTAAAGGTAGGGAAGGGGGAAGGAGGGATAGAGGGACGGAGAGAGAGAAGAGAGAGAAGGGAGAGGGGAGGGGAGGGGAGGGGAGAAGAGAGGAGAGGATTGGGATGGACAGAGTCATTATTCACCTTTCTTGGGACACCATTGAGGTGAAGTTTTACCATATACTTTCCACATGGATTGTACTCTGGCTCACCATCCTTATTCTGAGGGTAAATTATGCTTTTGTAAAGGAAATAAATATCGAAATACCAACATTAATATTCAACGTAAATACTATGCAGAATATTACAGACATGTGCTATTGTCTTGGCAATTTGATAAAAATAAACACGAGAATATTTTTCTATAGTAGGCCTAGAAAAAAATTTCACCCTAATCAAAGTGCTTTTTTAAATGTAAATAAATGAATAAAGTACATTATGAGATCACACAGCAGAGAAAACATTTCACAATATTCATGAAAATACTCAGTGTTAAATTATATACTCAAATAAATTTTCTATTAAGTGGACATATTTTAAGCCAAATAAAATAATCTACTATTGATCCCAAGAAGTAAAGAAGAACATTTCAATTAACCATTCAATGAATAATTTCATTCATTCATGTATCAAATTAATTTAAATTCATTCAAATTAACCACAACTAAGGCAACAAACTACAACTCTGACAGAGATAAAATTATAACAACACTGATAAAAGTTACACAATATTATCCAGTAAGATACTTGTAAAAACAATTAGTAACAATTTTCTTTCACACATTATTTGCATATATGATATTTATCCAAGATGGCAAATAGCTTGAAACTAAGGCCTGTGTCTAATTCACCTTTATACTTTCAGGATTTAACACACAAAAACCACTCAGGAAAAGTTGTATTAAAAAAATTATGAAGCTTAATTTTTATAATAAATAATTTTAAGCTAACAGAACTTTAAAAAATAAAAACCTCCCACACAATTTCAGTAACATTTCTGTACATTCTAAAGCAGTTCCAGTCAAAAGAAATGTTATTTCATATTACATATATTTTATATTAAATGTTAAAGAGTAATTTTAATATATTTCACTTAACCCAACATCTCCAAAATATTTTACAATATAAAAATTTGAAATATTTTGCCTATTTCATATATTTTTGTGTGCTAAGTTTTCAAAATCTGATGCATTTTACTGTACATTCACAGCCCATCTCAATTCAGACTAGCTATTTTAAGTATTCAATGTCCACATGTGGCTAGTAGCTATCATACAATACAATCATCCTATCTAATAAAAGAGTAATATGCAAATTAACCATCACTCCGCTATACCAACAAGCCACGCCCACCAGCCAATCAGGAGAAAATATGCAAATAAACCCAACCAAGATGGCTACAGCCACAGAGTGGAGGGAGGCTTGGGTTTCCCCAGCAATGGAGGAAGCCAAGCTTTCCGCCTGCCCTTGCCAGCCTAGGCCTCCACTCAAGGCTACAAAGTTTCAATGACAGAAGATACATAAATCCAAACAGAAATGGCAGCAGCCACGGAGTTGGAAAGAGCAGGAGGCTAGAGTTGCCCCCAGCGATGGAGGAAGCCAAGCTTTCCCCACACCCTGGCTGGCCCAGGCCTCACTCAATTATAGAAGATACATAAATCCTAACAGAAATGGCTGCCGCCATGGAGCAAGCAGAAGGCTTGGCTTCACTCCAGGATACAAAGTTTCAATTGTAGAAGATAAACCCCAGATACCAGAGCCTCTGCTTGGGTCGCCAGGGGGCGTGGCCAGCCTGCAACCACAGACCCCTCGCCCAGGCCACCCCACACCCCAAGGGAACCTCCACCCTGATCCAGGACACCCTTCAGGGCAAACCAGCTGGCCCCCACCCGTGCACCAGGCCTCTATCCTATCTAATAAAAGAGTAATATGCAGATTGACCATCACTCCAACACACAAGATGGCTGCTCCCATGTGGTCAAAGATCCTGCCCCCATGTGGACACAAGATGGCCACCACAAGATGGCCAGCAAGGGAGGGCACTTGGGAGGGACCAGGCCTGCAAGGGAGGGCAGTTGTGGGCGATCAGGCCAGCAGGGGAGGGCATTTGGGAGGGACCAGGCCTGCAAGGAAGGGCAGTTGTGGGCGATCGGCGATCAGGCCAGCAGGGGAAGGCAGTTGGGGGCGATCAAGCCTGCAGGGGAGGGCAGTTAGGGGTGACCAGGCCGGCAGAAGAGGGAAGTTGGGGGCAACCAGGCCTGCAGGGAAAGGCAGTTGGGAGGGACCCAGGCCTGCAGGGGAGAGCAGTTGGGAGGAACCAGGCCTGCAGGGTAGGGAAGTTGGGGGGGACCCAGGCCTGCAGGGGAGAGCAGTTGGGGGGGAACAGGCCTGCAGGGGAGGGCAGTTAGGGGTGACCAGGCCTGCAGGGGAGGGCAGTTAGGGGAAAACAGGCTGGCAGGGGAGCAGTTAGGCATCAATCAGGCTGGCAGGGGAGTGGTTAGGGGGTGATCAGGCTGGCAGGCAAAAGTGGTTAAGGGCAATCAGGAAGGCAGGCAGGCGAGCACATGGGAGCCAGCAGTCCTAGATTGTGAGAGGGATGTCCGACTGCCCGTTTAGGCCTGATCCCGGTGGGATCGGGCAGTCGGACATCCCTCGAGGGGTCCCAGATTGGAGAGGGTGCAGGCTGGGCTGAGGGACAACCCCCCCCCCCCCCCCCCCGTGCACGAATTTCGTCCACCAGGCCTCTAATATAAAATAAAAGCCTAACATGCTAAGTGTCCAATCATCCATTGAACCAATCAAAGTGTAATCTATATATATAAAAGCCTAAGTGACTGAACGACCAAACAACCAGTTGACCGGTTGCTATGATGTGCACTCACCTCCAGGGGCAGATGCTCAACACAGGAGCTGCCCCTTGGTGGTCAGTGTGCTCCCACAGTGGGAGTGCTGCTTAGCTGACAGATGGGCACCAGAGGCAGGGCTCAGGGCTGGTGAGTGCCTCTGGGCTGCATGAGCCTCTCTCAATCAGGACTTACTTGGCATGAGCCCACGGCAGGCGCAGTGGGGCCAGGATGAGCAGGAGCGACAGGCAGCGTTGGACTGCCGGTTTCAGCCTGATCCCCACAGGCCATGCTGAGGGACTCCACTGGTGCACGAATCCCATGCACCGGGCCTCTAGTATGCAAATGATATGCTAAGGCTGCTCAAGCACTTGCTATGACGTGCACTGACCACCAGGGGGCAGACAGTTGACTGGTCAACCAGTCACTATGATGTGCATTGACCACTAGGGGACAGATGCTCCAACTGGTAGGTTAGCTTGCTGCTGGGGTCTGGCTGATTGGGACTGAGCAAGATGAGATGGGCCGGACAAGCCCTGGAGCCCTCCCGCCGACCCTCCCCAGCTGGCCAACCTCCCGCTTCCCTCCCTGGTCCCAATCGTGCACCAGTGGGGTCCCTCAGCCTGGCCTGTGCCCTCTCGCAATCCAGGCTGAGGGACCCGGTCTGTGAGTGAAATTACAAACATGACTTAATTTTACTTTGACCAATTTCATTTATTTCAAGACATACTTATTCTTCATATATTAATTACATGCACATATATTCTTACACAGTTTTAGCAAATCTGTTCACATTCACAAATCATCTGCTTAACACATAAAGGCCATAATATTCTGAGTGATACACTCTCTTTACTTTCTAAGCCATAAAGGTCTACATTTTAAATTTCTATTTAAGACAGTTATATGAAAAGGGCTAAAGGAACAAATATAAATTTTTACCTGGTAATCAACTTCTTATTAAATCGTCTTTCGTAAGCTGCACTAATAGCCAGTGATGCGACAAAGGAACAATCTGATACTATTGTCTGTTAATAAGAATTTATCAGTATATTTCTTTCATTCATGTATCAACATTTCCACAATATTTAAGCATTGCACCTAGAACCTGACTTTTTATAGTAAATATCTTGACTACTGCTTGAGTAGGAAATAAATAGAAATGCCATAATGCCAACTCAAATTTTGTTCAAATAAATCCTTGAAAAACCAAATAAACTATTTCAATGAATTTAGAATAATTAAATATGGATGATGCATTCCTTGCATAAATAAAGGCATACCCACTGTTTTTCCTTCTACAATGCTACTTTATTTTTAAATTGTATTGGGGTGACACTGGTTAATAAAATTATATAAATTTCGGGGGTACAATTCTGTAATACATTACCTGTATACTGTATTGTGTTCAATACCCCAACCCAAGTTTCCCTCCATCACCATTTATACCCCCTTTACCCTCTCCAACTTTCCCCACTCCCCTTTCCCTCTGGTAATCACCATACTGTTGTCTATGTTGTGGGGTTTTGTTTTGTGTGTGTGTGTGTGTGTGTGTGTGTGTGTGTGTGTTTTCTTAACCCCTTTACCATTTTCACCCAGTGAATCACACTTTTAATGACAAAAAAATTAAAGGCATTTAAAAAGTTGGTTTATGACCTATAAAGATGAATCCTATATAATAAAAGGCTCATATGCAAATTGTCCCCTTGGGAGTTTCGACGTGCGCTGACCACCAGAGGGCAGCGCAGAATGAAGGAAGGCCCCAGCTGGCAGCCAGAGGCACTGATTGGCCCTGATTGCCAGCCAGGCCTAGGGACCCTACCTATGCATGAATTTCGTGCACCAGGCTTCTAGTATGTATATAAAAGATTCTTGAATCACAGTATTTCAGAATCATTATTTTATACTAATGTGGAAGACGCCTATGATTTCATTGCAAAACTTAAAGTTTGCAATAAAGCCATATTGTTGTTTCAACATTGAAGTGTTTTAAATAAGCCCAATTTCTATCTTTTCTATTTTCTTATCAATGGTGAAATTCATATTCTCAACTTTCTCATCTGTAAGCATGTGTCCATAAATAGGGTCTATATAAAACTCTGTGCTCAAAATAGTTATTCATACTTTTATTATCTCAGTATGTCTAAAAGTGTGCAGAATAATTTTTCCAAATATACTCATGCATCTGAATAGATAATAAAAACTTAAAAAGTCAAATCTATATCCAAATTACTTTAAAATGCTAGCTTTCATTTAAAATTATACAAAATATATACCTGTTTTATGCTGAAACTGGACACAGTATAAATCATTGTAGGATTGTTGCTGAGGTCTTCTGGGCGTACCCATTTGGAAAACATAGCTTTTTGTTTAGGTGATAATGGTAGCTTGCCCAATCTATCACTGAGGTAATAATAAAAATTAAAAAACAATAATAAATTAATCTTAAACAATGATTCAAAACCAAAATAAAATTTCCTATTTTTTTTTGTATAGTGATCCTAGCTATATTTAGGTCATCCTAAAATAATTCTCTGGTTAAATCTGGCTCTTTACACTTAACCATGAATCCAATCAATCTGATCATCCGCCCCTATTAAAACAAAACAACAAAATACAGATAACTGCAAACAGAAGAGCAACTTAAATGCATTTATGCTTACTTTAAAGATATGGTTATATTCAAGAAATTCAGTTTTGATAAAATGAAGCCACTAACAACAATATAATCTGATTCATTCAAAATGACCTACGAAGCTACAGATCTTTTGGCTCTTGACAAACTCTTTTCTGCAAGGCTAACAATGAGAGTATCTAATTACTGAATAATAACCATATGCCAGGCATTATGCTAAAGTACTCTACATACATTACTCATTGAATCCCCAAAACAATTTTACCTATAAATAAAAACTAAACATTTTGATGTATAATCTTTACATCATTTTCTATATATCTATAAATATATAAAAAAATTGAATGCTGTATGTATAGTTTTCTATCTTTTTACTAGATTGCAAGCGTTTTTTCTACATTTTTCAAGGACTTATTTTTTTTATGGGAACCCTAGTACTTAATATAAAATGAATGTACCATTATTTAATCATTCCCATATTGTTAAATATTTGTTTCAATAACTTTTTGCTATGAGATGCTTTGATGAATGCTCTTATATAAACATCTTTAACGAAATTATTTTTTTAGGATGACCAGAAGCTGGGAGTCTTGAACCAAACAATTATTTTTAAGGCTCTTGACATAAGCTGCCACTATCCTAGAAGGCTATGCTAACACTTCCATAATTAACTCTTTTTTGAATTGTATCTTCTTAGTAAACAACAATATTGTCTTTCCAGTCAGTTCTTTTAGACTTGCATTTTTGTTGTGATCAAACACCAATTGAACAAATATTTCCTGAGTACTTATTTTGTGCCAGGAACTGTGCTTGGCACTGAGTATAATGTTACGCAAAAGGAGACAAAAGAGTAACAGAGGTATTGCTGCGCTGCCTTATCTCCTCCCCATAACCACACTTCTCTTCCAATCAAATTTTTAAACTACAAATTTAAATTCAAAACTATAAATTTAATTAGACTTCAGAATATGGAACAAGTACTGAAAAAGTAAAATATTGAAAGTAAAAATTGCAATAGTGCTTACTTACCAGAAAGGCATTGGATAGGCAAAACGTTCTCTCAGGTCAATAGCCATGAAAGGAACATATTCTACACCATTTATTTTTGATGTTGTCCTAAAAAATACAAGGAAAAAAAATCTAAAGCAAATGTTCAAATCACCAAATTTACTTAAAACTCTTTAAAATGACAAGGTATGGTACTATAATAAAATTAAACCAACAATCTCATGTTGGACAAAACCAGTGTCTTTATTTGGACAAATTTTTTACAAAATTGTTGAATACCAGAAAATAACTGATTTAATTCAATTCAGTAGAGTTACAACAAAAGAACAGTCTCACAACAAAACAACAGTCTCAATACAGGCCCAACCAGAAGTATTGAAAGTGTGACACCAGGGACAAAGTGAATTCTATCCTAAGTCCAAAGGGAGAAAACAATTGCTTAATTATTTTGAGATTTAAAAAACATGACTTTTTTAACTATGAAGCTATGTTCTTCATATTTTCTGGGTATGAGAATATGGAGTGGATAAGTGTCATAGATAACAGCTATGGCCTCTTGACAAGTTAAAGAAATGTGTTTTGTAGTAGCTTTGCATATTTTCTTGTTTTGTGTGTATTTATTTGTATACTAGTATATTTACTATTTCCTTCTTCTGTTTCTTTCCCTCATTTTATTAGAAGTAATTGCAGGGTAACTTCACCACTTAATCCCCAATATTCGGGGAGACTGCGACTGAATTTGAGGAACAGTTAGTACGGAAGAGAACTTTTGGATGCTGAGTAGCCCAAGGGTCGGACTGTTACTAATCTACTGTCTCTCAATTCCAAAACCACCCTTATTCATTCTGCTCTGTGTTGTTTCGTTTCACATGCAATTTGCCAGGCAAAGAGAGCCAGATTAGTAGGCGCAGAATTAAAATCCATAGCAAGAAAGAAAAATACCCTCAGGTGGCTGCTACGTAAGGAGCCCTTTAGGCTCAATTTTAGGAAATTAAAAATGAGCAACTACATGATTTGCACTACTCTAAGTAGGTTAGATCTCTTCCAGAGCCCAACTGAAGAACTGCCACACTGGCTCAGAGATTTATCCCATCTGGGAGGGCTCAGAATGCAACCAAGGAGTTCCACATCACTGTTGTTTTGCATTTTTAACACCCTTGAGGCTCTTCCACACACTGAGATGGCTTCCTAGTCCAGGGGTTGATAAACATTTTCTTTAAAGGGCCAAATAGAATATAGTTTTGGCTTTGCAATGAGGTCTGTCATATGCTGTTCTGTGTTTTTTGTTGTTTTCTTTTTTAGAACCCTTTAAAGAAATGCAAAAACCATTCATAGCACAAGGCTTCCCTTTGATGACTCCTGGCCTAGACTGCTATTTCAAGGTAACAACTTATTTTTCCCATTAGGGATCTGGTTACAAAGTTGCACAGATGATTGATTGGTCTGCCACAGATCTATTTTGCTCCCTAACCTCTAGTGCTCAATTTTGAAGAATACTAGGATTTTCAGGAAAACATACCTAGTAGAAATGCTAATACTAGAATATTTTAGAAAAATTTTAAGTATTTAAAGTTGTGACTACATGACAATGTAATATATAATAGCATTATACACTATAAGATGTGAATATGACCCAACAAACCTAATGAGAATAAAACTATGTTAATTATGTTAACAAAATTGTTCATTACAATGAATCAAAAACTAATTTACCTGAGAACTTCTATTTCTTCTGCCGTGTATCTCTGTCCTTGTGCATCGCATGCCTGTGGACTTATAAATTGCTGAGGTCTTTCAAGAAAGGCATTAGTTCCTAGTGGAAAATGTGCTCTTGTTGGAGGTGGCTTTGGTTTAATATTGGTTGACTTGATTTTGCATAATGGCTTTGTTAAAGGCTCACTCAATGCTTCTGCTCTATAATAGAGGTACAGAAACACTGTTTAGCTTTTTTCACATTTAAGCTTTCCAGAAAATAAAATTTACTTCAAGAACCAGTCAAGCATTCCTAATGTAAACCTAGTATATAAAATTCTTACACCTAGTATATAAAATTCTTACAAACTAGTCAACTGTTCACTAATTAAGCTACTCCCAAAGGTATTTTTGCAAACAATATTCTATTAACATTAAGTAAGCATTTATATCAGATACTATGCAAGGCAGACACAAGAATGTATTAAAACACAATCCCTGCTCTTAAGTTATTCATAGTTTTGTGGGGAAAGAAAGACAACTACATCAAAAGTGACAGATGCTAACATGAAATATTACTTTTGAGTAAATGCATGACAGAAGCTTATTAACTTAATGAACTGGGAAGAGAGGGTGAATCAGGGAATGTTTTTTTCTGAATTGATGTTTGAGCTGCAGAGTCCACCTGGGGAGTGAGGAAGTATTTGAAGTAGAGAGAATAGCATATGCAAATGTGTGGGAGTATGAAACAGCATAGTGAGTTAAGGTAATTTCAAAAGAATGATGCAACCCCTGTAAACAGTGCAAATGAGAAGCAGTGAGAGATGAAACTACTGGCAGGGATTGGATTACAGGCCTCACGTGATATTCAAGGAAATTCTGACTTTGTCAAAGAACTAACAAGCTAAAAGAAGTTCTTAATCTGAGGTCCATACATAGTTTCAGGAGTCTTGTGAAAACTTTGAAATTCATGCCAAAAAATTTATGTACATTTTTCTTAGAGAATGGATCCAATCCATATTGAACAGATCCTCAAAGAAGCCCATGACTGACCCACCCCAGTACACTTAGGGATACACTCAGAGAATACCGGATGGGTTAGCCACATAGGTAATAAAAGTCATCGATGATTCAGACTGGTGAAAGAAGTCAAAATGGAGAAGATAACTATGTGTTAAGTGTCCGTATCTTCAAGAATTTGAAAAAAAACAAAACCAAACCAAAGGCTAGATGATGGTAATAAAATGGAGAGATGACTATTATACTTTGATTAAAAAAAAAAAAAGGAGGACTGGAGTGGTACAGATAGTCAGAACCTCAAAAGGAGGTAATTTTATGAAATATAACTATAAAAGCTATTTCCACCCTTTTCCTTTGTCTATAGTACTCTTCAAGAGGTAGAATTCTATTGTGCAAATCCATTTATTCTTTCAACAAACGCCTACTGAGCACATACTACAAGTCCAACACTCTGCTATATGCTCAGAGCATTAAACAAAAACAGACAAAATTCTCTGTACTCACAGAGCTTGCACTGAAGTGATGACTGTTGGGACACAGACATTAACATGCCAAACTGGTAAATTTCATGTCTCAGAAAGTGTTAAGTGTTATGGAAAAGAATATTAGAATAGAGTATGCAGGATAAAAGTATTGAAGGATATTCATTTTTATATTGGTTAGAACAGGCCTTATTGAAAAGTTGACATTTGAGCAGAGTTGAAGGAATTACTGCATTATATAATTTAGGGTATGTGTATGGCTGTAAGCTGGCTCATTCTCAATTTCTTCATTTTTATTATTAGCTCTGGAAGGCTCTCTGGAAGTTCTCTTCTTTGGAAGTCTGATATTACAAAACAGAAGGGAAGTCTTCTATTTCAAATACCATGATCATTTTTGTTTCATACATAGAAAAAGCTAAAGAAAACATTTCTTGATTAATGTTATTTTTAAAAATTAAAGCAGGAAACTGGGGAAGTAAATGCACTCAGAGGAAGAAAGTAGACTTCCTCTACATCTCAGGTAAAAGATGGAGATTTGTTATTATATGCTCTAACACATTTAGATAAATCTGTCACATTTAAGTGACACAATACACTGCCACCCATGGATAAGAACTTAAGTGACCAAAACTCACCTATCTAGTGCCTGTCGAGCCAACTGTTTCAGTTTATTTTGCAGAGTTTTATCAGCAGTTTCATAGGACTTAAGAGAAAGAGAGATAGACAATCTGAAGCATAATTATTTTTTAATTTTCTTGATCCGTATTTCTAAGCAAAAAAATTAACCATGCACGTTACACTTCTTGAAATTATGAGAGAATAAACCAAGACATTTTATTTTCATTCTTAAAGGTATTGTTTAAAATAGTGTTGAAAACTTGTCACTGAGGTAAGCTTTAAGGCCACTTAATGTGGACAGGTGGTAATTGGAACACAACTGTGTGACCTGGTACCATTGGAAGGCAGGAACCTCAAGAGACCAGCACTTACCTCCAGTCTCCGGTACCCACAGTGATCAGGCTAGTCAGGGGTGGGCAAACTTTTTGACTCGAGGGCCACAATGGGTTCTTAAACTGGACCGGAGGGCCGGAACAAAAGCATGGATGGAGTGTTTGTGTAAACTAATAAAAATTCTAAGTAAAGGAGCGGAGGGGAGAGCAAGAGAACTGAATAGAACAGCCGGATCCAGCCCGCGGGCCGTAGTTTGCCCACGGCTGGGCTAGATGGTTCTCCTGAGCAAAACACCCTAGACAAAAAGCCAGTGCTCTGAATAATACTGAGACCACTCTCTACCACTTCACCTCATTTTCCTGTCAAATACAGTGCTCTTATGCACTAGATGCCCTTTAAAGCTCACATCCCACCCAGGGCTCCTCAGAGAGAAGTAAAAGCAACTCATCATATGGATTTTACATTGTAAATTAATAAAGCACTTTCAAATCACTACCTTCATTTTTAGTGTATGAAATTAAAAAAAAAGGGGGAGGGGAGTTTATTCTAAATTTGTGATGGTGAATTCTTCCTGTAATAAGTTAATTTAGTTATATGTAGAGGTTAAAAAACTACCTGTAACTTAGAAAAAAATTCCTTACTGATTCAATCTTAATGCTGTTAAAACTTTAAACAAGATGTTAAAATCCACTATTCATTTTTTACTCTCCATCTTTTAATGAGTAATTTAGTTACATTCATGACACATTTTTTTCCTTTAAGGAATTGTTAAATAAAATTCACTAGTAAAGGGAGAAATTTCTTAGCGTAATTCCACCAAATTTAACTTGTAGCTATACATACAGTTTTTAGACAGAGATCTACGGCTTCTGTATACAATTCTATAGCATCTTCAACATTCCCCTTTTCATCTTCGTCAAAAGCTTGTGTAACAAGGAAATGGGCACGCTCCAAGTCCAACTGATGTTTTGATTTCAAAGGATCAGCACTCTTTGACTGAACTAGGATAGGAAGAAAACCACATAAAAGAAGTATTACCTATACATCTATCTGGGAAACAGCATACCATTTTAATACATTTAAGACATTCTTTACCCAAACTCTATAATCCTTCATTAAAAAACAAAAACAAAAAACAACTTAGCAAGGTAGAGTTGTGCTAAAAACCACTGAATTGTACATAATAAAAAGGTGAATTTTCTGGTATGTGAATTATATCTCAATAAACCTGTTATCTTTCTTTAAAAGCTTTATGTTTTGTCTCTTAAAAGTATATGGTGATTTCTTATCTTTACCTGAGGAACATTTTCCCATTGAATTTTAGAGAGAGTCGGAGAGACAGTGAAAAACATCGATATGAGACACATCGACTGGTTGCCTCCCACATGAGCCTGTCCAGGGTGGGGGATCAAGCCTGCAACTGAGGTATGTGCCCTTGACCAGAACTAAACCCAGGACCCTTCAGTCCACGGGCTGATGCTCTATCCACTGAGCCAAACTGGCTAGGATTGGTGATCTTTTTTACTTTAACCCTCAGTAACACCTCTCTGAATAATGTACGAATCCCATTCATAAAATGAAGGTACCAAACCTCAAAAATGTTAAAATATCTAGTTCAGGGTTTCTCAGCCTTGGTACTACTGACATTCTTGATGGGTAATTCTTTGCTGTGGACCGTCCTGTGCATTGTAGGATTTTTCACAATGTCTCTGGCCTCTACCGAACTAGATGACAGAAGTATACTCCCACCTCCCCTAGTGTAAAAACTAAATTTCTCTCCAGGCATTGCCAAATATCTCATGAGGGGCAAAATCCCTCCCAGCTGAGAATGAGTGATGTAACCTAAGGTTTCACAGCTACAAATGAAGGGTAGGGACTCAACTTAGATCTTTGTCTGTTTATTTATTTATTAATGATCAATGATCTCTGAACTTTTTGTTGGTCTCCAGCCTCCTAAGGGGTGCCCCACTTCTGCTGCCTTAACATCTCAGAACTCTGGTGTCACTGACCTCAGACACCACTTTGCCATCTATAATCCTGGGGTGGTGGTCTTTTGGTTGGATTGCATGGCGTTGCTGTTGTTCAGGGCATCACCAAGATGGAAGTCCTCCCCTTCTTCCAGCAGGTGGCAATTTCAGCCTCTAGCTTGACCTTGATGTTTAGAAGGGCCTTGTAGTCTTGGGTCTGGTGCTGCTCCTCTGCCCTGGGCCTGAGCCAGCTCCGACTCCAGGTGCAGCAGTATCCTGTCAAGCTGTTCCATCCGCATGGCATTAATGCGTCTCCACCTCCCTCAAGATGGTCTCCAAACTGGCCCTCAGATTTCTCATCGAGTCCAGGCTGATGTCCAAGACCTGGACCATACATCTCATCTCTGAGAATGTCATCTCAGCAGTTCCTGCCTCAGTGGTCTGCAAGGTGACCACTGTGGTGCTCTCCTCCATCTGCTGGGACCAGTACTTGTCCAGCTCTTGGTTTTTCCGAGCCAGCTCATCATACTGGGCCCAGATGCCCACCTACCATGATCTTGCTGAGGTCCTGAGATTTGGAGGCAACCAACTCCATAGTCAACCCAAAGTAGCAGTCTGGTTCTATAGACCATTACTTTCTCCTCGTGGTTCTTCATGAAGAGCAGCTCCTCCTCGATCCCTGTCTCTAACTGCAGCTGAGTGATATTGGTGTCATCAATGATCTTTCAAAGCCCACTGATGTTACTCTCCACAGACTGATGCATGGCCAACTGCATCTCAAACTTGACTCTGAAGTCATCAGCAGCAAGACTGGCATTATCAATCTGCAGAACAATGTGGGCAGTGTCCACAGAACTTGCAAAGATCTGAGCCCTTGGGTCCTTTCTTCTCCAGTCTCTCATAATCAGTCTGCAGGCTCCTTACCCTCTCCAGGCAGTCATTCAGGAATTGCATAGTCTCCTTGCTCTGGACACCCCCTATACCTACTAGGTCCCCAGACCACCAGCAGCCCCACATTGCTGGTCAAGTGGGGGACATGGAGATCTGCAAGCCCAAACCCCCAGTGCCTGCATAGACACTGGCCACATTGATGGCTGGCTGGGTGACTGAACAGAGCCCAGGGTCTGGTAGTTGGTGGAGAAGATGGGAGTGGGTGCTGAAGCTCATGTTGTTCAGGGAGGAAGGTGAGAGATCAAGATTTGGGTTCAAACTGCCTCAACTTAGATCTTTTAATTCCAAGTCTTGAGTTTTTATTCTACACCGGTGAATTTCAAACTGTGTTACCTCTTCCCACCCAAAAGACAACTCATCTCTCAAAGGTCTCTTCACTGCCAGCAGATTTTATGTTTTAAAAATTGGGTTTCTGAATAAGATTTTTATTTGATAAATGACTCTTCTGTGTAAAATAATAATTAAGGAAACCATTTAATGCTCTACAGATTTCATTTCATTTGTTGAATAAAATGGGCCCAAAAGCTAGCAAAACAATTAAGGTACGTTATACTTTAAAAATCCTTTTGAACTTTGTTTCACTGGAAAGCTTTATTCTTTCAAGAGATAAGGGCTATCTCATTCTGTGCCTCAGCATCACATTTATAAATTAAGAACTTAATTTACTTGGTTGGGAAAATAAAAGTTTTTTTGAATTTATAGGTATTCTGAATACATGAATCAATGTAACTTTTTATCAAGTAGGGCCCCGATGCACAGGCAGTCCACATTTTAATACATACAATTTTTGGAACCTTAATATATACAATTTCTGGGACTTGTCTTAAACTAAACCACCTTGTCTTTTTTTTGATGTTGTTAATCCTCACCTAAGGATAGTTCTTCCACTGACTTAAAAATATATATATATTTATTGATTTCAGAGAGGAAAGGAGAGGGAGAGAGAGATAGAAACATCAATGATGAGAGAGAATCATTGATGGCTGCCTCCTGCAGGCCCCTTACTGGGGATCGAGACTGCAATCAGGGCATGTGCCCTGACCTGGAATGGAACCATGATCTCCTGGTTCTTAGATTGATGCTCAACCACTACACCATACTGGCCGAGCTTTCTACTGATTTTTTTAAGAGAGTGGAAGGAAGAATGGAAAGTAGGGAGGGGGTAAGAGAGAGAGACATTGATTGGTTGCCTCTCGCAATCACCCAACCAACGCCGGGCATCGAACCTGCAACTGAGGTACCTGCCCTTGATCAGGAATTGAACCCAAGACCCTTCAATATGTGGGCTCATGTTCTACCAGCCACACTGACCAGGCTAAACCAATTGTCTTTAAAGGGACTGTCATAACAACAAATCCAATCATCAAATCTACTTTATACCAACTATGTGCTTATAACTTCTGCTATCTATTCAGAATGAATAGTGGAATGTAGCATGAAGTTTATCAGGAAAGGCTGAATAAGTAAAGATTCCTCTAAACTAGTGATATTAACCTGTTCAACTGGTGTGCTGCAAGAATTTTTAAAACATGCAATACCTGACTATTTAGATACTTCTTTTTCACTAGGTTGTCAAATTAAAAAATGACAGTCAACACAATAGCTATCCGGTGTGAATGAAATAAAATTATACTTATTTTTTTGTCAGATTGGCAAAAATAATATATTTTTTGGTGTGCCACTGAATTTTAGTAATAGTTTATGTGTACTGTGAGATAAAAAAGATTGAAAATAAATTGCTGCTCTAAGCTGCTTGTGGCTTTATCATAGGGCCACAGGAAAAAGGGTTAAAGAGTCCTTAGTGAGATGAATGCATTTCTAAAACAAAATGTCAACAGGTGAGGAGTAGTCATTTAAACTTAATACCAGGAGAGGGCATGTGACAAATATTTAAAAAGCAGACTTTAACAGGGTCCTAATCCTGATTTTGCTAATGATACAGTCAGAATGTAAATAATTTGCCATCTCTAAACCTCTGGGAAATTGGGAGATTGAACTGTATTATCTCTAAGGTTCTCCTTCACAGATCTATAATTCATTTACATATTATGACTTTTAAAGACGTGATTACCAAAAGAGGAATTAACAACAGGAGACTTAGGATCAAGATCCAAAGACAAAAAATGAAAGAGAAACATAGAGGGAAAAGTAAGATGTGATGGAAGAGAAAAAAAAAAAAATAGTGACAAGTTTAGTAGTCTTTTACTAACCTGCTGAATGTAAAGCCTGAACTCTTTCCAAATATTCACTTATTTTTTCTTGAATGTGTTCTAGGCTCGATCCTGCCATCTCAGCGTAAATTAAGGCTTGTGCAGCTTCCTAAAAATAAGAATTCAAAGGAATCTAATATGTAAATTACAATTTGAATTTTCTTTACCACTTTTTAACTATTGGTTTCTATGAATGACAAAAATAGAATGTCCTTAAGATATTAATAATTTTATTTATAAAGCAAATGAATTATATAATACTCCAATATCCTTTCTTCAGTTCCTCATGCTTTTAATTTTCTCATACTGTTAACAATTTATCAACTCAAATAGGAGGGATTGATTATAAACTTTTCTTAGAATAGCTGTGGTTTATATGTTTTCTTTTTGCAACAGGTCAGACTTAAAATTATATACCTTAAAATGGTGAACTGAGCCTTAAAAGCATTAGAACAGATAACAATAACCAATAAAATAAGGTAAAACTAAATGTCAAGAAAAGATTATAAGAAATATAAAGCTTAAATATCTCATAGTGGAAAGAAAATCTTTGTCTACAGAAAATACTGCCAAATAGTGTCACAGTTTAAAGCAGGTTTCAGCTGTATGAAATCAACTTATTTTAATTAAGAAACTCTGGGTTCACCTTCCAGCTATTCATTCCCTGACTTCCACAGCCAATTATGCTGTGGCTAATGAGAAAGAGCTGCCATTCTTCCCATCACCACTTCAGGATGGTTACCAATGCTACCACTTAGAACAGTGGTTCTCAGCCTTTTTAATGCCGTGGCCCTTTAATACAGTTCCTCATGTTGTGGTGACCCCCAACCATAAAATTATTTACGTTGCTACTTCATAACTGTAATTTTGCTACTGTTATGAATCGTAATGTAAATATCTGTGTTTTCCGATGGTCTTAGGCGACCCTGAAGAGGAACCTGCTTTTTCAGGTTAGGCTCCACCAGAAGGACCAGAGAGAGATTTCTCCAAATTGCAACACCTTCTCTGCAGTAACCTAAACAGGTACACTTCATGAAACCGCATGGCTAATTGTCTGAATCCAAAGAAGCCATCCACTGACTATCACTTTTTGAATCCAGTTATTGGAGCGGGAGTTGTTTCATTAAACCTAACAAAATCAGTAACAAACAAAAGTTATTGATTTTGATCCAAACGGAAATTCAGTCTAAAAGCTGTGGGGGTACAAAAGTTATGATTTCCTCAGATTCTGTAACTCAATTATTTCAGGGGAGAAAAAAATAACTTCACATGCACCATCATTATCTAAATACATTATAGCTACACGTAACTTCAATAAATTAATGTAATATACATGTGTATAAATGTATATTTTACCCCTTTAATTATCTTGCATGTAAATACCGATTTTCAAATTATTATGCTTAACAAATAAGGCAAATTTTAAAAATTGCTGGTATCAATTTTATTTTACTCATTTCATTTCTATTTGAAAGTGATTAACATTAAGGAATCCCATACAGAACAGTATGAAGAAAGTAAGCACTAAATATCTCAAAGTTTATGTAAATAGTTCCTAGGCGCACAACCACTCTGACTTTCTCAAAGATAAAAAATTCTTCCCAATGACATGCACATAAATCCTATAGCTAAACGAGAGGCACTGCATAGTATATTCTTTCACTTTAGAAAAAAATATTTTATATGGCAGTATTTTAATCTATGAATATTTACGTTATTTCACAAAACTAAAAGACACAGAATTTCTACTTTTAAATAACACCTTCTGAAATTGTTGAAAAAAAAGTCCAAACGAAATGATTCTGAACAAAACAAGTCTCCAAATACGAATAATAAAACGAAGTCAATAAAATATTAATCTGAGAAAAGCAAACCACACACTACTGGTAGCATATCCGTTCATGGAAAAAAAATTACTACTACTTATCTGACAACATTTCTAAAAATAAAATAAGTGACAATATGATAAAGATACAGCTGCCTCCACAAGGAGGAAGAGGGCTGGAGGGGTGTGTTTGCAAATCCTCAAGATTGAAGAGCAGAGGGTGGACTGTAGAAGCTCACACTCTGATTTAATAATTCTGCCCCGAGTAATTTATATAAAAGACATGTGTAAAGAATGAATAACAAGGGTATTAATCGAACCATTACTTATGATGCTAAAAAACCAGAATGATGCTAAAAAACATAATGGAATGCTATGCATCTGTTAAGATATTACAGAAGTAAATGTAATGATGTGAAAAAGTTCAAATGAAAACAGGTTATAAATAGTATCAACAGTAGGATCCGTTTGTTTAAAAAAAGGGGTACACACACATGCGTCGAAACACAAGCACAAAAATATACCATCAAATGCTAGGATGAAAGACGTTTTCTTCTTTAAAAATTTATTTTCTTTTCTTCAACGAACATGCATTATTTTAGTGTGTATTAGAGACCACTTCCCAGGAGCCGCAGATGAGAACCAAGTGATAGAATTAGCTGGCTACTAACTACCCACACCTAACTACTGCGGCCATAGCGGCTCCAGGTGGGCACTGCCAGTCCGGACTGCAACCAGAGAAGTGGTCACTCCAAAGCTATGAGCAAACTTCCCCCTCGTGGCAGAAGCCCGGGTGGCAGAAGCCCGGGTGGGCATGGGGGTGCCTGGTGCCCGAGAAGGAAAGCAGGAAGAGAAGAGGGTAAAGAGCAGAGGTTAGTGGGCCCGGTCGCCTCGGTACCTGGACCCGCCCCTTGGCCTCTCCGACGGACTCCGCGATCCCCAGCTCACCTTGTAGTAAAACACCGCCTCAGAATACCGCCCTTCGTGGTCGCGCTGCACCGCCAGCCGCGCGAACTGCACGGCGTCCCGCTCCAGCGCCGACGAGTCCATGGCGCCGAGGCTCCGCACCTGGCGGGGGAGCGAGGCCCTGACGCAGAGGCGCTTCGCCGACCGTGGCGCACCAGGGAGCCGGGGCCAGGACTTCGGGGCACCGAGGAAGGACCAACCAAGTTTCCTTTCGGCAGCAGCGTAAAGAGAACGGGTCTTCCCGGCTCGGGCTGCCGTGACGCCGCGCCCCTACGGCGTAGCTCCGGCACCCAGCCCGTGGGGCGGCCCCCCTCCGCGGCCTCCGCATCTCCCGCCCCGCCCACCGGCCACACTGAGCAAGCGCAGCCTCGCCCTCGGGAGTTTCTCTGGGGCTGGGGCAGCGCAGGCCGGACTCCTCGCGGGAGTTCAAGGAGGTGGGCGGAGCCTTCCCGGCGTGCAGGCGCGCACGTGACCGCCACGGCTCCCGGGATTGGGGGGGCAATACCAAGTCGGGGCCCAGTACGCTTTCGCCGTCTACGTGGAGGTGGCCGGGCCGCTGACGCTGTTGCTGGGGTCTCGCCGGGACAGGGGCGCATGCGCCGTACAAATTTATTTTTTTTTCTACCAGCTAAAGGGAAGGTTCAAAGAGCCAACAAAAATCACTTCCGAACATCATCTGAACTGAAATTTTAAAAATAAGGGACTTAAAATAAAGACATTCATAGGATATATAGGATTCTTTTAAGGTACCGATTAATAACGTTTATTTTCCACAAACTGAATCATGACTCAGTACACAGCGCCTCTAGTGTATACCCTAAGTACTGATTGAATTGTCAACAAACAATATATTTTCACTTGCAGGTATCCTTATTTTAATGCTTTGTGATAAAATAATTAGGTGATGATTTGATGAATGTCTTCTCTCCCTAAAAGTCTGAATTCAGCAATAATAAAAATGAACTAGGGATAGTCACAACAATATAGAAGAAACGCAAAATTGATGCCGAGTCAAAGAAGTAAGATGCAAGAGTACATACAGCATGAGTCTGTTGATAAGACACAAGTGTAATCAATAATGCTGGAAATCAGATCAATGACTGGGAAGGGAACGTTTGGGGTGATGGGAATGTCTTGATGGTGGTGGTGCCAAATGTATACATTTGTCAAAACCCACCACCCTACATTTTATTTTATTTTTTTTGCCACCACCCTACATTTTAAATGTGTGCTTTTAATTCATTCTTAATTACACCTCAATGGATTTTTAGTCAGTTGGTCTGTATTTAAATGAAACTAATTTCTTAATTTCTTCACTCTCTCTTCATATTTAGAGAGGTTAATAACGATAACTATTCCATCAGCCTGTTGTAAAGAACACAGGTGAAAATAATTTGTCCCTGTACAAAGATGATTCTCATCCTACAGTTTCACAACTAAAGCAGGGATGATTTCTGACCTTAACAGTTTTATTCCAGTATTAAGCACAAGCCTTGGTACAGAGCAGATGCTCAGTATTTTAAAATGTTGAATGAGTGAACTCCCTACTAAGTATATTCAATGTGCCATCGTTCCCCATCTTGATTCTGAAGAATCTTACCTAATAATAGACAAACATGTAAATTGACCGTACCTCCGCTACGCCCATAACCAATCAGAGTGAGTATGCAAATTAACCCAACAAAGATGGCGGTTAATTTGCATACATAGGCACCCAGCGCCTGGGTCCCAGGAATATCCTGGCACCCAGGTCACTCTGAGGTAAGCCCCGCGTGGGCCCTGAGCAGCCTGGGAAGGGCCTGAGCCAGGGGGCTCCTGGGCAGGGCCAAGCCTGCGATTAGAGCCGAGGGGGCAGGGGCAGAGCCGGTGATCGGAGGGAGCTGGTGGTCCCCTGCCCAGGCCTAAAGCTTCGGCCAGAGGCTTTAGGCCAGGGCAGGGCCCAGCTGGCGATTGGTGTGAACTACAGAGGAAACACTTTTTCTGACTGCTCATTGGCTAAGCTTCTTGTATGCCACTGGTAATATTCTTAGTAACTTGGGTAATAAGAATCCAAAAAGGTGATTTAGGGTTTTTCCACCACACTTCTGGAGAAAAAAACGAAGGTCTGCTGCTGGAGGGCTAAGAAATGTCATATCCTGTCCTAGCCGGTTTGACTCAGTGGATAATGCCTCGCCTGCCGACCGCAGGGTCTGGGTTCAATTCTGATCAAGGGCATGTACCTAGGTTGCAGGCTCCTCCCTGGCCGGGGCCCAGGTCAGGGTTCTGCAGGAGGCAACCAATCAAAGTGTTCCTCTCACTTTGATGTTTCTCTCTGTCTTTCCCTTTCTCTTCCACATTCTCTAAAAGTCAATGGAAACATATCCTCAGTGAGGATTAAAAAAAATAAAGAAATGTCATATCCTATGAAAGACACATCTTGAAAATGCCTAAAGAAAGCTGTCATTTTTTCATGGTGAAGGGACTGGAGTCCGTGTTGATGAAAACACCTTGGTGGCTGTGGTGACTGGCAGTAGCTGCAGCAGCGGGGTGACGGGGCTGGTGCCTTCCCCTGATCAGCCCAGTCGCCTCCCACAAAGGGAGGCCATCCCCTGAGGGCTCCCAGTATGTGAGAGGGGGCAGGTTGGGCTGAGGGACACCCCCCGCCCAGTGCAAGAATTTCGTGCACCGGGCCCCTAGTGAAATAAAATTCCCTAGCACAGAGTAGAGGTCCTTTAGATAGAACATGTGTTCAGGCCACATTTTCAAAGAGTTTGCAGTCACTAGAGCAGCTGAATGCTGTTTTACTCACTCAAAACTGGACTTCTATATCTAATGCTCCCTCTCTAATCACAGCTTGTAGAATTCCTAGTCCATCTTGAAGGAAGCCTTTCCTAGCATTCCAGGTAATTGTGCTCTCTCCTTGAACTTATATACTCCCTATACTTTTAATCTTTATTCCTTATTCATTTATTCAATGAACACTGAATGTCTACGTTGTACCGGGCACAGAGCTACACACTGAAGACACAAACACTTGTAGTATATTATGAATGTACTACAATTTATTGATATATTTACTACTGAGGAGTATTTGGCAATTTCTGTGTGGTTTTATTATTAATGCAGAGACCACACTTTGAGAACCACTGCTCTAGAGAACAAAGGAGGCCTGGGAAGCTCAAGGCCTGTTCCCAGCCAACACTCTTGACCATGGCTCCCTGGCCTTGACATTCCAGTGCTCAGGGAGAGAGCACATCATGCTAAAGATGCCAGGATAGGGAGAGTCAGTCCCTTCCCCGCAGCCCCATCTCTGCTGTGTGGGCCCATGTTCTTGAAACGTCCTCCCTCCCTCTTCCTTTCCTCCTTTCCTTCCTCCCTCCCTCCCTCCCTCCCTCCCTCCCTCCCTCCCTCCCTCCCTCCCTCCCTCCCTTCCTTCCTTCCTTCCTTCCTTCCTTCCTTCCTTCCTTCCTTCCTTCCTTCTTTTCTTATTATGTCTTCTATGACCCTTCAGGATACTTTGCTTTTGACCCTGCAGTGTGTCTGAACACTGCTTTTTCAGGTTAGGCTCGATCATCTCACACGTCTTGTAAGGACACAAAGCTGATCCTGAGGTGCACCCACACCCCCTCCAGATGCCATCCCTGATGCCTCAGTCCCTGACTTCTTACAAAAATCGCTAACTCTCAGTGACCTCCTTTCCTTCCCATGTAATGGGAAAATGGAATAATGTCCCTCCCACAAACACCAGCTCTGACTTCCAACATGAGAAGAGCAAAAATAATTGTTGGTCCTTGCTTTCTCGGTTACATTGGCTCACTTACTCTGATAAGAGACCACTTTTTACGTCATTGACAGATTGGGAATGGGTTATCCAATTAGATAACAATGTCTTCTATAATCCTGCCTGGGGACAGAGGTAGAAATGCAGAGGACAACCATGTGTCAAGGGCCCGTATCTTCAGGAGTTTGAGGACACAAACTAAAGTTTGGTATATGATCGTGATAAAAAGGAGGGTGTTATATTTCAATAAAAAAGCCCCAAAGTGAGAAGGGCCTTGTGGTGCAGCTACCTTGTCAGTACCTCAAAAGGAGACCATTAAATTAATTCATGCTATAAATGCAAATGCAATTCCCATCCTTTCCCTTTGTCTACAACACTCCTTAATTTACATATGTTTAGGAGACATCCCTCTCCTCGTTGGAAGCACTTGAAATGTGGCTAGTCCAAATTAAGATATACTATTAAGTATAAAATTTATACCAGATCCCAAACACTTAGTACAAAAGAAAATATAAAATATGTAATTATTTTTATGTTGATTACATGTTGAAATAACACTATTTTAAATTTATTGTATTAAGTAAACTATATTTTTAAATAGTTTCACCTGCTTTGCTTCCTTTTTTATGTGTTTACTAGAAAATTTAGAATTACACATTTGCTAACATTCTATTTCTTTTGTCAGCATTATTCTAAGACATTCCATCAGGGCATTTCAGACTGAACATATGCTTTTCAAGCAATCACTTAGTGGTATTCTAGTCATATGTTACATGTTGGTTCTTGGGGAATCAGAGGCTAAAGTATTGCAAGTATTTGTGAAAGGAAGTGGGGAGAAAAAGATTGGGAAGGGGAACTGTTAGCCTGCCATGCAGACCTGACAGAGTCTCTTTTAGTCTTCTTGGGACCTCCAGAGCCAATGCTGTTCTTTTTTTTTTTTTTTTTTTTAATAAATCTTTATTCAGATTATTACAATTATTTCTCCTTTTTCCCCCCATAGCTCCCCTCCACCCATTTCCCACCCCACCTTCTGCCCTTACCTCCCCACCACTGTCCTCATCCATAGGTGTACGATTTTTGTCCAGTCTCTTCATGAACCCCCCATACCCCTTTCCCCCTGAGAATTATCAGTCCACTCCCTTTCTATGCCCCTGATTCTATTACATTCACCAGATTATTCTGTCCCTCGGGTTTTTAATTCACTTGATTTTTAGGTTCACTTGTTGATAGATATGTATTTGTTGTTCATAATTTTTATCTTTACTTTTTTCTTCTTCCTCTTCTTTAAGAATACCTTTCAGCATTTCATATAATACTGGTTTGGTGGTGATGAACTCCTTTAGCTTTTTCTTGTCTGTGAAACTCTTTATCTGCCCTTCAATTCTGAATGATAGCTTTGCTGGGTAGAGTAATCTTGGTTGTAGGTTCTTGCTATTCATCACATTGAAAATTTCTTGCCACTCCCATCTGGCCTGCATAGTTTCTGTTGAAAAGTCAGCTGACAGTCGTATGGGTGCTCCCTTGTAGGTAACTAACTGTTTTTCTCTTGCTGCTTTTAATATTCTCTCTTTGTCTTTTGCTCTTGGCATTTTAATTATGATGTGTCTTGGTGTGGTCCTCTTTGGATTCCTTTTGTTTGGGGTTCTGTGCGCTTCCTGGACTTGTAAGTCTATTTCTTTCACCAGGTGGGGGAAGTTTTCGGTCATTATTTCTTCAAATAGGTTTTCAGTATCTTGCTCTCTCTCTTCTTCTGGCACCCCCATAATTCTGATGTTGGTACGCTTGAAGTTGTCCCAGAGTCTTCTTACATTATCTTCAACTTTTTGGATTTTTTTTTTTTGCTTTTTGCTTTTTCGGTTGAGTGTTTTTTGCTTCTTTGTATTTCAATTCTTTGACTTGATTTTTGTGTTCCTCTTGTCTGTTTTTGGGTCTCTGTATAATATTTTTTATTTCAGTCAGTGTATGTTTAATTTCTAGTTGGTCCTTTTTCATATCTTCCAGGGTCTCGTTATATTTATCGGCCTTTTCTAGGATATTCTTAAAAAGCCTTATAACCGTGGTTTTGAATTCTATATCCAGTCGTTTGTTTTCCTCCATTTCTTTCGTTTGTGATCTGATTCTTTGACGCCGCATTTTCACTGCTTCCCTGAGTTGGTAAGGTAGATTTGTGTGCTAGGTTTCCAATATGGCCCAGTGGGTCTGCCTCCCCAGTTAACCTGAGGTGGACACTCTTGGTGCACCCCTTTGTGGACTGTGTGTACAGCTTTGTTGTAATTAAGTCTTTATTGTTGTTGGTATCACTGGGAAGAATTGACCTCAAGGCCAGTTGGCTGTAAGGATCAGCTGTGTCTATGCTGGGAGAAGTTCGGTGCTGAAGACAGCCTTATAGGATTAGACTTGCCAAATTGCAATAGCCTCTGTGCTCAGCTTGGATGGGGTGGAGTCTCAGTCTTGGCTTCCCGTCAGCCTTGCCCTTGCGCGCACGTGCGCACCTTCAGACCTCTGCCTTCCCGGCTCCCGAGTCTCCGCCCGAGAGTCCAGACTCCCCCCACAAGAGCATGGGTCCCCAGGGGCTCACCTGGAACTGGGGTTCACTGCAGTCAGAACTGGGGCTCAGTGCATTCAGGAGCCTCTGACTCCCTTCCACTAGGGAAAGCCTGTGGCAACCTCCGCAGCCTTTGTGCGCACTGGCGCGAGCGCGCTTTCAGTCCTCCACCTTCACCGGCTCCCGAGTCTCCGCCCGAGAGTCCAGACTCCCCCCACAAGAGCGTGGGTCCCCAGGGGCTCGCCCGGAACTGGGGTTCAGTGCAGTCAGAACTGGGGTTCAGTGCGGTCGGGGGCTTCCTTCCCCCTTCCGCCAGAGAAAGTCAGCCAGGCTCTCAGCCGCCCTTCCTCTCTGCGCGCACAAAGACCCTTTGCCGTACCTCCAATTCTCTGTGAGCTTTTCTCTTTCCTTCTAGTTGTAGAATTTTCACTCAGCCAGCTTTCCTGTGGTTCTGGATGGTGTCCGTTCTGTCTTTCAGTTGTAGTTTTGAAATTGTTGTGCGAGGCAGCAGTTTAGGTGTTTACCTATGCCGCCATCTTGGTTTCTCTCCTCCAATGCTGTTCTTTAGAGGTGCCCTCCTTGGTACAGATGTCCAGGCTGCTTTGCTCAGTTATTGGTTGGGGGCTGTTCCAAGGAGAGCATGCCTTCCGTTGAAAGTGGAAGCCAGCGTGACTCTCAGCTAACCACACTCTTCTCAGCCTGGCAGGGAGTTCTTTCTGGAAGAGCATTCTGAGCAGAGCAGAGCCTGTCAATGCTCAAAGTTGGCTCATGATATCCTATCTAATAAAAGAGTAATATGCAAATTAACCATCACTCCACTACACCCACAAGCCACACCCACAAGCCATGCCCACAAGCCACGCCCATAAGCCAATCAGGAGCGAATATGCAAATAAACCCAACCAAGATGGCTACAGCCACAGAGAGCAGGAGGGAGGCTTGGGTTTCCCTGGCAATGGAGGAAGCCAAGCTTTCCGCCTGCCCTTGCCGGCCTAGGCCTCCATTCAAGGCTACAAAGTTTCAATTATAGAAGATACATAAAACCAAACAGAAATGGCGGCAGCCATGGAGCTGGAAAGAGCAGGAGGCTAGGGTTGCCCCAGCATTGGAGGAAGCCAAGCTTTCCGCACACCCTGGCCGGCCCAGGCCTCCGCTTAAGGCTACAAAGTTTCAATTATAGAAGATACATAAATCCCCCCGAAAAAGGCTGCCGCCACGGAGCAAGCAGAAAGCTTGGCTCCGCTCCAGGCTACAAAGTTTCAATTGTAGAAGATAAATAAACCCCAGATACCAGGGCCTCCACTTGGGTCACCAGGGGGTGTGGCCGGCCTGCAAACCACCATAGGTCACCTCATGCCCCAAGGGAACCCCCACCCTGATCCAGGACACCCTTCAGGGCAAACCAGCTGGCCCCCACCCATGCACCAGGCCTCTATCCTATCTAATAAAAGAGTAATATGCAGATTGACCATCACTCCAACACACAAGATGGCTGCCCCCATGTGGTCAAAGATCCTGCCCCCATGTGGACACAAGATGGCCACCACAAGATGGCCAGCAAGGGAGGGCAGTTGGGAGGGACCAGGCCTGCAAGGGAGGGCAGTTAGGGGCGATCAAGCCTGCAGGGGAGGGCAGTTAGGGGTGACCAAGCTGGGAGAGGAGGGAAGTTGGGGGCGACCAGGCCTGCAGGGAAAGGCAGTTGGGAGGGACCCAGGCCTGCAGGGGAGAGCAGTTGGCAGTGGGGCGGAACCAGGCCTACAGGGGAGGGCAGTTAGGGGTGACCAGGCCTGTAGGGGAGGGCAGTTAGGGGCAAACAGGCTGGCAGGGGAGCAGTTAGGCATCTATCAGGCTGGCAGGGGAGTTGTTAGGGGGTGATCAGGCTGGCAGGCAGAAGCGGTTAGGGGCAATCAGGAAGGCAGGCAGGTGAGCAGTTGGGAGCCAGCAGTCCTGGATTGTGAGAGGGATGTCTGACAGCACGTTTAGGCCTGATCCTACCGGGATCAGGCCTAAACGGGCAGTCGGACATCCCTCGAGGGGTCCCAGATTGGAGAGGGTGCAGGCTGGGTTGAGGGACACCCCCCTCCCCCGTGCACGAATTTTGTGCACTGGGCCTCTAGTCTATATATATAAAAGGCTAAGCAACTGTTGGACTGTCTAACCAGCTGGTAGGTGTGACGTGCACTGACCACCAGGGGGCAGATGCTCAATGCAGGAACTGCTGAGCTGTGGTGACTCGGCAGTGGCAGTTTCAGTCGTGATGTACCCCAGAACCAGAGAGGAGGGGCCCAATTCCTCACAGGGCTGCACAATTCCACCTTCGGCTGTGGGTTATATTATTGCTGGGACACTGTCAGCCCCAAATCTGATTTACTGCACACTTGCGTTTGCGTTCCACACCCTGTATGACAGCAACTTTGCAGAGTGCCCTCTTGCACTCTGGGACCCCTTGGGGGATGTTGGAGAGCCGGTTTCAGCCTGATCCCCACAGGCCAGGCCAAGGGACCCCCATCTGCCGGAGGGACCCCACTCACTCCGCAGACGCCCTTTGAGCTGTGGTGCCGCCCCATGTGCGGCCAGCTGGGGAGGGACCATGGGAGGTTGGCTCCAGGGCATGTCCAGCCCATCTTGACCAGTCCCACTCTGCCAGCCACCTTCTAATTAATTTCCTTTCAATGTACACGAATCTGTGCACTGGGCCACTAGTTGAGAAATAATTAGAATTACTTGTTACTGAAAAATCAGAGATTTGCACAACAATATTTGAACTTCTGGCTTCTCTTAGAGGAAAACCACTAGGCCCATATGCCTTTTTGGGAGCAACTGTCTAGAACTGAGCAGTGGGACATGGACTCTCCAACTCCCCCTGCTCAGCCTCCTTCTCACTGACACTCTTTGCCTGGAGGAAGGACTGCATGTGCCTTGAGGAGTTCCAGGGAGGCTTCAGACTGGAAAGCCTTGTACTCTGAATCGCCTACCACAAAGTTTATAGCAGGTGTGAAATAAACGTTTATTAATGGATAAAGGAGTGCCTCAAGTCCCTTTCTTCTAAGGCAGCGGTCGGCAAACTCATTAGTCAACAAAGCCAAATATCAACAGGACAACGATTGAAATTTCTTTTGAGAGCCAAAGTTTTTAAACTTAAACTTCTTCTAATGCTACTTCTTCAAAATAGACTCGCCCAGGCCGTAGTATTTTGTGAAAGAGCCGCACTCAAGGGGCCAAAGAGTCGCATGTGCCTCGCGAGCTGCAGTTTGCCGACCACTGTATCTAAGGCAACATGGTATGCTGCTCACATGTAGTTCCCCCAAAAGACACTAGGTGGTGGTGTGCGCTCAGAAATTCACCCATATCTGCGCAGCACACACAAAAGATGAGCATTAACATCTCATTTTCTTGTCATGGGGATGTAAAATACTGCATAGGGAATATAGTCAATAATATTGTAGTAACCAGACATGGTGTCAGGTGGGTACTAGACTTATCAGGGTGATCACTTTGTAAATTACCTAAATGTCTAATCACTGTGTTGTACACCTGAAATGAATATACTATTGTATGTCAACGATAATTGAAAAATAGAAAACTATTTTAAAACATTCTGATTTTTATTTATAGGTATGACTTTGAATTCAGTTAACCATGAATGTGTGTGTAACTTCTAATAATATGTTGTAATTTTACACATATCCTATTTATCTAAACACAAACACACGTATATAATAAAATGTTTAAAATTAGGATATGAAATTAACATATATAACTAGAATATATACAATATAAATATATGGAATTATAATACACTAGTGGCCTGGTGCACAAAATTTGTGCACGGGGGTGTGTGTCCCTCAGCCCAGCCTGCACCCTCTCCAATCTGGGACCCTTCAGGGGATGTCCAACTGCCAGTTTAGGCCCGATCCCTGTGGGACATCCCTCTTGCAATCCAGGACTGCTGGCTCCTAACCGCTCACCTGCCTGACTGCCTGATCACCCCTAACCACTCTACCTGCCGGCCTGATCGCCCCCAACTCCCTTCCCCACCAGCCTGATCACCCCCAACTGCCCCACCCTGCTGGCCTGATCGCTCCTAACTGCCTCTGCCTCGGCCCCGCCACCATAGCTTTGTTCGGAAGGAGGTCCGAAAGGTCTCCTGGAAGGTCTCCTGGTCTAATTAGCATATTACCCTTTTATTAGTATAGATAATAGAATATATATGTCTATATAGTTAAAATACATTTATAATTAGATATAGAATTAAGTTATACATATGTAATTAGTAGCTATTAAGTATATACTAGTATATATAAAATTAGGATATATGAAATTAAGATATGTAATCAAATACATATAATATTTACTATAAACAATTAGGATGTATATAATTATGTTGAACCCTATGAAATGACTGTTGTCACCTTTAAAAACAGCAATTTTATATAACTGAACCTAATGTTTCAAATGGGCCAAAGTTATTATACCTGTTCAAAAATAAAGCTTATGTTGTGCCCTCTTTCACTAGAATCTTCTGTCCTCTGATTCTAATGCCAATGTCCCCAATCTGTCAATGACATGAAAAATTGGTCTCTTATCAGAGTGAGACAATATAACCAAGAAACCAAGGAACAACAGTTATTTTTGCTCTTCCCATGAGAGAATTCATGGGAAATGATTCCATTTTCCCATTACAGGGAAGCAAAGGAGGTCACTGAAAGTTGGCAGTTTCTGTAAGAAGTCAGGGACTGAGATTTCAGGGATGGAGTCTGGAGGGGGTATGGGTGCACCTCAGGATCACCCACCTGCACGCAGGTAACTCATGAAAGCTTTGTGTCCTTACAACACATGTGAGATGGTGGGGCCTAACCTGGAAAGCAGTGTTCAGACACACTGCAGGGTCCAAAGCAAAGTATCCTGAGGGGTTATAGAAGAAATGACTAAGATGGAAGGAAGGAAGGGAGGAAGGAAGAGAGAGGAAAGAAGGAAGGAAAGGGAGGAAGGAGGGAGGGAGGGTTGGAAGGAAGGAAGAAAGGAAGGAAGGAAGGAAGGAAGGAAGGAAGGAAGGAAGGAAGAAAAGAAGAAAAGCTGTGTCTACACTGGGAGAAGTTCGGTGCTGGAGACAGCCTTATAGGATCAGACTTGCAAAATTGCAAAAGCCTCTGTGCTCAGCTTGGATGGGGTGGAGTCTCAGGACGGAGCAGACAGTCTTGGCTTCCCATCAGCCCTGCCCTTGCGCGTGTGCCTCCAGACCTCTGCCTTCCGTGACTCCCCTGAGTTTCCGCCTGATAGTCCAGATTCCCCCTGTAAGAGCGTGGGTCCCCAGGCACTCGCCCGGAACTGGGATTCAGTGCAGTCAGGAGCTTCTGACTCCCTTCCGCTAGGGAATGCCTTCAGGAACCTCTGCATTCAGCCTTCTCTGCGAGCACTCCCGTGTGAGCGCCTCCAGACCCCTGCCCGCCGCAGCTCCCCAGAGTCTCCAAGTCTCCGTGTGCCTTTCTCTCTACCTGACAGTCCAGACTCCCCCTGTATGAGTCTGGGTCCATGGGGTTTCGCCCGGAACTGGGGTTCGGTGCAGTCGGGGGCTTCCTTCCCACTCCCGCCAGAGAAAGTCAGCCAGGCACTCCGCCGCCCTTCCTCTCTGCACACGTCTCCATACCTCAGCCCTTTGCGGCTCCTCTGATTCTCCGTGAGCTTTTCTCTTTCCTTCTAGTTGTAGAATTTCCACTCAGCCAGCCTTCCTGTGGTTCTGGATGATGTCTGTTCTCTCTTTTAGTTGTAGTTTTGAAATTGTGCGAGGCAGCAGTTTAGGTGCTTACCTATGCCGCCATCTTGGTTTCTCCCCGTTTGAATTTTATTTTATTTATTATTTATTTATTTATTTATTTTTTTATTTTTATTTTTTTATTTTTATTGTTTGAAGTATTACAAATGGTAGTACATATGTCTCCTTTTTTTTCCCCATTGACCTCTCCCTCCCGCCTCCCCTACACCCGAGTACATGCCTTTACCTGCCCCCCGCCCGCAGTGTCTTGTATCCATTGGTTATGCTTATATGCATGCGTACAAGTCCTTTGGTTGATCTCTTACAGCCCTCCCCGTCCCGCAACCTCCCCTGCCTTCCCGCTGTAGTTTGACAGTCTGTTCAATGCTTCTTTGCCTCTGTATCTATTTTCCCCCCATTTCTTTCCTTTAAAAAATCTTGCCTCTGCAGACTAGAAATAAACATATAATAACAAAAAATGTTTGAGTCCCAATTTCAATGTCCAACAGTTCTGAGTCCCCGTTTCAATGTCAAACAGTTCCTTAAGTGTACATGTCAGCAATGATATCTGGATGGTGGGCATTGCCACCATGTGTCCGTTTGAATTTTAAATGTCTTAGTCTGGGTCCCCTGAAGGCAGGCTCACATGCTATGAGGAAGTGCGAGCCCGGGGGCAGGATGAGTGCGGTAATGATGGTTTTGTGAGGCAGGGAAGGAAGGGGGAACCTTTACAAAGATGCTATTGAAGTGGCCGTTTTGTTTAATCTCATGGGACCCCTCCTCAAGAAACTGTCACTACTGTGCAGTCTCAGGACTGTCTCAGTGGAGAAAAAAAGGCAAGACCTTCTTCACCAGCTCTCCCTTCCATTGGTCTACAGGGAGTTAATTTTTCTGGGACTTCAGGTTGCCTGAGTGAGGGTGCTGAGTGGGTTTCCTGAATAAAGCCAACAGGAAGCCAGGGCAGTAGGTGAGAGGAATGTAGCACAGGCTTGAGGAGAGGCACTGTGGATCCAAAATCCACAAAGAATTGGCGGCAGCAGCTGTAATAAGAGACTGATGGGGCCTAGAGTATCTGGGACAGTGCCTAGGAGTTGTCTGAGACATTGTACAAGGAGGGCATATTTGTGAATGGCATGTGTACATAAAAACACTAAAAAGTTAATTTTGCAAAAGATAGAAATGTTGAAATGTGGTCTGTGGACAATATGTAAATTTCCCACTACTCAGATAAATGCACAAATGCACCACTTGCACTACTCTGCTTCGCCTTGGTCATACAGTACTGGATAGATTGTCTTCATTGTAAAATGTAGATAATAATGGCCCCTACCTCATGAGATTGCAGCGAAGATCAAGCCAGTATAACACAGCATAAAGAGCCGTGCTAGCATATAATGCCCCCTAAGTGTGTGTAAGCTGTTGTTCTATTGAGTATGCTAGATAACAAAACACCCCGAAGTCAGTGGCATAAAATGACCCCCTTTTTGTTTTGCTCATGAGTTCTGTGGGTCAGGAATTCAGAAGGGTACAGCACGCCCAGCTTGTCCATGGTGCACAATTTCTGGGGCCTCAACAGAAGAGACTCAGAGGCTGGGGGCATGACCGCTGGGGGCTGGGCTGAAGCTCGTTTTCTCACATGTATGGTGCCAGGGTGGGGGGACACGAAGACCAAGGTCACCTACAAGCGTGCCTACACGTGGTTTGTCCATGTGGTTTGACTTGCCCACAGCATGGTGGCTCAGGGTAGACTCGTTACATGGTGGCCTAGGGCTCTAAGGGCAAGTACCCAGAGCACAAGGCAGAAGCCCCACAGCCTTCTATGATTTAGCCTTGGAAATGCCACAGTGTTGCTTCCCCCACGTTCTAGTGGTTAAAAGTTAAAAGGAGGGACATTGCCCCACCGGCATTGCCTGGTGGTTGAGCGTAGATCTATGAACCAGGAGGTCACGGTTCGATTCCTGTTCAGGGCACATGCCTAGGTTTTGGGTTCAATCCCAGTGTGGGGCATGTAGGAGGCAGCTGATCAATGATTCTCTCTCATCATTAATATTTCTATATCTCTCTCCCTTTCTCTTCTTCTCTGAAATCAATACAATACAAATATACTTAAAAGGGGGGGGGGCATTGACGCCATCCCCTGATAGGGGAGTGCTGACACAGTAGAAGAGCATATGGGGTGGAGATATTGCTGCAGCTGTCTTTGGAAAACCAAATGTACCAAAGTTATTATTATCATTAATTCTTACAGGCGAGCGAGGCTCATAAATTTCAAGACCAACATATTTAGTTTTTCTTTTTCCTTTTTATGGTGACCGAAATCTTCCAGTAAACTAGTTTCTAAAAAACCATTTCAGAGGCTTCATTCCAGGAAAGGATGACATATTTCACCTTGTAGAGAATTGATTTTGTGTTCGCTTTGTGCTAAAGAGTCACTTTACGAAAAAAAAAAAAGTATATATATTGGCATCAGGGGAATCCCAGGAAAACTCAAGTTCTTTGTATTTTTTCAGCTTTTCAGTTTCTCCTTTTCTACTTTCTCTTTATCTTGGCCTATTTATCTAAAGAAGAAAAAGGTACTGGGAAAAACTTAGGAGAGTATTTAAAAAAATTTATTCCTTTGAGCAAATACTTTCTAAGCAGGTGGAAAAAGTTAAAATGACAGAGATTTTCCGTTAACCTATAAACACTCAAACATTTAAGTATCCAATACAGTCATGCTGACTTGGACATCATTTGTTAGTGTGTTAAACTCAGTTTACATAACACATTTATCGAATGTTTATAAGTCCTGTACTGGATTAAACATGGCGGATTCAAAGGAGAGACACCACTGTGACCACTATGGTGGCCAGTGGCACACAGGATCGCCTTGGTGGGTGGTTCCTTCTTCTTCTTTTTTTAAAAAAATATATTTTATTGATTTTTCACAGAGAGGAAGGGAGAGAGATAGTTAGAAACATCGATGAGAGAGAAACATTGATCAGCTGCCTCCTGCACACCCCCCTCTGGGCATGTGCCCGCAACCAAGGTACATGCCCTTGACCGGAATCGAACCTGGGACCCTTCAGTCTGCAGGCTGACACTCTCTATCCACTGAGCCAAACTGGTTAGGGCTGGGTGGTTCCTTCTTGGAAATGCTGGTTGGATTTTGTCTTAGCAGCACTGCTTCCCTCATACGATGACGACAAGATTGGAAATGATAAGCCTGGATATTTATCTAGGAGGCCACAGTGACTGAGGGTCTGGCTTTCTCTGCTTGGGGTGTGGGGAGGAAGAAGGTTGTTAAGAAGCATTAGACAAATACAGGAGCTTGCACACATGCCTGCCCATGTATGAGGCTGATGTTAACATGCATCACCAAGAGATATGTGGGAAGTGGCACTACAGCCCATATTAATACCCCTCAAACCTCACGCTCTCTCTTGACATTCTCAGTGGAAAAATCTTCCAGCAAACTAGATGCTAATAACACATTTTCTCCCTGTATGAAGCATTGATCTGGTTTGGGCTGGCTTTGTTCCAAGGCGATCTTCTCAGGAAAAAAGGACATTTCCAGGGACCCCCATGTATGTAGAAAAATGGAGACCCAACCCCTGAGTGTGGGGTACACTCCTTCTGTGATCTGACCCCAGCCTGTTTGTCTAACTCCACACCTCCACTGCCCCTTGCACAGTGTGTTACTGTTGTGGCCAATCCTGTTAAGCCATGTATTCTATCACCTCTAGAACTTTACCCATGTTGTCCCTGCTGCCGAAATGCTTGTTACCACCTCTTCCCGATTGCACCTGGCCAGCTTCTCTTTCTGTAGGCTACCCCCTTCAGGAAGCCTTCCTTGAACACTCCCCGTCTCAGAATGGCTCAGGCTCTCCTCACCTTCTCTAGTTATGAAACTGCTCATCTTACTAGTACATTGTAAGTTCCTCTTGGCCTCAGTCTGCCCCCACTAGACAGAAAGGCCTAAAATCTTTATTTGTCATTATTTCCCCAGTGTCTGGTAAAAGCTTGCCACAGAGGAGTATACTAAAATATTTGTTGGATGAAAGAAGAAACTGAGTTGTAAATTTTTATAGTTTATTTATTGTTTTTATAGTTTATTACTAACATAACTAGGGATAAAACCCAGTTCATTTAAAGAGAATAAGATAAGCCACAGACCGGGATACATTTTTGTAAGAGGCGTATCTGCTAAAGGGCTGTTATCCAAAATATACAAAGAGCTCTTAAAACTCAAAAATAAGAAAATGAACTACCCAGTTAAAAATCGGACAAAAGATCTGAACAGACACCTCACCAAAGAAGAGATATGAATGACAAAGAAGCATGTGAAAAGACCATCCACATGGCATCTCATTAGGGAAATGCAAATTAAACAACGAGATTCCACAGCACCTAGGAGAATGGAGAAATTCTGCTATGGATCAGGTACTGCAAAAGTGCTTTTTATACAGGATTTCGTTTAATTTTCACAGTGTCTTAGTGGGGATATTGCAGATTGCAATAATCTCATGTTGCAGCCTAGAACTCTAAGGCTCACAGAGAATAAATGAATTGCCTCAGGCTGCACGTTAGCCTGAGTTCTCTGAGGAAGCAGAGCACGAGGCAGGGGCTTGTGTACAGGTAGTTTATTTTAGCACATGTTCTCAGGGGACATGAACGAAAGGAGGAAAAACGAATACAAGGTGGATTTTCTTGAATTGGTCATCACTTTGGGCAATGGGGGCTTGCTAGTACTTTCTCCTGGAATCTTCTGAGGAACCGGGTAGACTGTTCCTCAGAATTGTCTGCCTGAGGGGTCTGGAGGCTTGAGTGCACACAAAGACTGACTGTGGAGGTTGCCACGGGCTGTCCCTGGTGGAGGGGAGTCAGAGGCTCCTGACTGCACTGAACCCCAGTTCCGACTGCACTGAACCGCAGATCCGGGAGAGCCCCTGGGGACCCATGCTCTTACCGGGGAAATCTGGACTGTAAGGCGGAAACTCGGGAACCTCGGAAGGCAGAGGTCTGGAGACCCGCCCAAGGGCAGGGCTGACGGGAAGCCAAGACTGTTTGCTCCGCCCTGAGACTCCACCCCTTCCAAGCTGAGCACAAAGGCTTTTGCAATCTGGCAAGGCTAATCCTATAAGGCTGTCTGCAGCACCAAAAATCTCCCAGTGTAGACACAGCTGATCCTCACAGCCAACTAGCCTGCAGGTCAATTCCTCCCCGTGATACCAACAACAATCAAGACTTAACTACAACAAGGCTGTACACACAGTCCACAAAGGGGGGCACCAAGAGTGTCCACCTCAGGTTAACTGGGGAGGCCGACCCACTGGGCCATATAGGAAACCTAGCACACAAAGCTACTCTACCAACTCAGCAAAGCAGTGAAAAATGGGGAGACAAAGAAACAGATCACAAACGAAAGAAATGGAGGAAAACAAACGACTGGATATAGAATTCAAAACCACGGTTATAAGGCTTTTCAAAAATATCCTAGAAAAGGCCGATAAATACAACGAGACCCTCGAAGGTATCAAAAAGGACCAACTAGAAATTAAACATACACTGACTGAAATAAAAAATACTATACAGAGACCCAACAGCAAACTAGAGGAACGCAAGAATCAAGTCAAAGATTTGAAATACAAAGAAGCAAAAAACACTCAACCGGAAAAGCAAAAAAAAGAAAAAAGAATTCAAAAAGTTGAAGATAGTGTAAGAAGCCTCTGGGACAACTTTAAGCGTACCAACATCAGAATTATGGGGGTGCCAGAAGAAGAGAGAGAGCAAGATACTGAAAACCTATTTGAAGAAATAATGACCGAAAACTTCCCCGACCTGGTGAAAGAAATAGACTTACAAGTCCAGGAAGCACACAGAACCCCAAACAAAAGGAATCCAAAGAGGACCACACCAAGACACATCATAATTAAAATGCCAAGAGCAAAAGACAAAGAGAGAATATTAAAAGCAGCAAGAGAAAAACAGTTAATTACCTACAAGGGAGCACCCATACGACTGTCAGCTGATTTCTCAACAGAAACTATGCAGGCCAGAAGGGAGTGGCAAGAAATTTTCAAAGTGATGAATAGCAAGAACCTACAACCAAGACTACTCTACCCAGCAAAGCTATTATTCAGAATGGAAGGTCAGATAAAGAGCTTCACAGATAAGAAAAAGCTAAAGGAGTTCATCACCAGCAAACCAGTATTATATGAAATGCTGAAAGGTATTCTTAAAGAAGAGGAAGAAGAAAAAAGTAAAGAGAAAAATTATGAACAACAAATACATATCTATCAACAAGTGAACCTAAAAATCAAGTGAATTAAAAATTTGAGGAACAGAATAATCTGGTGAATATAATAAAATCAGGGGCATAGAAAGGGAGTGGACTGATAATTCTCAGGGGGAAAGGAGTATGGGGGGTGCAAGAAGAGACTGGACAAAAATCGTACACCTATGGATGAGGACAGTGGGGGGGAGGTAAGGGCAAAAGGTGGGGTGGGAACCGGGTGGAGGGGAGCTAAGGGGGGAAAAAGGAGAAACAATTGTAATAATCTGAACAATTGTAATAATCTGAACAATAAAGATTTATTAAATTAAAAAAAAAAAAGAATTGTCTGCCTGAGAAAGTGAAAAATTTGTTATGGGCTCTGGGTCCCTGTGGCTAGAGTTACTACAGGGGTGTGTTCACATGTGTGAATGACATAGATTCCCACAGTTGTCCCAAGTATCCCCTGCCTCGAGAAGCCCTGGGGCAGACACCAAGAGATGCTCAGTGAAGCAGAGGCACGCTGCCCTCACTTTGCAGCTGAAGCTGGTGAGCTAAGATGGGAGGCCAGGCTCAAATTCAAGCATTGCTTTTAGATGATGGAATGGAGATTTAAACCAAGCCTGCCACATTCCAAAGTCCACGTTCTTACTATTCTAGAAAGCAGTCAAGGGAGGACTCAGAAAATTTTCCAGTTCTGTTTAACTGAAAAGCCAAATTTAAACCATTAGCAGTTTCCAGAGTTCAGCTGTCACATTCTTTTTTAAAAAAATTTCTTTATTGATTAAGGTATCACATATTTGTCCTCATCTCTCCATTCCCATCCCAAATCCCTCTCCACGCATGCCCCCTCCCCCATGTTGTCCGTGACCACTGGTTAGGCTTATATGCATGCATACAAGTCCTTTGGTTGATCTCTCCCCCTTACCCCCACCCTCCCCTACCTTCCCTCTGAGGTTTGACAGTCTGATCGATGCTTCCCTGTCTCCGGGTCTGTTTTTGTTCATCAGTTTATGTTGTTCATTATTTCCCTTAGATGAGTGAGATCATGTGATACTAGAAATATACTTATAAGAACCGAAAATGAGACAAGCAATAATGGTTATGCTGGGAGGCAAATGAATCAGTCTGTAGTGAGTTTCTTTCTGGGCCAACAGTTCTTTTGAGTCCCAATTTCAATGTCAAACAGTTCCTTATGTGTACATGTCAGCAATGATAATTCAGTTCTGGACTGTGGACAAATGGTGGTAATGCAGGTCCGACCCTCTCTGGTTTGGTCCTGGGCAACCTGCCGCGACACATAGCTGCTGACTGCTAGTATGGCAAGGCGTCGTCAGCGCCTTCCATCTCTGGACTGTTTCTATTCTGTCTTTGTGGCTGGAGCAGTCCTGTCAATTCCTCTCTGTTGCAGGAATCCACATGGTCTTGGAGGTGTTTTCTGAAAATATACAAACATATTCTCGACCAAAAGTTAATAAAGGAATCTTTTCTATAAATTTGACTTGGGATCCTTTTTCATTTTTTGCCCAAACGATTTTCCTTTGGCTTGTTTTGACACCATGTGTGTTTTTCATGGGTGTCTTGCTGTTAGCACTACAAATGAAAGTTAATTTTCTAAAGTAAAAATTTTCTAGATGTAATTTACTTACAGGATATTTTTCCTTACATGATATTCTTCTACTATCCCCCCTTTTTTGATTTAAATATTAGGAGGCTTTTGGAAATTTTATAATGTAGTCTTGATAGCTTTTAAATTTTAATTTTTTGCACTAAAATATGACTGCTTTAGATTCATTATGTGTTACACAATTTTACCATGAGATGAACTACCAATAAAAATTTTAGTTAACACTTTAGGAACAGCTTTTTGTCCAGTACCATTAATTTTTCTAGAATATTCGCTTATTTCACTTAGCTAATTTAAATTAGTCTGAGAACTTGACTACTATTTTACTGTCAAATTTAATACTCTAACAACAACCTTATTTTACCCTGTAAATATTAGTGGAAAGGATTATTTGCCTTCTTGAGTAGACCCTGAGCACTCCTGATGCTAGGCTGGATTTAGATATCAAAAACCCACTTCCCCATACCATGGGTACAAGACAACTCAAACAAGTCTTATTGCAGTGAGAGGGCAGCTGCTGTCGGCCAAGTCTCTGTCTGTTACCTGGGTCCCGATTTGTGCTGGGCATGGGAAGCAAAGCAGCCCTGGGGGCAGGAGACCTCCCTCAGAAGGGGTGAGGGTTCAGGCCCCTACAAAGTTGGGGGGGTGAGGGTCTGTGCCCCACCTCTGTTGACCCCCAAGTTCTCTCCTGATGGCCCACCCCTCTGCAACTGTGCCTGTCTTAGGTTGTTCCTTCCCTAAGGAATCTTACCTATCTCTGGCTAACCAGCCATCCTCCAGGGCCAAGCAGGGTGATGTGATGTTCAGTTCTGTCTCCTTGGTAGCCTATGCCCCCATGGCCTCCACGCCCAGCACCTGCCTTGGGATCCCCTCACCTGCTGGCAGGGCCCAGGCACTAATCACGTATCTTGGGGAACCCAGGTTTCTTCTCCAGGGAGGGCCCAGTTCACCCCAATGGGCGAGAGACAGATCTATGGTACCAGCCACCACGAGGCTTCAACCTAAGCATGGACAGAAAACACAGGCAACAGCTGTGGGCAATTGGATTGTGAGAAGAGGGTCCCTCTTGGCCAAAAGGGCAAGAGGGGCCAATATAGAATGCTCAGGTGCCTTCCCAGGGGGCCCTCTACACAGTGGAAGGGATTAAATCCTTTCATGTCCTTTTAAAATTGCTGCTAAACATTCAAAGAGTTAGTTTGTAAGTTTGTTTGGGATAATTTTACATTATGCTGTTGTAATTCTAAAATATCAAGAGATGTGTTACCTTTGTCTGGCTTGTGTGGACACCAAAGGAAGGGGCTATCAATACTTGCTCCTGGGAGAGGTGCAGAAAATGTAACTAAGACCTTGTCTACACAAAAAGAAATTGACAACCAGTTTGAAATGGAATTGCCATGGCCTAGAACAAAGAATATCCTTACATGATATTATTCTATAATCTCATTATAATTTTTCCCAGATTTGTACTACCCCCATTACCTATAATAGTACCTCGCACCCTTGGGAATCAATAAAAAATCATCTTTTTGGAGCTGTCACATTCTGACGTCCACAAGTACTGGGGACGTCTTGCTTTGCACTTAGCAAGTGCTCATAGTGACCACTAGGTGGCGTTCCAAATCCTCCACTGCTTTGAGGTGGCAGAGGTGTGGGCTGTTAGACAAGTCAGAGTGGAGGATGTAATTTGGCAACCATCAAGTTCTATATTAATAGAGTAAGTAACATTTATGAACCCTCATTAAACAGAATTCTAAAATAACCTTTAGAACATCATGCTAAAATAAATAGCAGATTTTGATTTCCCACTGCTGCCTTCCTATAAAGATGTTCTCTGATATTCCCTCCATTAAAATAACCTATTGTCACTGGCTTTTGAAAACAGGGTAGATTTGGGACTTTGCAAGCTGACTTGCTAGACCTCTAGAGAAGACTTTTTCGAAGTGTGAACTAAGGTATGAGAATCTCCTTAGGTGTTTGTTGAAACACAGATTCCTGGAATTTCTCCCAAACCAGGGTCACCGGGTAATCTGCAATTTTACCCACACATCAGGGGATTGTATGCCGTCTAATTTCCAAGGCTAGAATATATCCCTTGACTTGCTCTGCTGGGTTAGCTCATCAGGTATCTACCCTGAGTCGTCTTGCTTATCTAATTGGCACTAACACCCTCTGAAATGAATTTATATGTGCAAAAATGGACAAGGCTGCAGCTTAGAATGTGCTCCTCTTCTCCTCGCTAGGTTGATTGGCAGCTTGTCCACCTGACTGAGCAGAGCAGCTTACCCTCAGGCGAAACTGATTTCTGGCTGCACAGCTAGTGAGTTTTAGCTACCCTGGTGTCCTGGTGGACCTGTAGTTCCGACTCTTCTAAGTTGGAACCACATTTCCCAGAGTTTCCTCCCCTGCATAGTTTTTGTCTAGCGTGGGCCTCATGAGACCCTTTGGGTGAAACTTGGAAGGCAGAAGGGCATCAGTAACTATGTTGTCTTAAGGCTGGGAAGGTTCCAGTGGGGCACTGGTCACTGTGGCAGCTCATTGCTGGCTTATCTGCTTGGTGTGGGGCAGCAATGGGCCCACAACTCTTCTGCATCTGCCCAATCTCCTCTACGGCTTCTCCAAATTCTGGGTGAGGTGTGTATTTATTTTTGTGACAAAGGGTGCCCTCGCCTGCAGGTGCAGGTCACCCACATCACCAGATAGGAGGTGATGAGATACTGACATGGTCCCATCCATCCTGTGCTTTCCTCGAACATCCCAGCCTGTCCTGCTCTCTCACTTCACAGCTCTCTGACTTCTGCCAACCAGCCCTGCTGACTCAGTGCCCAACACTAGATGTGGAAACAACAGCCCTACATAAACTGTTTAACCAGCTCTCATAATTGTGTCACTTCAAATCTCTTCAGTAAAGCCTTTATCATTTAGATTTCTCCTAGTGGTTCTGCTTTTCTGATCAAGCCCTGACTGATACATGTGTGGGGAAAAACACCACCCACAACCACCCAAATTTGTTGCCCACCGATTTCTCATGATTAAAATTGTTTCTCCAACTTACCATGGCCACCATATGTTGCACCAGTGTCATAACAGATAAAAACACCTTTCAATACTTACCTTGTTTAATAATGTCTTGATTAGGCAAATCAGCATTTCTTGAGCACCTACCATGTCCCAAGAAATGGTTGCCTCCCCTCCGTACCCCTGCATACGAGGTGCTGAGTTTAAAGGGGTGTGAGACTTTGGTCTGGAACTGGCAGGGAAACAGTGGGGGGAGGGTTTTGGAGGACATACACAATGGACTTCCTAGCTCTGCTCTGTCAGCTCTATTCTTTATGTCCTGGTTCCCAGAAGGTTCCAGGAAAAGGCCTGAGACTGTAGCCAGTGTGTTGGGCAGGCACTGGCTCTGCGGAACCGGAGGATGGCGGGTCTGTCGCAGCTGGACGCCACGTCACCTGTGTCCCTTTCCCCAGTTGGGTTAGGCTGCAAAGGAGTCACACCCCCCATAGTCCAGGCTCCCACACACTTGGCACTCTTTTCAGATATCCTTGCCAGCAAAGGTAGTCAGAACTGATTTTATAATTAGAAATCATTCCCTAAGGATTTCTTAAGATTCAACTTTCGTTTCTTTTTGTTTCTTTTTCCTATTGAAGAACCAAGGTAATACAATTTGGGACAAACTATGAGATAATTTGCTTCTTGGCCCTGGCAGAGTAGCTCAGTCGGTTAGAGCATCATCCATGCCAAAGTTGCGGGTTTGATCCCTGGTCAGGGCACATGCAAGAGTCAACCAATCACTGCATAAATAAGCAGAATAACAAATTGGTATGTCTCTCTCTTTCTTCCTCTCTCTCTCTCTCAAATAAATAAAAAATTTTAAAAACCGATCTTTCACTTTTTGTCACAGTTGCTATAATTTACAATAAAGTAAAAAGAATATTTCTACAGAATAACCAGTTGGAAAACAGTTGTTCTGAATTGAAAGTTGAATCAATCACAGGTGTTTAGGATTGAGAGGGGTCTTATAAATCACTCTCAGTGGGATTACAGCATTTTTGCGGTGTGTTTTCCTCATTGTCCCTTCCAGATAAAGACTTACTAGTAAATAAATGAATAAGATTCACGTAGCTTCCTTTCAGCCCGGTGTAGGGGATGCAGCAGCCCTATCAATAAGCCTTCAGCCCAGAGCTTTGTTATACAGGTAATCCCAGGAAGTTTTGTCTTTTTCCCCCTGCTAGACAAAATGCCTACCATATATTGAGCTCTTACTATGCTCCAGGAACTGTACTAAACATTTAAAAAAATCATTATTATGTTCTTCCTTCTTTTATTTATTTATTATTATTTAATTTATTTATTTTCTTTATTGATTAAGGTATTACATATGTGTCCTTATCCCCCATTGACCCGCCCTCACTCATGCCCTCACCCCCCCTAGTATCTGTGTCCATTGGTTATGCTTATATGCATGCATACAAGTCCTTTGGTTGATCTTTCCCCCTTCTCCCCACCTTCCCCTGCCTTCCCTCTGAGGTTTGACGGTCTGATCAATGCTTCTCTGTCTCTGTGTTCTAAACATTTAAAGTCCATCATTTTAGTTCTTTACAAGAGTCCTTTGGAGCAAATTTACTGCAGATGAAGAACCCGAGGCACAGAAAGTCAGGTAACTTGCCCAGGATCAAAGAGCTAGCAAGCACCATGCTCTTTCTTCTACACCCGTTGTCCTCACGCTGTAGGCCCCAGACCAGCAGCTGCAGCAGTACCACCTGTAAACTTGGTAGAAATGAAAATTGGGGGGCTCTGTCTCTGAATTTAAAACCCTGGGAATGAAGCCCAGCAATCTGTTCAAAACCTTCCAGGTGATTCCTATGCACACCGACGTTTGTGGGCCACTGGGTTAGAGAGTTTACAAGATCATAGCAAGCCAAGTGTTAAGTTGGATCCTGAATGTCCTCAATAACATAGGGCACTGGGGAAGGGAGAGGCATGTGATCTGGGGTTCTACAGGAAGGTTCTTTTTTTTTTTTTTTTAAATAATTCTTCATTGTTGAAAGTATTACATATGTCCCCCTTTCCCCTCATTGACTCCCTCCAGCCCCCCGCCCCCCGCCCCTTGCCCTAGGCCTTCAGCACTACAGGAAGGTTCTTGGAGGAGATGGATCTAGATGTAAGTCCAGAAGGATGGGTAGAATAAAGAAAGGTGGAGGATGTGAAGAGAACCTAAGTGGAGAGGAATAGCACACAAAAATCATGAGGAAGGGGGTGGATTTGGTTTATGCAGACCTGTCAGGGACTGGACTCAGTGAAGCAGAAAGAAAGTTGGGAAAGAGTGATGCTTCATACGTTTTCTTTTTTTAAATTTACTTTTATTGATTTCAGAGAGGAAGGGAGAGGGAGAGAGAGATAGAAACGTCCATGACGAGAGAGAATCATTGATGGACTGCCTCAAGCCTGCAACACTGCAACATCGAACTGTGACCTCCTGGTTCATAAGTCGATGCTCAGCTACTGAGCCACTGTGGCCTGGCTGTTTGTTTTGAAAGAGGGAGAGAGAGAGAGAGAGAGAGAGAGAGAGAGAGAGAGAGAGAGAGAGAGAGATCGGTTGCCCCCCCTACGCACCCTGACAGGGATCGAACCCACAACCTAGGTACATGCCCTGACCGGGAATCAAACCTGCAACCTTTTTGGTGTTGGGGCGGGGCGGGGGGAGGGATGCTCCAACCAACTGAGTCACACCAGCCAGGGAGGATCGCTCCCTCTTAATGATGTATGTGAGGAATCAGCGGGTGGCAAGGATGTTGGCTAATTTACTAAGGCAAAATTTTTGCTTATTATCGATGTCTACTCTGTATTTTGGACAATAAAAGGTGATTACTGATCTGTATTAGTCTCTATTCTTCAGAAAATCATCCAGCTGTCCTTTCACAATGTAGGCAAGAGCAGAGATGAGGGGAAACTGTGCTGAAATTCCATTTCCGTGAATTTCATAACAAGATATGCAAACCGACACTTGTTCTACTCACACACTGCAAGAACAATTTCCATCTCTAAGGAAATGTTCAGCACAAACATTAATCTCATAGTCTTTCTCCTTCAAAGAATTGTGTGGTATCATCTTTACGTGTTACTTCTGACAGGAAACAACTTGTAATGAAATATTCTCTTATTAGTATATTGCTCAGTGGTTTGAAAATGCAGAGACTAGAGATTCTCAAATAAAAGCATATAACTTTAAGGACTAAGCTATGCTACTGTGAGCCAGAGATCAGGACGTGGAGTAGGCAGAACTGGATTGGAATTTTAGGTCCCCTGCTTAACCAGCTGTGTGGCCTTGGGCAAGTCACATCACTCCAAACCTCCAGAGAAATAGAAATAATTAACTTTAGAGAGTTGTACAAAGGATTAGAAATAATGGATGTAAAGCAGGTAGCGCGCTGGACACATTGAAGGCCAAATAATGATAGGATTATCTAATATACTTAATAATTTTGTGGTGTTCTTAAAAGGAGAAAATTCCCCATCTTTTTTTTTTTTTTAAGTGGAAATTCTGGCCCTGCATCTTTAACACTCCTAAAATATTGGAGATGACTTGTAATGATTTGAGTTGCCGCATTTGTAAGATGAATTCCCAGCAGTGGAATTGCTGAGTCGAAGACTAGATGCATTTATAATTCTGATAAATATTTTCAAATTAGTTTCTGTGGGGCTTATGCCAGTTTATCTTCCCACCAGAAAAGGATGTGAGGTAGGAGGTGTTTTTTGAACACTGCCAGATGACATCTTTGGGGGAAGTTTTACAAATCTGTAAATTCTTTGATGCACCTCCCATTGAGAGGTGGCGGGGGGGTCTATGTTCCCTCCCTCTGAATCTGGGTGGGCTGTGACTGCTTTGACAAGTGGTTGTGGCAGAAGTGATGGCATATTAGGCTATGTCATAAAAGGCCACGCAGCTTCCACCTGGTTCTCTTGGATGCTCACGCAATGGAAAGCAACCACAATGAGAGGAGCCCCCCCGCCCCCAACCCTGAGGCCACCAAGTTGGAGAGGCCACGGGTAGGCACTCTGATCGACAGACAGCCCAGCTGAATGCCCAGTCACAGAACAAACTAACTGTTGACCATGCGAGGGAGGGAGGCACCTTGGAAGCCCAGGAGAGTGGAACCTTCAGATGACCACAGCCCCAGTGACATGTGACTGTATCAGAGACCCCAAGAGGGAAAACTACCAGCCAAGCTTTTCCTGAATTCCCGACCCACAGAATTGTGAGCCAAATAAAATGGTTGCTTTAAGCATTGAAGCGTGGGGGCCATTTGTTAGGCAGCAATAGTAACGGGGACACTTCTCCCCATTGGTTCTTGAACTTTATCTTCAGCCTCTCCAGAAAACCTTGCCGATGAGGGCCCCAGAGTTTTTCCAGAAGTAGATGTAGTGTCTAGCTCACTGGCTCAACTCCAGTCCTCTCCAGCCCAAGACAGCATGGGAGAAAATGAGTAAGGATGACATTATTTATAGGGCCAATCTTGAGCCAGCACTAATATAAATTTTAAAAAGGTATTCATTATTTAACTGCAACACGTTAGCTACTATTTAGGATGCATGGGCCTTTCTTTGGGGTCTGAGAGAGCTTGGTGTGAGATTTTGGAAAAGATATTTCATACCCTCTGAGTCTCAGGTTCTTTATCTGTATTGATGATACTTAGCTCATGGAGTTCTTGATACGTTCAATAATATAATGTAGGACAAATGCATAATAGTGATACACAGTACTTAGCTGAGATAGGATGAAGACTTTTTTACAACTGCTGCCCTGGGGGCTGAATGGCCCTCAGGGCTTGGCACCACTAGGCTTATTACTGGAAGCCACTCCCTGCAATAATACTTCTAGAAAATTAATAGTTATAGCCTCCTCAGTGGTTGCCCTGATTCCACCTTTGCCCTCCATCAGTATATTTTCACCTTGTAGGCAGAGTGAGTCTAAGTTGCATCATGCCTCTTGTCTGCTCAGATCCCTCGGATGGCCCCCACTTGATTCAGGATAAAAGCCAGAGTCCTTACTATAACTTACAAGACCCTCCGTATTTACCTCATCTATTACTCTTCAATTCACTCCCTGGGCTTCAGCCATTTAGACCTTCTTGCTATTTCTTGAGCCCTCCCAGGGCCACTACAATCTGTTGGATGGATTGTGCTCTCCAGCCAAGGGGGCAGAGAGAGCTGAAATCCAGCCTAGGCTGCACTTATCATGCTGTGCTCCTGGCATGATTGACACCAAGGTGTCTTCTTGCCTAGCAACAGCTCTGAGCTCCCAAGGTGTGCTCCTGCCCCAGGGGGCCTTTGTGGTTACTTGCCTTGGACTCTTTCCCTTCAGAAACCTGACTTGCTCATTAATTTCCTCAGGTCTTTCCTCAAATGCTACCTTATCAGAGAAATCTTCTCTGACCCCTATGGAAATAGTAATCCCCGTACCTTGCTCTGCTCTGTTTTTCTTCACATCACTATTTGCTATCTGATATATGTATACTAGAGGCCCGATGCACGAGATTTGTGCATGGGTAGGGTCCCTAGGCCTGGCCAGCGATCAGGGCTGATCTGTGGGGTGACCAGTGGGGCAATCAGGGGTCCCTGCTGGCACCTGCCTTGGCCAGCCTGTGGGCTGGCCGCAGCTCCTGCGTTGGAGGTCTGCCCTCTGGTGGTCAGTGCACATCATAGCGACCAGTTGTTCCACAGGTCGTTCTGCTGTTTGGTTGATTTGCATATTAGGCTTTTATTATATAGGATAGTACTTATCTCTGCTCTCCCCTCTGTAGACATGATTCTGGAAGAGCAGCCCCTGGATCCAAAGAATCAGCCTCCCATAGGAACTTGTTAGGAATGTAAATCACCTGGCTCCACCTTCTGAATCTGAAGGCCTGTGTTTTAATAGGCAATTCTGATGCCCACTCAAGTTTGAGAAACCTTGGTCTACGACAGTGGTCGGCAAACTCATTAGTCAACAGAGTGGCAAACCGGCTCGCGAGCCGCATGTGGCTCACGAGCCACAGTTTGCCGACCACTGGTCTAGGAAATGAGAGAGAAGATTCTTTGTTCATTTGTTGAACAAAGTCACTGGGTTGAAGGCTCTGCTTTAACTAAGAGACCCGCCTCTCTCCAGATTAGGATAAAAGAAAGTGCTCAGAGACAGTGAAGCCCAGGGGTGCACCTCTTAGGCAGGAGTGTGGCTGGATCAGAGTCCTTGTGCTTTAAATGAATGTGCTCAAAAGCCTGAATTCTGGTCCCAGCTGTGATCAAATGATGGGGAAACGGAGTCTTTTCTTTCCTCTGGCTGAGAGCTCATTCATTCCATCTTTTGAATGATCTTTACACAGGGATGGATATCTCTAGCATTTGTGTTCAGAAGCTGGGGCCAGAGGCTAAGATCTGCTGAAAATCCAACTTTCATTCTTTGGATTCAAAAAAGACCTGCTAAGAAAAGCCTGCCTGTGGCTTGCCCCATGTAGACCAGAGAGATGAGCTCAGCTGCTGGTGGCACGTGGTCAACGCGTGGCTTCATCTTTGCTCACTGGACGGGAGTTTTTTCTTTCTCTCAGAGCCTCCCTGCTCCTCCCACACCACTCCCAAACAAACTAAGAGGGGAAACAGCCATCAAAGAGCAAAGAGAGGTATCTTTCCTTCTTACAAGGGACCCTTGAGGTTATTTCTGGGTGGTGGGTTATGGTTATGGGTGATGTTTCTTTTTCCTTTAGTCTTATGTATATTTTAAAATTTTCTACTCATACCCTGGAACATGTATTTGTGTTTGCAATGTAAAAGGTTAAAAAATAAATTAAACTGCATGGATAATTTGCAAAATAGGTAAGACAAAACAGCTGTATATCGAGAGGAATTATATATATTTATACTAATATTTCATTCCTCAGTTCTTAAATCAAATTTCTGCATACTTGGTTCAAATCTCTCTACCTACACCACCCCCCCCCCCACCCTGCAACCCCACAGCAGCTTTATAGAAACAAGCTTTAATCTTAGGAATTCAACTTTCTGCTGAAGAACAATGGGACATCAGAAGGGAAATGTTTTTGCCATAGGTAACATTGTTCTTGAGGACAGAGTCATCAGTGTGCCTATAATGGGTCAGGTGTGACTTTTAGTCCACAGCATTTGAGTTTTAGATTATTACTAGAAACCACCTATGTCACACTTACTATGTGTGTGCTCTGACTGGAGATTGAACCCATAGCCTTGGAATATGCAGACGATAATCTAACCAACTGAGCTACCAAACTTCTCAGCAACCATATGAAATTGAGACTTCATATTGTCTATTTTCATTTTAGAGATGAGGGAACTGAGATACAGATAGATTAAGTAATTGGCCCAAAGTCACACAGCTAATATGAGGCATGGCCTGAATTTAAACCCAGAACTGTCTGGCCAGAGTCCCTTCTCTCAACGACTACACTAACTTTCCTCTCGGTATGTTTTTCTTTCAGTCAGAGGACCTCTTCCAAAAATCCTTAGTAGGTAGGTAGGAAATTCAACTTCAGACATTATTGAGGTTCTCTTCTCTTCTCTTCTCTTCTCTTCTCTTCTCTTCTCTTCTCTTCTCTTCTCTTCTCTTCTCTTCTCTTCTCTTCTCTTCTCTTCTCTTCTCTTCTCTTCTCTTCTCTTCTCTTCTCTTCTCTTCTCTTCTCCACAAGAGCAAACAAGAATCCTCAGCTTGGAGAAAGGAGAGGGTTGGGAGTCCAATATATGCCCACCTGTGGCTTCCTGGTTCCACATTGGTAGCCACCCTTAAGGCTGGTTCTTCCTGCTGGCTCATGGCAAACAGGAGAAGCACAGGGCTATATTGTGCTCAAGGACCCCCTCGCCCTACAGGCCCCCATCTATTGGGGCTCAGTGGGCACTCAGGGCTTAGGTTCTGTCCAGTGTGGAGACCCCAAACACAAATCAAGGGTATAGTTTGTGGTAGGCAATTCTATAGACATGAGCAGAGCAAGGATGATGGGCCAGATACATAAAGTCACCAGGATGAAAAGCCTCAGGTGCTTAGCAGCGACATTTGTAGGGTGTACCTGGCCCCCAGGGTGACTTTTCCTCCTCTAGCATAACACTGGTCTTGAGGTTTGGGCCCCGTGACCTTTCTTTCCTAGGGATAACATTTAGGCCTCAGTTATATTTCAGCTCCAGGCCCAGATAAGCAACAAAACCAGCCACAGCTGACATCAGGACCAGCTGCATTGAATAATGACCCCCTGCCCTGGCCCCAGCCAATCAATCAGTGGAGTCCACAACCTGAAAGGACACACCTGGAAAACTGCTGAATATTCTATTAATATCTTCCCCTGGGACCTCCTCTAAAATCTCCACCCTTAAAACCCTTAGGACCCGGTGCACCATCCTCCAGTGAGCAGGAGTGCCTTTTTCCCTTGCCCCTCCCTCTCCCTGCCCCATGCAGGTTACCTTTAGCTTCCTCACTCCCAAGCTCCAAGGGCCCTTCCTTTACCTCCCTTACTTGTTTCCAAGCCCACTTCTACTAGGAATTCCTTCTACCTCTGTGATTTACCAAATAAATGTTCTCTTACAGTTTGGGTCTTGGCTATGAATTCTTTTCTAGCCAGAACCCAAGTACCGAGGTTGGTGAACCAGGTTCGGTCTGACCGCATCCGTCAGACACCTGGTGCTGTTCCTGCCGCCTACAGCAGTCTCAGGACATTTCTGCCTGCCTTCTCAGCTCAAGTAATGGCCGCTGCCACCTCTTTCTGTGAACACCCAGCTGGATCCTCAGTTGTGATGAGACCAAGGATTTTGATTGGAGGAGGGGTCAAAGGTATCCTAGTGTGGGAGGTGGGGAAGGACAGACTGTTGGCATGTAGTTATATGTTGATAAATCACTTATCCTATTGCAAATTCCCATGTGAAATGAATCACGAGTGTAGGGAAGCCGAGGTGGGAGAACTTATGGACTAGCAGGTGGAAAGGCAAGAATCACTTGAAGATGATTGTTCAAAACACTTGAACCCAACTCTAAGTTTATGGAATCAGAATTCCCCAGAGGGTTTTAGGAGTACTAAGGTTTGGGATCCTTTGGTCTGCATGGTTGGGAAAATTTTTGCTTCACCCATGAACTGGCATCCTATTGTTGACCAAAGAAGTTAGAAAATGTATAAAGCCCATCAGAATGGTCAGAGCAAACCTCGTGGATATGCCCCAGCTGCAAGGGCTGGCAATGATGTGTGTGTGTGTGTTTTTTGGGGGCTGGGGGCGGGAGGTGGTTAGGGGGGTTGTTTTTGAGGTTTATTCATAGAAGTGCAGTTAGAGGGAAAGTCAGGGCACTGATTAGGAGAAAACAAAGTGTTCTGGAAAATTATCTGAAATTTGGGAGTAGCGTAAAAAGATGATTGCCTGACATGTTAGTAAGTCTCTAGAGCAGTGGTCAGCAAACTCATTAGTCAACAGAGCCAATATCAACAGTACAACGATTGAAATTTCTTTTGAGAGCCAAATTTTTTAAACTTAAACTTCTTCTAACGCCACTTCTTCAAAATAGACTCGCCCAGGCCGTGGTATTTTGTGGAAGAGCCACACTCAAGGAGCCAAAGAGCCGCATGTGGCTCGCGAGCCGCAGTTTGCCGACCACTGCTCTAGAGCATTTTCTAATAAGACTGCCTCCGGGTCATCTGAGCCTCTGGAAATATAACTTTGTTTGACCTGCCACTCACAATTAGATTCCATTTGTTTACAGCTCTGAAAAGTGAGAGATTAAGTTGTGTTCAACTGAGAAGGGGCTCTTTTTTCTCCCCTGTAGGACATTACTCAGTACTGAATCTGACTTAGCACTCTTATCTCAGCATTTCCGTTTCCACTGGCCTTATAAACCACATTTCTCATTTCCCCATGGAACTGGCTTTGTCTCTCTGCTAGTTCCCGCATTAATGAGTTGAATTAAACTTTGAAGGTGCTTAGGATCTCTTCATATGAGAACTACTATTACCTTCAAAGGATGCTTTAACAAAGCACATGAGCATTTTTAGGTCTGAGGCGTAAGCTGAGGCAGTCAATGGGAAGCCAGTCAGAGGGATAAGAGTTAAATTCATTAGGAGCAGCGGACCGAGAGAGAGAGAGAGAGAGAGAGAGAGAGAGAGAGAGAAAGAGAGAGAGAGAGAGAGAGCTCTAGACAAGTTAAGGTGAGCAGTGCAGGAGGAAGGTCATCAAGGCGACAAGGTTGTCCAGCGTTCTGTTTGTGTGTGGCCCCCTGGGGTAGACCAGGGTTGTTTTAAGGGACCGTTCTGGACCACTCATAATTCTTGCCCTAAGACCGTGGTCGGCAAACTGCAGCTGGCGAGCCACATGTGGCTCTTTGGCCCCTTGAGTGTGGCTCTTCCACAAAATACCACGGTCTGGGGGCGAGTCTATTTTGAAGAAGTGGCGTTAGAAGAAGTTTAAGTTTAAAAAATTTGGCTCTCAAAAGAAATTTCAATCGTTGTACTGTTGATATTGGCTCTGTTGACAATGAGTTTGCCGACCACTGCCCTAAGAGGAAGTTCAAAGCTAAGATCTGCACTCAATTGCTCTTCCTTTCCTCAGCCAGCACTTTTCTGTTTATTTTTCTCCTTTCTCGTCTTTATGTCACTTGGTCTCTTTTTTTCTGTGCTTGTTATTTGACGTACCTTCTTCTAGAAGCTACTTGAATTCTTGTTATAACTAAGAAGAAACAAATGAATCAATAAAATAAATGGAGATGTCTCAATAGTGCACCCTGACCTAAATTGATGTGGTTTTTCATAATTACTAGGCTCTTTGTTTTTATTTTATTTTAGTTTTTGGTTAATTATCTGTATGTCCATCAGTTAGAAGTTAGAGCTATAAGTCTAGATATAGGTCTTTGCTATTATGTTAGAAGATAGCAAATTTAAAACAGAATTTATCCAGCTAGACATTTATATTTAAGCAGGCACAAACAGGCAGGGCAGGGTTAGGATTAGAATTAGTTTATAGACCACCTATTTGGCAAGATCAAGAAAGTGCTACCTCTTTGTCTTTGATAGCACCTTGCCCTAACCGGTTTGGCTCAGTGGATAGAGTGTTGGCCCGTGGACTGAAGGGTCCCGGGTTTGATTCTGGTCAAGGGCATGTACCTTGATTGCAGGCTCGATCCCCTGTAGGGAGCGTGCAGGAGGCAACTGATAAGTGTTTCTCTCCCATCGATGTTTCTAACTCTATCCCTCTCTCCTCCTCTCTATAAAATCAATCAAATAATAAAAAAAAAGAGTAAGTACGTCAAACACTATTTAAAAAAAAAAGGAAAGGCTCCCCAGAGGCCAATGTGGCAAAGTTTAGGGGCGAGCTTGCCTCACCACTGAGGTGAGTGAGGGGGCCAAGAATCCCTCTTTGAAAATGAAGACTTAAGAGACATTACTGAAGTGCAGGAGGCTTTGAAAATCAAGACTTAAGAGACATTACTGAAGTGCAGGAGGCTTTTAAAATTCTTAGACCCTGTTTGTACAAAGATGAGATTGTCTCTACCGTGTTTCCCCCAAAATAAGACAGTGTCTTATATTATTTTTCCCCCCCAAAGACACGCTAGGTCTTATTTTCAGGGGATGTCTTATTTTTCCATGAAGAAGAATACGGTACACATTTATTGTTAAATGAAAATAAAGGAAATTTATTACCTGTATACGGTACGGTAGTACGGCAGTTGTCAACACAAACCAGACAAACTGTGAATCCTACAGTATCAAGAATTTACTCATTTATTCAATGACAATCATGTCATCATCTTCTGGAACATCATCATAACAATCCAATTCCTGAATTTCCTGGTGAATTTCTTGTGACTCCATTTCTTTCAGAATCAGTGGACCAAATCTCTCATGTTTAGCAATAGCACTGTCTTTAAATGAGTACTTCTTGTCAAGGTAGCCTGCTCGCAGTGCATTTGCAATGCAACTGTCAGTGATTTTCTCCCATGAATTCTTCACCCAAGTCACAACTTCTTGCAGTTTAGGTTTCACAAAGTTTTCACGCTGATTTCTCTCCATTCTATTTTCAATGTAGTCATTAATTTCCATGCGCAAATTGTCTTTGAATGGCTTGTTTATTGCAATATCAAGAGTCTGGAGATAGGCCGTCATTCCTGCGGGAATCATTATCTGATCTATTTTTCTTTCGTGAAGAAATGTCTTCATGTCTTTAGCACGGTTAGTGCTGGCTGCATCCCAGACTAGCAGACCTCTTTGGCTCCCTCACATAACAAGCGGCAGCATTAAATTGACCCACTTCCTTATAACTGCTTGTGTGGCCCAGGCTTTTTCAGTTTCAAGAATAAAAATGCCCAAAACACGTTCAATCTTTTCCTTCTTGCCCTTAGAAATGATTACAGGTGGGATTTTAGTGCCATCCAGACGAATTGCCAAAATACAGGAAACACGTGCACTTTCGTAAGCAGTGGAGGGAATGTACGCTAAGGAGGCACCCCGCTGTTCAATTGTTGTTTGAGATGATTGGCCCATAAACACTGCAGTTTCATCCATAGCAATCACGTTGGAAAGATTGTATTTAGAGAAGTCAGCATCATCAATAAAGGACTTGAATGCAAGTGCTCGCTTAATAACTTGAGTATCTTCCAACCTAAACAATGTTGTAGATCTTCTTAAAGACAGTTCACTTCGCTGAAGGAAATTATCCAGCCAGTGTTGTGATGCTTTGAAGTCTTCGGGGGCTATGTCAAACTGTGGTGCCATTGCAAGGGCAAATTCTTGAATATGAGCCCTATTCACAACCAAAGCCTTTGCTCTCCTGTCAACAACCCATTCACAGATCAGGTCTTCCAGCTCGGGAAAAAATGGTTGCCGACCTGATCCACACTTGCGCTTTTTAGCATTTCCCTTGTCCACTTGTTCAATGAGATTACCATACTCTGCTCGCCATTTTCGGACCAATCCGATACTCAACATCTTCTCTTTGCAGAAAGCAGTAAGATTTTGGCCCCAAGAGTCTTCCACGATTCCTTTCTTGTACTCCACAGAGTAGCTTTTTCTTTTTGCACTCATTTCTAGGGGTAAAAAAAGAGGAATTGGGGTATCAAGGTGGGGGGAGGGGGATCACTCAAAATGACACAGGGGGGATCAGAGGGGGGAATCAAAATGGCACAGGAGAATCAGAGGGGGGATTACCATTTTAGTAACCCCTTTTGATCCTCCTGTTTCATTTTGATTGCCCCCTCTGATCCTCCTGTATCATTTTAAGTGATCCCCCTCCCCCCACCCCTGTGCCACTGAATACCTTCACCAGACATACCCCCTACCCCTTTATCAGACATTTACCCCCTGGGGCCTGCCTGGGGACTGTCACTGGGCTTGCTGGGGCCTGGATCTGGGCTGGAGCAGGGTCTGCCACTGACTGAGAACCTTCAGTTATCTTGAAGGCGGCTGTGAGCATCAGGTAGTGTCACCAGAGACAGACCAGCACTCACCACCTTCGCCGCGTCCGCTCTAATCCTCCTGTTCTTCTACACGCATCTGCGAAAGTCTCCTCCTCTCTCCTGCTCTGTGCTCACTGCTCACTCCGACCTCCGTTCCGCCTCCACACAGCAGTGATGTCAGGACTCCATGTAACGTCACTGGTTGCTAGACGCCAGTCGGGGCGGCCCTAGCGACCAGTTTACGGTAAATTAATTTTCATTCTGAGACAGAGCCTGGGGCCTTATTTTCTGGGGATGCCTTATATTTCACTCAGAAGGAAACCTGTAAGTAGGTCTTATTTTCGGAGGATGTATTATTTTCGGGGAAACACGATAGTATTTCTGGCAAATCCACATATTTAGAACACCACAGGTTTCACCAAAAAGTTCTATTATTTCCAATGGTCATTGTGCTGATCAACAAAACTCCTGGTGTTGGTTGGAGAAAATTAACTGAAGCGTTGGCTGTAGCCATCTCTGGTGCATGGCCTTTTGATTAAATGCTACTTGACCATTCAGGCCAGGGCAATCCACTTCTAGGACATAGTTGAAAACTGAAACTCACATGCCATACTGTGGGAAAGTGTTTTCAAGAATTTCCCAACCACATCCCATCCAGGATATGGAAAATTCACTGTGCTCTCTCTGGCTGGTATAGGAATTAAGTGATAAGCCACAATAGCTTTGAATCAGCCTTGATTAAAATTAATTTTAAAAATTTCATAGCAGTAAGTGTGACAGAATAGCAAGTTGTCGATGCAAGTGCTGTTGAGAAGGAAAAACACTGCTTTTCATAGATTAGGAAGATTAGAAAATATTTATACACCAATTGCAAAAAAGAAGAATACAAAACAACAAAAACGCTGGGGTTTAACTGATTTTTAACCTGTCTCTTGTCATCATAGAGTTGATTTTCGAGCTAAGGTAGTTTTCTAGAAAGGCAGAGAGGCAGTTTTCCTGTAATAGCTGAAAGTTTAATTAATATAAATCTGAAAAAATCATCCACAAGTCATTTTGAGACCATTAGTTTGTGTTATAAGGAACCACATTTGTTAGAATATTTATTACGAAGAGCAGAGTTTGTCACTTAAAGTTGTAAACTGAATTTGTCCCTGGAGGTGGAATTAATGGCCACCCATAGGATCATTGATCCCCTGACTATGAACTCTTGACCTTGTTGTAATTAACTAGTCATTGTATGCAAATCAAGCATCTTTTTGGAGGGAGTAACGTTATTCCTCCTAGCATAAGTTCTATCCAAGTATGTGACTTTGGCAAATTCTTTCTTCCACAGTGGGTTTAGACCCGTTTTCCAGCAGTCTGTGGAAGTTGTGTGGCAGAATTACTGAATATTCTGAATACAGTTTCTGAAAATGATGCTATCATGTGAAAGAGCATACAGCCCAGGCTTTGACTGTACAAAGGTTAACTATGTTTTTGTGTATGTTTGGTTTCTTAATCTCTTCTCGTCTGCTTTTTGTCATGGATGCAGAAATCTTGTCTTCTCAAAGAACGTAACTTTGCAGATTAACCTTGGATTCCAAGAAGACAGCAAAGTGCCGCTCCCACTGTGAGTGCTCAGCCAGCCTTCGCTGGTGATAACCGGGTCTCTTCATCTCTTCAAGGATCCCCCTTGGGTGTGAGGATGGAGGGGGGTAGTTTAAAATCTTTGATGCTTTCCTCTCTGAGCCAAAATGAGGAAGTCTTTTATGTTTCTGTGTTTATGGGGAATGGGGAACAAGACTAGTCCTATGTCTTCCAGCTTTCAGATCAAGGAAAATTTGAGAAAGAGGTGAGGCTATTACCAATGGGAGCTAGTTTGTCCTAATAAGTACATATTCTTCTGGTGGAGTCTCATATTGGCTCATGGAGTTGACAATTATCCTTCTTCTTCATGGCTGCTAGCATCTAATCTCCCAAATCCTCCACAAAGATACTCTAACTCACATATTACATTTATTGCCTCATTTCCCCTCTGACTATATCTGACCTAACAAGGGCATGTGAGGGGTGGCTTATGTCTGAGGTTCTGCCACAGCCTGGTTTTTATACAGATCTGATTGAATACATTGAGTTATAAATTTGTGGCTGGGATTGCCTAATTCATTCCATTAGGTATAAGTAAATGTCTTGAATTTTTTTAAAGCACTATAACTATAGCCATGATTTAGAAATTTCTGAGTTTAGCACCAAGTCTTCTTTTGCCAGCCTTAAATTTCTCATACCTTGCTCCCCAATAATTCTTTCCTTTTCAGAAAGTACTGTGAACTCCATCTTTTGTGTAAACTTTAGGACTTTCGCAGGGTCTGAATAATATTAATTCCTTGGTTAAATCCCATTATCTATGCTCCTGTTCATCCCTACTTTCCTGGGATCATATTTTCATTTTCTGCCATCTGCATCATCAGTGAAGATGAAAATGGAGACACTCTTATTTGAGGCAGTTTTAAAATAAAAGAATGATGTATCCTTTTTGAACCTCAAGTTTTTTAAAAAAATGTATCTTTATTGATTTCAGAGAGAAAGGGAGAGGGAGAGAGAGATAGAAACATCAGTGATGAGAATCATTGATCATCTGCCTCTTGCATGCCCCTACAGGGGATTGAGCCCAAAACCTGGACATGTGTCCTTGACCATAATCAAACCCGGGACCTTTCAGTCTCCATGCTGACGCTCTATCCACTGAGCAAAACTGGCTAGGGATGAACCTCAAGTTTTGTTGACAAAATGAGGTTTGACAAGATGATCCATAAGATCCTTTAGGGCTAAATTCTCTGAATATACAAACATTGTAGCTGGATGTTGTATTTGGCTCTAGGGTTCCTGGTAGCAAAGGAAAATAGGAAAGATGTTGAATTATATGGTGTTCATTGTCTGACAAAAAGAAGTGCAGGCTCAAGTATTAAAGTAGACTATAGGACCCTGGAAAAAGTTTTAAATTGTGTCTGCTCTAAAGCCATAGTAATGATCCTGAGTTACAAATGACCAAAATTCAAATTGAGTTAGCTTAAGCAAACACAGTAATTTACTGATTTACACACACACACACACACACACACACACACACACACAGCGCGGAAGGGCAGGTATTTCACTATCCTCAGGATTCCATCTCTGCTTTCCTCTGTGTTTTGGGATCTGGCAGGAAGGTTTTACAAAGCTGAAACCATAGCAACAGACAAATTCAACATTGTATCTTTAAAACTTTATATCTTTACTAGAGGCCCGATGCACGAAATTCATACAAGAGTGGGCCTTCCTTCCCCCGCCTGCAGGCACCGGCTTACCTCCAGCACTCGGGACCCGGGCTTCCCTCGCAGCCCTGGCTTTGTCCCAAAGGACAGAAGGATGTCCGGTCTAATTAGCATATTACGCTTTTATTATTACAGGTAACCAGAAATGTTAGGGGGAAAAAAAATCTAAGGAAAGATTTTGATTGGCCAGGCTTGGGTCACATGCTGACGCTTGGATCAATCATGGTGTGGGGACTGCAGCTCCCTCCCACTGGAGCTGAGGGGGAAATGGATTTTCCCATTAGGAGGATGGTTACCATTCCAGGTAGGCAAAAAGGAAGTGACTGTTTCACCATGTCATGGTTGGTCCCCTTACGCCTTCTACTCTAGGTTCAGGTCAATCACATAAACTTGTCCTTCTCAAAAGTCCACTATACCCTCAAAGCCCTGAGGTCTTTTAAACAAATTGTGACTTAGCTCCCGACTGAGGTTTACCTGCTCAGTGTCTACCTATCTCTAAATGCTTTTCATGGCCGTGACTAGCAACCTTGATAATATGTGCTGCAAACAGATAGGCTAGAGGTGATAAAGACCACAAAGGACACACTTGCCATCCAATAAAGTTGGGTTAACTTACTGAGCAAGGGGACCCACAACCCAGAGGGATGATGGGGTGCCTCACCAGACAGAGGAAGACACAAACTTGGTATAGTATTGGGGGAAAGGGTGGGGTTTGGGTAAAATTTCAACAATGCAGTGCTGTGCTTGCTCAAAGCAAAGCAAGGCTGTGTCGACATCAGGCCTGGGCTGAGATGAGAAAACTCAGGATCCAGTTTCCTTGGAAACGAAAAAGTGAGGATAAATGTGGAATGTTGTCTGTAAAATCCTTATCTGAAGCTCTGCACCTATGTTGGAAATTGAGGCTGTTTTTCTGTTAAAATGACTTAGATCCTTCAGGCAAGAATGAGGTGTTCATTCTCATGAGATGTGGTTGCAAACAGCAAAGTTTTTGATGGTCTGTGGTTTTAGAGAACAAGTTTTCTCCTGTTCTTTCGTTAATTAACAAAAGCATTTCCTCCCCCCGCCAGTTTTGCAGGAGAAATTTCCCCCCTCTCCCCGCTGCCTCATCATACATGGTGAAGCAAAAGCAGGTTTACAGTTGTGTGTACACAAAACACAGTTTATTCTTGTGTTTTTTTTTAAATGCATTATTGTATTATTTTCCATAAGAACAACTGTAAACTACACTTGATTAAGGTCTCTTGAAATAAGAGCATGACTTTTGTAGGCAAGCATCACGAAGTGAGTTAAGGTGGAAATGCTATGGCAGTTACAAGGATAAGTTGGAAAAGGTCTTTGGGAGTTTAGATATGTCACTGAGGCAATTATTTGCCATTTATTCAACCTGAAAATATTTGCTGAGCTTCTACTACGTGCCAGTCATTGCAGAGGAGATACAATTTCTATCCTGGAGCAGCTCACAATTCAGTGAGGGAAATATCATGGAAGGAGACAAACCCAGAACCCCAGGATAAGGGCCATAGTGGATTTTGGCATAAACGTTTGCGAAAGCAAAGAGGAAGGAATTGTAAGCTCTGATCTCAGGAATTTGGTCCCACTCATGGCAAGAATAATCACTGGGAGGAAGAATCTGAGGTTTTTTTTTTTTTTTTTAAAAATATATTTTATTGATTTTTTACAGAGAGGAAGGAAGAGGGACAGAGAGTTAGAAACATCGATCAGCTGCCTCCTGCACACCTCCCTCTGGGGATGTGCCCGCAACCAAGTTACGTGCCCCCAACCGGAATCGAACCCGGGACCCTTCAGTCCGCAGGCCGACGCTCTATCCACTGAGCCAAACCGGTTTTGGCAAGAAGCTGAGGTTTTAAGGTGAGGAGATTCCGTTTGGAAGATGTTGAAAAGTGTAACAGATATTGTTGATAAGATGTCTCAGATCTGCCCAGCGCAGCTCTGAGCTCACCTGCTGCCGGGGTATAGTTCCTGAGCATGCGCACAGCCTCCCACCGCAGAGTTTAGCTGTTCATGAGGGCTTTCTTCATTGCTAAGTTTGCTCACTCCAGCCTGCTTACAGCGCAGCCTGGAAGTGTCGAGGATTTAATCATTCCTTTCCTCGAGGGGCAATCCTCACTCCTGAGGAGTGGCATCTGGTGTCCAAATCCCAAATGTCTTTCAATGGGACGTTTTTGAGGGTTATTATTCGTTTCTCTGCGGGTACCCTGTGGAATTGAACCCCAGTGGCCTACAGAGGTAACACACTCATTAAGGCACACTTTGGTTTTTATTTCTTTAGGTCTTACTTTTTATATTCCCTCTCTTGCTTCCCTGGATTGCTTTCTGAATATATTGCCTACACCCAAGTCCTTGTCTCAGGTTCTGCGGGGGACCCAAACTAAGATAGCAAACATCTCCCCTCTAGGGGAACAGCACACAAGGAGGAATGGGAAAATGGCTTGAAGGTCAAGGAGAAGACACAGAGTAAAGTGATGAATGCTCTGAGGTAACAGAAGAAATAAGGACCATACTACCTATCCAGGGTCAGTGTTAGAGTTCAATACCATGAGCCTAAAGACATCTTAGGTTCTAAGCTCCTGCCTTGGGGAATGACAGGGAGACTAGAGGAGGGGGAGGCTGTTGAGAACCTGGCTTTCAACAGGGAGAACTTGGCTTTCTGAGCAGAAGGAGGGAATAGAAGACTGAAAGCACTGGTTGGCATTAAATATCTGAGCTTAACACTTGTTGCTGAATAATTTTACATGTGATAACTTGATTATTTCCCTGAAGGAATCAGAACATTTAGTGAGCACTTACTGCCTCAGCTATATGTGAAGTGACTCTATTTCTGAGTAGAACAAAACTCTGCCGTTATCCCCACATCGTGCATAATGAAGGGACAATTGATAAAGAGCGAAGTAACCTATCATTTCGGAAGTTATCCTCTATGTAGGATGCTCTCTAGGTTTTACGCCCAATTTAACAACCTTGGAAAAACACAGAGAAGCTTGAATTGAACTTTGTTAGTGATGTACTGGCAGTTTATTTCAGGAAACTTTATGTGACTCCATTTTCTCACTCAGGCCAGAAACTAAACAACACTCCATCCCAAGAATGGGCCTTCAGATTTTGAGACATTGTATACAAAATGTGGTGGCAATGGTAATTGACCACCCCCACCTTCCCATCTATCCTCCTTCTCCTTCTTCTATGATAATAGAGATGAGCTGGGCACATGGTTGCCTACTTGGAAATCAAATCTTAAGTCTTCCCTGCTGCTGGGTGAGACTGAGATCTGACCAATAGAAGAATGTGGTGGAAGGAATGCGAGCAACTTCTGCTTTGCTGATTTAGGAGAAAGTCTCTAGGTTTAGCTCTTTGTCCCTTCCCACTGGCTACCCTGGTGGTACTTGCAGAAACCTCAGATGACACTTTGAATATTAGCCTGGGTGCCTGAATGACTGTGTGGAGGAAAGCCTCTTGCTGACTTGGAATATCCTACTTGGACTAAATTGGGTGAGAGGGAAATGAGCTTCATTGTTCTTTAAGCCATATTATTGTTAGGTCTCTTGTTACAGCAGCTTAATTCTTGCCCTAACTCCTATATAGGCACATGTAATTACTTATATATTTCCTTTAACTTCATCCTGATCCCTAATCTGGTTGGTATGAGCTAGTTTAGAGCATCCAAGGAGAATACAGACACTTGAGTTTTACTCGGCCTGGTAAAGGTTATCAGTGCAAGGAGTGTTTGTTCAGTGTATTAATTTATCCCTCCATCCATCTGTCCATCTACACATCCATCCAAACATCCATTACACATGATGTTTTTAGACCTAATATGTACAAGACTCTTTGCTAGGGGATATGAGTGACACAAAGCTGAATGGTACCCAGTCCTGCTCTCAATGAGCTTATAGTCTAGAGACTTTAGGTGGAGACTAAATCATTAAAATAGGGATAGTTAGGGTCAACTTTAATTCTAGGAAATCTTAATTAAATTTGAAAAAGTCTAGTTTAAATTATTATTATTATTATTATTATTATTATTATTATTATTTTGAGAATGCTCTCCCTGGTAAGTTTTTGAGTTCATTTTCAAGATCAGTGTTTACAGCGTGAAGACCATTTTTATTTAATGGCAATAAAGCTTGTGTAAGCCCAAGCAATGTGTTACTCACCATAAACACAGTCCTTGCTCCTTCCCCCTGCCCCTCCCACTCCCCCCTGGGAGAGTATTAAACACTGGAAAAAGCTGATGTGTATCCTTGAGCCTTCCTGTACTCTAGGCTGGAACAGCTTCTTAAGGGATGAAGACAAGAAGGAGAAATTAAAAGGACCAGCTCACAAGGTTTTTCCAGGTAGGAAGAAATGCCTTTTCCCAGGGATAGTTTTTAATTGGGAACTCGTTTGTTTCCATTTATTTTTGCAAATACACTGTTCTTTTTCATTTCTAGGCAGAGGGAGAGAGAGAGACAGAGACAGAGACATATAGACAGATAGAGGAGAAGGAGATAAAGACCGAAAGAAAGACATTGACTAGCAAAGAGATGGAGAACCGTTGAGACAGGGAGAAAGACGCAGTGAAAACAATCCAAAGAATATGTTAGATATACAGAGATGGAGGAAGCTCTAAATGAAAACTGTGACAGAAAGGGACCTGCAATTCTCTGGACTTTCATTGAGCAGGAAGATGTAAGATATCATGAGATTGCTTCCAGAATTTATCTTCTGTGTGGAAAGGGTAAACTGACTTAGGGGACTCACACATGTTGCATGAATTATTTCACTCATGCAAATCATTGGGAGACTTCAAGGATGAAGATTAGTGTTAGAATGGAAGGCCAAAGGAAGAAGAAAACACTAGAGATTTAATGAGTGGACAGACTTAGCAAAGAGTTAAAACTTAGGTAAAAATGACTCTCTTACAGCATTTTCAGGGCCAATAGGGGCAATTTTGAGGTAGAAATAAAAGTTTTCATCTTCTTAGTTTGCCAGGATTCATACAATTTGACTACCATTATTTTCCTTCCCATTTGACAACCAGACATAATTTTAATAAATAAGTTAAATGATTTTTCCATTTTTAATGCAAAATCTCAAACATACAACAAAATTTAAAGAATTCAGAGAATACTCAACACTGAGATCGACCATTAACATTTTAATATAATTGTTTTCACATATCTATCCCTCTATTCACTTTAATCCGTCTTATTATTTTATGCATTTTAAAGTAAATTATATACATCAGTACACTTCTCCCTAAATACTTCAGCATGCACATAATTTGCTAGGCTCAAGGAAATGATTATTTTGTAAAGAACTGCAAGAAAAGTTAAGATGAAATTGATCAGTTTTAGATTTTTGTATGTAATTTCTAGATAACTGGGGTTGATATTTCCACACTTAAATTCACTGAACAAACATAGGGATGGTGATGACTATTAAGGATGACTTCTGTGGGGTGAAAGGGAAAAAAGTTTTGGCTGAAAATTATCCCACAGGATCTATAGGAGAAAAATCTATCACCTTTTTGTCTTTTTTGTATTGATCTTCAGAAATAAAGAAATGGGCTCAGGGAATACTAAATACAGAAGGGTCCTTTTTAAAATTTCAGTCCCTGAGTGGGTAACCCACAGGCATTGAAAGTAGTCTGCCATCACATAGTTCTGTCTAGTAGTTTCTGACTCATAGGAATGGGCTTTGAAAGGCCCAAGGATGTGTTTATCTTAACACTGAATAAAAGCAATAAAGCCATGTCTATATTTTTGCAGCAACAAAAAATATGGTATGTTACAGAGTCACTAGGAAGTGAAATGATAGATGTTATCTCCCTGATGTTTTGGCCTGAAATATTCTGAATCTAAAAATATGGTAACTCCTTTAAAAAAGATCATACAGAAAATAGTTTTGCTCAAACATTCCAACCTAATCTTGTGTCTTATGTTTGAGCAACTCACTACCTAAGTGAATTTTTGTGGCAGTGAGTTTTAGAAGATTCACCCTTCTGATCGCATCTCTCCCCTGCCCCTTGGTTTTACCCATTCTACAAACTTGCCAAATATTTAGATTTATACTGTTGCTGTGATTATATTTTCAACACAGATGAATAAAAATATAACTGTAATTAAAATGTAAAAGCAAACCTAATTGACTTTGAGTCCTTCATTTATCAAAAAGTAATGGCATAGGGCACCAATCTTCTCAAGAGTATCTTTAAATCTTTGTATGGAACATTCTATCTTAAGAAGAGGAAGTCATTTATTCCCCCTTCCCCCCTCCCATTGTTTCTTAGAGAGAGTGGAAGGGGTGGGGGTGGGAGGGGGAAGAGAGAGAGAGGGGGGGGGAGAAAGAGAGAAAATGGTTGCCTCTTGCATGGCCCCGACTGGGACCGGGGATCAAACCTGCAACCCAGGTACATGCCCTTGAGTGGGAATAGAACCATGACCCTTTGGTATGTGCAGGCCGACACTCTTAACCACTGAGCCATACCAGCCAGGGTGGAAGTCATTTATATTTTTTGAGCAAATGAATTTAAGCAACAGATATTTGTCGAGTACCTACTATGTGTCATGCCCTAGGGATACATCATGGAAACAAAAAGGTTTCTCATAGTGCTTCTATCTAAAGGTGGGACTGTAACAACAGATAATAAAAACCATGATGAATATTATATAGCATGTTAGGAGGTGATAAGAACTATGAGAAAAGAGGAAAAGCAGAGCAGAGTAAGGGGGGTTGGGTGTACTGGGAGAACAAGGGTGGGTAGAATTTTAAGTGGAATGGCCAGGGTGGACTAACTGTGAAGATGATATTAGAGCAAAGACTTGAGGGAGGTGAGGGAATTAACCATGCATATTTGGGGATACGTGGGAAAGAGAGTTAGAGGCAGAGGAAACAGCATATGCACAGACCCTAACAGGGAATGTAACTGGCTATTTGAAGAACATCCAGTAGGCCAACGTGATCAAGAATTTAATGAGTAAGAGTGAGAGATGAGTCAGAGGGAAAACTGTGGGCCAGATCACACAGGGCCTTGTAATCTCCTCTGTCTTTTTACCCTGAGCAAAGCAGGGAGTCATTGAAAGGCTCTGAGCAGAGGTGATGTAGGTTTTAAAAGGATTTCTCTCTCTATATATATTGAGACTAGACTTAAGGGAGAAAGGTTAGAAGCAATAGAGGGGATGGTGGCTCAACACAAGTTGTGGGAGAGGATCAGTTTCTGGATTTACAGCTTTAATGGAGACCCAACAGGATTTCCTGGCAGGTTAAAAATGTAGGAGGTGTATGTGAGAAAGGAGTTAATGGATTTGGGTTTGTGCTATGCAAAGGTTGCCGTTGACATGAATTGAAATGAAAGGAGGGAGTTTTTTTAAAAAAGAGCAAAGAAGGGAACTGTTCTAGGTGCTGAGCATATATAAGTGATGCAGACAGTCTTAACAAAGCCTGGTTATTCATTGAAATAAGTGCACAAAGGTTCAGAGAGAGAACAGAACAGGAAGCAATTTGCCATCAGGCTTGGGTTAGGGAGGTAACATCTGAGCTGGGTTTTGAAAAGAGCCTGCCAGGTGTGTGTGTATGTGTGTGTGTGTGTGTGCACATGTGCACGTGTATTGGGGCCAAGGAGTAGAGTTCATCCTTTTAGATAGAAAGAAGGAATAAGTGATATATGGTGAATCTGTAAAGTCTAAGTGAACTTGGCAAACACACGCTATCTTATAATTTTGTAACCTTCGGAAAGTTAGCCAAGTTAATGCATTTTACAATCTATAAAGGAATATCTTTATCTTTCTGAGGGCCAGTTGATGCATTTAATGGGTACTTTTTCAATATATTTTTTAAAATTTCTTATGCACTATTTAAGATAAAAAAATGATACAAAGAATAGTTTAATGGCATTTTGTTATTTTAAGCTGAAGTCCTAGAGACCAAAGTGAAAGATTCAGCTCAAAGAACATAGGCAGCTAGTTTCAAAGAGCGTGTGTCATCCAAGTGACCACACTGCCACCAGCTTGGTGTCACACCAGGTACCCTAGTCCTTTGATTTAGGGAGTCTTCTCTCACTGCTATAAAAATCTGTTACAACCCAAAACCTCACTTTCATCACAGCGTGGTTATAGCCTAGACAAAAGGAAGCAAAAATGTCATCTCAGCCCTTTGATTTCAGCAAAGCATTTCTCTTGGGATAAAAACTGCTGAAGTTTGGTTCTGTCAATGAGAAAGGACAGCATTTTGGGGGCTTTGTTCTGTAGATTATCACTTGACAAAGGTAATGGTAGCCTCTCATGTTTTGTAGCTTTGTACAAAGTCCTTCCTCCCCCATTAGCTCATGCCATCCTGCCAAGTGGTGATGGCAAGGTATCATTGCCTCTATTTGATGCTGCCAGAGCTGAGGCTTAGAGAGTTTAAGAGACTTCCAAGAAGTCACATAATAAGGATGTGGCAGGGGCGACACTTGAACCAGGAAATTCAAAGTCAGGTTCTGTGCAAATTTTACTGTTCCACACTACACTCTCTCTCAGTGTCTGGAGCAACCTTCTTCTTAAAGGACATAGAAATAAAGGGCCATGTGTGTGACACCAGACTAGATCAAGCAGAGGGCTATCTTGCCCTTATTCACTATCATGACCTGCTCTTTCTATGTTTCCTGGTGGCAAGAAGTAAGGAGTGAGAGAATGCCCTGACCTACCCATGGCCTTTGGAGAGAGGCACTGATCTGCTAGTGGATTGTCAGCACCCTTCCCCAATGAAATATCTCAGAAAGACAGGGTAGTTATTCCCAATTCCCTGGCAAGATCCAACTCATGAAATGCTGGGGTGGTGGAGTTTATAAGCCACACATAAGTTGAGTTTGAGTAAATATTTTTATTGGATTAAATCATTCAGCAGTTTGCTCAACCATGTACATCCTATATAATAAAGAGGTAATATGCAAATTAACCCTCACACCCTCACAAGATGGCTGCTTATGACCAGGCTGGCAGAAGGGTTAAGTGAGGGATGACCAAATGACTGAATAGCAGGCTGCGTAGGGCGACCAGGCCAGCAGGAGGGGCAGTTGGGGGAGACCAGGCCAGCAGGGGGGGTAGTTGGGGGTGACCAGGCTGGCAGGGGGGGCAGTTAGGGGTGACCAGGCTGGCAGAGGGGGGCGACCAGGCCAACAGGAGGGACAGTAAGGTGACCAGGCCAACGGGGGAGGGGGCAGTTAGGAGTGACCAGACTGGCAGGGAGGAGGCAGTTGGGGGCAACCTGGCCGGCAGCGGGGGGCAGTTAGGGGCGATCAGGCCGGCATGCAGAAGCAGTGAGGGGCGATCAGGCCAGCAGGCAGGTGAGTGATTAGAAGCCAGCAGTCCAGGATTGTGAGAGGGATGTCCTACTGCTGGTTTAGGCCTGATCCCCGGGCCTAAACTGGCAGTCAGACATCTCCCGAGGGGTCTCAGATTGGAGAGGGTGCAGGCTGGGCTGAGGGGACCCCCCGCCCCCATGCACGAATTTCATGCACCAGGCCTCTAGTAATGTTAATAAAAGAAAATGTTTATTAGTTGGCTTCAATGTAGCTAGCCTATAATGATTTCTCAGACTAGTCTCCACCTTTTATGTGTTCACAGCCCAGTGAGAGAGATAAACAATTAGGCAGGCAATGACAATGCAATATGGCAAATGACATCACAGATATTTGAATCAGGAGTTATAGGAAACTAGATGAATCAGAATATGAAGAGGGCCTAGGATAGTTAAAAAAAAATGCCCAACAGCTGAGGTTTTGTTCAGTTTCAAAATTTTAAGCACCTCACAAATTAACTATGTGCAGATCTTATAATTACCATAGCTGATGGGAGTATCATGCCATCAGCACCCACTTACTGCTTTGCTGAACTGTGGCATTGTCATCTTCACCCCTCCCTGGAGGAATGCTCCAAGACTCTGCATCTTGTTATATTTTTCTTTTGGAGCCTAATGACACATTAATTGTCATTGAAATGTTTGACACAGCCTCCCTCAAATATTTTGCAAAAAGTTGTATATATATAATTCAAGCAGTCATAAGATTTGTGAATGGGCACAGAAAGCAAATGTTAATATTTATGCAAAAGGTTAAGGCTAACCTTTAGTTTGTCTTAACTATCAGACATGCTGTGTGGTTTTTAACGTGTTGTATACAAAAAATCTGTTTATGTTCTCCCAATTGTTTGCCTCCTGGGGTTTCCTGTTGCCCAGATGTGGTATGCTGTAAGTCTGTCTTGTAGGAAAGTCAAATCTATGGTGCTTAAAATATGAGATAGATAGATAGAGAACATAGCTTCAGATTTCAAAATAAAGTATAATTAGAAATTAAATAAAAAGTGTGTTAAATTAATTTTGCATATTTGCATTGGGCCTTTCATCCAAATATATTGCAGCTTCTGCTTATCTCTCAGTCATTTAATCATAAAGAAAAGATTTTTTAATTGATCATTTCTTCTCTTTCTCCACCTAGTTAATAATAGACACTTGATTTTCTCCATGTGGAGCTAGAGTTGCTGTTGAAGATCAATGGACAGAAACCATTGCATGCTAAATGCATGGAAGAATGGTTTTCAAAGTGTGGTCCCTTGGACCAGCTCAGCATGCAAATTCTCATGCCCCATCCCAGACCTATTGAACAGGAACTCTGGAGGTGGGGTCCAGGAAGCTGGCTTTTAACTGGTCCTCTAAGTGATTCTGATGCAATGCTCAAGCTTGAGAACCACCGTCATGGAACATTAGAGATGGAATCTTTACTTTTATGGTTAAGGGGTCCACAGAGAGAGAACAGAAATGCTGAAGGAGACTGGTATATAAAGCACTGCTAATCCTATATAATAAAAGGGTAAAATGCAAATTGACCCTAATAGTGGAACGATCAGAAATGACTGGTCTCTATGAAGTGCACTGACCACCAGGGGGTAGATGCTCAACTCAGGAGCTGCCCTGTGATGGTCAGTGCGCTTCCACAGGGGGAGTGTCGCTTAGCCAGAAGCCAGCTCATGGCTGGCCTGCGCAGCAGCGGTGGTGGGAGCCTCTCCCGCCTCCGCAGCAGTGCTAAGGATGTCCAACTAATGACTTAGGCCCGCTCCCTGAGGTGAGTGGGCCTAAGCCGTTAGTCGGACAACCCCAAGGGCTCCCGGGCTGCCAGAGGGATGTCTGACTGCCAATTTAGGCCCAATCCCCCGGGAAGTGGGCCTAAGCTGTCAGTTGGACATCCCCCAAGGGGTCCCAGACTGTGAGAGGGCACAGGCCTGGCTGAGGGACCCCCCCAACCCTGAGTGCATGAATTTTTGTGCACCGGGCCTCTAGTTTAATTAAATGGAGTTAAGGTGGTTTATGGTTAAAGATTGAGAAACTTTGCCTAGGTCCCCTCTTCTGTCCCACCTTCTCATTTCAAAAACCAAATGTCTCCATAAAACTTACCATGTCTTAAGAGCTTGTACAGTGCATTTGCTCCAGAAAGGCTTTCCCAAGTCCCAGCACTCCAAAACCTTAACTCTAGACCTTGGATGAGCGAGCTCCATTTGGGTGTCTAAAACTTCTCCTGTGTTTTTGCACGTGCTTCTTCACCTACTATTTTCTACTCATCCTTCAAGTCTCAATTCCAGTGACATCTGCTCTGAAGCCTTCACCCAAGCTCACCCACTGTGTTCCTCAGCACTTTGTATAGATTTCTGCAGTATTTTGCTCACCTCACAATGTTGCAATTTATCCATCTCTGTCTCTCTAGTAGAGTTCCAAGTCCTCTTAGAAAAAGAACTACTTCTTTAATCTGTTATTTCTAGCACCAGTGTCTGGAGCAACTTCTTCTTAAAGGATACAAAAGAAATAAAAACCATGGATGTGACACTAGACTAGATACTTGCAGAGGGCCATTCTTGTCCTTATTCACTGCTCTTTCAATGTTTCCTGGTGACACATTGAAGGGGTGGCAGAGTGCCCTGACCTACCCAGGGCCTTTGGAGAGAGGTCTGATCTGCTGGATTGTAGGCGTCCTTCCTGAATGAAATGCTGCAGAAAGATAGGAGAGTTATTCCCATTTCCCTAGCAAGACCCAACTCATGAAATGCTGGGGTGGTAGAGTTGATGAGCCTCAATGAAAAATTTGCAAGAGTATCGCATGCCCTCCCTGAATTATTATAATCTACTGAATATTTGAGAGTAAATTACTGATCTTAAGACCCTTTGCTCCATAATATATTGTGTGTATTTCTTAACAACAGGAAATTCTCTTATATGACTACAACACAATGATCAAAATCAGGAAATTTAACATTGAAATAGAATTATTATATAATATTCAGTCCACATTAAAATTTTACCTATTGTCTCACTTTAATGTCCTTTATAGCAATTTCTTTTTGCAATCCAAGATCATATATTGTCTTTAGCTGTCATATCTCTCTTTTAAAAATTTTTTAAATTAAATTGATTTTTTGGTTAATTCTCACCTGAGGATATTTTTTACATTGCTTTTTCAGAGATAGTGGAAGGGAAAATGGGGATAAGATGGAGGGAGGGAGAGAGAGAGAGAAAGAGAGGTGAGAGAGCCACATCAACTGGTTGCCTACCGTGCATGCCCAGACCCGGGCACGGAGTGAATTGGCAACCCAGGTATGTGCCCTTGATCAGAAATTGAACCTGAGACCCTTTGGTCCTAGGCTCTAACCATTGACTAACACCAGCCAGGGCAGCTATCATATCTCTTTAGACTGTTTTCATCTCAGTTGGTTCTTCAGCTCTTCGTTGTCTTTCATGATATTACTATTTTTGGGAGGCACAGGCCAGTTGCTTTTTTAGACTGTCCCCAAGTTTTCATTTAAATGACAGTTTCCTCATTATTAGATTTAGGTCATGGATCTTGAGGAGGGCTACCATATAAGTAAGTGATGTTGAGTTTTCTCATGTGTAATAACATCAAGAGGTACTTGATGTTGTTTTATCCTATTATTATTGACTAGAGGCCTGGTGCATGAAATTCATGCATGGGTAGGGTCCCTAGGCCTGCCAGCAATCAGGGCCTTCTGGCTGCCTGCTGGGGCCTTCCTTCATTCTGCACCACCCCCTGGTGGTCAGCTCATGTCATAGCGAGCCATCAAACTCCCAGTCTCGCGAATGAACTCCCAGTTTCCCGGTCAAACTCCTGAGGGGACACTTTGCACATTAGCCTCTTATATATATAGATATTAATTTTGATCACTTGGTTAAGTCGTGTCCACCATGTTTGTCCATTGTAGATACTTTTTTGTTCTCTTTATTTATAAGTAATTTGTGAGGGGATACTTTGAGACTGTGTTAAAATACTGTTTTAGCATCTCTTAATGAATTTCCTGAATTAATTATTACTGTGGTGGGTGCAAAGTAATTATTTTAATTGAACAAATTAATCTTAAAAAATAAATTGTCCTAATGAGTTAACTGTTTAAACAGCAAACTTTGAGAGAAATCTTTTTCTATTCCAAACCCATGAGAATTATTTCCAGAAAGAATTGTTATCTGATGCTATCTCTACCTAATCTCATTTCATTTAATGGTTTTGTTTTTTGCCTCCATGATGGGCCCTATGTGTTCAACTGCAAACCCCCCTCAGCAGCTTAAATTCAATATAAACATCTTTATGGAATAGTATATATAATATAGATAGTAAGTCCTTAACATACAGACATTTTTCTCTTTGTTGATATAGTACACACATATGAACAGCTGTACAATGTTTATAAGCGTTTGACTTTCCCACTAGATTTCCATACACAGCTCTGGTGCTTTATTTACAACTAAAAAGATTTCTCATTTTTTATGACTTATTGCATTATGCTAATAATTAGGTCATAATGAATTATTAAAATGTAGATACTCTAATTTTATATTTCATCTAGCTTTATTAACCCAAGACTTAAAAAAGTTGAAGTATACAGTGGTTTTTGGAGCCTGTTTACTAGCCTGTGAAAGCTAGCAGTAAATTTTTTAGAAACTCTGCAAGCCAGTTGTTAAATACAGACAGTTTAAAATTATATTACATAAACTTAAAATTAAATAAATTATATTAAAGATACTGAGTACTCAAAAAAGGTTGACGTATAGCAGTTTATTGTATTCATAATCATAATCATAATGTATGAATTTATTTTGGATCATTCTTTCTGGCACTGTCAAACTCTCAAGCTCTTTCCTCCCATACTGTTCTTAATCCATTAGAACAGTCTGTTCTTTAAGATTCACTTACTTGAATTTATTTTTATTTATTTATTTTTTTACATTTTTATTTAATTCAGAGAGAAAGGGAGAGGGAGAGAGAGATAGAAACATCAATGATGAGAGAGTATCATTGATTGGCTGCCTTCTGCACAGCCCCTACTGGGGATGGAGCCTGCAACCTGAGCATGTGCCCTTGACTGGAATCGAACCTGGGACCCTTCAGTCTGTAGACACTCTATCCACTGAGCCAAACCAGCTGGGGTCATTTACTTGCATTTAGATGAAAATTCATTGGGGAATAAGATATTTATAATCTTAAAGTATCTTTCCTCACATTACTTATATGCCTCCTGGAGGAGGCATTAATGGGAAGTTGATGTAGAAACTGAGGGACAGAGAAATCCAATTATGTCACATATGTTTTGGAAAATCACTGGACCAATTCCTTGGGGAATGATTGTAATATAGTGGACGGTAGTCCTAACTGGTTTGGCTCAGTGGATAGAGCATTGGCCTGCGGACTCAAGGATCCCAGGTTCGATTCCGGTCAAGTGCATGTACCTTGGTTGCGGGCACAATCCCAGTAAGGAGTGTGCAGGAGGCAGCTGATCAATTTTTCTCTGTCATTGATGTTTCTAACTCTCTATCCCCCTCCCTTCCTCTCTATAAAAAATCAATAAAATATATTAAAAAAAGTGAATCCTCATTTAAAAAAATATAGTGGACAATAGAGTAGGTGTCTCAAATCAGCATCAAGCTCTCTCAATCACCACATAAACCTTAAGAGGTGAACTGGCTTGCTGAAATCCACATGGAACACATGGTCAAGCTGAAACAGAATCAAGGCCTGTGGGCTCCCTTTGAAGTCGTGACTTCTCCCAGTATTAATTCTGTTGGCATGGAATAAAAATAGATGTGTATCCGTGAGTCACTCTTAGGGAGTAAATTAAGCCTGCACAGTAGAAATGTGTCCTCAGGGAAGCAGGCTGACTACACCTACACATTCTGAAAAGAGGATCTCACATGTTGGGTGGGTGGCTATTTCTGAGCACCATGATATAATTTTCATACAATATTCTGCTTAAAAGGCCCAAGATTTAAAAGTGACTTAGATACTGAGATTCTTGCTCAAATTCTTTGATAAGTTTAAAGAACGATCCTAAAAGTTTACTGAATTTCTTATCATTTCTGGTATGTAAAATTTCTTTCCCCAAATAGGTTGTTCAGTTCTATAAACACAAAGCAAAGTTTGTAATTCCATTCTCTGGAGCACCAAGTATAGTATTTTAGACATAAAACTGCTCTTTGAAGACCTAGTTGGTAGATAAAGGAACTAAGGTCTTGAGTTCATACTCTTACCCCAGGGTAAATTTGCTCATAGGTCTTCATTTTACATGAAGTGGACACAGGGAAGTTAATGACAGTCTGGACTTACCAGATTTTCACTGAAGGGTTTGAAGCAGATGTTTTGAGGTTCAGGCATGCACCCCGGACCTGGAGTCAGGTTACCCGAGACAGAACCTGACAGTGCATGGCTATGTAGCTCTGGGATGCTACTTACCTTTTGGGATCTGATTTCTTCATTTCCATCAATGAAATGAGCAGAGTCAGATTTGCTCTGCTGGCCATTTCCAGGTTTGAGGCAAGGCACATGGAGATATTAGCATAGTAGTTTACAAACAGCAATCAATTAAAAGGGAAAACCACATGAATTAAATAAAAGTATGAATCAAAACACAAAACAAAGTAACTACTTTATTAATACACAATGCAAAGTATCAGTGTTCCTCTATTTCTTTAGATTATGGGTTTCAAATTAAGGAGAATACTTTTTTTTTTTTTTTTTTTTTTACATAGTGGGTTTTCAAGAAGATGTTTTCTAGTTAACAAACACAGAGTTCTTTCTATGTCCAGGCAGGAGTAAAGTGTTTTACAATAACGAACTCACTTAATCTCGATGACAAGATTCTGAGGTAGATGCTATTATTGCCCCCATTTTACAAATGGGAAAACTGAGGCACAGAGATGTAAACTTGCTCAAGATTAACGATTAAGTAGTGGATTTTGGACAGAAACCCAGGCAGTCTATCTCCAAGATTACTTACTTTTGTTCCTGCACTGTGCTGAGGATGGCTGTGAGGTTGCCTGGCTATGAAGATAAAGATGAGGTGTTCCCTGTTCTAGTTGGAACAGCTCATTCAATGGCCATGTTGCTCTCATTTTTAAACCATAGACTTCTTAGAATCAAAAAATAGACTTGGAATTGGGAATGGATGATTTCCATGGGGGACTTTGGAACTGGCTCCAAGTTTAGGAGAGGAAAGTCTGATGTTGTGCTTCTTCTGGGAACATGTGAAGTATTTAGAGGCTAGCCTGATTTTATCAGGCAGATGTGCTCCTGAGAGATTTGAATATTTCTTCATGCCACAAATGTTTATCGGGTCATCCAGTGCTTGTATAAAAATACCAGCAAAATCATCCAGAAATGTTTATGTTCTAGCAAATTCACTGTGGGAAACAAGTTCTACCCAGGCCCTATATGCTTTCTCCTTTTATAGTCATATCTGGAAAACTTTTAACAGGGAAGTAAGTCTGAGGTATACACTCAGTGTTTACAAGATTCTTCCTGAGTTAGGTCAGCAAGACCATTTTCTTTTCTTTTTTTTTTTTTTAATTTATTTTATTGGTATTTTACAGAGAGGAAGGGAGAGGGATAGAGAGCTAGAAACATCGATGAGAGAGAAACATTGATCAGCTGCCTCCTGCACACCTCCCACTGGGGATGTGCCCACAACCAAGGTACATGCCCTTGACTGGAATCGAACCCGGGACCCTTCAGTCCGCAGGCCGACGCTCTATCCACTGAGCCAAACCAGTTTTGGCAGCAAGACCATTTTCCTTGAAACAGTGTGACAATATGTCCTTCTTTATTTTTATATATTTGTCTTTTATTTTAATTGAATTTAGTGGGGTGACATTGGTTTGAAATATCATACAGTTTTCAAGTATACAAATAAGTGAAACATTATCTGCACACTGCATCATGCACCCATTACCCCAAGCAGAATTTCTTTCCATCCGCATGCCCACCCCCTCTTTGCCCACCTCCACCGACTATATATATATATATACTAGAGGCCTGGTGCATGAAATTTGTGAACGGGGGAGGGGGGGTCCCCTCAGCCCAGCTTGCACCCTCTCCAATCTGGGACCCCTTGTGGGATGTCTGGCCTAAACCAGCAGTCGGACATCCCTCTCACAATCCGGGCCCACTGGCTCCTAACTGCTCACCTGCCTGCCAGCCTGATTGCCCCTAACTGCCCCCCTCTGCCAGCTAGGTCGTCCCTCACTAACCCTCCTGCCAGCCTGGTCACCCTACACAGCTTGTGTTTGGTCATCCGTCTGGTTGTTTCGGTTGTGACGGCCCCTGGCTTTTTATATATTCGGATTTTTTTTTGCTTCACCTTCTTTCATCTAGTCCTGCAGCCCCCTCCCCTCTGGCAGCTGTCAGTCTGTCCCATGTATCCAATCCTCTGAACCTATTTTGTTCATCAGTTTATTTTGTTCATTAGAGTCCACATAATAAGTGAGATCGTATGGTATTTATCTTTTTCTGACTGGCTTATTTCACTTAGCCTAATAATCTCCAGGTCCATCCATGCTGTTGCAAAAGGTAAGATTTCCTTTTTTTTTTTTTTTTTTTTTTTTTAATGGCTGAGTAGTAGTCCACTGTGTAAATTTCCTTCTTTATTTTTATAAAGCTTTCATCTAGGAAAAGACAGTTGGGCTTTCAAAAAAAAATCAACTTAAAAAAATAAAAAAAAGTATAAAAAAGAAAATCAACTTTATTGACAAATAATTAACACACAATATGATGCATCCATTTTAAGTGCATGAAGACAATGTTAATTATGAGGTTTCTTTTTCTCTCTAGGACATATCTAGAATGGAGACTTGGAAGACGTTTTGGGTGATCATCTTTCTTGCAGCTAGCTTTGGCTTCATCAACCCACAGAGAATTGGTAATACATCAGATTCTTATTTATTTATTTATTTATTTTTAAATTAAAGCTTTCAATCTTATAATATAACCTTAGTTAGGTTTTTCCTAAGGCACTGTACATGAGCATAAATTCACACATATAAAGATGAGTAGCAAAACAATAACAAATCAGTTATCCCTCAATTTTTTTTAAAAAAAGCAACAACTGAACTGAACTGCATTATTTGTAGCCTGCTAAAGAGAGTGGGAGATTTTTTTTTTATTGTCAATGGCTGTATAATATAGTAGTCCTTGAGAAAATATTTTTATTTTTTCTTTTCTTTTCTTTTATTTATTTTTTAAATATTTTTTGTTTAAAATATTACATATATTTGTACATATATCTCCTTTTTTCCCCCCATTGACCTTCCCCCAGCCTCCCCTACCCCTGTCGCATGCCCTCATCCCACCCCCCCAGTGTCTCGTGTCCATTGGTGTGCCTATATGCATGCATACAAGTCCTTTGTTTGATCTATTTCCCTCCCTCCCCAACACTCCCCAGCCTTCCTGCTGTAATTTGACAATCTGTTCAGTGCTTTACTGCTTCTGTATTTATCTTTTTATTCATCAGGTTATAATGTTCTTTATTTTCCATAAATGAGTGAGATCATGTGGTATTTTTCTTTCATTGCCTGGCTTATTTCACTTAACATAATGCTCTCCAGGTCCACCCATGCTGCTGCAAATGGTAAGAATTCCTTCTTTTTTATAGCAGTGTAGTATTCCATTGTGTACATGTACCATAGTTTTCTAATCCACTCATCTGCTGATGGGCATTTAGGCTGTTTCCAAATCTTAGCTATGGTGAATTGTGCTGCTATGAACATAGGAGTGCATATATCCTTTCTGATTGGTGTTTCTAGTTTCTTAGGATATATTCCTAGAAGTGAGATTACTGGGTCAAATGGGAGCTCCATTTTTAGTTGTTTGAGGAAACTCCATACTGTTCTCCACAGTGGCTGCACCAGTCTGCATTCCCACCAGCAGTGCATGAGTGTTCCTTTTTCTCCGCATCCTCACCAGCACTTGTCATTTGTTGATGGTTGCCATTCTGACAGGTGTGAGATGGTACTGCATTGTCGTTTTGATTTGCATCTCTTGGATAATTAGTGACTTTGAGCATGTTTTCATATGTCTCTTGGCTTTCCTTCTGTCTTCTTTTGAAAAGATTCTATTTAGGTCTGTTGCCCATTTTTTTTATTGGATCATTTATCTTCCTTTTATTAAGTTGTATAAGTTCCCTGTAGATCTTGGAGATTAAACCTTTATCAGTGATAACATTTGCAAATATGTTCTCCCATACAGTGGGCTTGTTGTTTTGTTGATGATTTCTTTTGCTGTGCAAAAGCTTTATATTTTGATGTAGTCCCATTTGTTTATTTTCTCTTTAGCTTCCATTGCCCAAGGGGCAGTATCAGTGAAGAAATTGCTTCGGCATATGTCTGAGATTTCTCTGCCTGTGGATTCCCATCCATATTTTTATGGTTTCCCGTCTTACGTTTAAGTCCTGTATCCATTTTGAATTAATTTTTTTGTGTATGGTGTAAGTTGGTGGTCTAGTTTCATTTTTTTGCATGTATTTGTCCAATTTTCCCAACACCATTTATTGAAGAGACTGTCTTGACTCCATTGTATGTTCATGCCTCCTTTGTCAAATATTAATTGAGCATAGTGGTTTGGGTTGATATCTGGATTCTCTATTCTATTCCATTGGTCTATATGTCTGTTCTTGTGCCAGTACCAGGCTGTTTTGAGAACAGTGGCTTTGTAATACAGCTTGAAATCTGGTATTGAGATCCACCTACTTTGTTCTTCTTTCTCAGGATTGCTGTGGCTATTTGGGGTCTTTTTTATTCCAGATGAATTTTTGGAGAGTTCTTTCTAGGTCTGTGAAATATGCCATTGGCATTTTAATGGGGAGTGCATTGAATTTATAGATTGCTTTGGGTAGTATGGACATTTTAATGATGTTGATTCTACCAATCCACGAACATAGTATGTTCTTCCATCTGTTTACGTCTTCCTCTGTCTCTTTTTTCAGTGTCCTGTAGTTTTCTGTGTATAGGTCTTTTACCTCCTTAGTTAAGTTTATTCCTAGGTATCTTAATTTTTTTGGTGCGATGGTAAATGGGATTGCTTTTTTAGTCTCTCTTTCTGTAAGTTCACTATTGGTGTGTAGAAATGCCATAGATTTCTTGGTGTTAATTTTGTATCCTGCTACATTGCCAAATTCATTTATTAAGTCTGTTAGTTTTTTGATGGAGTCTTTTGGGTTTTTTATTACAATATCATGTCATCTGCAACTAAGGACAGCTTTACTTCTTCTTTTCCAATTTGGATGCCTTTTATTTCTTCTTCTTGTCTAATTGCAATGGCTAATACTTCCAGTACTATATCGAACAGGAGTGGTGAGAGTGGGCATCCCTGTCTTGTTCCTGTTCTTAGGGGAAATGGTTTTAGTTTTTGCCCATTGAGTATGATGTTAGCTGTGGTTTTATCATATATGGCTTTTATTATGTTGAGGTATGATCCTTCTATTCCCACCTTGTTGAGAGTTTTTATCAAGAAAGGGTGTTGGAGAGAGAAACCAAGATGGCAGCATAGGTAAGCACCTAAACTGCTGCCTCGCACAAAAATTTCAAAATACAACTAAAAGACAGAACGGACACCATACAGAACAACAGGAAAGCTGGCTGAGTGGAAATTCTACAACTAGAAGGAAAGAGGAAAGCTCACGGAGAAGGAGCGGCAAAGAGCTGAGGTATGGAGACAGGCGTGCGCAGAGAGGAAGGGTGGTGGAGTGCCTGGCTGGCTTTCTCTGGCGGGAGGGGGAAGGAAGCCCCCGACTGCACTGAACCCCAGTTCTGACTGCACTGAACCTCAGTTCCGACCGCACTGAACCGCAGTTCCGGGCGAGCCCCTGGGGACCCACGCTCTTACGGGGGAAATTTGGACTGTAAGGCGGAAACTCGGGAACCGCGGAAGGTAGAGGTCTGGAGACTCGTGCGCAAGGGCAGGGCTGATGGGAAGCCAAGATTGTCTGCTCTGCCCTGAGACTCCACCCCTTCCAAGCTGAGCAAAGAGGCATTTGCAATTTGGCAAGTCTAATCTTATAAGGCTGTCTCCAGCACCGAAAATCTCCCAGTGTAGACACAGCTGATCCTCACAGCCAACTGGCCTGCAGGTCAATTCCTCCCAGTGATACCAACAACAATCAAGACTTAACTACAACAAGGCTGTACACACAGTCCACAAAGGGGTGCACCAAGAGTATCCACCTCAGGTTAACTGGGGAGGCCGACCCACTGGGCCATATAGGAAACCTAGCACACAAAGCTACCCTACCAACTCAGGGAAGCAGTGAAAATGCGGCGTCAAAGAAACAGATCACAAATGAAAGAAATGGAGGAAAACAAACGACTGGATATAGAATTCAAAACCACGGTTATAAGGCTTTTCAAGAATATCCTAGAAAAGGCCGATAAATATAATGAGACCCTCGAAGATATGAAAAAGGACCAACTAGAAATTAAACATACACTGACTGAAATAAAAAATATTATACAGAGACCCAACAACAGACTAGAGGAACACAAGAATCAAGTCAAAGATTTGAAATACAAAGAAGGAAAAAACACTCAACCAGAAAAGCAAAAAGAAAAAAGAATCCAAAAAGTTGAAGAGAGTGTAAGAAGCCTCTGGGACAACTTCAAGCGTACCAACATCAGAATTATGGGGGTGCCAGAAAAAGAGAGAGAGCAAGATACTGAAAACCTATTTGAAGAAATAATGACCGAAAACTTCCCCCACCTGGTGAAAGAAATAGACTTACAAGTCCAGGAAGTGCACAGAACCCCAAACAAAAGGAATCCAAAGAGGACCACACCAAGACATCATAATTAAAATGCCAAGAGCAAAAGACAAAGAGAGAATATTAAAAGCAGCAAGAGAAAAACAGTTCATTACCTACAAGGGAGCACCCATACGATTGTCAGCTGATTTCTCAACAGAAACTATGCAGGTCAGACGGGAGTGGCAAGAAATATTCAAAGTGATGAATAGCAAGAACCTACAACCAAGATTACTCTACCCAGCAAAGCTATCATTCAGAATTGAAGGGCAGATGAAGAGCTTCACAGATAAGAAAAAGCTAAAGGAGTTCATCACCACCAAACCAGTATTATATGAAATGCTGAAAGGTATTCTTAAAGAAGAGGAAGAAGAAAAAAGGAAAGATAAAAATTATGAACAACAAATACATATCTATCAACAAGTGAACCTAAAAATCAAGTGAATTAAAAATCTGAGGAACAGAATAATCTGGTGAATATAATAGAATCAGGGGCATAGAAAGGGAGTGGACTGATAATTCTCAGGGGGAAAGGGGTATGGGGAGTGCAGGAAAAGACTGGACAAAAATCGTAAACCTATGGATGAGGACAGTGTGGGGGGAGGTAAGGGCAAAGGGTGGAGTGGGAACCGGGTAGAGGGGAGCTATGGGGGGAAAAAGGGAAAACAATTGTAATAATCTGAACAATAAAGATTTATTAAATAAAAAAAATAAAAAAAGGGTGTTGGATTTTGTGAAATGCTTTTTCTGCATCAATTGATATGACTATGTGATTTTTATCTCTCAATTTGTTTATGTGATGTATCACGTTAATTGATTTGCGGATATTGTACCATCCTTGCATTCCTGGGATAAATCCTACTTGGTCATGGTGTATGATCTTCTGATATACTGCTGGATCCAATTTGCTAGAATTTTGTTGAGGATTTTGGCATCTACATTCATGAGGGATATTGGCCTGTAATTCTCTTTCATTGTGCTGTCTTTATTTGGTTTTGGTATTAGGTTGATGCTGGCTTCATAGAATGAGCTTGGAAGTGTTCCTTCCTCTTGAATTTTTTGGAATAGTCTGAGGAGGATAGGTTTTAGTTCTTCCTTGAATGTTTGGAAAAACTCCCCTGGGAAGCTGTCTGGCCCTGGGCTTTTGTTTGCTGGAAGCTTTTTGATGACTGCTTCAATTTCTTCCATAGTTATTGGCCTATTGAGATGTTTAGATTCTTCCTGATTGAGTTTTGGAAGGTTGTATTTTTCTAGGAATATGCCCAGTTCCTCCAGGTTGTCCAATTTGTTGGAATAGAGCCTGATTGCCCCTAACTGCCCTCCCCTGCAGGCCTGGTCACCCCCAACTTCCCTCCCCTGCAGGCCTGGTCACCCCCAACTTCCCTCCTCTGCTGGCCTGGTCACCCCTAACTGCCCTCCCTTGCAGGCTTGGTCCCTCCCAACTGCTCTCCCCTGCTGGCCATCTTGTGGCAGCCATCTTGTGTCCACATGGGGGCAACCATCTTTGACCACATGGGGGCAGCCATCTTGTGTGTTGGAGTGATGGTCAATTTGCATATTACTCTTTTATTAGATAGGATTGGATATTAACCCCTTATTAGATGTATCATTGATGACTATCTTATCCCATTCAGCAGGATGTCTTTTCATTTTGTTGATGGTTTCTTTTGCTGAGCAAAAACTACTTAGTTTGATGTTGTCCCATTTGTTTACTTCTTTTATTTCCCTGTTTTCCTTTATTAAGTTTAAGGGATGAATGGAAGGCCATGGTTAAGGATCTAATTGCAGGGTCAAATGTCTGTTAGAATGGAACAGAGAGTGGCAGGTGAACAAGGGTAGATGATAGCCATGAGAAAGCGAAGATGATTACATGCTTAGACCGCATGCATATTAGATATCACCAAAGAGCTGTGCAGGCCCACCCATGGGTTGTAAAGGCACTAATTTGGGAGAGAGGGATTTACAGCCAGTAGCTGCCAGTTTTGTAATGTTTTTATCTTAACTTGACTCTCTTCTCCAGTCTGCAGCCAGGCCTCTGTGGGAGATGTCGTGTTTCTAGTGGACACAAGCATCGACCCCCAGTATACCCGCCACGTGCGGAACTTCTTGTACACCATGGTGAATGCCTTCAACGTCAGCAGAGAGACCATCCGCGTGGGGCTGGCCCAGTACAGCCATGCGCCCCATTCCGAGTTCCACCTTTCCACATACCACCGCAAAAGTGATGTGTTGAAACACATTCGGGGGTTTCAATTAAAGCCTGGGAGCCCTGGAGGCACCAAGTTGGGCCTGGCCCTGCAGTTCCTTCTAGATCACCACTTCCAGGAAGCAGCGGGGAGCCGGGCGAGCGAGGGAGTGCCTCAGGTCGCCGTGGTGCTCAGCAGCCGCCCCTCCGAGGACCCTGTGCAGGAGCCTGCAGTGGCTTTTAGGAGGGCAGGCATCCTGCTCTATGCCATTGGCAGCAGAGGTGCCCCTGTGGCCGCGCTCAGGGAGATCGCCAGCAGTCCAGTGGAGAAGTTTGCTTCTTTCATTCCCAACTTCTCTGCTCTGGGCAGCCTCACCCCCAAGCTGCGGAAGGATCTCTGTGACACTTTGGTAAAGGCAGCTCAACCTGTTGACCACGTCTCTCCAGGTACGAAGGCCTTTCCCTTCTTATTTCTGATCTAGAAGTCACAGAACTCAAGGCTTTATCTCTTATTCATCCCGTGCACTGTCCTTATTTCCTATATTTGTGCATATTTGATTTTTTAAAAATATATATATATTTTTATTGATTTTTTACAGAGAGGAAGGGAAAGGGATAGAGAGTTAGAAACATCGATGAGAGAGAAACATCGATCAGCTGCCTCCTGTACGCCCCCTACTGGGGATGTGCCTACAACCAAGGTACATGCCCTTGACCGGAATCAAACCTGGGACCTTTCAATTCACAGGCTGATGCTCTATCCACTGAGCCAAAGGTTAGGGCTATATTTGATTTTAATATTAAAATTTTGCTAAACCATCTGTGCTCTATGCTCTTCTCCAACCATGGACCTAAACTTATCAACTCTTTTATTTTACTTTTTTAATTCTGTGGGCTTTATGCTGGTTCTATATAGACATGTAGTATAAGTCCATTTTTGATGAAAGAAATATTTGTTCCTATGGTATTGTTATTCATAGATTAATTTACCCATAGTGCCTGGATGGGGTGCAGAGAAGGGAGAGAGGCATATCCCCCCCTCCCCGGGCCAAGGAGGCTGGCTTATTTTACTGCCAGGAAGCTGGCTTACTTTGCTGTGAGTGTGTTGTAATGTACTGGTTAAGAGGACGAATTTAGGGGAAAGAAAGATCTGGGTTCAAATCCCGATTCGCCACTTTCTGAATGTGTCATCTTGAACATGTTACTTTATCTCTCTGAATCTATAAATTTTCTTTCTAGGATGATAGTATCTGCCTCAGAGAGTTGTTGAAATAATTAAATAAAGTTATGCAGGTAAAGTACTTATCATAGTGCTTAGCCCATCAGAGATGCCCAGAAGCATCAGAGTCATTACCTGTGGTGATATACTTGTCATCAACTTTGAACTTCAATTGGTACTGATAGGGCATACACTGGTAAACATTCTTTATAAATTAATTGTTAAACTCTATAAGAAAGCACAGAATTTGAACAGAGAAAGAGAAGCTCACTTGTGGGTTCCATCAAAATCCACAAGAAGATACAGCCTTCATTACTTATTCTTTATTGTGATACTTTTAGATAGGGTGGGTGAATTGGAAGAAGTGCTAAAACTTTTGAACCATTTGATGCCACAGGTGGGTGGTAATAATATTGCTCTTGGACGGCCAAGTTGTGTGTCTTACTTTTGCGTAATGCTTCCAGGTGCACAAAGAGGTTTGACACACATAGTAATAACTAGTTTGCTTGGCACTATGTAGTTTTCAAAACTTGTTTGCCTTGCCCCTTGGACTGGTACATAGATACATAATGCTTTTTTTTTTATTAGATACTCAGGGCAATTAGTATTTGTTTTTGCATAGTTCCATAAGGCAATCAGTATCATTATTTGCATTTCCCATGTGAGGAAACTGAAGCCAAGGTAACATAACCGATGGCAGAGCTAGGACTTGATCCCAAGTCTTTCCGAGCAGATCCACTTCAGTAGGAAGGTGTCTGAGAGTGTGTTCATAGTGAGCAGAGCCAAAGGCAAGGACTTGGATGCACGTTCTTTGTCATGGAAGAGCTCCCAAAGCGGGTTGGAAGGATGTAGGACAGAGAAGTAGAGGAAAGAAAGGAAGGGTCTGACCTTAGGCAGACGTTCCACAAAGGGTAGTTTTAGCCTGATCCTACAGGAGAACTCAGGATTGCCTTGACCCAAGGCAAGGAGCTAGACTTTGTAGGCAAAGCCACTCCAGTACCTGAAAAGTCCTCCAAAGAACAGTGTATAGAAATAGTAAAAAGGGATCCGAAAGGACCTGGGCAGAACACTGATCTTATCTGCTGTCGTAGATTATCTTATTTCATCCTCAAAACAATCCCACGAGATTGTGAGGGCTGGTGGAAATATTTCAGTGCTGTAGAGAGAGAATTGAGGGCCATAGAGGTGATTGATGACAGGTCACAGGGCTGCTAAGTGGTGGAGCGACAATGAAATGAATCCTAGGACCTGGGATACATTCCAGCTTTCTGACTTGTTGGTGCCAGCAAATTCCTAGAAATGAATTTGTTCCCACTGGAGAGAGAACAGCCCCCTTCTCAGCATGCTGCTACATTTATAGAAGTGTTTTTCTCTTAACGAGAGTTAAGGATTGTCCAAGTGGATTTCAAGGTTGGAGGTATCAGCAGAGCGTGCCAGAAGCCTCAGAAGATGATGGAGTGGAGGGAAGGAAAGGCTCAGGGGATGTTGTTGCTTTTCTGAGCACAGCATCATTTGGGGTGTCTGAGGACCACTGAGCATAGGTTTCTTGGCATTGCTCTCCCTTTCTGTATACCGTTTGGCTCCATAGGTTCTAGGCATTTCGAGTGAAGGTCCACAGACCCTATCCCTTTCGTCCTCTCTGTTGCAGCTTGCAGAGAAGCAGTCCTGGCAGATATTGTCTTTCTAATAGACAGCTCAACCAGCATCGGACCCCAGAACTTCCAGAAAGTGAAGAACTTCCTTCACTCTGTCGTCTTGGGACTTGACATCAGCAGTGACCAGGTCCGAGTGGGCCTCGCTCAGTATAATGACAACATCTACCCAGCCTTTCGGCTGAACCAGTACCCTCTGAAGAGTGTGGTCCTGGAGCATATCCAGAATCTGCCCTACCGTACAGGAGGCACCAACACAGGGGCCGCCCTGGAGTTTATCAGGACCAACTATCTGACTGAGGCAGCTGGCAGCCGGGCCAAGGACATGGTTCCTCAGATAGTTATCCTGGTGACAGATGGGGAGTCAAATGACGAAGTCCAGGAGGCAGCTGACAGGTTGAAAGAAGACGGTGTTGTTGTGTATGTGATAGGCATCAACGTCCAGGATGTCCAGGAGTTGCAAAAAATGGCCAGTGAGCCATTTGAGAAGTTTCTCTTTAACACGGAAAACTTCAACATCCTGCAGGATGTCTCAGGAGGCATTCTTCAGTCACTGTGCTCAGCAGCGGAGGGTACAAAAAAAGGTAAGAAGCTGGGTCACACCCCACGTTCCAATCAGGATGCCTACGGACAATATGAGCCAGGATACACTGAGCACAGTGGGAGGTAGGAGAAGGAGCTGTCCGCCATCCCTGGAGAACCTGGGGACATTTCCTGAATGAAGGAACATCTGAGCTGGGAGTGAAGAATGAATGACGTTCTCATGTGTAGTAAAGAACACCCTGCCATGTTGATAAGAGGACATAGCATGGATTTTGAAGTCCAGAAGATATGTTTAAAATTATTTTAAAAAATGTTTTCTTTTAAAATTGATGTTTAGAGAGAGAGGAAGGAAGGGAGAGAGAGAAAAAAAACAACAACACATCAACCGGCTGCTTCCTGCATGCTCCCCACTGGGGTTCAAGCCCACAACCGCAACCTGGGCATGTGCCCTGACCCGGAATCAAACCAGGGACCTATTGGTGCATGGGTTGATGCTCAACCATTGAGCCACACTGGCCAGGCCAGAAGACATGTGCTTTTTAAAAATATATATTTTATTGATTTTTTACAGCAGGAAGGGAGAGGGATAGTTAGAAACATCGATGAGAGAGAAACATCGATCAGCTGCCTCCTGCACACTGGGGATGTGCCTGCAACCCACGTACATGCCCTTGACCAGAATCAAACCTGGGACCTTGCAGTCCGCAGGCCGACGCTCTATCCACTGAGCCAAACCAGTCAGGGCTTTTGTTTGTTTTTAATACTGTCTTTGCTACTTTCTAGTTATGTGAGCATGGACAAGCAGTTAAACTTCACTTTAGTTTTCTCATCTGAACAATGAAGATAATAATACCTATCAGCAGGATGGTTTATGAGGATTGAATAAGATAGAGTACATAACAATCTCTAGCACAAAGTAACTGCTCAGTATATGTTAACTTCCCTTGTTTTCTCCATTGGTGGCAAAGAGTCATTGAAAGATACTTTAGTCTAATGAAGCAGACAACACAGGCAGCACGAGTATAAGAGGGAGAGAGCCTCGTGACAGTCTCACGTGGAGGAGGTGGAAGTACAATATGTACAGTGTTACATATATAGAGTACTTCTTCCTCTTATGTACCCCTCCCTCACAAAATCATCCTTGTATTCCATTTCCATGATACCTTGATTTGATTGACTCCCTCTTCTGTGCCTTTCCCTCCCCCTTTCTCTCTCCTTTTCCAGAATTCACCCAGGCCTATGCAGATGTGGTCTTTCTTGCCGACACCTCACAGAACACATCACAGGCCAGTTTCCAGAGGATGCGAAATTTCATCTCCAAAGTGGTTAAAATGCTAGATGTTGGCAGGAACAAGTACCAAATTGGGCTGGCTCAGTATGGTGGTCAAGGTCACACTGAGTTTTTGCTCAATACCTACCAGAGCCAGGATGAGATGACTGCTCACATCCATGAGCACTTTGTTGTCCGGGGAGGCTCCAGGAGGACAGGCAAAGCTCTGCGATACCTTCATCAGACCTTCTTCCAGGAGGCAGCGGGAAGCCGATTTCTCCAGGGCATCCCCCAATATGCAGTGGTCATTACCTCAGGCAAATCGGAGGATGAAGTCTGGGATGCCGCACAGACATTGAGGGAGAAAGGTGTGAAAGTCATGTCTGTGGGCGTACAGGACTTTGACAGAAGAGAACTGGAGGGGATGGGGACCCCACCCCTTATCTATGAGATGCAAGGACAAGATGGAGTCAGACAGGTGATACAAGATGTGAATATGGTGATCCAAGGGATGGGGCAGTCCGGGTCCAGGACAGAGGCCGAGAAGGACACTACAGTAGGTAAGGTTTGATCTCTAGGTATGTGAGCTACTGGGAAGTCTCAGCATAACAGGAAAGTCTGGGGAAAGGGCAGAGATGGGGCATACTCTGGATTCCTCAGCACTGGGACACTGGCACTGGTAGATGGGAAAGAGGAGAGGGCATGGAGCTGCCTCAGGTACAAACCTTGCATTAGTTAACTATAGTCACAATGATCCTGCATAACAAGTCATCCAAAAAGGCAGTGATTGCAAAGAAGCATCTGTTTTCACAGATGTGCCAGGGGTCAGATCTTCTTTGAGTTCAATTAAATGGCTTTGCTAATCTTGTCTTGGCTTATTCTCAGATTTGGGATTTGGCTGAGGGTTGGCTGGTCTTCATTTGACTCTGCTCCATAGCTTTCTCCCTTCTTCCTCCTGCGATCATTAGGCTAGCCTAGGCATATTCTTCCCATGATAACTTCAAAGGTTCAAGAGAGAAAATGCAATTACATAAGCACTTTTGAGACCTCTGCTTCATCATCTGCTAACATTCCATTGGCCAAAACAAGACACATGGCCAAGTCATCGTCCATGGAGAGAAAAAGTGTATTTCCACCATGGAAGTAGGAAGTAGGGAGTAAATATTTCTGTACTATATTCCAGGTTACCATATACCTTTTCCAGAAGGAGCATTCAGGCTTCTCACCAGAGATTAAATACAGTCCTTCCTTAGGTTGGCATTCAGAATGCTTAAGGATATGCTATAGGCATTTTGGGTGGGACAATTCATAATGTAGGACTGTCCTTTGCATTGCTAGAGGTTTTATTTTAAAAATATATATTTTTATTGATTCCAGAGAGAGTACAGGAGAGAGAGGGAGAGACAGAAACATCAATGATGAGAAAGAATCATTGATTAGCTGCCTCCTGCATGCCCCACACTGGGGATTGAGCCTGCAATCAGGCATGTACCCTGACTGGAAATTGAACCACGTCCTGGTTCATAGGTCATCGCACAACCACTGAGCCATGCTGGCCGGGCTTGCTAGAGGTTTAACATCCCTGGTTCCTGCCAGTAGCACCCCTGAATCTTATGACAACCCCAAATACCACTATATATTTCCAAATGTTTTCTGGGAATGGGTACCACTGTTGGTTGAGAACCACTGAGACTTATCTTTTATACATTCTAATCACTAGCCAAGCTGAACTACCTGCCATTTGCTGTATATGTCTCATGTTTTCTCACCTCTGTCTCTGCCCTGAATACACCATACCGTCAGCCTGGGATACTTCATCCTTTAGTTCTTAAGTTACCTTCTTTGTGGAGCACCCCCACAACTAAAAGCTTGGTGTCGCTTCTAGTGTATCCCCACAACTAGAAGCAATCAATCCCCACTTTCTCCGAATTATCATAGCTCTGCCTAGACCTCTCAACATCTAGAACTTGAGGGTCCTTGGAATTTTATAGGCAGAAAAGACAAACATATGTGAGACGAGACGAGGAAAATCCAAATAGAGCTAATAAAGAACTGACAAGTACCTATGGGCACTATATGAAGTAGAAATAGAACAAAAGGAGGGTGTGGTGGAGAACCTGGGAGGAATTGTGTTGGGTGTGATGGGTGTGATTTTAATATACAAGGAGAAGGGAAGAGGGTACTCTTGGTAAGGAGAAGAACATGAATAAGGGTGTGGAAGTGGGAATGGGCTGGATGAATGCGGAGAAGGTGAAAAAAATGGAGCCAACTGGGATGGAGGAGATTTAGAGGGAGCTAGGGATCAGATTAGATTAGGTAGGATGGACCCTGATTATGGGGTCCCAAAGGCACTGGAAAGTAGCAGTAGTCTTTTAAGCAGGAAAAATGACGGGATCAAAATGGTCTTTAAGAAATCCTTTAGTGTGCAGGCTGAATTCCACATGACACCTCTTACTCAGAAGGACTTTAAGGCTGAGCCATCATCTGTTCAAATAGAGAGGGTGCCTGGGGCTGGCCAGTGGTGACTTTGATAATGAGGAAAGGGGACTCATCCTCATGACAACCTGAAAGGAGACTAATAGCACTTGGTACCAGCAGGTGAAGGAAGGGATGAGTCAAAGATGCTTGGGTTTCTACAGAAGGTGTTTCAGATTTGGCAAAATCAGGGGCAACATCCTTTTTTAAAATCTAGGATTGATTTTTGGTTCTTTGTAAAAAAAGACCAAAGGGGAAATTTCAGGATATCAAGAAACCAAAGATAACCAAAAGATTATTCTGTTGACCCTACAAGCTCTTCTCCCAATTTTGTTTCACCATTTTCAGCTGTCTACACACTGGTTTCAGCCTCCTGTGTATATGGTTTTGGATCTCTGCTAGGGAGATTTTTATTTTTTTCTGACATCCAAGCATATTTGGGCCTTTTTGGTATGTGGACACAGTGTTTTTTAAAATTTTTAATGTTTTTTTTTTTTTTTTAAATTGTGAAAGAGGTTTGGACTTCTCTAGAAGGGGGTTTAATGCAATCCTAACTCCAATACCCCATTTAAGGCAGATTAAAGGGAAGATTATTTTATAGCAAAATAAAATAGCCATTAAGCCCAATTTTTGGACAAAGATTTTTGATGGGAACTTGTGATATTTCATGTTGAAATAACATGAAATTTATAGAGGAAGCTGTATCTGTTAACAGTTACAATTTACTGTTTCCATCTTTTACCAGGTCAGAGGCAAAGTTATTAAATCCAGGAGGCTTCAGGCCTATAAAAGAGAATTTGACCCAGGGTTTTCTGAAACTTGAGAAACATGAAAAAACTAGTTAAGCAAGACTCAGATGTTTCTAATGGACTCAATGAATTGAAACATGACCTTAAAGCACTTTCTTGTGGATACAGATATATTTACAAATTTTGTAATATTCTTTCATGTGAAAAATTTGGGGATAGGTATGAACCCTGTAATGTTCTTTGACCATCATACCAAGTGATGGTCATAAAGCCTTCCACTAAATTCTAAAATGTATTAATATAAGTTAGTATAATACATATTATTATAATTTTAATACTAAATATTACAGTATATAAAAATAAATATATAAATATTATCCTATATAATGAAGATGTAATATGCAAATGGTCATTACGTCATGAAGTGTAATGACCAACCGTGTAACAACCGTATCACGGATCAGCAGGAGGGTGGGGCAGCGAGCTACAAGCAGGTGGTGGAGAGCTATAGGAGGGGGCAGGGCAGCAAGCTATGGGGGGGGCAGGGTGGGGTAGAGGGACCTATAGGAGGGCGGAGCAGTGGGCGGAGAGCTATAGGAGGGGGCAGGGCAGCAAGCTATGGGGGGGGTAGGGCGGGGTGGAGGGACCTATAGGAGGGCAGAGCAGTGGGTGGAGAGCTACTGGAGGGTGGCAGAGAGCTACTGGCACACAGATTCGTGCGCAGGGCTACTAGTGGTATATAAAATATAGCATGACTTTTATATACAAAATGAATGTTGTCTTTCTTATTCTGTTCTGGTGCCTAAAACCCTTCTTTTTGTTTTTGTTTATAGCATGTCCCACCGCTATCCCTGCTGACTTAGTATTCCTCATTGAGGAATTTAGCAGGGTTAGGCAATCGAATTTCCAACAAGTTGTCAATTTCTTAAAGACCACCGTCAGCTCTCTAAGCATGTTTCCGGATGTGAGAATTGGCTTGGTCTTTTACGGTGAGAAGCCACGACTTGAGTTTTCACTGGATACATTTAAGACTCCAGCCAAAATCTTGGAGCATTTGGACAAATTAACTTCCCGGGAACAGAGAGGAAGGACCAAGACTGGTGCTGCTTTGGATTTCCTAAGGAATGAGGTTTTCATTCCGGAGAAGGGCAGCCGGTCCAAGCAAGGTGTGCAGCAGATAGCTGTGGTCATCACGGAAGGCTTCTCCCAAGACAATGTGTCCAGACCCGCTTCTCTCCTGCGCAGGGTGGGGGTTACCGTCTATGCAGTGGGCACCCAGCTTGCCTCCAAGAGTGAGGACCTGGAGAAGATAGCATCATATCCCCCTTGGAAGCACGTCATCCCTCTGGAATCCTTTTTGCAACTCTCCACTGTGGGAAGCAAGATTAAAAACAAGCTCTGCCCTGAGACGGTGGGCAAACGAGTTTCCATTACTGGGATGGGCTATGCTATGCCAGAAGGTAGGAGGACCTTTTCCAAATTTTATATATATAATTTTTACTCTGCTTGCTCTATGCATCCACTCATTTCCTCTCCTGTCCTCAGCCCCTCACCCCATTCAAGAAAAGATTTTGGAGTCAATTTATTAAAACACTGAAACACAAAACTTACAAAGTTAAAATGATTTCATCTTGATTCCTAACAGTGCAGAAGAATATGAAGTAAATAGTGAACACCCCTCCCTCTTTCTATCTTACCCCTCATTCATTTTAACAGTTAGATGAAACTATATGTATATTTACAGTGCATTGACCAAATCTTAAGTCACACAAAGCAGGAAATTATTTCTAAAAAGATACAGACCTTCTTGAAATTTAAAACTTTTAAGTTAAAAAATAAATGAAGATCAATTTCTCAATCTTTCGTGTAGGGCCATCGCTTCTTTGAATATGAGCCCTACTAATTGGAATTCTGAATATTTTCTTCATCAATCACCCAATAGTGTATTTTCTATAGTTTCCAATTTCTGTAAAGTGGGAAGATAACTTAGCTACTTTTGAAGCAATCTGAGCACAGAAATACTTATTGATTTTTATGATCTCAGAAATCCCATCTTTTATGGTGCTATCTAGTACACCAACAATTTCTTTGATAACTACTGGCCTTGATTGGCTTTCTAAGCAGTTGACCTGGTTTTCATAGTTGCAATAAAACTTTTATCCACACTCATATCCTACTGATTTGCACAATATTTGATTTGTTGTGTAATTATAATAACAAAACTACCATAATCAGGGTAGGGACAAAACCACATTGCTCTTAGTAGGCTTATTCTTCCACTAAGCAAAGCAGAACTGTGTAATGTTCAACTGGGAGCTTCCAGGGAGAAGGCACTCAGAGCATTGTGGGACTATTGCTCATGTGTTGCAGAGGGAAGGGAGAATGTCAATGATCTGGGGTGCTACTTAAGAGGAGGTTAGTTAGGAGACCTCCTATTATATATGCAGTTAAAAAAAAAAAAAACAACCACGAGAGAAAACATAGCAGTAAAATATGTGCACCTTGGAGTCAAATTGCCTGAATTAAAAAAATAGTTTTTAATTGATTTCAGAGAGGAAGGGAAAGGAAGAGAGAGATAGAAATATCAATGATGAGAGAGAACCATTGATCACCTGCCTCCTGCATGCCCTCCACTGGAGACTGAGCCCGCAACTGGGGCATGTACCCTGATGGGGAATCGAACTGTGACCTCCTGGATCATGGGTTGATGCTCAACCACTGAGCAACACTGGCTAGCCAAGTTGCCTGAATTTTAAAACCCAAATTTGCCACTTACTGGCTGTTATAAATATCTTTGTGTCTGTCTGTCTACTTGTCTATTTTTGTCCACCCATGGTCGTATTTCTTAGCTTCCAATCAGAGTTAGGGAAAGAAGATGACAACTTGAAATGTAGATAATTAACTTAAAAATGCAAGGCTGTGATGATATCTTCAGGGGAAAATGACTCTGCTGTTCTTTTTTTATTTTTATTTTTTAAAGCAATTACTAAATAATCTTGTAATTTTTTAGATTACTTGTACTAAGGTCTAGAGATTTAAAATAAATAAATTCCCATCTTTTTCTTTGGCCTGTATATTTAGTCCCTTTCTCTATCCTGGGAATGAGGAACAAAATCATTAACTATGAATTTCACTTCCTTGTGCATCCCTTGCCTCTATTCCATAGGGAAGGAGAGATGTCTCCCTCTCTCTCCTTCTGTTGTACAAAAAGTATAAAGACTTGAGGGTTGACTTATTTCCCAGACTGCACAGCAGCTAAAAAGAAACCAGGACTCAGGAAAGTCAGCTCAAAGTATAGAGGAGCTGAGGATTGGGGGTAACTTAGAGGTAAATAGAAGTTGGGACATTTTTACCAGAATTGTGTCCTGGCTGATCATAATGTTCCTAATCTCTACCATTTATTAGTCATCTGTTATATGTCAGCCGCTCTGCTCAGCACTTTGTGTATGGCATAGATGTGGATGCTTAGTAGCAGCCAGACTGTAAGAAATATTTCTCACCCCTCACCCTTCCCAAATCTCCCTCTGCCAAGATTCACAAGAATGTGTAGTGCCAGGCAGTGTTCAGGGCTCTTGGCTCCCAGTATTCAGAGCTGTTATGGCCCTGGGCTGCAGGGGAGCCTCTTTGGGCCACTGCTGCGGGGGGGCTGGCTGTAAAGATGCCCCTTCTTGCACAGTGGCCCTTTCTCAGACTCAGGCTAGCTATCTATCCGTCACCAGTGGGTGCTGGGTTCCAGCAGGGTCCAAGTGTCTGCATTCTTTTTTCATAATTTTCTCTTCATTCTCCAAGCATTTGACAAACATGGTAGGGGCAGATCCCTCCTCTCCACACCCTTCTAAGACACGCCCCCTTCCAATGCCTGCCCCTCTAGGGTAGGGATGCCCCGTTAAATTTGAAGTTCATTCAGATAAGTAATAATTTTTTAAAAATATATTTTATTGATTTTTTTACAGAGAGGAAGGAAGAAGGATAGATAGTCAGAAACATCGATGAGAGAGAAACATCGATCAGCTGCCTCTTGCACACCTCCTACTGGGGATGTGCCCGCAACCAAGTTACATGCCCTTGACCGGAATTGAACCCGGGACCTTTCAGTCCGCAGGCTGACGCTCTATCCACTGAGCCAAACCGGTTTTGGCAGTAATAATTTTTTTAAAAAAGTATAAGTATGTCTCATATTGGCTGGACCAGAGTCCTCCCAAATGAAGGCATGAGCAACGGAACCCAACTCCTGCCTCAGACCACTTCCCTTTCAGCCAGAAAACATCGAAAGGCTATGGATTCTTCCCTGGGTCAAGGGAATCCAGACATTAATAACACAAAGCTGGGTCACCCTTATTGAAAGGAGTGAGGAGAAAGTTACATCTCATTCTTTATGAGGCATCTGCTAGGTGACAGAAATAAAACCCTGGGTGATCTTAACCATGACTTTTTAATACTCAGCTATGTTTCCATAATCTTATTTAATCCTCACAATAAACTCACCAAGTAGGTGTTAAGATTCTTGTTTGACAGATTGGACAGGGAATTGACATGCAAAGTGGTAAACCTGATAGTAAGTGGTGGAGACAGGATCTAAACCAGAAAGTTTTAAATTCCTTTAAAGTAATTACATTACATTAAATTCCAGAAAGTATCTATATATTTAAAAAGTGTAATTTGCATGGGAAGCAAGAATATTGAATAACGGAGACAATTCACAGCTTCAAATATGCTCTGATATTTTACTTTTAGCCTGTTCTCAACTTCCCCATTTGAGAAATGTCAAGTAATGTTTACTTCATGCTCAAGTGGGGTTCACCAGAAACGGACTCTGGGAAAAGGTCCTGGTTGCAAGTGGCTTATCCTGGAGGCACACTAATAGGGGAGTGGAGATGAGAGAGAGGAAGGGGAGGTAGCCAATCCCGGCTGAGCTAGTGAGCAGGTTACAGCTGTAGGCAGCTGGGGCTCAGTTCTGCTGGGGATGACATGCCATCTCACCCCTGTTCTTTTATTTTTTATTTTATTTATTTATTTATTTATTTAAATAAATCTTTATTCAGATTATTACAATTGTTTCTCCTTTCCACCCCCCCCCCCATAGCTCCCCTCCACCCAGTTCCCACCCCACCTTCTGCCCTTACCTCCCCCGCACTGTCCTCATCCATAGGTGTATGATTTTTGTCCAGTCTCTTCCTGAACCCCCCATTCCCATTTCCCCCCTGAGAATTATCAGTCCACTCCCTTTCTATGCCCCTGATTCTATTATATTCACCAGATTATTCTGTTCCTCAGGTTTTTAATTCACTTGATTTTTAGGTTCACTTGTTGATAGATATGTATTCGTTGTTTATAATTTTTATTTTTACTTTTTTCTTCTTCCTCTTCTTTAAGAATACCTTTCAGCATTTCATATAATACTGGTTTGCTGGTGATGAACTCCTTTAGCTTTTTCTTATCTGTGAAGCTCTTTATCTGCCCTTCAATTGTGAATGATAGCTTTGCTGGGTAGAGTAATCTTGGTTGTAGGTTCTTGCTATTCATCACTTTGAAAATTTCTTGCCACTCCTGTCTGGCCTGCATAGTTTCTGTTGAGAAATCAGCTGACAATCATATAGGTGCTCCCTTGTAGGTAATTAACTGTTTTTCTCTTGCTGCTTTTAATATTCTCTCTTTGTCTTTTGCTCTTGGCATTTTAATTATGATGTGTCTTGGTGTGGTCCTCTTTGGATTTTTTTTGTTTGGGGTTCTGTGCACTTCCTGGACTTGTAAGTCTATTTCTTTCACCAGGTGGGGGAAGTTTTCAGTCATTATTTCTTCAAATAGGTTTTCAGTATCTTGCTCTCTCTCTTCTTCTGGCACCCCCATAATTCTGATGTTGGTATGCTTGAAGTTGTCCCAGAGGCTTCTTACACTATCTTCAACTTTTTGGATTTTTTTTTCTTTTTGCTTTTTCGGTTGAGTGTTTTTTACTTCTTTGTATTTCAATTCTTTGACTTGATTCTTGTGTTCCTCTAGTCTGTTGTTGGGTCTCTGTATAATATTTTTTATTTCAGTCAGTGTATGTTTAATTTCTAGTTGGTCCTTTTTCATATCCTCGAGGGTCTTGCTAAATTTATCGGCCTTTTCTAGGATATTCTTGAAAAACCTTATAACTGTATTTTTGAATTCTATATCCAGTCGTTTGTTTTCCTCCATTTCTTTCATTTGTGATCTGTTTCTTTGTCGCAGCATTTTCACTGCTTCCCTGAGTTGGTAGGGTAGCTTTGTGTGCTAGGTTTTCTATATGGCCCAGTGTGTCGGCCTCCCCAGTTAACCTGAGGTGGACACTCTTGGTGCATCCCTTTGTGGACTGTGTGCTCAGCCTTGTTGTAGTTAAGTCTTGATTGTTGTTGGTATCACTGGGAGGAACTGACCTCCAGGCCAGTTGGCTGTGAGGATCAGCTGTGTCTACACTGGGAGAAGTTCGGTGCTGGAGACAGCCTTATAATATTAGACTTGCCAAATTGCAAAAGCCTCTGTGCTCAGCTTGGATGGGGTGGAGTCTCAGGGCGGAGCAGACAGTCTTGGCTTCCCATCAGCCTTGCCCTTGCACGCGGGCACCTCCAGACCTCTACCTTCCCCGGCTCCCGAGTCTCCACCCGGGAGTCCAGATTCCCCCCACAAGAGTGTGGGTCCCCAGGGGCTTGCCTGGAACTGGGGTTCAGTGCAGTCAAAACTGGGTTTCAGTGCAGTCAGGAGCTTCCGACTCCCTTCCACTAGGGAAAGCCTGTGGCAACCTCCGCAGTCTTTGTGCGCACTGGTGTGCGCGCCTCCAGACCTCTGCCTTCCCCGGCTCCCGAGCCTCCTCCCAAGAGTCCAGATTTCCCCCCGTAAGAGTGTGGGTCCCCAGGGGCTCGCCTGGAACTGGGGTTCAGTGCAGTCAGAACTGGGGTTCAGTGCAGTCAGGAGCTTCCGACTCCCTTCTGCTAGGGAAAGCCTGTGGCAACCTCCGCAGTCTTTGTGCACACTGGTGTGTGTGCCTCCAGACCCCTGCCCGCCGGGGCTCCCCTGGGTCTCCCCCAGGTCTCCGAGTCTCCGGGTGCCTTTCTCTCTACCTGACAGTCCAGACTCCCCCTGTATGAGCCTGGGTCCACGGGGTTTTGCCCGGAACTGGGGTTCAGTGCAGTCGGAACTGGGGTTCAGTGTAGTCGGGGGCTTCCTTCCCCCTCCCGCCAGAGAAAGTTAGCCAGGCTCTCAGCCGCCCTTCCTCTCTGCACGCACAAAGACCCTTTGCTGTACCTCCAATTCTCTGTGAGCTTTTCTCTTTCCTTCTAGTTGTAGAATTTCCACTCAGCCAGCTTTTCTGTGGTTCTGGATGGTGTCCGTTCTGTCTTTTAGTTGTAGTTTTGAAATTGTTGTGCGAGGCAGCAGTTTAGGTGCTTACCTATGCCGCCATCTTGGTTTCTCTTCTCACCCCTGTTCTAATGGTTGCTGCTGCTTCTTCTTGCCTAGGCTGTGTGCACATCCAGAAGGCAGATATTTACTTCCTTATCGATGGGTCTGGCAGCATCAAACCAGATGATTTTCTTGAAATGAAGGTGTTCATGAATGAAGTGATAAAGATGTTCCATATCGGGCCCGACAGAGTACAGTTTGGAGTCTTTCAGTACTCAGATGGAATTAACAGTCAGTTTATCCTCAGCCAGTATCCCAGTGTGGCCAGACTGAAGGCAGCCATCGATGGCATCCAGCAGAGGGGAGGCGGCACCATGACAGGTCAGGCCTTGAGTATCATGGCTCAGGTCTTTGCAGACACGGCTCGCCGCGACGTGCCTTGGTATCTCATAGTCATCACAGACGGTCAGTCTGCGGACCCAGTGGCTGAGGCAGCAGAGGCATTGAGGAGAGACAAAGTCATCATTTATGCGATTGGGGTCCGAGACGCTAACACCACTGAGCTTGAGGAGATCGCGAAAGACAAGATGTTTTTTGTGCATGAGTTTGATTCACTGAAGGCCATCCAACAAGAAGTGGTACAAGACATCTGCTCCTCAGAGAGTAAGACTTTTTTCTTTAGTCTCTCTCTCTCTAAATATACGTGTCTAGTCTATGTGAATAGGCTTCATTCCTGAAGTGTGGATTCACTGGCCCATAAATGAGTATTGGACACAGAGTGACCATGACCTAGAATGAACCAAGCCGGTCAAATTTTATATCTTTATTATACAGCTGTGTCTATTTTAATACTGGTCTGTGCTAGATCATAGAAAATTTATTTAATTGACTTCCTCTTCTACCCCCTTTAAAAATATGTTCATGTTGTACAGATGCCACTGCAGACTGTCTCTGAGGACTTGTAATTAATTGGTTTCAGTCTCTGAGTGAATGTTCTGTTTTGCTCCTTTCCCCCTGCAGCCTGTAAGAATAAGAAAGCTGACATTATCTTTCTGATAGATGGTTCAGAATCCATCTCCCCAAAAGACTTTGAAAAGATGAAGGGATTCATGAAGAAGATGGTAAATCTATCTAATATTGGTGCTGATGAAATTCAGATCGGTCTTTTGCAGTTCAGCTCAACCCCCCAAGAAGAATTCAGGCTCAACCAATACTCCTCGAAGGTGGACATTGACAGAGCCATCTCAAATGTTCAGCAGATGAACGACGGCACCCGCACTGGGGAAGCCTTAAATTTCACGCTGATTTTTTTTGACAGCTCAAGTGGAGGGAGACCCGGTGTTCATCAGTATTTGATTGTGATCACCGATGGGGTCTCCCAGGACAATGTAGCCATACCAGCCAAGGCCCTCAGGGACAAAAACATAATTATTTTTGCCATTGGAGTCGGGGAAGCCAGACGCTCTCAGCTTTTGGAGATGACTAATGACCCTGGCAAAGTGTACCATGAAGAAAATTTTGAGTCCCTGCAGAATCTGGAGAAGGAAATTTTTTATAAGGTCTGCATTCCAGAAGGTGAGTGACAGAGGGTTTGTTATTTGATCTATGAGCCCATCATAGGTGTCAGGGACCCTGTTGGCTCTCTTAATAAAGTAAAAACTGATCCTTCCAGCTGGAGGAGGGAGGGAAGATCAGCCTGTGGGGAGGACAAGTGGACCAAACTCCTAACGCTGTGTTTCACCTTCCCCTGGGGATTTTTTAAATCATTCCCTGGCTGTCTGCGCTCTGGTCTCCAAAGGCCTGCACTTTCTCAGAACTGTCTCTCTAGAAAGTCCTCACACCTCTTCCCCTTTTTCCTTGTAGATAGATGTCACTGGACTGGAACACACACACACAACTTACTGAAGATTTGGGCATATAGAAAGGGAAGTAGAAGCAGAGAATTCTATTGGTTAGATCAGTGGTCGGCAAACTGCGGCTCACGAGCCACATGCGGCTCTTTGGCCCCGTGAATGTGGCTCTTCCACAAAATACCACGGCCTGGGCAAATCTATTTTGAAGAAGTGGCGTTAGAAGAAGTTTAAGTTTAAAAAATTTGGCTCTCAAAAGAAATTTCAATCGTTGTACTGTTGATATTTGTCTCTGTTGACTAATGAGTTTGCCGACCACTGGGTTAGATAGTAGTTCACATGAAATAGAACACACTCTTTTCTATGTGGTTCTGTACAGTGGTCTCTCTACTTTGTTGCTAATCTGCTTCCATGGGGTTGAGGTCATTCTCAATCCCATTTTATCTCCTCAAGCTTTTATCAAAACAGCAAGGTCCAGAGACAGGGTTCTTCTTCCCAACAGTCTGAGTCTGTCCTTCTGATCTTATCTCAAGACTTGGCTTTCAGTGGGTGACTGACCCAGAGAATGTCTTCATGGGTGACTGTACCTCCTTCCCATAGGGAGTGAGAGTCCACAGCAAACCACATTATAATCAGGATAGCTAACCTTTAGATGGTGCTTTATTTTTGTGCCAGCCGCTGTTCCAAGGGCTTCCATATATTAAAACATGAAATTTTCACATAATGCTGTTGAATAGATACTTATTTTTACAGATGAGGAAACCAAGACACAGAAAAATCAGGTTATTTGGCCCAAGTAAATGGCAAAGCTGAGATTTGAACTTGAGGAAGTGTGGTTTAGAGTTCGTGTACTAAATACTGTTCTGTATTGCCTTTTGGTATATGTAGTAGAGTAGAGCATAACAGGGCCTCTCAAACTTGAACATGCATTTGAATCACCTGGAGAGCTTATTAAAATGCAGATTATGATTCAGTAGTTTTGGATGAGATTCTGTATTACTAACAAGCTCCCAGGTGATGCTGATCCTGCAGGTTCTCAAATCATACCTTGAGCAGGAGGCTAGTATCGTATGGCGTAATGAAGCATAGTATAATGTAGAAGAGCATTATATAGTATGATATACAGTCATGTGTCACTTAACGAGGATACCTTTTTTAAAAATCATTTTATATTTTTCAAATATAGTTGACATACATTATTATATTAGTTTCAGGTGTACATGCCAGTGATTAGACATTATATAACTTACTAAGTGGTCATCCTGATAAATCTCATACCCATCTGACACCATGCATAGTTATTAGAACACTAGAGGCCCGTTGCACGATATTCGTGTAAGAATAGGCCTTCCTTCCCCTGGCTTCACTCCCAGCCGCCCGGGAGCCTGCATGTCCCCGCTCCCAGCCCGTGTGGGAGCCAGCAAGTCCTTGCTTCTGTCCGGAGCACCGCTCCTATAGCTCCCTCCACTGCCCCCCTTCTCCTCATAGCAGGAGTTCCGCCCCTCCCGGCCGCTCCTCGCCTACATACGCAAATTAACTTCCATCTTTGTTGGGTTAATTTGCATACTCACTCTGATTGGCTGTGGGCATAGCGGAGTGATGGTTAATTTGCATGTTTCTCTTTTATTAGGTAAGATTATTGACTATATTCCCTATGCTGTACTTTCCATCTCCATGACTATTTTGTAACTACCAACTTGTACAACGAGGATAGCTTCTGAGAAAAGCATCCTTAGGTGATTTCATGGTTCTGTGGACATCATCGAGTGCAAGTATACTAGATAATATATCTTACTACCGTGGGTACTATACTTACTAATTGTAGGTTTTATGCTTTTATAGGACTGGTAGCACAGTAGGTTTGTTTACACCAGTATCACCACAAACAAGTGAGTAATTGGAGCATAAGCTCTGACTGTTGGCTTTTCTTTTTGTAATGCAAGTGCCTGATTTAAGCTTCCAATGCCAAGGCATCCATTTCAAAGAGGCATCTGCTTCAAAGAAGGCTATCTGGAATAAACACATTGCCTGCCTCTCTAGATAAAGAACCATTTCCCCCACCTCCCAAATGAAGCTACTTTGTTTTAGAGATCTCGGTTGACTTTTATAACTGACTATTTAAGCTACTTGTTTTTTTTCTTTTCTTGTGCTTTAAATTCACCCTCTTATTTTTTTTAAAATATATTTTTTATTGATTTCAGAGAGGAAGGGAGAGGGAGAGAGATAGAAAGAAACATCAATGATGAGAGAGATTCATTGATTGGCTGCCGCCTGCATGCCCCACACTGGGGACTGAGCAACACTGGCCAGGCTGCCCTCTTGTGTTTTAAATTAACTTATAAGCGTGGTGTCATCTTTAATTTGTAGGACAGTTATTTTTAAAAACTGACATCCCACCTGGCTGGCTTGGCTCAGTGGTTGAGCATCAACCTATGAACCAGGGGGTTATGGTTCGATTCCAGGGCTTGGTCCCCAGTGTGGGGCATGCAGGAGGCAGCCAATTAATGATTCTCTCTCATCATTGATGTTTCTATCTCTCTCTCCCTCTCTCTCCCTCTCTGAAATCAATATAAATACATTTAAAAAAATAAAAATAAATTAACCTATAAAGAGTGAGCTGCAAAACCGTAGCCCCTCCTCCTTCACCCTTGACCACAATAAAAGCAAAACCCCAGACTTCTGCATTCTCTCTCTTTCTCCCTCTCTACCTGTGATCTTGCTGTGTTCCCCCTGGCATGCCTTGTACATCCCAGGGCCTCTAAGTAATAAACTCTTCTTTTCTTTAAAGTCTCCCAATAGTTATTGCTGAAGGGCAGCTTGCTGAAGGGTAATAAGAACCAAAGTGCTGGCTCAGTTGTAAAATTAGTTTAGAAATAGGAGATGTCTGTGAGAAGATGATTGAGGCCCCGGTGAGTACCCCCAGGGATTTCTAGCGATTGCATTACTATCCATCGACTGAGACCAGCACAAAACAGTAATACATTGCACCATGACCTTATCATGGCTGCAACATCACTATGCAATAGGAATTTTCGGCTCCATTATAATCCTCTGGGACCACAGATATATATGTGGTCTGTCACTGACTAAAACGTCATTATGAGGGTCATGATAGTGCTGCTGGCAGACATTGCAAGGAAAGTATTCCACAGACACACGTACAGGAGGTTGTGGCATGTTAAGATTTATTCGGGTGGAAATAGAAGGCAGTCCCTGGGTTTCCAGTGTCCCATCTCCTCCATCACGTTATGGAAAAAGTCCAATCTTGTCTTCATCGAGGCCAAAACAATGGACTGTGTGGTTTGCCCAGGTGGCTGGTAGACCCACTCCATTGCTACAGGGACAATGCTTGAATAAACAGGGCAAGTGTGTGTTATTGGGAGGAAGGAGGGAAGGAGGGAGGGAGGGAGGGAGAGGGAGAGGGAGGGGGGGAGGGAGAGAGAGAGAGAGAGAGAGAGAGAGAGAGAGAGAGAGAGAGAGAGAGAGAGAGAAAGGGCTTTGTTAGCTAGGATTATATTATTTTGGGTTTGGGAAGGATCAGGAGCTCCTTTCAAACTAACCAATCAATTTCCCAAGCTTTCATGGGTTTCTGATGGGTCCACTTCCTAACCAATCTATTCTTTTCCCAGGCTAGACTGACAGGCCTCGGTGATCGCCATCTTAGCTCCTATTGCACATGCCTCATAGAAGCACCTCCCCCTGGGCCATATTGACCTCTTTTGTGCATGTGCTTATCTCCCCCTGCTCTTCCCCCATCCCCTACCCCCTGCAACAATCAGACAATCTGGTACCAGAGGGCAGGCTGCTCCCTGCATGGGGAAAGGGAGGGGTGTTAATCCCCTTGGCAGGGCAATGCTGCTATCCTCTGGAGTCTGTAAAGCTGTAGCTTCCTGGTTAAATAGGCTTATGCTTCCTAGTTGATTATACTTAACTAGAGGCCCATTGCATGAAGATTTGTGCAAGAATAGGCATTCCTTCCTCTGGCTGCTGGCACCAGTTTTCCTCTGGCACCCAGGACCCAGGCCTTCGCTCCGGCCTCTGCCTTCTGCCTTTGCTGTAGCCTGAGTCTTCGCTCCGGCTGGAGTCTTCAGTGTTCGCTCAGGCCAGAGCCTTCAGTCTTCGCTCCTGTAGCTCCCTGCACCCCTACCCTCCCCCGCCCGCCCGCTCATAGCAGGCGTCCTGCCCCGCCCATGTATGCAAATTAACCTACCATCTTTGTTGGATTAATGTGTATACTCCTGATTGGCTGGTTGGCGTTGTGGAGGTATGGTCAATTTGCATATTTCTCTTTTATTAGTGTAGATAATGTTTAATTCCATTTGCTTCCCTCCTATATTAATATCTTGCTACCTACTCTAACAATAGTAGTATACACAGAATAGCATAGAATGTCATCTAACGGAATCATATGGCATAATAATGTATAGTATAGTATGGTGAAGTATAGTATGGAATCACATAGGAGAATATATAATGGAACCTGTAAGTCCAATATTGTTGCATCAACCCTATGTGAAACATATGTTATTGTTCTCATACCCAGTTTCCAGAATCATCATGAGAAAAACAAGAGAGGTTAAGAAATAGATGGGAAATAATGGAGGCAGGATTTGACTTCCCAACAGTTAATGTCAAAAGCTGGAGCCAATTTTCTAGAGTATTAAATTAATATTTTTGTTTTTATTGTCTAAAGAATATCACTACTTTGCAGTATGCTTGGTGAACTCAGAAATCAATTGAAAAGAGTGCATGTGTAACGTTTTAAGTAAGCATGGATTATGGGGTGTCCTGCATTAAGCAGTTCAGATTCTTCAGAAATTAAAGTCCTATTTTTGTGTTTATGTGCACCTGGGTATTATCTGGGAGAGGAAAATAGATATAGGATTCCATCTTCTCTTTTCAATTCATTTTGTACAATGCAGTAAATTAGGATTTATATTTATCTTCAGCTTTGTCTTTTGACTTTTTTGATAAAATTAGCTAGATATTTTAATAATAGCTGGAATCTAATTAATTCTAGAATTCTAGAATCATAACACTGAATCATAAAGACTTTAGAGGTTATTTGGCAAGGTTAATACCCTCTCCATTAACAGGGAAAGAAAATACTCCTTGCATTAGAGAATCAAGCCAGCTGAAAATGTCCCTGGAGGAAATGTAAATTAGAAATATTGGAATATTATACCATACCACAAAAAAGAACTTCCTTTTTTTTGGAAATCAGATTTGATATAGAAATAGGATTCACATCTGTGGAAACTCCTTTTGGTGAATTTCAATTAGAGATTTAAAAATCAAAACAAGCCCTGGCCAGGTGGTTCAGTTGTTTAGGACGTTGTTCCATACAGCATTGTGGGTTTGATTCCTGGTCAGGGCACATACCTAGGTTGTGGGTTCGATCCCCTGTCGAGGCATCTTTGGGAGGCAAGTGACTGATGTTTCTCTCTCATATTGGTGTCTTTCTTTCTTTCTCTCTCTCTCTCTCTCTCTCTCTCTCTCTCTCTCTCTCTCTCTCTCTCCCTCTCCCTCTCCCTCTCTCCATCTCTCCCTCTCTCCTTCCTCCTTCCCTTCCATTCTCTCTAAAATCAATAAACATACCCTTACTGAGGATTAAAAATAAATAAAAACAAAACCAAGATGTTTTATATGAAAGGAAAGGAGGAAGACATTTTCTATCTTGGCAACTCCAGAAACGTATTTGGTTAGCTAGCTGGGAGTATGGTGTTTAGGTGATAGGAAACTCCTGGCTCACCCCTGGATCTCAGGTCCCGGAGAAACTTTAAGCCACTGTTTATAACCCTTTTCACTAGATGGATCCAATATTTATTTTCCTCATAATTGTGTCCTCCCTTCCCCAAATGTGAAGTTTTGTTTTCATTGATTCTGAGCCAAATACTCCAATGTGTGCTGGTCTAAGGAGAAAATGTCCACATGTCCTGGTTTGCCCTGGACAGTCCCAAGTTATGTTTGTTGTCCAGAAGTAATTAATAATAGTGGGCCTTCTTATGGCCAATAAGTTACATTTTAAGTAATTTATTCAGATTCTATTCCAGATACATCTGCGACCATCGGCTTTTATCTCTTCCATAAAATTTTGTGCGTGGTCTTGTTTACCTGTGAGTGGGTGGGTATAGACTGAAAGGTCAATAGACCTTCACATTCTCGCTACACTCTTCCAGGAGGGCTTAAAGGTTTTCAGGCAGAAGTAACGGAAAATTGCCAGAGATTGTCAGTCCTGATCTTTTCTAAGATGCTCCTCTGAAACAAGGTCTATGCATGGGTGGTGAATGAAGAAGAAAACTTCCAGGGGGAAAAGGAAATAGTATAGCTTATGCTGAAAGAGACTCAAGGCTCATTTATATTTTCTTCTTCATTCACTTGTCAAATATTTAATGAGCATCTATGTGTATTAGGTCCTGGGAAAGTAAGATGACATAGTCCTACTATCAAGGAATCCTTGTTTAGTGGTGGAGAAGATCAACTAAAGTAAATCATAGGCATTTGACAATTCACCTTGAGGAGCTGGGGACATGAGTGAGAAAGAGCTTTAGGGAAGGGGTTAATTAAACTGCTACTTGAAAGATATGTATGAGTTAACCAGACTGGGGTTGAGGGGATGGGAAAGAACATTTCAGGTAGAAGGAATAGGATTTGCAGAGGCATAGCGGTACGAAACAGTATATGTTGTATCTGTTAGCTTTTGCTGTGTAACAAACTATCCCCTAAATTAAACAATAACCATTATTTAACTTCTATGGGTAGTCTGGGGTTCTTTTTTCAGGACAGTTTTGGTTGATATCTGGGCTTGGTCATGCAACTATAGGTGACTAATTTGATTTTTTTCTCCTCCATCTTCAAAGGATGCAACCTAGATTTGTCTGTAGCAATTGATATCTCCACTCCCACAAGGCAAGATCAGAAGAAGCTTCAAGGGTTACTGCCAGAGCTGATGCAACAGCTGGCCTTGCTTCCTAACATCAGCTGTAGTCAGACCAACACCATGTTTCGCTACTTGGTTCCTGGCTCAAATGGCCAGCTTACCTTCGACTCAGGCTTTGAGAAGTATAGTGACGAAATCATTCAGAAGTTCTTGGTTCATCAGGCTGCCAAGAGCAACCGCATGGATGTGGATTTTTTGCAGTCCCTGGGAGATAATGCTATCCACCTCTCTTTTGCTAAAGTGAAGGTAATAAATGCTGAGAACTCATGTTATGGAACCATCAGGCAGGGTCAGAAGGATAAGGCTTTTGTGACTGAGGCCACATAAATGGTTCTTCCCTGGAGATCCTACATAGAGGAAAACCATAGTCCTACCCAGTAAAGACCAACAAGAAATGTACTTTCATTCAGTCAACAAATGTTTACGAAGTCCAAGAGCTCTGTGTTGAATAATGCCAGCAGGGATGAAAGGAAAATGCCACAGTTTAGTGATCCAGATTCCTTCAAGGAATGACCCATTCCAAAGACTATTAGCTCCTTATGGTCACTGATTGCCATGTAGAATAGGGCCCATTCGTTTTCCAGCCAGCACCTGGAGCTGTCTGTAGTGATAGCTGAGAGCTCTCTAGTGCAGCCCACCTCATCCCTTTTTAGTGCCCAAAATTTTACATGCACAAAGGTCCACAGAGATTACAAGATCTCATGTGACATTTATTAAGAAATGACATCTCCAATGGGGGAAAAGGGAAACTTATGTAATACTTTAAACAATAAAGAATTTAAATAATAAAAAAAGAAATGACATCCCCAAGTTTTAAAAGTTACATTTATTTGCCCTGACTGGTGTGGCTCAGTGGTAGAGCATTGGCCCCCGCACCAAAGCGTTTCGGGTTTGATTCCTGGTCAAGGGCAGGTACCTGGGTTGCAGTTTGTCTTGGGCCCAGTTGGGGTGTGTGTGGGAGGCAACCAATCGATGTGTCTCTCTCACATTGATGTTTCTCTTTCTCTATCTCCTCCCCCTCTTCCTTTCACCCTCTTTGAAAAATCAATGGAAAAAATATCCTCAGGTGAGGATTGAAAACCCCCCAAACATTGATTGTTTTCCTTCAGTCATGCATCCAATGAATTTCTTAACTAGTATAATTTACTTTTTAAAATTAAAATTTTCTGTGAGTAATGGCAACACGTTTTAATTGTAGAAAATGCAATAATGTTTTTGGTATTTTTACATTGATAAAGATGAGTATTGTAAGATAATTTTTGGAAGGTATTTTTAAGTGAACATGTTAAGCTGGTTCAAATTATTATTATGTTTTTTTTGGGGGGATAGGGACCTGGGTGGGAGGGAAGTTGAAGTAAAAATGAATGTGTAATAAAATGAATAATGGATAGGTAAAAGGGAAGAGGGTGAAAGGCTGGCTACAACCAGAAAAGCTAAACTTATCCTTGCATTAAAAAAAATGTGCAACTTATAGCATCCATCTTCTCCATTCCCTCCCCACTTCCCTTTCTCCTTTCCCTCCCAACTTCTCCCATCCTGCCCTCACCCCTGCCCCGAAACCACAGGTCCTCTTGGTGTTTACAGATGGACTGGATGATGACTTAGAGAGACTGAAGAAAACATCTGAGCTTCTCCGAGGCAAAGGTAAGTGACGGGGTTTCCCTGCACGGACCTCATTCCTCTCACAGGGGCTGAGATTTCCAGATTTCCAGATGGCACTGGACTCTATTAAGCCTACAGACTTAACCCAGGTGATAGGAGCTCAGTGCCCACCAGGCTGATACCCATTCTCCCTCTTTGTATGAATCAGGGGGCTGTTCAGGGCTGAGAGACCCTGTGGCCCATATCCCTGACACCGACCCAGGGCCTCTCTTAGCCAGGACTGACTGGTTCCCAGCCTGGCATCTGCTTTTGAGGGTGGGGAGAGGGGCGAAGGTGCAACTCCTACCCCATGGTGAGTGGGTGTCGTTAGCTCCTTCAGGCTACGTAGGGGTTCATATGTCTCTTTTCCCTGAACTGTGGAATCAGCTTAAACCTGGGCCTCGCTCTTTCCACTGCCCTTCTTCCCTTGTTTGCTGCCAAATTCCTTCTCCTTCTCCATCTCCAAGGGCTGCTCCTGGTTTATGTGGCATCTTTGTGAAATTGGAAAAAGATGCCCAGTGCTCTGCGTGGGTGCAATCCTGTGCCTGGCTGCATTTCAGCGCCCACCAGCTCCTTCCGCTGGGTGTCCTCGGGCAGTACCTTCTGTACAGCTGTGCCTGCTTACTCTGGCCATCCCCAGCCTGCGCTACGCAAAGGCTCTGAAGCCAGCTCAGGGTGAACAGCCAGCAGCATGACTTGTTCAAGCTCCCCTCGTTCTCCTCCCTCCTCGGTAGCGTCTGTTCATCGTGTTCTGGGGATGATGTTTTCCCTGGGTTAACAATGTGTTGGAATATTTTTTTATGCTAATTTGCTCCCAGCTAAATTTACCAAATAGATCGCTACTGGAAGTTTAAATTGTTGCAACGTTTCTGGCAGAGATTTGGGAGTCTGTGACAAAAGACTGCGAACTTGGTCTATGTGCTGAAGCAGCAGTTCCATTTCCAGGAATGTGTTTTCAGGAATGATGAAGACTATGTGTGACAGCTTTTAACCACAAGATTGTTAAGCAGCTATTTATTTAATTTATTTTCACAATAGCCAAAAGCTGATGTGCGTGGAATTTACTGCTCAAAATATTAACACTAATATTTGGTCTGAAATTCTAGAAACAGTGATTTCTAGCCAAACTTAAAGTGTCCCTGTTCATGTGTTCTCTGTTAATGTGGACAAATCCAGATGACCTGTTAGTGACTGATCCGGTAGAATAGGCTACAGCCGTGGGCAAACTACAGCCCGCGGGCCGGATCTGGCCCGTTCAGCTGTTCTATCCGGCCCGCGGAGCCGAAAGAGCGGAGGGTTCTCTTGCTCTCCCCTACGCTCCTTTACTTTGAATTTATATTAGTTCACACAAACACTCCATCCATGCTTTTGTTCCAGCCCTCCGGTCCAGTTTAAGAACCCATTGTGGCCTTCGAGTCAAAAAGTTTGCCCACCCCTGGCTGGGTTCTGCTGCAATACCAAGCAGCCTCCAGATCTCAGTGACTTTCCGTAGCAAGAATGTATGCAATTGATGCCCCACGCCCACTCAGATACGTGGCATGCTCTTCACGCAAGTACCCAGGCTGAAGGAAGGGTTTATTCCTGTGGCAGGAGAAAGGAAATGAGGCACATTGCTCCCTGCGCTTAACATTTCTCCCAGGGAGCGACACATGTCACTTCTGTACACATGTAATTGGTCAGAGCTAGCCACGTGGAAAATTCTAACTTTCAAGAGATAGATGATATTTTCACAGGTAAGGAATTGAGGCTCGATGAGAGTTGATAACTTCCCCCAAGAAATAAAATCATATCATGTGCCCTTAAGGAGAGGAACCAGAATATTTGTGAATAGTTCCTATGACGCCACAGTTTCTAAGAGTAAACCACAAATCTACATCAGGAATGGGTTTAAAACAGTGGTCGGCAAACTCATTAGTCAGCAGAGCCAAGTATCAACAGTACAACGATTGAAATTTCTTTTGAGAGCCAAATTTTTTAAACTTAAACTTCTTCTAACGCCACTTCTTCAAAATAGACTCGCCCAGGCCGTGGTCTTTTGTGGAAGAGCCACACTCACGGGGCCAAAGAGCCGCCTGTGGCTCGCGAGCCGCGGTTTGCCGACCGCTGGTTTAAAAGGATGCTATCCACTTATAATTGATAACACAATTATAAGTGAAAACCCTCTATGAAATAAAAAGTAGGGACCCGAAGGGAACAATGAGAGTCCTTTGTGAGTGCCACCTAACTGCTTAACTTTCGGCTGGTGGGATTGAAAGTATCAGACCAGTTCTTTGAGGAGGAATGCCGTGAGTTAGTTTTGATTTTAAAAAAACTGGGAAGGGCGGGGTGATGGATGAATATCTGGGGCGGAGACAAAGGCAGACCATTCAAAAGACATGCAAGTAAGTCGCCCACCTGCCGGTATCCCAAAGGATTCTCTGGACTCCTCGTTATTGGCCTGGAAGGTGTACATAAGTTGGAAGAGCTTCAGGAGCTAGAATTTGGCAGAGGATTCGCATATAATCAACCCCTGAGCGTCACACTGCCATCCCTCCCAAGCATCTTACTGAAGCAACTTGTAAGTATTTTTTTTTTAAATACCATCCACAGGGTTTTACAAACCCTGAGGGAATTTTGTCTCTTTAGTGTGTAATGTGGTGTAGGTTAATAGGTGAAAGAAATCGTATGTGATATGGGTTCTGTCTTTCAGGACACAATTTTAGAAAGAACATGCTGCAATACGTATGCAAAGTGTTTTGGAGAAGATGGGCACAGAGGTGACGGTGGGAGCCCTGGGAGAAAGGTGAGGACTTGCTGGGTGTGGATGGGGAGGGCGAGATGGCATTTCAGGTAGATGACTGTAGATGACTACATACGAGGCTCTGTGCTCCGTCTTTAACACAGTTTTACTCATCCCGCCCTCTTAATAAACCTTGGAGGCAAATGTTAGTCAATGGGTTTGAAATCGAGGCTCAGAGAGGGAGCATCAGTTTCCCAAAGTTTCAGTTAAAAAGAGGGATTTTCTAATTTAAGTCCCCGTCTGCCTGACTCACATTCTTTCCACTCCATTATGCTGCCTCCTTACACTTATTTGACAAAGACTTTTATAGATTCTCTCACTGCACAGAAGTTCTTACTTGTCTCCAAAATTTTCACTTGCCCATCACCTGCTTTCTTTACAGTAGTCAATGCCCCTTTCCCTCCTATCTAACCTCCTCGTCTACAGCATTAAACCCTGAGGAAGGGTGCAATCACTGGTTTACTAGTGGTTAATTTGCATCTTTCTGTTAACTCTGAGTTAAGTGATAAGAAATTTACTACACACTTTTGAGGGAGAATATCTCATTAGAAATGGTCCTCAGACACCCAGGGACACAAGGTTCTGTCCTCACAGGGACTATCGCTTCACGATTGGGTAGGGTCACAAATCCACATGTAAGGTTGAATCAATCCCCTTGGCTTTGTCTATCTTTTTACACACTCTCTTTGTAAGGCTTTCCAGGAGGCTGTTGGAATGAGCTCCTACTGACTTTGGGGATCAATCTCAATTCCGAATAGTATAAAAGTGTGTAATTATTTTTTTTAAAATAAATTGTAGTTACGCCTTAGCACTAGATTATTTCCCTCCTCAGGTTGTTGTGAAACATCAGATGGAGAATGAAGAAATCAAGCTTGGGAACCTCTTGATATTTTTTTTTTTAACGCAACTTAAGGACTATGCCTCAGAGGTCAAAGATGAGAGTGCTTTGAATGTTTGACTTCTCTGCTCCTTCTGTTTGTTAAAATTCAGTGGTTGGTTGTGTTGACTGTCATATCTTTGTTGATCACAAATAGACTTAGTACCACTTTTCAGACTAAATAAACAAGTCTGGCTATAAAATGGCAAGCCAACCTCTCTTGAGAATAAATGCTTTGTGTTTTTAGGTCTCTAAGAAGAAGTTAAAAATAATAAGAGAGACTAAATAGCTGAGTCCTACGGAAATAAGTAGTGTGGTTGGTAACACCTTTGCTTACTGATGTTTTGTAAAACAAGGTCAAAGCCCTCTTTAAGAATAACAGTTTTCCTTACACATTTAACTAGAAACTAGTTTTCTTTTGGATTTTCACAATAGAATGGCTTAAAAAGGTGTTTCAGAAAAATAAAAATAGGTTGATGTGCCAAAAATTCAGACAGACAGGTATTCAAGTTTTCACTGTGAAATCGACCAGGAATACTTGTTTCTATATGTCTCTGCACATTGTGCTCAACATTTAGTAGATTCTCAATAAAATGTCAACTCAGTGAGACAAGGTTATCTATTAGTAACGATTTTTATTTCATGTAGATTTGAGAAATGAAGAATTTAGAGTCCAAGTTATGTATTTTGATTTCTTTTCCTCTCAGGGAGAGAAGGGGCCTGGTGGATTACCTGGTCATCCTGGTGAAGAAGGTGAACATGTGAGCACTAAATCTTATTTTTTTTTTCTGTGACAGAATATGGTAAAATGGGTCAAATATTAGTAATACTTAATTGCACTTAAGTTATGAAAGTTTTTCTCATCTATGCTATTTAAAAGTGAGTTTAAAAATAAAGTGGATATAAAATATCTATGTAAAGATAACCAGGTATCATAACAAATGTCAGGTGGACAAATTGTGTAGCTATATTGTCTCTAGACGGTGTTTAATGAGGAAGTATGGTCATTTTGTTGTTTTAATGAGTGAATTTGTGATAACTGGAAATGTGGCCTGTCTAATGTGCATACATGCAATAGTAGTTGTTGATCCTGAGCTAAATGGCAGGTAATTTGTTACTATTAATGATGTAGCCATGTTTGTAAGTAGTCTGATGAAAGCTCATGGGGTATGCAATACTTTCTAATTTATATTTGATCAGTTTGGCAAAAGGCATGGCATCTACCATTCTCTTCCTATCTAATGCCTAGATCAAAGGTTATATTCATGAATAAAATTCAGGAAGTAATTCTTCAAATCCCAATCGGATGTCTACTGTGTGCCTGACACCGTGCGACACTGTGCTTAGGGCTGGAAACCCAGAGATAAATAAATGAAACATTGTCCCTGTCACCAAGAAGCTCACAACATGGCAGGAAACAATATAACACAAAACAGTAACTCATGACATAAGAGAAAAGTCTTCTTAGAAGAGGAGGCAACAAGTGATCTATACCTTAGGTATGGGCAGGATTTCACCCAGAAGAGAAAGAGGGAAATAGTGGTTTATTCTTCGTGGGACTACAAGGAAACCACCTAGTTTTAGCTGCCTGGAGGAAACATTCAGACACACCCCTGTTTTTTTTTTTTTTAAATATATTTTATTGATATTTTACAGAGAGGAAGGGAGAGGGATAGAGAGCTAGAAACATCGATGAGAGAGAAACATCGATCAGCCGCCTCCTGCACACCCCCCACTGGGGATGTGCCAGCAACCACAGTACATGCCCTTGACCGGAATCGAACCTGGGACCCTTGAGTCCGCAGGCCGACGCTCTATCCACTGAGCCAAACCGGTTTCGGCCAGACACACCCCTGTTTTGTTTGAAGGCTGAAGTTTTGCCCATGTGGCTTGACTGAATTAATCAAAATTATAGATAATTTGGATTTGTGTGATTTGGGGTTACCGATGTGGATTGTTGATGGGTGAACATTCCGATTGCCTTGCTGGTGATCCAGTCTGGTCTCTGAGGATGTAGGAGTAATTGTAAGGACCGTGTCGTGTTTTAGTCATTCTTATAGTCATCATTGCTGGTTTGAAGTAGTTGGGTGCTTGACTGTCTCCACGTGTATCTTTATTTCACAGGGAGCAAGAGGGCCCCAAGGTTTTCCTGGACCCCGAGGCGAGGCAGGATGCCCGGGTATGAGAGGACTGAAAGTAAGTCTGACCTCGAACTGGAATTCTTCCCTTATCTCTGTTTCATCCTTTGAGTGTGAGGAAAACCTTAATTCTTCAGCACAGGTATGGCATCTGGGCTCCTCCTGAGATGGAGGGTTTCCCAGAAGTTGAGCCTGAGAAAAGGAATCACGTATGAATAGTTTACTGGGAAGCGATCTCAGTAAACACTCGCAGGCAATGGAGAAGCTAGACAGGGCGGGGAGGTGGCCTAAAACGGTGCATCGTCAAGGACATTATCCCCCAGGGTAGACAGAGCTTAATCCCGCTGAGGAACTCTGGCAGCCAACATCGAACATGCACCTCGTTGTTACCCCACTCAAGGGGCGAGGGAGCTGGGGTATTCATACACCAAATCCTATCAGGCGTTAGTCGAGGGCTGCTCCCAGAGGGTGGTCATTCCCCGGCACGTATGTTCTGTGGGTACACAGGCTCTGGCACCAGAAAAAAACCCTGGGAAAGAGTCACAGTACAGGCCGGTGGAAGGCGGGCTTGCGAACACTGAAATTTTCAATGCTAAAGGATAATTGGTGGGGCACTCTTTGGGAGTGGTTGCGTTCAATGTCTCTTAACCTTCCAGGTTTAGGGAATCTCCTGTAATAAGGACAGAAAAAAAAAATTCTACCATCCCAGAGTCCCGTAGAGAGTTTTTCTGACCACAAAGACCATGTTCTGTGTATTTTAACAAGTTACTCTTTCCGTTAATTTGTTCTGTTGTTCCCAGAAGCCCTCTCATGTGTGTTAGTCAGTGTATTGTCATTTTTGTTTGAAAAATTATTGTTGTAATCATAAGTGGTAGGTCACTGCTGTTGCCTGCTCACCCCCACTATGTGAGGAGTTGCAAGGTGCAATTTTCTTCCAAGTCCCAAGCACAGGAAGGTGGTAGTAATCAGAGCACTGTGATGCCCATTACAGTCGCTGGAAAAGAAATCTTCCTTTTGATCTAATAATTGCACTTTTTGAAACCAGGGAACATACAGTTTCCTAAATGAAACAGTGTTTTAAAAAATAGAATTCAAGCTCAATTCTTTTTATTTCTTCCTAACTCTAGGGAGAACGAGGATTTTCAGGAGAGAAGGTAGGCAACTTTCTTCCCTCTTTTTACACTGGAGAACAATTTCTTTGGGAAATAAAATACTGAGCATTAAAATAAATATGTCCAGTTGCTTTTCCTTTGCTTGAGTGAGGTGGGGCTTAAAATTTTAAGCGAGGGGATGTGTCACATGTTATTCAGAGCCAAGTTGCCATGCTAATGAATGGTTATTTATAAGACATATATTTCAGGTTTAAGGTAGTAAGATATATATATATATATATATATATATATATATATATATATATATTCACTTCAAGGCCTGCTAACTCTATAATAATTGAGCCACCCTATTTATCACATGATGATCTGAAAGAGTTGGTCCTGAATTTTAGGTGTTGTTGGGAGGGACTGGTCAAGATGGGTGTCAAACGGAAGAGGGACATTAGGACAGGGCTAGTAAGAAGTGAACTAGCACAATAAAGGAATAACTTTACATTCAGATTCAGAAGCAAAGTATCCATTTTCTCATTCATTTATTAAAAAACTAGAGGTCTGGTGCACAAATTCATGCACTGGTGGAGTCCAGCCAACCTGCCCCATCAGCTGGCCAGGGGAGGGCACACAGGAGATTGGCCGGCTGGCCCCGCCCCCGATTGGGGTGGAGGGTGCCGATCGGGGGTGGAGCCAGCCAGGGGGAGGGGCTGCAGGCCACTAGCCAGCTGGCCTCACCCCTGGTGGAACTCCCAGTCAAACTTTCTGTTGAGGGGACAATTTGCATATTAGCCTCTTATTATATAGGATATTTAGTAGATACCCAGTCTGTCGAGGGAGTGGTTGCAAAGGGGTGAATGAGAGAGACAAGGGCTGATAAAGCTTCTTTACTCATGTGTCTGGGTAGCACTGATTCCCCGCTTTGGCCTGGAGCAAATATATCATGTAATTTCTGGGAGTTTGGTATGCTTATTTTCATGCACTAGCTTGGCTGTACTTCGGTTAAAAAAAAAAAAAAGCCTGAAACTTGATTTCCTCCTGGGGACAGTATGAGTAAATCAATTATTTCACACGTGTATAAGGCCATGTATTCTGCGTGCAAAACTCTGAATTTTTTTCAGAAGATATTTTAAAATAATTATGTTAACTATCATTTTGAAATAGTTGGCAAACTGAAGGGCCATAATGTGAAAGTGATTGCATATTTGATCAGGTGTCACTATACAATTGCCAGTTTTTATTCTTACCTAGTTCAGGTTTTCATTTCTTTTCATAAGGGCCTTTTTAATTGTAAGTCTCCCCAAATGCACACATATGGATACACTCCCATTTAGTTCCTTCTTAATCTAAGATCATCCAGGTTTCCATTATGCAGATTAATTCAGGCATATTTGCTGGTATTTTTAAATTAACAAAAGCCAATGACAAAAGGGCCATCTTTAACATGCAGACAACCAAAGGGAAATGTTTCATTCAGTCTTCTGAAAGAGTTACTTGTGTCCAGCACAAAAGTTAAAATGGAAGTCCTTCTATCCATTCACAATTTGAATTTTTTCCCTTCTGTCTTTTACTTTGGCCCCTTGAAACTACCAGGAAAAAACAGTATATAACACTAATGACTATTTCAGAAAGAAAATAATCATTGCTTTATAATAATTGAATGCAGTATGTAAATACTGCTTTGGAAGGTCTAGATTCTTCTAATTGATAAAAAAAAATTAGTATGGAAATGAACATCAAAGCAATAACCATGTACACCTGGTCCTCTTGTCTCTAACCTTCTCATCCTTTGCTCCACAGGGCAACCCTGGTGAGGAAGGTGTTGACGGCTTGGATGGAGAACAGGTACAGAAAGTTTCTCATTCTATGTTCCTCCCTCTATGAGTTTGCATTTGTACCTTCTATTTAAACATTTCACAATTAGTCTAGAAAAAATTTTTAAAAATGTGTTTTTTATTGATTTTAGAGAGAGAGGAAGGAAGAGGGAGAGAGAGAGAGATAGAAACATCAATGATGAGAGAGAATCATTGATCGGCTGCCTCCTGCATGCCCCACATAGGGGGATTGAGCCCACAACCCGGGCATGACCCTGACTGGGAATCGAACCAGTGACCTCTTGGTGCATAGGACGATGCTCAATCCACTGAGCCACACCGTCTGGGCAGTCTAGAAACTTTTAACATGTATGCTCAACAATGTCTAAAGTTAATTTATATATTTGCCCTTATCTTCAAAATAGAAGGACCTTAGAAACATAGCTCTAACTAGCTGCCTCCTGTATTACATGTTATTGCCCAGTATTTTTTGTTAAATTCTACTAACTCGACACTTTAATTATTGTGTTATTTAGTCAATGCTCATCTAGCTTTACCCTCATATTTACTGCTATTATTGATGCCTTCAAAAGAACATGAAAAGGTCATGTTTCTTTTGTCTATGGCAGGACTTTTAAAAGAATTTCCTTTAATGAAGTTCATAAACTCCTTTGTTTTTTGATTTTTTCTGAAAACTCTTTATTTTATCTTTTTTTTCCTTGAAGGACAATTCTTGGGTAAACATTTTTCCCCCAGCACTTTGAAATGTGATTTCATAGTTTTCTGGCTTGTGTTTCTCTGTCTTTCGTTATTACTGTTAAGACGTTATCCATCAAACTAATTGTTCCTTGGTCAGCAATCTTAAAAAAATGTATATCAGGCTGCTTTAATATTTCCCCTTTGTTCCTAGTGTTCTGCAGTTTCAATATGATGTGCAGGTGTGGTTTCATTTTTATTTATCTGCTTGGGACTTATTAGGCTTTTGAATCTGAGCATTTGTGCTTTCTATGTTTTAGAAAATCCTTAGCAAATAAGCCTTTACATTTTTTTATCTTTTAAATTTTCTCTATTATCTCTTTATGGAAGTCTAATTAAAAATTTGTGAGACTTTCTCATTCTATACTCAATGTCTTTTAACCTCTCCTTCATGTTTCCTATTTCTTTGTCTTTCTGTGCTACATTCTGAATAATTTCTTTAGTTTCTAATTCCACTAATCCTTATGTCACTTTGTTTAATATACCTTTTCACCTGTCAATTAGATTTTTAATCTCAATTATTCCAATTTTCACTTCAAAAAGTTCTATTTGATTCTTTCTCAGATCTGCTTGTTTTTTTTTTAAATAGTTGCTTGTTTTCTTTTAAAAAACCAAATTCTTTTCTTATTTAATTTTTTAATCTACTTATTTTATATTCTGTTTATGATGAGTCCAATATCTACAGTCATTGCAAGTCTGATTTTGTTGTCTGTTGTTTCTGCTGGTCCCCCTATCCTGGTGTCTCCTACATGTATGTTGTGACTTTTGACTTAAACTTAATTTTAATTGAATTTTTAATTGATCTCTGAGGAGTTATTAAGGCCTGAGCTCTGAAGGTTGTTTGCTTCTGCCATGTCTTTGGTAGCACCACCTCCTAGGACCACTTTAAAATAAATGATCAGCTTGTGGTTTTTCACACTCACACTGAGTGGTCAGAAGTCCTTACAACAGCCAATGGCTATTACTTCTGTTGATTCCTGCTTTCTCTTCATTCTGAACTCTAAGGATTTCTCTCTTTCTCCCTCTCTTTTTTTCTAAATCAGCTCATAAATGTATGTAAAAGATTTTAAAATTTGTTCCCTGTAATTTTAGATTGCTTTCCAAAGGGCCAGGATTGTTCAGGGCTTCTAGTCTGTCCCATATTCAGAAATAGAATGGTAAATAAACTTTCTACCATTGGCTAGAATGTGAAACTATGTGAAAAACATTTCTGATGTGACTAATGTAACAAAGATTCTTTGCATATTTATTTATTTAGGGTAATCGTGGAATCCCAGGATCATCTGGAGAAAAAGGAAATCGGGGAAATCGGGTAAACTATGAGGATATTTGTCTCAAGTTTCTACTGGCTAAACTGACCTTTACAGTTTATTTTTAAGTTTTGGGAAAGAATCATCTAGTGGGTTAAATACTAGGTAGGGAGTTAGAGGGCAATAAGTATTAGATGACTATTTGGAACCTATAACTTAAGGCCTGAATGTGCTGTTAGCGAAATGAGCAATGTAAACCAAGTTACTTAGTTGTTTTGTTTGTTTGTTTGTTTTTGTATCAGAACCATAATTGTCATTCCTGATCTCACTAGCTTTTATGTTTCCCTGTTGCCAATGATTTGGTCTTATATCCAAGGCCTTTCAACAACAGTCTTCATTAATCTTGGTAAAGAAATGTCCTTCTTAGGATTAAGAAGTACAAATTGACAATAATAAAATAGTCACAGAGATGTAAAGTACAGTGTAGGGAATATAGTCAAAAATATTGTAACAACTATATAGTGTCAGGTGGACACTAGACTTATCAGGGTGATCACTTTGTAAGTTACGTAAATATCTAATCATTACGTTGTATACCTGAAACCAATATAATGTTGTATGTTGATTGTAATTAAAAAATAATAAAAAGGAATCCTTCCCAAATTACACTACTCATTGTCCCCTGAAGTTCCTGTATGCAGGCCCACCTCTGTGTCTTGGCTCATGCTAGGTACCCCATCCTGGAATGTCTTTTCTCTGCCTCCATCCTCAGTACTTATTTGATTATCACTTTTTCTTCAATTTCCAGCTCCTGCCATTCCTCCTCATGATGCCCTCATTGACCATGTTAGTCTACAGAGATCTCCCCCTTCTCTATATTCTTCCAATGTACATTATTTGTACTATCTGCTTAACAGTGACTATACCCTGCCTCATGCTGATATTTGTATTTCTATGTAAGAGAAGGCGTATGTACTAAATGCTCCCTTCCTGTGCCCATGGCAGACATTACTAATTAATTATAGAATACAGCCTGAAGGATCCACCTCAACATGATACTAAAAACAGCTTCTGTTGCTTGATTGAATTAGATAAGGGGGAAGACATTTATTTACTTATGTTTTTTGGTATCCCACATGGAATTAGACTTAACTGAAAGGCAATGGATTGATTTCCTGATAAATGAAACAGGAACTCACAAGAAATGGCTCCTATTGAGGTTTAATTTCCAACCTGCAGTTTGTCAATCAGATTTTGGAGAAGGTGGAGGACACCACACTTTCTTCAACACTGGAAAGCCTTTAGTTTTCATTGAATTTAATGGAATTCAATAAACTTCAAGTATTTTCTATCTGTAGGGCATTTTGCTAGACACAGATTAGAGTTCAAAGGTAAATAAGTCATGATTATGACCAACAAAGAGCTTATTAACTGGTACAGGAGATAAGATGTTTGCAGGAGGAACTACAATACAAGATAGGATAAAATAAAGGCTGCAAGAATGGTGCAAATAAAGAATGAATGGGAGCACAGTGACTTGGAGAGGAATCTAAAATAGAGTGCTGTTTCTTCATCTAACCAATCATCAAGATTTGAGCATCTATTGTAATTTAGGCATGACTGTAGAATGGGGAGCATTCCGTATCTCAGAATTGACCTCTATGGGGGAGAGATAGTTAATGAAATAATTATAGAAATAGATATAAGATTACTGGTGAGATAAATGCATGAAGGAGAGATAAATGACAGGGGATCTGATCCAGCCTGTGTAGTCAGGAAGGCTTCTTGGAGGGAGCAAAGATGGAATGAAATTTAAAGGATGAGTAACAACCAGATGATTAGGGGGAGGAAAGGGGACAAGGGACCAACCTTCTATTCTTAGGTCTGTGGCATTTGAGAATGGTGTTGAAGGGTGGAGAGGACTCTGGCATTCCAGGACACACAGGAAATCAAGATTAAAAAACATGTATATTTTTATTGATTTCAGAGAGGAAGAGAGAGGGAGAGAGAGATAGAAACATCAATGATAAGAGAGAATCATTGATCATCTGCCTCCTTCAGAATCGGGGATCTAGCCAGCAACCCCAGGCATATGCCTTGACCCGGAATCAAATAGTGGCCTTCTGGTTTATAGGTCGATGCTCAACCACTGAGCAACCAGCCAGGCTCAAAACATTTTTTAACCCAAGAGCTTTATGAGAGAGACACCCACTGTATTTCAGATGAAGAAAAAGGAGAGGCTTAGTGTTAGAATAACTCAGAGTGGGTTAGGACAAACAAGGATTCTAATTTAACAGGAGTGGAAGGTGAGATAAAAAAGTATAAAGAGTGGGAGGAATGTCTGGAGTCCATGTCCTGCCATGTTTAGGGGTTTTGTTTTTTGCTACGGCATAATCATGCTATTGAAAGTTTCTAGGCAGGGAAGAATGTTCAAAGCTACAGGCTTGGAAGATCACTCTGGAAGCCAGTGTCTGGGTCAGAAAAAGGAAGAACTAGAAGTTGTACAAATCATAATAGGAACTATATGAACCATATGGCTCTGTACCTGGCATTTTAATGTATCATTCTATTTAATCTCTGTAACAACCCTATAAGATAGGTATGTCTGTTTTACAAGTGAGAACATTGTCTTAGAGAAGTCAAAGAAATCTGCCCACCTAGTAAATTAAGCAGAAGAATAAGAATTTAGAATGAACTCACTTCCTTTTCTCGTACAGGCCAGGATAGAGGGAAGGAAGGGTCTCAGGTCATTATGAGGTAGCTTTCGTAGGCCCCTAGAGAGTATTCCATTTCTCAGGTGTCCCACTTCCTTATTTTCAGAGTGTGATGTATACTCTCCAGAACCAGGCACGTAACAACATCTGAGGAAGGTTCTGTGGCTCTGTGGGAACTACTACACAGATATGGTACCACGAATGGCAGGTTTAAGAGAAATAATAACTTGTTTATCATGTCATAGTCTTAAGGCAAGTTGCTTTGCCTCTCTGGTCCCCTGACTACAGCAGTTAGGAGCTCTGGAAATACTTTCCTCTCTTTTCTCTGTTTTTTTTTTTTTTCCCCACAAGATCTTGCTCTGCTGATGCTGCCCATGTTTGTGGTAGAGAAATCCTTCTTGTTTTTCTTACTGTGTTCCTGTGTGGGAGCATCACAGAGGAGTGGGAAGAGCGAGGGATTTGGTAACAGGGAGACCGGGTTCCACTTCCCTAAGCCTCAGTTCGTGAGCTGTGAAGGTTAAATGAGCTAATGCTCACTTAGTGTCAAGCATATCACAGATTTCTAATAAAAGTATGTTCTTTTCTGTGTCTCAACCTCACCTCTTCGGCAGTGAGTGCCTTAAAGTTCAAGCACTCAATTGCTCTTTTAATTTGACTCTCATTTCCCCCTTTTCTTTTTTTTAAGTGATAGATGATTTAAAAAGTGACACTTTTTTTTTTTTTTCGTTGTGATTTAAGGGCTTGACAGGACCACCTGGCCAGCCTGGAGAGCATGGAGAGCCTGGATTAAGGGGAGAACCTGTGAGTGGTGTCTGAGGGATTTCTGCTGCTTTAATCCCAGGATTTGTAAACTGTTTGAACACAAAGGCAGAGAACAATTAATTATTCCCAAATGAGTCATCATTCAGCCTATGTTGGTATAGTAAAAAAAATGAGATTGGAGTTCCATCTTATAGAACTTTTTGGGTTCTTACAGAGTTTGGAATTTTAATTGCATTGCATATTTGGGATTATTGAGTCAGTCTTAGATAATCAAAAGGTCTACTTTGAACAGACCACCCAACCTCAGAGGGAAGAGATCAACCAAAAGACTTGTATGCATGCATATAAGCATAACCCATGGACACAGACAGTAGGAGGGTGACAGCATGTGCTGTGGGTGTGGGTGGGAACGGCTGGGAGAGGTCAATGGGGAAAAAAGGAGACATATGTAATACTACATGTAATACTTTAAACAATAAGGAATTTAAATAAAAATAAAAAGGTCTACTTTGGAGCCTTTCTTCTTTTTAAAAAAGATCATGCTTCCTATATTTTCGCCTGTCTTTCCTATCCATTTGAGGTAAGCAATCTTCTGTTTTCTCAGGGGGATCCCGGAATTGATAGTTACATCCAGGGCCCTAAGGGAGAAAAAGGAAGGCGTGGACATCAGGTAAGTCTCTGTTTGCTTGGGGATACCGGTACACATGGAAAAGGATCCTAGCTGGTGCAGAAGACTTGGCATTCTGGTTGGATCAACATAAAAAAATCAGTGAGCAAACCTGTGGAACTCCATTGTCAGAGACAGAAGCTCTGAATGTTAATCCCCACTAATATCCTTATCCTTGCATCCTTGTCTCATAGGTGTGTGTGTGTGTGTGTGTGTGTGTGTGTGTGTGTGTGTGTGTAAATCTCATCTCCTACAGCACTAGTAATACATATTGCTTTACTTCTTTTGTCCTTGGTTTCTTCATATCCAAAATGAAAGCATCGGACTCAGTGATCCCCGAGATCTTTCCAGTTTTAAAATCCTCCTCTTTTATAACGATGTCTTGATTTAAAAGATGCTCAAGGTCATTACACTGCTGGCTTGCTTTCCATCTCTGCCAGTGTTGATGGATGTGAATTGCATACTAGCCTTTTTTAAAGATAGGCCCTTTGTTTAGTTCCAAAGACTAGCAGCGTTGTGACAGAAGACATCACCGAAGGAAAAAGACTCGTTAACTCGACAGACGCTAACTTGTCAGAAGCCATTTTTAGATTTTTATGTGCCAGACATTAAAATGCATGACTGAAAAATGACTAAAATAACCCAAGTGTCTCAGACCTCACATCTCATCATTCTCAATATCCAGGAATGAGGTCTGCATACCAGCATGTTTACAACTGCAGAGCAACCTCTGTTTGCTTTCAACTCCAATTTGTATCCTTTGACAAAACCTTAGGACATCAGTTCTCTTTCCTGGATTGTGACTAGTTCACATGCATTTTATATAGGTCCAGGTCCTGAATGAAATCCAGTTGGTAACAAGATTATTATCATGTGAGAAAAGTGTCAGATTTGCTGCAAGATTATCTCATTCTGTTGTCAATTAGTTATTTTGGATAAACTTCACTGAGAATGTTTTCTTTGGTGAGTTGAGCTTAGAGGGCCCTGTGACCATCCTCCTATCTAATAAAAGAGTAATATGCAAATTGACCATCACTCCAACACACAAGATGGCTGCTCCCATGTGGTCAAAGATGGCTGCCTCCATGTGGACACAAGATGGCCGCCACAAGATGGCCAGCAGGGAAGGGCAGTTGGGAGCGATCAAGCCTGCAAGGGAGGGCAGTTAGTGGTGACCAGGTCGGCAGAGGAGGGAAGTTGGGGGCAACCAGGCTTGCAGGGAAGGGCAGTTGTGGGGGGGACCCAGGCCTGCAGGGGAGAGCAGTTGAGGTGACCAAGCCTACAGGGGAGGGCAGTTGGGGGGGACCAGGCCTGCAGGGGAGGGCAGTTAGGGGCAATCAGGCTAGCAGGGAAGAGGTTAGGCATCAATCAGGCTGGCAGGGGAGTGGTTAGGGGGTGATCAGGCTGGCAGGCAGAAGCAGTTAGGGGCAATCAGGAAGGCAAGCAGGCGAGCAGTTGGGAGCCAGCAGTCCTGGATTGTGAGAGGGATGTCCGACTGCCCATTTAGGCCCGATCCTACCAGAATCGGGCCTAAACAGGCAGTCAGACATCCCTTGAGGGGTCCCAGATTGGAGAGGGTGTAGGCTGTGCTGAGGGACACACAACCCCCGTGCACGAATTTTGTGCACTGGGCCTCTAGTCCACTCAATAATAATAACCTATTCAGCTATGGGACTAGAGCTAAGAGAATAGCAGAAATCCTTAAATCATCTGGGCTCAGTTTCATCATATGCAAGGTGGGCTGATTAGAGAAGCCATTTCAAAGTTTCCATCTATTAGTGGTTATCATGAGGAGAAAGGTCACGGTCCATGTGTAAATTGAGCTTTGGTTCCATGACTTGCTCATGGTTTTACAACTGGGAAGGAACTCAATCTAGATAGCCATGGGAGGATCCTCGTGCTCACAGCTTTCAGAGGTCCTAAGGCTTAACCTTGAACTTCAGATCCCTGAATTGTGCATGAAAACAAAGATTATAACTCTCTGAAGCAGTGCCATGCTATTTTGCATTTGTGTTTGCCATGGTTTCTTTTCCGCATGATGAGCTTAAAGAAGGGTGCTCTAAGAATTTAGAAGATCGCCCTCTAGGGGGCACTCTTTCACTACTATTTGTTTGAGTCCAACGGAGAAGGGCAGCTTAGATGTTGCAATTCGTATGGAGAAGGTACCCTGATGAAGCAGTCTTTCAAACCAAATTGAGAAATCTAGTATTGGGGAAGTACAAAAAAACAAAACAAAACCCCACAAAAAAACAGTCATGCTTCAGCACTTCTGGGGAGAATGAAAACTGGTACACATGGAAAAGGATACTAGCTGGTGCAGAAGACTTGACAATAGAACCTTTTTGGGAGGCAATCAGGTGTAACACACCTCAGTCAGGACTGCTGATTTTTGACAAAACCTTAGGACATTTATGTTTTTGAATAGACAAGTGACAGAAAACCAGACTGGCAGTGTTTAGCTAATAGGCATGCTTGATAACCCAGGGAAAAGTGATTCCAGGTTTGGTACATGAGCTCAGTGATGCCATCAAAACCCAGTGTTGTCATCAGGGAGTCAGGCCCTTTCTTTCCACAGTGCCATCCACAGGGTGGTCCGTGGCCTTGGCAGCCCAAGAATTTTACCTTCACCTTTACATACAATGCCAGGGGGAAAGGGGCTTTCCTTTCATCAGGGTACTCCCAGCAACCTTCTCTTTTTAGTTCATTTAGTTCATTGACTGGGTCCTTGCTCCCCATCTGCCCTTGCCTGTTTTTTTTTTGTTTGTTTGTTTTTTTTTCCAAATTTTTATTAAGGTATTATATGTGTACATATCTTACCATTGCCCCCCCCCACCCCACTCCCATACATGCCCTCCCCCCGCAATGTTTTGCATCTGTTGGTTACTCTTATATGCATGCATACAAGTCCTTCAGTTGATCTCTTATTTCCCCCACCTCTCCCTAACCTTACCGCTGTAATTAGACAGTCTGTTTGATGCGTTACTGCCTCTGTAACTATCTTTTGGTTCATCAGTTTATAATGTTTTTCATTATCACCAAATGAGTGAGATCATGTGGTATTTTTCTTTCATTGACTGGCTTATTTCACTTAGCATAATGTTCTCTAATTCCATCCAGGTGCCTACAAATGGTAGTAATTCCTTCTTTTTTATGGCAGCATAGTATTCCATTGTGTAGATGTACCATAGTTTTCTGATCCAGTCATCTGCTGACGGGCACCTAGGCTGTTTCCACATCTTAGCTATTGTAAATTGTGCTGCTATGAACATAGGGGTGCATATATCCTTTCTGATTGGTGTTTCTGGTTTCTTAGGATATATTCCTAGGAGTGGGATTACTGGGTCAAATGGGAGTTCCATTTTCAGTTTTTTGAGGAAACTCCATACTGTTCTCCACAGTGGCTGCACCAGTCTGCATTCCCACCAGCAGTGCACAAGGGTTCCTTTTTCTCCGCATTCTCGCCAACACTTGTCGCTTGTTGATTTGTTGATGATAGCCATTCTGATAGGTGTGAGATGGTATCGCATTGTTGTTTTGATTTGCATTTCTCGGATAATTAGTGACTTTGAGCATGTTTTCATGTATCTCTTGGCCTTCCTTCTGTCTTCTTTTGAAAAGATTCTATTTAGGTCTGTTGCCCATTTTTTTATTGGATCATTTATCTTCCTTTTATTAAGTTGTATAAGTTGCCTGTAGATGTTGGAAATTAAACCTTTATCAGTGATACCATTTGCAAATATGTTCTCCCATGCAGTGGGGTTACCCTTGCCTGTTTTAAGAAAGCAAGTCTCTGACAAAGGAAATTGCCATGATTGGCTTAGACCTGTCATAATTTGTCCCTTGGAGCTGGCCACGTTATTGCCATAAACAAAACTGAGATTTTCTTAGCAAGGAAGAAAGGGAAGGGAGTGTTATGTAGCCACCAACCATGTCTGCCAGGGCTTAAGACGTGTATGTTCTTTCATAACCAAGCAAAAAAAATGGAGGTTTGGCCGTCTCAACGAAAGCCGAATTCCTGAGGCAGGTGCTGGTGCAAAAGGAAACAGGCTTTATTTGGGAGCCACAGGACCTGAGAGAATGGTGAACTCACGTCTCAACGACCAATCGCATCACCCTTGCCTCAAAGATCATCCCTCTTCCTGCTCAAGCCCAAGGTTCTTATAGGGAGAGGAAGGGGAGGGCATTTTTTCTATCCAATTATCTTGCTAGCTTTTGGCAGGCTCAGGCCCTCTCCATTCATATTTCTAGCTTTTGACATGCTGGTGTAAGAACCTCTCTCTGCTGCCAGCTTGGCCAATGGGGGAAAACTCCCTGGTGTTCTGTCTAGGGTAACACTTTGATCCAGTATTTCCAGTTCTAGAAGTTCATCCAGAAGTTAATCATGAATCAATATAAAGATTCAGCTCCATAGATGATCAATGTAGTGATTTTTAATCACTATAATGCTTAAATGTCCAATGATAAGAGATATTTTATATAAACAATGGCAAATCCACATAATAGAATGTTACTAAGCCATGAAAAATAATTTAGAAGACTATTTCATAACAAGTAAAACATTCATGATGTAATATTAAGTGAAAAAAAAGACAGATTATAAAACTCTGTATTCAACAAGAATCCTAATTGGTTGAATATATCTGTATCTATTTTCCTGGAGGGATAAACACCCAGAAATTACTTACTTCTTTTTCTTATTATCTGAATTGTTGAAGATTCTATGCTGAGCCTGTATAACTTTTACCCAACTTCTATTTAGAAAAAATTTAAATCTATAGAAAAACTTGTAGTTGCAAGTATAATAGTACAACGAACACCAATTGTTATATATACATGTTTTGCTGAGCCATTTGAGGATTAATTGAAGGTATCATGACATTTGCTTTTACATATTCAATAAATATTCTTCAAAAACAAAGACATTCTCCTATTTAGGCACAATGCAATCATCACACTCAAGAAGTTTAATATTGATGCAAAGTTATTTCTGTTTTACAGACCATATTCAGATTTTCACACTTGTACCAATAGTGCCCTCTATTGCTATTTTTACTGTTGTTGTTCTGGGTTCCAATTAAGGATGTAGTTGTCTTGCCTCCCTTGTCTCCTTTAATCACAACTGTTGTCGAGTTATTTGTCTGTTTACATGACGTTGACATTCCAGAACAGCTATTTTGTTAAACATCTCTCAATTAGGATTTGTTTGAGTATTTCCTTCTGACTAGATTCAGGTTAAACATTTTTGGCAGGAGATTAAGAAGTGCTGGTTCCCTTCTCACCAGGAGGGGCACTGTCAGTCTGTCCCATTACTGATACATTGATTTGGTCACTTGATTATGATGGTATTCACCAGTTTAATCTATTGTGAACATATTTCCCCCCCCTCTTTTGAATGATTGAGTAATCTGAGCAAGAATAGTCTGAGACTGTACATGTTTTGTTTCCCAAATTCTTTTATCTAATGGTTCCTGCATGAGCCCAAATAATTCCTTCATTATGTTGGCCGCAAAACAAACAAACAAGCAAAAAACCTGTTTACTATTAAAATGAGAAAATGATAAACATTTTAAGAAAGAACCTTTATTAAATCTAGACCAATTGTGAGAGGGCTATATCTAAAACCTTCTCTATGATATGAACTACTTAATTTAAAAAATTCCCGTTGAATTTTTTTTATCTCAAGAAAAATGATTTTAAATATAATAATGTTACATGTAATAAACACCAATTATTCAAGAAAAACAACCTTAAATATAATAATATTACATGCAATAAACATTAATATTTCAAAAGAAAAAGGATTTTAAGTATAATAATTTTACCAAAACTGTGCTAACATAGTATGATATCACAAAAGTTGTAGGAAATATGAAAAATCTGCAAAATAACACAACAGATATTTCTGGATACAGAAAAATAAAATGTAGAGGACAAACTAAATAGTTCCAGTTACCAAGAAAATAATCACTTTCTGAACTTTTCTAACTTTTTTGATGGCAAAGTTGCTCCCCTTGAGAGAGTCAGATGAGGATCTCATGGGCTTGTAATGTAAGAAAATGAGGAATCATCATTTTATCCTTCTTTATATTTGGGATAAATTATTCTTTCACAGAATTTAGCATATTTGAAAAGAACATTGTAGCACAATTTTCTACTTTATAAACTTTTGATAAAGATAATTTTTAATTGTTGCATACTATTTCAATAATCATTTCTACCATAATTTTTTTGTCAACATTTCTACCATAATTTAATTAACACTTCTTTCACATTGTGGTATAAATTATTTCATAAATTAATTTATTATAAATGACAGAAGAACACTGCACAAATGTTTTTTGTTTCTGCATTTCACATTCCTTCCCAATTTACGAATTCTTATTGAGTTAGCATGCGACTTCACTGAATAATAGTCTAATATATCCCTATTTGGGATCATGTGGTTTCCATTTTTCCTGAAAGATGAACTCATTCTTTCTCTGGACACCGCATATTTTCCCACTTCTGACCTTAAAGAAGTTGAGAGCACTAGACAGTTTGCTCATTGTGACTGTGTGTAACCTCTCCCTCCATCATCATCTGTATGTATTGATCACTCCACCTACGCAGAGACACACTTCTTCTACCTTCTGTTTCTGTCTGCCACTCTGTACCCTATAGGATGCAGGTAGAAAGGGAAGTGCTAGTATTTTTCAAATATTAAGCACTAGTAGCCCTGCGCATGAATCCGTGCGCCAGTAGCTCTCTGCGGAGCCTGGCCGCTCTGTGCCCACTGCCCAGAGGCCCTCCGTGGCCGGGGTGGAATGCTTGCCTTGTCACCACGGTGACGAAGCAAGCATTCTGCCAGGCTGTTCACACTGCCCGTTCTCAGCGGCTGCCCCCCTGGGACTGGGGGACTCCAGCAGGGCTGAGAGGACTGGGTGTCGCCATCTTGTGGCTATGGGCACTGCCATATTTGTGAAGGAGTGATGGTTAATTTGCATATTACCCTTTTATTAGATAGGATGGCTTGCTGGAGAATATGTATGAGTACTGTCTCAACATGGTGAACCCTGAGGAGTTGTCAAATGAACAATCTTTGGGGAAAGATGCCTATAACATGAATATTTTAAAGCACCAGAAGTAAGACAGCATTCTAAAGGAGTGTTGACCAATAGAACTTTCTGAGATCATATATATATCTGTGCTGTCCACTAGGGTAGCCGCTAGTCACATGGAGTTACTTAACATGTGAAATGTGCCTAGTGTAACTGAGGAACTAAAATTTAAATTAAATTTAAACTTAATAGCCACATGTGGCTACTGGCTTCTGTATTGGACAGCCCATGTCTAGAGAATAAATGAAAAAGTATACAGATATCTATACTAATCTTCCCTTTACTTTTACTTTTCAGGGAAGTTCTGGTTATGATGGCCCTCAGGGGGAAACCGGAAATGTTGGTCCTCAGGTAGGTATAACTGCTCATGGGATGTACTTCACATGCTTCTGTGGAAGAGAGTGTTGTGGAGCGAACACGAGTGAATGACCACTGGAGTCCAGACCAAATTAAAATTTAGGAAGCCTTTATTAGCCGGCCGGTGACTCCTCTCTCTCCATGCAGGGAGTCCAGAGAGCAGCCCCGACCCTTTGTGCAGGACCACTTTTAAGCACATTAGCCACATCCTGTTTTTGCAGAACAAGTAACCCAAGACAAAACAGTTTTTCCTAAGCAACATCAGGATCATGCCATTGACGACCATGTTATTTACAGGGTCATCCTGTTCTTCAGAAAGCTGACAGTGATCTATGAAAGAAGGCCTACATGCTGGGAAGGGGCCGTGAGACCGTATCTCAAGGCCTGGCCTGGTGTCAGCACTGACAACTCTATCTGGGACATAGTCCACGGCCTCTCTGGAATGGGCAAAAATTCCCACTCTCCAACAGAGAGCAGATGGCTGGGGTGAAAATTGGCTGTTTTCTTCTCTAAGATCTTCATTTCTATTCTTAGGGGTCAAGAGGAAGACAAGGTCTGCCAGGATTGAAGGTCAGTGCATTCTGGAAGAATTGCTTCTTGTTCCATACCTATGGCATGTTAAGTAGTTCTGTCTGAGGTCAAGGGGAGTGCTGGTTGGGCTGTCTGAGGCTGCATGAGGATCTCTGGGAAATTTCCATGGGGACCTTTTCCATGGAGACAGGAAAGTTTATATGGTTCCTCTCTGCTCCCTCTAGCTTGCTATAATATTTCATTTAGATTGAAAATAAGCTGATACCTTAGAGAATAGCTTTTACCTCTGATTTTTCCATTTAAAGAAGACTTCCTATGAATGTATAAGGGGATCTCATAGTCACAAACTAAAGGGAAAAAATTGAGTTTTACTATTTCCAAAGGGGAAATGATGTGATTTGAGGGTGGGATGCGGGGATATCCGTGGAAATTGTATTGTACTAAGCATTTATCTAGCACCAGTCACTGTGTTAGACCTTTATTTATATTATCTCATGTAAACCTTTCTAAAGCCCTAGGAGTTATAAGCATCTTACTTTTTATAGAGAGGAAATAATATGTAGGTTTAGCAAAGTAATATGTCAGAGGCCACACATATTACTATACTAATAGTTGGTGGAGATAGGATTCGAAACCAAATATCAGAATGCTCTTGGAAATAAGAGTTAAGGTTATTGTGTCGATTTACCTCTAACATAGTCTTGTCATACTATTCTGGCATTTTTGTTTCTAGTATTCTCATGTTTCTAGTATTCTCATGGAGAAGTCAGAAATTGACTTATGTCACCTGTGAGCCTGGGAATGGTGAATGTGTGTGTGTGTGTGTGTGTGTGTGTGTGTGTGTGAGAGAGAGAGAGAGAGAGAGAGAGAGAGAGAGAGAGAGAGAGAGAGAGAGAGAGAATGTGTGGTGTCTGTAGGGTAAGGACATAGGTAATGGGACTCATATGTCTGTAAACCAAAAATGTTGAAAAAGCATGGATACTGATAAATCCCAAGTCTTAAAAAATCCAAACAAGTTTTGTTGATACCAACTAAAATATTATTTCTTTTAAACAATGTTTAGGATTTGAAATAAATTCTTAGATAATCTTTGTGCTATTAGTTAAATCTTAACAGTTATAAATTAAATAATGTCTTGAAATATAATTTTATCCCATTGTTTTTATCGCCAAAAAGACAGAAAGAGACTGTAATAGACTAAGCTATATTTTTGGAGAAAATTTAGTGGCTCGAGGCACGAATTTCCTGCTCTTGAATTATTTAATTTTTTTATGATGCTATGTGTAGTTTACCTAAATCCCTGAACAGTGGGTCCTCTACTCAGTTGGGTCTTGCTTATTTTTGATTTTCTACATCACTCCATCTCCTATGTCTTCCTTTTTTATTTAATTTAAATCAGAGCCAAGCCTGTGCCTAACTTTAAAGTCAACTTGCACTCTCAAGCTTATAATGGAAACCATTTCTCTGCTCATTCTTCCCCCTTGTTCCTGACTCACAGATCTTCAGGAGCACTCACTTTCATATCTTTGGATTTTTCCTTCCAGTATTTTTGCCTTCTTTTTTCTAAGTGATGTGTTTACTTTGCTATTTCTTGATTTTCAGTTTTGGATGTTTTTCTATTGATTGATTTCTTTCTTTCATTTTATCCTTTGTTGACTGGAATTTAGACCTTAATTTACACAGTATGTTCCTGAATCAGAATATGTTCCCCTTCAGGTTCTTACTGTGGATTCATTTGTGGTATATTTTATCGTATTTTTCATAGCTAGACCCTGACCAAGACTTCTCTAAGCTCTTGAAGCTTTTTATACTCAAGAGTAAAGAAAATTTTGTTTTTCTAACCCCCTTTCTCTAGTTCTCTGAACTTAAATAAATGTACTATTATGATAAATTTATTGTAAAATAGATACATTGGGTTTTCAGTGTATGGCAGATTCTTGTTCAGGCTGCCCTTTAGGTTATAATGTATTGTGGACCTCTGATTTCTTGTTGATGGAATCTACTGAAGAGTTTTGCCTCCACTTTTATGTGGTAAACCTTGCTTGATACAAGATTAATTCTATAAGGCAATTTCTTGAGTTTTAAGCAGTGCAGTAGGAAGAACTATTTCATTTTTCTCTGATAATTAAGTATTGGCTTTTCTTTCTTCCTTTCTTTCTTTCTTTTATAAATCCCACGTCACCTTTTCCACCATCTCCCTACCCTCCATCCCTCTGGCAACCATCAATTTGTTCTCTATATCTATGGGTCTGTTTCTGTTTTATTTTGTTTGATTTCCTACTGTGAAGGATAAAGATTTTTCTTAACCTGTCTCCTTCTTTATACACTTTCTCCCAACTTATCCTTGCAATAAACTTCTTTTCTCTAATTTTGATCAATTCAGTCATTGTTCATATAATGACTAGGTCAATATTTACAGCTATATAACTTGTGTTTCCCGAGTCACCCTTTCTCCCCATTTGCTTTGTGTTCTATGAGCATTTTACTAGTTCATCATAAAGCTCTTTCACAAAACTGACAACCTCCCAAGATATTCAAACATGGGAGGTTTCTTTTTCTGGGATTGCTTCTTGCTGGGCCATCTGTCCTCCTGCTTTCATCAGGACTGATTGCTCTCGGGGCCTCTGTACTGTTTTCTTATTGGGACATTTTTGAACAGCAACCTCTCATTTTGGAAGCAGAGAAAAATGTGTGCAAACTGCTGTCTCTAATGGGAAGCTGCTCCCTTTAATACATTATAATCTTTATGAATATTGTTTGCTCTTTTTCCTATGGAAGCTTTGATTAAAAAAAAAAGAGAGAGAGATACTTGTAAACTCCAGGGTTAATATGTTTATTCAACATGTCAATAGTTTGCTAGATAACCAATGTTGGAGCATTGGTCAAGTAGACTCATTTAAGTTTTGAGACTGTAAGTTGCTTAAGATCAGCCAATACTATTGGAAGAACATAGCTTATAGAAGCACCGAACTCTAAATTACAACATTCCCTGGGCTTTGGGAAAATATGGCTTATTACTGTCTATGAAATTAGACATTCTGGCTTTTGCAAGATGCCTAATAAAATGGAATTCTAAATGAGATTTTATTTATGGAAAATATTATATTTTGGCAATAAGGGAAAACCTTAATTTGTTAAATATGATAAAATTAAAAATATCATTAATTTTTTAAATGTTCAAAAACCTACCACCCTCCTGCAATTATTTTCATGTTTCTGTTTCCTTTATTTGCATAAATAATAAGGGGGCTATTATAATGTACATACTATTTTATATTCTGCTTTTCTATGTTTCCAAATCTTTCTATTATCATTTTAATACATTATATCTTACTCTGTTAAAGAAAGATGATTTACTAAGCTATCAGGTGATTTCTATCTTGTTACATATCATCAGTGATGTAAAGAAAAACTGTATTTTAGGTTTTTTGTTTTGTTCTTGCTTTTGCTTTGCTGAAATGATTTCTTAATATAAATATATGGGCATGGAATTATAATAAAAGAGTCTGAGCTTTGCTATATGGAGTCACATTGTTTTAGAAGTGTTGCATTATAAATGTCACTAATGTAATGTGCAAATTAGGCAACGTTTTAAGACCTGTTTCAAAATTTCTAGCTTCATGCCTTTTAAAACTTGGTTCATATTTATAAGTCTATAAATAAACTCTTGAAGTGTAGAGTAATAAAATAGTAATGATTAATAGAAGTGCTTCTCATTTATCTGAATAGTTTTAAAAACTTAAGAAGCATAAGTAATTGATCTACCTATTGATTAATCCTGAGTTTAAGATTTTTTCTCTTTGCAAATCTATGAATAATCAACCAATAGCCTAGTCAACATGAGAAAAAAAAAAGGTAGAATAATTTACATTGAGGGCATTATCCTCAATCTTGGAAAGTGTATCTTTTCTGTAGAGCAGAAAATATTAATTTGAAGGAGAAATTAAACCAGTTATCAGATGAATCATTTTAACAGCTCACCGTTTGCCTAGAGAACTAGGTTAATGCTCTAAGAACTTATAAGTTTTTTAATCCAGTTTTTTTGCTAGTTTTCTATGTGCTTTATGGCTTTTGTTCCAGAATGTCACACTCATTGTTTGTGTTCAGCATTCTGAGTTTCCTCACATGGGATAAGTGTCCTTAACACAAGTCGGCATTTAGCCCACATTCCTTAAAAGGAATGGATGGGCTTTCTAGTAACCAGTTATTATGTAAAATGGGAATTTGAGTAATTTAAACAAAGTATTTTTGCTTCCATCACTAGCTGAGTCATTGGAAGGACATGTGCAAAGCCTGGGAAAGAGTAAGGACCTGGCCTTACATTTTCCCAACATAAGCGAACTCCCGCCCCTATTTCTCTCCAACTCCACATCCTAAGAGGACTGAGCACAGACAGTGAACTCTTTTTTTTTGTCTTTTTCCTGTGACTTTCAGGTGACATCTTGCAGGGGAGGCTGCCTTCAATAGGAACACTAAAGATGCCCCGGGAACTCACTAAGTCTTATTCATTCTGACAGGGTCTGCGTGGAGGATCTGGTGAAGGCGGTTACCAAGGAGAACCTGGGTATCCAGGCTCACAGGTGGTATCAGTGAACTTGTTTCTAATGCTAAAGGGTATTTGTTTAAAATGTTAACTTAGATTCTTTGATAGGGATTTAACATATATCACAATGGCCTTGGATATCACCCTTTCAGGGCCTCTTCAAGCAAATTATATAGCCTCTCTTCTGGGCAGGTTAAACCCCAATAGCTAATATTTATGGAGCTCTTATTATGTCCTAGATACAGCCCTACACTCTTGTGCTAACTCATTAAATTCTTCAGTGGGGGTTTATTATCCCCATTTTACAGGGGAGAAATGGAGGGGGATATAGAAGTTAGGTAAATTGGCCAATATCACACAGCTAATAAGTGGTAAAGATGGGATTCAGACTCAGGAAGTATAGATATAACTCTCTCCTCTTAATTACTGCCTATTCAGATAACTCAAAACATATTTAATTCATTAAATGTGTATTCATCGTGGCAGGAAAAATCAGCAACATATTTATGAAGTATATATTATACACAGGGCATTTTGCTAATAAGGCCTGGGACATTCAGACCATTAAGGCAAGGATCTTGCCCTCAAGTTCAGTCTACTAGGGTTTTTTTTTGTAAACTATTCTGTGATAACTAGAAATTTAAACTTCTCATCAGTTCTTTTGGAATCTTCTAAATTTAACCTAAATTCCTCATTCCACTTCTGGAATGCTCTCTACATCTTTCTTTTTAAAAGTCAAATTGTTTCAAAGTATCCTCAGTGGAAGAACTTAAACACATCAAATTTTACTAACACATTGAATCATTCTCATTAACTTTAAAAGATCTTATGAATGTCAGAAGATAATTTGAGAAGATTTCTGTCCTTTTTCCACTTGACAAAGATACTAAAGGAAGAAGTGGGTAATCAATGTGTAATTACAGATTGTATTTAATAGAAAATAGTGTCTGAACACTGGGGAAACCACTGAGAGATGTACTTTTGCCTCTTTTTTTTTTTTTTAAATCACTGGCTCATTTCAAATGTGGACCTCCTGCTACTGTTCCCTGGCCTTCTCTTTTATATTCACTGTATGATACTGCTGAGTGCAAAGGGAGCAGGTTGTGTGGTGAACCATGAGCCGGATAATCGATAAAACCTCTCCTTAATTCTTACTTCCCACTGGCATGTGGGTATGATTCAATACCCACAGAGGTGATTCGATACTTCACGCAGGAGGATAGAAGCCATGATCAATGCTTCTAATAGGAAAACATTTCTCAGAAAAGCTGGAAAAAATTAAAGTGTCAGAAATCAGTAAAGTAAAATAGATTGGGGAGGAAACGAGCAACTCTCCAGCAATGTGCCCAGTGAGATTAAGTCACTTAAGTGTACTTTTGGTTCTTGATAAAGTCAGAATGCAATTTCTTGTTTAGCACTTGTGTATATATAAGGAAAAGGTTGAGTTTTCAAAGGAGATCACTATCCTTACAGTTTTTCTCATTCCCCTTTTAAGATTTAAAATTAGTTGGGTGAATTGAAATATAAAAGCAATGTTCTCAAACTTTAGTACTCACCAGATTCAACTGGAGAGATGGTTAAAAAATACAGGTGCTGAGGACTCACATCCTGTGCTTCAGTTGGAATTAGTTTGGAGTAAGTGTACCGGGGGGTGCTCCAGAGTACAAGTGCTGCTTGATTAAAAGGTAATAAATGAGATAGTGATGGGCCAGGACACCTTAATTGGTGCTTCCATCAGCATCCAAGATGATTTTGTGGTTACATGGGAAAAATTATGTAGTTCTGTAAAAATCGGTTGAATTTTAATTTTATCTTTGGACCAGGGGCAAAGAGGAAGGCAAGGACCACCAGGAACTTTTGGACAAAAGGGCTTACCGGGTTCTCGGGTAGGTTTGGAAAATGAAAAGTTGCAACACAGCTGCTTATTTACAATGGCCAGTTCATACACCTGAGTGTTCCTGGACAAATAACATAAAGCCACACTGTTTTTTTCTGGGATCTGTGGGCATCAGAAATTTCTAGAAATAAGCTAATTTGATATAGTAGACATTGATCATCAGGTATATGCCCCCTTCTACTCCAAGTATATAGTGGGAATGAGATTGGATTTGAACCTCAGGGGTGTGTAACATAAGCTCGTACTTGCCTATGGTGCAAAAACAACAACAAAATAGTATAAAAGGGGAATGAGTGGCTAATTTACTCCTCAAGAGCATATAAAGAAGCATTACTATCCCAGTTTTATAGATGAGGAAACTGAGGCTCAAAGGGATTAAATTACTTGTCATCTGGGTGGTAAGAGGCTGAACTGGCCTCTAACTTATGTCTCTCTAGTACCTGTTCTACAACCCATAAAATATCCCGGTGGTTCATAGAAGGTTCAGACCAGATCAGGGCATCTAAGGAAGGAAGCATTTGAGATACCTTAAACCTGAGCAGCCTGATTTATGTGAGGGATAAGAGTATCCAGAGATTTAAGATAGCAGCTCCAGGAGGGCCTAAGCCAGCTGTGGGCAAACTACGACCCGCGGGCCGGATCCGGCCTGTTCGGCTATTCTGTCCGGCCCGCGGAGCCGAAAGAGCGGAGGGTTCTCTTGCTCTCCCCTCTGCTCCTTTACTTTGAATTTATATTAGTTCACACAAACACTCCATCCATGCTTTTGTTCCGGCCCTCCGGTCCAGTTTAAGAACCCATTGTGGCCCTCGAGTCAAAAAGTTTGCCCACCCCTGGCCTAAGCCCTAGTTTTGTCCTCATTCTCTTTCTTGGTTGGGAAATTCTAGCCCCATAACTGATCGCATTATTTTCATTCTCATTTGATAATATTTTCTATTTGGGAAGGGTAAAAGTCCCAGCATTTGACTTCCCGACCTCTTAATCAAACGGTGTTTTCCCCTTGAATAGCCAGGTAGTTCCTTCAATTCTTGGTATGTGGTAGACATGGCCTCTTGCACAGAACATCTTACTTCCCTATCCCATTCCCCAACTGAGGTAAAATGTGTATATTATTCATTTTCTATGTTGGAGGATAAAATTAATTGCATTAAAGAGGATTCATGAGCATATTACCACTTCCAAACCATTTCAATAACAACAAGGGAATCAGATATTTAACTTTGTGGCTCTTTAGGTGATTTTGGTCATGGTTTTGTTACAGGGGAATCCTGGACCCCCAGGGCCAAATGGTTCAAAAGGAAAAGCTGGACCAAGAGGAATGAAGGTAAATGTTAGAGAATATATTCTTTCTGGATTGCAACTAGGGTTTTCCTATATGAATTTCTCCTTATGTGATCATTTCCAGCATGTGTTTCTGATGTGGTTGGTGATGATAGTGACTGTTCATTACCTTATAGTTGGGTAGATGGATACAGAGAAGGAAGGACATATAGACAGACACAGAGAAAGATGAATAGATGGTCCCTTGGATCAGTAGACAAGGACATATCAATAGGTAGGTAAGTATATGCATTCACCATAAATGCAGATTCACACAGTCACACCTAGAAAAAGCCAGCCTATATAATAAAAGAGTAATATGCAAATTGACTGTCACTCCAACACAAAAGATGGCCGCTCCCATGTGGTCAAAGATGGCTGCCCCCATGTGGACGCAAGATGGCTGCCACAAGATGGCTGGCAGGGGAGGGCAGTTGTGGGCAATCAGGCCAGCAGGGGAGGGCAGTTAGGGGTGACCGGGCCAGCAGAGGAGGGCAGCTGGGGGGGATCAGGCCTGCAGGAGAGGGCAGTTGGGGGTGACCAGGCTGGCAGGGGAGGGCAGTTGGTGACAACCAGGCTGGCAGGGGAGGGCAATAAGGGGCAACCAGGCTGGCAAGGGAGGGCAACTAGGGGTGACCGGGCCAGCAGGGGAGGGCAGTTGGGGGTGACCAGGCCTGCAGGGGAGGACAGTTAGTGGCAACCAGGCCTGCAGGGGAGGGCAGTTAGGGGCAATCGGGCTGGCAGGGGAGCAGTTAGGCGTCGATCAAGCTGGCAGGGGAGTGGTTAGAGGGTGATTAGGCTGGCAGGCAGAAGTGGGTAGGGGCAATCAGGCAGGCAGGCGAGCGGTTGGGAGCCAGCAGTCCTGGATTGTGAGAGGGATATCCAACTGCCCGGACATCCCTCGAAGGGTCCCAGATTGGAGAGGATGCAGGCTGGGCTGAGGGACACACACCCCTGTGCACGAATTTCGTGCACCGGGCCTCTAGTAGCAATATAAAATTCTGTAACTGGGACTGCATACCTGGTTTTGCAAATTTTCAATACCAAAATTTTAACTATATTTTTAGTTTTTTAATATTTAATAAAAGTCTAGAGGAAGATATTTACCTTAGACTGTAGGATGATGCCAGTGGGACTTAAAAGTGTGACTGTAAAGTTTCTAAGAAAAACTATATAAAATTGTACAAACTCATAGGAGAAAATTAATGTCATCTTTATCCTTCTTTATTTAAGGGAGAGCTTGGTGCTGCAGGAGAAAGAGGCCCATGGGGTCAACAAGGACCAAGAGGGCAACCAGTAAGTCTAGTTTCTCTGTTTTGGACTCCTGATTGAATTTCGTATTTGTTTGTATTTCACATAAAATTCTAATATTCATCATGAATATTTGGGGTAACAAATATGATGTCATCACCAGAGCTGGTGTGAATCTAGAGTCAAAGCGCCTTAAATTTTTCATGTATGTAAAGAATCCAAAGATGTCTTGGGGTTTATTTTGTCTTTTCACATGTTACTGAAAAGAAAAATGCCAGTTAGCCTCTTATGTTTGACAAGGATGTTTCACAAGTATTTGAGCCATTTAGAAATACAGAGATGCTCAATGAAACATTTTTTTCAGGGAAACAAATAAGACAGCCAATCAGAGGTGCAAACTTAGACTGTCAAATCTCAGAGGAAAGGCAGGGGTGGGTAAGTAGGTGGGAAGAGATCAACCAAAGCATAACCTTTGGATACAGACAAGAGGGTGATGAAGGCCTGGGGGCGGGCAGGGTGGGCTAGAAGGGATCAATGGGGGGGGGGGGGGGGAGAGAGGAGACATATATAGTACTTTCAACAATAAAGATTCAAAAAATTATATTTTTATTATAAATATTACAGAAGTCCCCCCATTTCCCCTCTTTTTGCCCCCCTCCATCCAACTCCCACCCCAACCCTAGCCTTCCCCACACTATTGTCTGTATCCATTGGTTATGTATGGTTATGTATATATGCATATGTTACAGGTTCTCTCCACCCCCTTCCCCACTGAGAACTGTTATTCTGTTCCATGCACCCATGGAGAGGTACAAACTTTTAAGGACATGAATTTGATTATCCAGAGCATAGGACATAATCTTTGAAGACCAAAGGTCATAAAAGGTTTACTTCAATTTGACCCAGTAATACCACTTCTAGGAATATATCCCAAGAAAACAGAAACACCAATCAGAAAGGATATACACACCCCTATGTTCATAGCAGCACAATTTACAATAGCTAACATTTGGAAACAGCCTAAATGCCCATCAGCAGATGAGTGGATAAGAAAACTGTGGTACATCTACACAATGGAGTACTATGCTGCTGTAAAAAAGAAGGAATTCTTACCATTTGCAGCAGCATGGATGGAACTGGAGAGCATTATGCTAAGTGAAATAAGCCAGTCAGTGAAAGATAAATACCACATGATCTCACTCATTTGTGGAATATAAAGAACATTATAAACTGTTGAACAAAAATAAAGGCAAAGAAGCATTGAACAGGCTGTCAAACTACAGCAGGAAGGCAGGGGATATTTGGAGGGGTAAGAGATCAACTGAAGAACTTGTATGCATGCATATAAGCACAACCAATAGATGCAAGGCACTGGGGGGTGGGTGAGGGCAAGTGCCAGTGGGTAGGGGAGGCTGGGGGGAGGTCACTGGGGGAAAAAACAAAGGAGACATATGTACTACTATTTGTAATACCTTAAACAATAATAAAAAAAAAAAGGTTTACTTCAACAGGTAACACTTCCAAAGATAGGGCTATGCATTTTCACCTTAGTCATTGCACTGAATGTAAGATCATTAGTTATTTTATGACTATTTTCAATTCAATGCCTTATTGGAATGGGCTTTATGATAACAGCAACATGTCTTTCCTGAAACTCATATTTCTGAGATTTCCCTCATCAACAGTAGGAAGGACCTATGTCTGTTTTACACCCAGCACTACAATTGCATTAGTTGGCAAGGAGAGAAAATAAAAGCAGGTCTCAGAAGCTTAAACTTAAATGAGGCAAGGAAAAAATAGAAAAAGATTACTGTCAAGTGAAATGTAAGGCAAATATTGTTTTGCATCTACACTCAGTTCAGATAATGAAGTTAACAGTTTGACTTTATTAAAATATTCTGATTTAAAATAATAGCAAAGCTTGTTTCTATTGACTTTTTTTGTGGGACAAACAAAGCTGAGGAGCAATGTCTTTCTTGAAGGTGTCATTTCAGGGGTGTTGGAGGGTGTTGCACGGCTCCAAAATGCACAGTTTAGGTCTCTGGGGTTACAGATGCTAAAGGCTCTGCATAGAGTAACAGCAAATGAACCTCATTTGCATTCTTTCCTCATTACCATTCATTTTTGGCAATCTTCTTTATCTTATTTTAATAAGACTTCAAACTTTCCTTCTTAGCTATAAGAATGGCTTAAAATAAAAAAAAATTTCTTCTCAGTTAATATACTTGATTTAGGTACAGTCTTTGTCTATTCAGCACAAGGTGCCTAAAAGTTTCTGCATTCACTCTTTATTACAGAAAGCTTGTTGTCTATATGTACAGATGCTAAGATTCTATAGTATTATCAACATTTTCATAATTATTATCATCAACACTACCTCTACTTCCACCACCACTACCTCTACCACCACCACCACCACCACCACCATTACCTTGACCAATATCACTGCCACCATCATAACCATCACAATCATTACTATGCCCTGGCCAACATCATCACTATTACTGCCCCCAACAGCAAGAGAATAATGACCACTTACCAGGTACTTTCTCTGTGCCTGACATCATGCTAAGGACTTCCCATGCATGATCTCACTTAATCTCCCAACCATACTAGATAGATTATAATATTATCCCCATTTAACATATAAGGAAACGGAAGCTTGGAGAGGTTGAGTAACTTGCCTAAGGCTACTCATACAAGTAGTGTTGGAAATGGAATAAAAATTCAGGCCTGTCTGGGTTTACAGCATATAAATGTATTCACTAAACTACATTGCCTCGATCCCAAACTTTCTCCCCCCAAATCTGTCTTTATCCCTGGAGATTTACCAATTCTGGAACTTCTCACATTGTTCCTTTATCCTACAAGGAAAGCAAGTTTGCTCAAGGAGAACTTTGTATAGTGATTGGGCTTCCTACACCCATGGTATCATCTTGCTGAAGAGGGGTTAAAAAGGAAAGAAAATACAACAAATTTATTTATATAATGGTCTTTAAAAACTTTAAACCCTATTCCATCCTTATCCTTTGAAGGTAGTCTAGTGTATATCCCATGAAGCTGGGGTAAACCTCCATCAAGCTCCTTCTGCCTTCCCCACCTCCTTGCATTCCTGATTTTTCCAAGGGTTCAGATAATATTATCAATCAAGTATTGATCTGGATGACTCTACAGTTCATCTTGTGTCATTTTCTTAGGGTCTTTTTGGTCCCAATGGATATGGACATCCGGGAAGAAAAGGAACAAAGGTGAGAGTTACCTTACAGAGTATTCTGAACTAGAGACTATAGCTTTTATTTTATTTCACTAGAATAAGAGTTATTACTCAAGTGGCATGACAGGAATGGTTTCTGCTTATTGTTTATGACATGTTGTAGCTGCCAGAGTTTCCTCCTCACAAGAGAAAAGCGGGTTTTGTCACTCCCTTATTTAAAAATCAAACTCCTTACCTCATCTTCTACCTACACCAGATAGTCTTACCCCAGCTCTGGGCATGCCAGGTTCTTTCCCAGCTCCTTACCTTTGCAAACACTCTTGCCTCTATTTGGGATGTCCTTCCCCATCTCCCTCCTTTGGCCATGTTTACTCATTTTCTAAACCAACTCAGATATCAACTTCTTGTGGAAGACAGAATTTGTTGTCCTATATTCTGTGTTCCCAAAATGTATTTCTACAGTAGCCCCTTTCCTTTGTAATTTATTCCTGCATATTTGTCTACCTCCCAGTTTGTGAACTCGATAGCAGAACTGCATCTTCCTCATTTTTGTATTACTGGAACAGAGGCTGGCACAGAGTAGGTGCTCAATAAGTATATTTACATGTTTCCACTCCCATAAGAAGGTGGTGTTTTAACATGTAGTTAAACGAGTTACAGACAGAGGTTTTGAAGCATGGAAGTCACATGAATCTTGTTAAGTAAATCAAATGTCAATAGCCACAATTATTCATGGTTCTTTAGCTTGCAAGTTACAATTACTGCTGCACGAAATAAGTCACTGGGATGTTTAGCGATGCTCAGCTACTTAACAATGTCAGGATTCTAGGCTGGCTTCTCTGCAACTCTCTTGTTTCCCTTGTGGCCGCTAGATAGCATCACTGCCATTTTATTGAGCCGGGAAATGCCCCAAACATAGTGATCCCTTAGAGCATATCTGGGGAATGATGAACAGTGTGGGACCTCAGGGATCGTCTAGTTTAGCCTTGTTAATTTACAGATAAGAAAATGGAGACTCAGAGAAGTGCAGTAACTTGCCTGTGGTCACATAGCTAGTTAGAGACAGAGCTGAGTGTGGAGACTAGTTCTTTGGAGCCCCATCCTGGCAAATTAAGTCTTTCTTCTCTAGGGGGGAGTTTGCATAGCAGGGAATTTGCGTAGAATTCAAATGTGCATGTTTTGAGCCACAGACCACCTCTGAGGTAAGCACAAATGCTAGTCAATGCTTATTGTGATACGCTTAACATCATGGAACACGCAGTCACTCCACATTTGCATGAGTTTTTCCTGGCAAGTCATAATGGTCTCCCTGTAAGTGGTCCTTACTGCTGCTTGGCCAGCAGACTACATTTTCCTTGTCTGTTCACTCTCCTCTTCTCTGAGCGATCTGTATCATACCTGCTCCTTTCCATAGATCATTCCCAGCGTGAACAGAGGTGGGAATATCTCTCATGTAAAAAACACCCAAACCAAACCCCTGATTTAAATATATACTTTCTTAGCCCCATATCTCTCTGGCAACTCTTTGAAGGAGTAGGTTTATACCCATGGTTCCACTCTGCTATAGTAAGTAGAGACCAGAGATACTATTTTTCATCCTATATACAATCCACAGGACAGCTCCTCACAACAGAGAACCATTAGGTCCCAAATGTCAGCAGTGCTGGGGTTAGAAGCTCCACTTTCTTTCGCTGGTTCGCTAACTAATGACCATTGAGCCTTCAATCCCTTGGCTTTCCCCACTAAACTACATGCTTTAGCTGAGGTAAAAACCATGGTGCTGAATCCAATGGCCAGTTCTCTGCCCTCATCAGACTCCATGTCTCAGCAGCACTTGACAAAGATGATCCTGGGCTTGTTCTTGAGACCTTTCCCCTCTCATCTGCCGGAACACCCACTTTCCTGGTTTTCACTGGCTGTTCTTTCTCAGTCTCCTTTGCCGGATCTTCTGAAAATGTTCTTGAGCTCTAACTATTGAATATCCTTACATTTTTCTCCCTCTTTACTCACTCCTTAGGTGATCTTATCCAGTCCCATGGCATCAAGTAGCATCTAATCTGTGATCTCCAGTTTATTTCTTTAGCTTGGACCAATCTCCTAAACAAACTCCAAATGTTTCCACTTGTTTATCTAATAGGCACCTTAAAAGTGGCATGTCCCAAAGCAACATTTCTCTTTTTCTTTTGTTTGTGAACCTTTTATTATGGAAAAATTCAAACATATATACAAGTGGAAAGACATATAATAATACCTCCCGCCATGGATCCATCACTTAGCTCAAACAATGCAATTCCCTTTCTTTGTCCCTTAATCACCTTTTTGGATTAGCATTTATCTCTTCCTGATGTATTGTACATCTCTTCCTCACTAGTTGGTAAGTTCCATGATAGCAGTGGTCTTTGTTCTGTTCACTGCTGAATTCCCGTGCTTAAAGAAGTGCCTGGCACATAGTAAGTGCTACATAAATGTTTGTTGAATGAATATTTGCTTTGTGGTGTGCCTTGGATCTGACAATGAGGATCTGCTTCCCAACCGTCAATTTGGTGCTTCTTCCCTCGTTTTCCACTGGATGGGACCTCTGGTTACTTAAACTGATAAGTTAAAATGCTTAAGAAGGCAGTTTTATTACACAATGTACCAAGGAGGGTGAGGGATTTGTAAAAATCATTTGCGAGTTGTTTCACAATGAATTATAGGAATAAAACATGGCCACTTGGGATTAACTCAAGATAACTTTTGATATAGTTGTTTTTTTTCTGGTACCTGTTTGGAGTCTTTTCCCTCAAAGTTATAATTTCTCTCCGCGCCCGCCCTCCCCCCACCCCGCCACCCCCTGAAAAATGCCAAAGAAAGATTTAACAACAGGACTTTAAACAAGACCTTCTCACTTCTGACCCTAGGGTGAACCTGGATTTCCTGGCTATCCTGGCACACAAGTAAGAAGATAGCTTCCCGGGCCTGGCAGCTGGTATGCAGCATGTGTCATTTGTTTGTGCTTGTATTTCTTTACACTCAAGATTCTGCTTTCGATTCTATAAAGGGAGAAGATGGTGTCCCAGGCCATCGAGGAGAGAAGGGGGCGAAGGGAATCAGAGGGAAGAGGGTAAGATCAAAGGAATTTCCCAAGATCCATGAAGCCTACATCATGACACTCTCCTCAGAGGAGCATATTTCCATTGGTTTATTGGACTTCTTAGAAGGAAGCCCATGTTATCCTCAGGCAGGCACGTTTCACACCCTCCTTGGGCTACCTCACTTCCCACTGGATCCCCCTCTTGTTTACCTTCTGAATGTAAATGCAGCTTCTCAACCATAACAGAAAAATCCAAGTTGGAGTTTCAGTTATGCAATATCAACCTTTAAAAAATAAGTTTGGAGGCACGTCTGTCTCTGATAAACCTAGATATCCTTTGGGAAGGGTATTGTTTTAACTGCAGAGCAAATGTTGCTGTTTCTTTGAGATTCTTCCAAATCTTACCCTTCTCTTAGCTTTTTTAGGACTACACTCTCATGAATGTGGCTGCCATCTTGGTGGATGTTGAGTTGTATTTTCACCGTGCTTTATAGAGTCTACCATTAAAAGTCTATTCCTTCAGGGTCTGAAGATTCAAACTTGAAGAGCCACAATCACTAGCAGCTCTTTTTGGAAAGAGTAACCCTGTGGATATCTAAGACCTTGGTTGTGTTTAGCTGATAGACATTAGAGAGCAAGGCCTTGTGGGAAGAGGACATGGACCAGTGTTCAGTGGAAGAAAAGAGGAAATGAAAGAGGGTGTATATTTTTTTAGGAACTCAATAATTAGTATTTAATACACTGGCAAGGACATAAAGAAAAATTTGATCTATGTCTAACTTGGCTTGCTACTGGCTAATATTGCCCTGCTCAGCCAAACCTATCTCTCTGGTTTCTAATTTTAAAAAGATAAAACATCAATTACATACAGGTAATGCTGTGTCAGTTCAAATACCTGTAAAATGAGCAGTGAATCCATGATTAGCATATACCTTTTCTCATACACTGAAGACCAGAAGGGGGTAGAAGAGCTTTTTCTTTCTCTTGATGCCACACCTTTGATGCATACTTTATGCATCTTTTAATTATGTGACCTAGAGGCTCAACTGAATTATGACATCCTTTAAGGCTGTTTGGAAATATGTATTCATGTTGACTGGAATTAGGTATGTGTGTGTTGGGGGGTGGATTTAGATGGTTTCCATAGAGATCCCTTCTCTTTCTAGTTTCTGTGTCTCACTCCACTGATCACAGTGCATAAACTAATGGGTCTATAGTAAGCTCATTGTACCTTAGGTATAATGACAACTTGATATCTCAGACTGATGGCTGTAATAGAGTTATATTCAAGGTGGGAAACTTATTCCTGTGGTTGGTCATTTTCAGGGTAATGCTGGCTTTCCAGGATTTGTTGGAACTCCAGGTGACCAAGGCCCTCCAGGAGCACGGGTAACATGGACTCTTTTATTTTCAACTGTGTGTAAAAATGAATAAATATTTGATAAGAGGCATCTCTAAGAAGAAATGAACATTTGGGACATACAAGAGGATCTATTAGGGAATGGGCCAAATTTGCTTTACATTTGCTTCAAGTCCTTACAGAATATATTGATTCAATATAAATGTTTTACTGGGAAGATGGGGAAGATATTAGAGTGGCTGGAGATATATGAATCTGTCATAATACATAAACCAATATGTAATATTCATTGGAGAATGAGTTTATCACTGTCAATAAGATGAGTAACAACATTTATGCCAAAACTATAAGGAAATCCTAACATAAGAGACATCTATATAATCTTAACTGAACTGACAATGTTGCAAGCCCACAAATATTTTTTTAAATCCATGGAAGGTCATTTGGTATGAAAGGAAAGACTTGGAGCTATTGTCATTTTTCCTCATGGCTCATCCTAGAGTGAGTCAGCCATGGTTTGAACCTAGTGGTTTCACTATTGTGAAGGTACAACAAAGTCACAGAATAAGAAATCTTAGCCCTAGCTGGTTTGGCTTGGTGGATAGAGCGTTGGACTACGGACTGGAAGGTCCTAGGTTCGATTCCGGTCAAGGGCACATGCTCGGGTTGCAGGCTTGATCCCCAGTAGGGGGCCTGCAGGAGGCAGCCGATCAATGATACTCTCTCATCATTGATCTTTCTCTTTCCCTCTCCCTTCCTCTCTGAAATCAATAAAAATATATTTAAAAAAAATATCTTAGAAGGACCACCCATGCCCATTATGCAGATGAGAATGCAAAGGTTGAGATTATAGTGACCTGCCCAAGGTGACACATTATTACTACCTTGTAGAATCTAAATAAGGCAGCTCTCATTCTGAAGGGTCTAGGAAAGATTTAAGTTCTTGGGCAAAGACAGGGTGGTGGTGGGTGGCTGGAGGAGATAGGGTAGGGGAGGACTGGGTTCTACTTTAGAACTGTTATGAATGACCCTGAGATCTTGAATGGCCCTTTTTTTCTGAATTATATTATAAACTGTGGCTTTGTCTCAAAACGACTTGATCTTCTAAAAGTTATGTACCATGTACCTGGGCTCCAAGGTCTGGGACATACCTCCTAGGCACTCTGACCTCCTTTTTTAAGGGGTCAGACAGAACTTCAGGGCCAGGAGTGAAGGGCAGAGGTGGTCCATTGACCCTGGTGAACTTTATAAGAACCTCTTGCCAACTCAGGATAAAAATGTACTGGACCTCAGAACTTTGCATCTTAAATCTGTTCCTGTTCTTTCCAGGGCATCAAGGGCCTCAGAGGCTTGGCAGATATGATAGTAAGTGAATATTTTAATTCTAAACTGCATTCTTTTCAGAACACAGAGCTTACCACTTTGACAAAACAGAAATCTATAAAGATTCTTTAGTTTTGCCTCTTATGAATTCTGTTAGTACTTCAAGTTTATAGACTTTACCAAATCAAATAAAAAGAGTAGAATAATATTTTAAATCCTGGAGGGAATCTGGATGTTTTTGAGTAATACCAGTTGACAGGAAAGGAGAGACTGAGGCTACTCCTCTACACAATATGCCTTTTTGTGAAGTTCAAAAATTGCTTATAAAGTATTTATAAGCCAACATACAGCACAGCCCTGGCCTTTGTGTCTCACGGAACACCTGGAAATAATCTCAAAAGTTATGATTTTTTTCTTTTATGTTCCAAGTACAAACATACTATTTGGTAGGTGGAGGGAGGAAGTGGGGACAACTGAGGAGCAGGAAGTGATGGGGCTGAGAGAAGAACAGGCCAGAGAGGAGGGGATCAAAGGAATGAAGCAGAATTATAGGGGAGGTGTTAGGAGTACCTGTCTTGGCAGTCATTCTAAAGAAGTGTGCCAGGATTTGCTAATATAGAGGTCCAAAAGTTGAAGGCATTTCTCTGCCTTCTGTGCTGAGATTCCTGGATTTATACTTTTTCAAAATCAGATTTGATTCCTTTGCTTTGTGAGGCTGATAAAAAAAGAAAAAAGAATTCCTCTTATCTATCTATCTCTAGTAATATGGGCACTATATGTATGTAAAATATTTTTATAAATGCTTTAAAATATCCACGGGATCCAGAAATATAACTGCTGGATGGTTTTAATTGCTGTAACAATTTTTGGGATTTCTAGGGCAGCTTAAAAAGCTTCAGATAGGTACTGATGACATCCATATGACATTTCTAAGTCACCAGGGTGAGGAGGAATACTAGTATACTTCAAATAAAATGCTTTTTCCTTTTTTCTCTCTCCATCTTTCTAACAGCCTTGTGAAATCGTCAATTTCACACGCAAAAACTGCCGTAAGTTGTTTGAAAAAGACTAAAAAAGAGCCAGTGGTGTGAAAAGAGGATGAATCATGGATTGGGGACATAAGTCACTGTGGACCTGACTGAGGTTGGGAGGCACCATTGTCCATCATGAAAGGCTCCTATAAATAAATATATTTAGCTCAGTCCCCACTTGGGTGACTAATCTTCCTCAGTGTGGCCTTAGAAATGAAGTGCTCAAAAGGCATATCATCTTAATGGCGGGGAAAATTCCACTGTACAGTATGGTAACCCATGAAATGCAGTGATAATTGCACTCCTGCACGTCTGCATCTTGGTGTTTCTTATCACAAAACAGGCAAAGAGAAGCTTTGTTCTTTTGTTGTTGTTTTTAATCTGAGGATGTTTTTTTCCATTGAAGAGAGGAAGAGAGGGAGGGGGGAGAGACAAAGAGAGAGAAACATCTATGTGAAAGAGACAAATTGATTGGTTGTCGCCTGCACATACCCGACCAGGGCTGGGAATCAAGCTTTTAACCGAGCTACATGCCCTTGACCAGAATCGAACCCGAGACCCTTCAGTCTGTGGGCCCACGCTCTAACCACCAGGCAGAAGCACTTGCATGGAAAACATATCACTACTCATGTAAACTAATAATGTCCTCTTTCCTCTCCAAAATAACTTCCCTTCCAGCGTGTTCAACAGGTAAATACTATTTTTTCGTATTCACTCAAATCTTCACTTGTTAGCGGCATTGCAGAAAATCTTAAATCTGTGTTTCCGTGTGTCCAGGTGTTTCCAAATGCCCAGTGTTCCCGAGCGAAGTGGTCTTTGCCTTGGACATGTCAAATGACGTCTCTGAGTTGGATTTTGAGAGGATGAGAGACATTTTATTGTCTCTGTTGATGAAGATGGAAATAAGTGAGAGTAACTGCCCAAAGGGTGCGCGAGTGGCCATCCTTTCGTACAACAACAAAATAGATTACCTGATTCGCTTCTCGGACTACAAGGGGAAGCCCGCCCTCCTCCAGGCAGTCAGGAAAATCCCCCAGGAAAGGTCACAGGGCAGCAGGAACCTTGGGGCCGCCATGAGGTTTGTGGCAAGACATGGATTCAAACGTGTGCGCTCGGGCCTTCTCATGAGGAAAGTGGCTGTGTTCTTCCAGGCGGGCTGGACCCATGATGCGGAGTCCGTCAGCACAGCCACACTGGAGCTCAGTGCGCTGGACATCATCCCTGCAGTCATCACCTTCACAGAGGAGCACAACCTCCCTGACGCCCTGGTGGTATGTGGGGGAACCCGTTGGGGGGCAGGGGAACTGGATCAGTTAGTACATGGTCCTTCCCCCTCCATCAAGGACCACAAGAGGGATGAGAGCTGTTCCAGGGAAGAATTTCCCAGAAATTGATGTGTATGCATGGAGGGTGTATTCATTATGGACTCTACTATTAGTGCTGGCTGGCCACTCTTGAGCACATACTTTGTGCTATGTGCCTCATAAACGTTATTTAATTACTAGAGGCCTGGTGCATGAAATTTGTGCACTTGGAGGGGTCCCTCAGCCCGGCCTGTACCCTCTCGAAGTCCGGGAGCCCTCTGGGGATGTCCAACTGATGGCTTAGGGAGCGGGCCTAAGCCAGCAATCGAACATCCCTCTCACAGTCCGGGACCTCTTGCTCCTTACTGCTTGGCTCACTGCTCCTTACTGCTTGGCTCGCTGCTCCTTAGTGCTGCCGCGGAGATGAGCCATTGTGCTTGCCAGCCGTGAGCCCAGTTTCTGGCTGAGCAGCACTCCCCCTGTGGGAGCACACTGACCACCAGGAGGTGGCTCCTGCGTTGAGCATCTGCCCCCTGGTGGTCAGTGCACGTCATAGCGACCGGTTGTTCTGATTTGCATATTAGCCTTTTATTATATAGGATTCCCCAGACTCTATAAGTTAGGTTTATTGTATATCTCCATTTCAGAAATAAGAAAACTGAGGCTTGGAGAGGTTAAGTCTGTCATTGAAAGTCAAGCATCTAGTTCAGGGGTCCTCAAACTACGGCCCGCGGGCCACATGCGGCCCGCCGAGGACATTTATCTGGCCCGCCGGGTGCCACTGCCTGTCCTGCTTAGCAGCCGACTCGTCCTGGGCCCGCAGTGTGCATAGGAATTTGTTCATAGTTTTTTTTTTTTTTAAACTATAGTCCGGCCCTCCAACGGTCTGAGGGACAGTGAACTGGCCCCCTGTTTTAAAAGTTTGAGGACCCCTGATCTAGTTGGTGGAGACTGATGTCTACCTTCAGAGCTTATGTTAAACCACTGTTCTAAATTGTTTTGTGGGGGTCCACAGAATATAATTTTATTTTCTCACTTGGGTCTATGTATTTCATAGAGGAAAGCAAAGCAGGTTATGTGCACTGATTTTAAGTGAAGAGCTGGTTGGGTTTTTATATGTTTACACCCCCATATATATGCTGTTGGCTGCAGAGTCCAAGTTGGGAATGAGACCCTACCCTTCTCAGGGCAAACATTCACAGTTTTTATATCCCTCTGAAATCTCAGCTGCTGCCCCGGGGGTTGGGGCCAGCCCTTTCCACATACACTTCCTACCAGTCTCAATGTGGCTTCTTCTGTAAATCCTTGGTTATAAGACTTCTCTTCAGCTAGTCTTCTGTTGGTTATTCAGGTTGATTGCTCTATATTTTAATTGTAATTCCAATTTGGTCCTGGGAAGAACTGAGTGTAACATCTACCTACTCCACCCACCATCTTGGATCTAAATTGCTATTCTCTACTTAAGAGCTTCCTGGATGCTTATGAGTGTCAGGTTGAGCCATGTGACATTGCCAATAATATTCAGTTGTTTTTGACATGCAAACATGGAAATGTCGTATCATTCAACCTAATAGCTAATGAGTTTGGGCTAGAATACTTAATTTTCTTTGAAGGTTGAGTGTGCAACAGAAGCAGTAGGTGAGAGATTTTGTTGACACAGCTGTGAATATACTTCTAAGAGTCAATAGGTAAAATTGTGACAGCTTGAAAACTGATGGAAAGGATGGACAAAATATTTTAAGCTTTGAGAAACAAAGTTAAAATGCAGAGGGTGCATTCCTTGTTCTTGGTACATCCCTCTTGCCTAGCAGGATGTCTGGACAGGGATGGGTTAGTGGAGATGGAGGCAACTCTCAATAACCTTCTGAAAGGAGTAATAAAGGCAGAATATAAATAAATAATGGTTTACAATAGAGATGTAGCTTTTGTCTTTGGCTCTTTCATCAATGATGAGGTGACTTTGGCAAAGTCTCTTTACCTTGCTGAGTCTCATTTTGCTCAGCTCTAAAATGGAGAGGGTCACAACTAGATATTATCTAGGCTTCTTGCCAGGTGTAATTATCTATTTTCTGGAAGACATTTCCCTAATGATCGGAGAGTGATATGTACGGTAAAGTTACATCCCCCAAATGCTCAGCAGTGCTGCTGTCTGAGAGCAGACGGTATTTTGATCTGATGTAGAGACGATCCTTCCCCAAGATGTTCTTGCCCTCTTTGTGGCTTTAGGTTTGGAGTAAAATGATATAGTGGCCTGTGAGAAGAACTTGCCAACTTAAATATTCATGGACCTCAGTCCTGTCATTTTTATCTGGTCTCCTCTCCATTTCTTGGACATGTTCTTGCCCCAGGATGCTGGGAGACCACTCTGTTCCTTATATTTAACAATTTAGAAAGGATGTTAAATGGTGCTTGCCAGCTCAAATGTAATAAATGACCTCATTTCTGGTGATATTAGCAAGTAGATAAAGTGTGAAAACAAGAACCGCCTTTCAGGGCCTTTTAGAAAAATCTTCATTTCTTTACAACTGGGCATATTGTGACCTTAACCTCCCCTATCCTGTGTTCTATCTGTAGGGGAGTCCAAGTAGGAGAATGTGAATATCCTGTGACTTTTTTTTCTGAATGATCTGCCTGAGGGCTTTCCTTGACTATCTGTGGAGATTTTGTCTTTCACCTCTATGATATTTTATTTTTCAGAACAACACCCAGATGCTTCTGGCAAAATGATGGTTATTGAATTTGAAACAATTATGTAAACAGATACCCTAATGCCTCAGTCCATTTAAACATGCTTGGAGGCTGTGGGTATATTGAAAAGATTCTTTAAACCACCCATTGAGTCCTCTCAGCCCTGGATAAAACAGTATTACAGCATTTGTACTATTTGAGCATAATCCCATTGTCAAGAAGTGTCCAAGTGTCTCAAAACATGACTTCATTCACCCAATTTTTTAAAAGTTAAAAACCAGAGGATTACAGGAAAAATGTAATTTGTGTGCCAGATTTCAAATGTAATTTTTCTTTATAAAAAATATAGCATATGTTTCCTTGAAACAATACCTAAGAAAATAGCTCATGTTTATTGAGCGAGGCTCGGTTCTAAGATCTTCCCACTTATTGATTCACTTAATCCCAGTGAGATTACTGTTAATTTGGGCTCATGTTTTAGGTGATGAAACTAAGAGAAGTTAACTTGCTCAAGGTTTGGAATTCCCATTAGCAATGGGATTTTAATTCAGAAGTCAAAAATAGGAAGATAGTTTAGAAGTTCAAAGTTCTTTCCATGCATTAATTTATTTTATCTTTACAACAATACTATGAGATAGATCTATGAACTGGCCCTATTTCTATTTGTGTATTGTTCCTAAAAAAAACCAACACAACACCCTGAAGAATGGATTTGGATTTCTGACTACCATGAAGCTAAAAAGTAAAATCAGCTTTAGAAGATGAAAATACAGGGATGGGCAAAAGTAGATTTATCTAAGTTGTGAGTATACACAATCATTTATTCTTTTTTTAAAAAAGATTTTTTAAAAAAATGATTTTAGATAGAAAGAAAGGGAGAGTGAGAGCAAGAGAGAGAAACATTGACATGAAAGCATAACATCAATTGGCTGCCTCCTACATATCCCCTACTGCAGTGGTCGCCAGCCGGTGGCCCATGGACCACTGGTGGTCCTTGAGGTCCAAAAGGTTGTCGACCTCTGCCCTACTGGGGATCAAGCTCCCAACCCAGGCCTGTGCCCAGACTGGGAATCGAACCATCAATCTTTCAGTGCACATGATGATGCTTAATCGCCTGAGGCACAGTGTCCAGGGCAACAGAGTTTATTCTTATGTTATTATTTATTAATTATTGTATTATTTATTTTTATTACAACTGCAAACCTACTTTTGCTCACCTCTATGTTAAGAGGAAGGTCAAAGAGATAGAAACCAAGATGGTGGCATAGGTAAGCACCTAAACTGCTGCCTCGCACAACAATTTCAAAACTACAACTAAAAGACAGAACGGACATCATCCAGAACCACAGGAAGACTGGCTGAGTGGAAATTCTACAACAAGAAGGAAAGAGAAAAGCTCATGGAGAATCAGAGGAGCAGCAAAGGGCTGAGGTACGGAGACACGCGCACAGAGAGGAAGGGCGGCTGAGTGCCTGGCTGACTTTCTCTGGTGGGAGGGGGAAGGAAGCCCCCGACTGCTCTGAACCCCAGTTCCGACTGCACTGAACCCCAGTTCCGGGCGAAACCCTGTGGACCCAGGCTCATACAGGGGGAGTCTGGACTGTCAGGTAGAGAGAAAGGCACACGGAGACTTGGAGACTCGGGGGAGCCGCGGCGGGCAGGGGTCTGGAGGCGCGTGCGAGCGCGAGTGCTCGCAGAGAAGATTGCATGCGGAGGTTACCACAGGCTTTCCCTAGCGGAAGGGAGTCGGAAGCTCCTGACTGCACTGAACCCCAGTTCCGACTGCACTGAACCCCAGTTCCAGGCGAGCCCCTGGGGACCCATGCTCTTACAGGGGGAATCTGGACTGTTAGGCGGAAACTCAGGGGAGCCACGAAAGGCAGAGGTCTGGAGGTGCACGCGCAAGGCCAGGGCTGACGGGAAGCCAAGACTGTCTGCTCTGCCCTGAGACTCTGCCCCATCCAAGCTGAGCACAGAGGCTTTTGCAGTTTTGCAAGTCTGATCCTATAAGGCTGTCTCCAGGACTGAACTTCTCCCAGCGTAGACACAGCTCATCCTCACAGCCAACTGGCCTGGAGGTCAATTCCTCCCAGTGACACCAACAACAATCAAGACTTAACTACAACAAAGCTGAGCACACAGTCCACAAAGGGGTGCACCAAGAGTGTCCACCTCAGGTTAACTGGGGAGGCTGACCCACTGGGCCATATAGGAAACCTAGTACACAATGCTACCCTACCAACTCAGGGAAGCAACGAAAATGCAGAGACAAAGAAACAGATCACAAATGAAAGAAATGGAGGAAAACAAACGACTGGATATAGAATTCAAAAATACAGTTATAAGGTTTTTCAAGAATATCCTAGAAAAGGCCGATAAATTTAGCAAGACCCTCGAGGATATGAAAAAGGACCAACTAGAAATTAAACATACACTGACTGAAATAAAAAATATTATACAGAGACCCAACAGCAGACTAGAGGAACACAAGAATCAAGTCAAAGATTTGAAATACAAAGAAGCAAAAAACACTCAACCAGAAAAGCAAAAAGAAAAAAGAATCCAAAAAGTTGAAGATAGTGTAAGAAGCCTCTGAGACAACTTCAAGTGTACCAACATCAGAATTATGGGGGTGCCAGAAGAAGAGAGAGAGCAAGATACTGAAAACCTATTTGAAGAAATAATGACTGAAAACTTCCTGCACCTGGTGAAAGAAATAGACTTACAAGTCCAGGAAGTGCAGAGAACCCCAAACAAAAAAAAATCCAAAGAGGACCACACCAAGACACATCATAATTAAAATGCCAAGAGCAAAAGACAAAGAGAGAATATTAAAAGCAGCAAGAGAAAAACAGTTAGTTACCTACAAGGGAGCACCTATATGATTGTCAGCTGATTTCTCAACAGAAACTATGCAGGCCAGACAGGAGTGGCAAGAAATTTTCAAAGTGATGAATAGCAAGAACCTACAACCAAGATTACTCTACCCAGCAAAGCTATCATTCAGAATTGAAGGTCAGATAAAGAGCTTCACAGATAAGAAAAAGCTAAAGGAGTTCATCACCATCAAACCAGTATTATATGAAATGCTGAAAGGTATTCTTTAAGAAGAGGAAGAAGAAAAAAGTAAAGATAAAAATTATGAACAACAAATACATATCTATCAACAAGTGAATCTAAAAATCAAGTGAATTAAAAATCTGAGGAACAGAATAAACTGGTGAATATAATAGAATCAGGGGCATAGAAAGGTGCAGGAAGAGACTGGACAAAAATCGTACACCTATGGATGAGGACAGTGGTGGGGAGGTAAGGGCAGAGGGTGGGGTGGGAGCCGGGTGGAGGGGAGCTATGGGGGGAAAAAGGAGAAACAATTGTAATAATCTGAACAATAAAGATTTATTAAATTTAAAAAAAAAGTGGAAGGCCAAAGAGAATCTGGGGGTTTTAAAAATAAATGTTGGTATAATTTCAGAATTCATAAAAGTTGATATATATACATATTGTTTTCTTTTTCTTTTCTTTCTTTCTTTTTTTTTTTTTTTTTTTTAAGAAAATACTGGGTTGTCCAGATGGGTCATTTCAGAGGCCATGGATACCACTCTGCTGAGGCCTTGGGAACTGCTATTTTCTGTTGGATTATTACTCCCCCTAAAGGCAGGATTAGCAACTGAGGAACGAATTAGGCAATGAGGCTTCAAACTCTGGCTTTGTCTCCTATGTTGTCTGGACATGTTACTTAGCACTGAGACCTCAATTTATTCACCCATAAAACCGGGATAACCTCAGAGGTTTGTTGTGGGAATTATAAGAGATAGTACTACAGGGACATCTGACAGGTTCTGTGTGTATACTCAGTGTAAGCCATTATTATTACCATCTTCTCAAGGTCCTTAAGAGGGCACCTTGGCCAAGTAACTGTTTGTTAAATTGGATAGCTTTTATTTGTTGAATGCCTGTGGAGTTCCAACTGCCCTGCTACATGCTTTTCATGTCTTGTCATCTTAACCACTCACCACTCAAAATGTGGTCCTGGGACCAGCCACACCAGCATCACCCAGGTGTGTGAGAAATGCCAAATCTCAAGCTCCAGGCTAATCAAACAGGCCCTGCCTGTATTTTTAATAAGATTCCCAGATGGTTTGCATAAATGTTAAAGTTTGAGGAATGTTGGTATGATCTCAACTATCCTACAAGTTAATGCTAGTCTACATTTCCAGAGGAAGTAAGGGAAGGTCAGAGGTGAAGTGACTTGTTCTAAACTACATAGTCCTGGCATTGGCTTTTCCATATGTCTGGTTCCCTAGTCCCACCCTGCCATCCAGCAACCTCAATCCAATGCTGACCCCTAATATTTGCTGGGGAGTCCAGGAAGACCTCATGGCAGTCTTGGTGGGACCATGCCAAATGGCAGGAGCCCAAACTGAACTCAAGCTCCTGGGTCAGTCACAGGTTGCATGACTATTCTCTTCTGTGTCCTTCCCTCATTTTTTCAGTTTCCCCTCCTTGTTCCCTGAGCCCTTACCTCAACTGGATGCCAGATTTTTTTCTAACTCTCCCTCCTTAGGGTCCAGTTAGCTCTTTCTCTGCCAAATCCTCCTCCCCAGCACTTTCTTTCTATCCCTCTCCTCCCTTCTGTCTAAGCCAAAAGTCTCCTCCAACTCACTTCCAGGAATGAACATTGTCCCATGGCCTCTGGCAGCTGAATACAACAGCTGAGACCATGTGGGTATCTCTAGCTTAGGGCCTATGGAGAGTTTTTTAATAGTGAGGGCTCAGGTCCGAGGGTTGCCTATATCCTTTCAGGAAATGTCTTTCTGTTTATTAAATTAAAGAGGGTGCTAATGTAAATCCCTGTGCTTCATCCCCTCAAACCCCTTATACTTCTGTCTTTAGCATACAACTTGTCCCTATAGACCACAACTGGATATCCTATATAATAAAAGCCTAATAGCTAAGTGTCTGACTGTTTGACCGTTTGACCAGTCACTATGATGCGCACTGACCATCAGGGGCAGGTGCTCCAGTAGGTTATCTTGCTGCTGGAGTCCGGCCCATCGGTACTGGGAAAGACAGCCCCGATTGGCCCCAATTGGGACTGGGCAAGAAGGGCTGGACATGCCCTGGAGCCCTCCTGTGGTCCCTCCCTGGCCCTGATCATGCACTGGTGGGGTCCCTCAGCCTGGCCTGCACCCTCTTGCAATCCAGAACCTCTCAGGGGATGTTGGAGAGCCGGTTTCAGCCCGATCCCTGCAGGCCAGGCCGAGGGACCCCACCGGTGCACGAATCCATGCACTGGGCTTCTAGTCCAGGAATAAAGTTGGTTGAGAGAATTACCAAAGGTGCTGATTCAAACTTTAGTAAAGCTTTGAACCTTGAGCAGATCACTTGGTTTGTATTTAAAGTATTTAATTTTTGAGATTTCCTTTTCTGGTGCTGATGGGAGTTTGCAGAAGGCATTGTAGAGCCTGTTTTCTCTCCTCACACTGGGATTCCCTCCTAACACTGTCTCTCTGCTTGAAGTTTCTCAGGAATTATCTTTTCTACTTCCTTATCAGTGACTAGGACCATGCTGGCAAGTTCAAAGTTCAAGTAATTAAATGTTAATGAATAACAACTAAATACAGATGAATCTATACTGAATCATAGTTTCCCTATGGACTTCCATTGTGTTTTTGAATACTTGTTCCCACAATTTTATTTTTGCAGGAAAAGGAAAAATTTAAACATGATCATAAAATTATTCCTCCTAAGAAAAGTGTTTTTTAAAATATACTTTTATTGATTTCAGAGAGGAAGGGAGAGGGAGAGAGCAATAGAAACATCAATGATGAGAGAGAATCATTGATAGGCTGCCTCCTGCATACTCCACACTGGAGATCAAGTCCTCAACCCAGCATGTGCCCTGACGGGAATCAAACTGTGGCCTCCTGGTTCATAGGTCAATGCTCAACCACTGAATCATGGTGGCCGGGCAGAAAAGTTTTTACACAGATACAAGTTTTTAAACTATTCCAATTCATTTGAATTTGGTCATTTTCCAACAAACAGAAAAACAGATGCACAAGTGCATTCTCTTAGCTGCTCAGAGTAAAAGGTAACACAGTGTCCTGAACTTGAGACACATACAGAAAGCAGTAATTGTTGGAACAGAAAGAAAACTTAGCAGCACTGAGTCTTTTTTTTTTAAATTTCTTTATTGATTAAGGTATTACATATGTGTCCTTATTCCCCCATTACCCCCCACCTCCCACTCATGCCCCCAACCCCCTGTTGTCTGTGTCCATTGATTAGGCTTATATGCATGCATGTAAGTCCTTTGGTTGATCTCTCCCCCTTACCTCCCCCCCCCACCTTCCCTGAGGTTTGACGTTCTGATTGATGTTTCTCTGTCTCTGGATCTATTTTTGTTCATCAGTTTATGTTGTTCATTATATTCGACAAATGAGTGAGATCATGTGATATTTATCTTTCTCTGACTGGCTTATTTAACTTAGCATAGTGCTCTCCATCTCCATCCATGTTGTTGCAAATGGTAAGAACTCCTTTTTTACCCTAGCGTAGTATTCCATTGTGTAGATGTACCACAGTTTTTTAATCTACTCATCTGCTAATGGGCACTTAGGCTGTTTCCAAATCTTAGCTATGGTGAATTGTGCTTAGCAGCATTGAGTCTTACCCTAAAATTCTGTTGCTGAGGAAACTGAGGCCAGAGGCTTGTCCAAAAACACATAGCCAATTATGGTAGATCAAAGACTAGGACCTGGGTCATGACACAAAAGCCATTTGTATTGCATAAATTTTTTTTATGAATCACACCTGGGGAACTATTTGAACTTGTTTTGAAGTTTTTCATACTACCTTAAAATTCACATAAATTCTACATTTTAGAACACACTCCACCCATGTTTCCTGTGATTTGAAGACAATGTATCCTAGCTTAGCATTTCCCCACAACTCTTGGGGTAAATATTGATGCTCCTAGGGTTATCTAGTCTTCTCATATCTCTTGGAACCCTGCCGGGGATCCTGATTTCAGAAGCCTTCCAAATTGCCTCATGTGATTTCCAGGAAAGCTATCACTGTGTCATATGCGTGCCTACACTGTTTTCTCTAATCCTTGGTGATTAATTAGATCCATTTGGTTTGGTGAAGCAGATCTGAATGAATGTTGAATGTTGGCGACTCTGCACTCAGACTTCATGTTAGCCTCCTCCATCCAGCAAGAAGTGTCAGGCTTTCTAATCTCTGGAATGTGGGAGCCTTGAGAAGAATTCTATAGATAACCTGCCTGCCTCTGGGCCTTTGTATATGCTGTTCCTCCATACTGTAATGCTTTTCCCTGCTTCTTTGGTAAATATCCCACTCATTCTTTCAAAAGTGCCATATGCTGTTATATTCATCAGGGTCTCTCTATCCTTTCCCTTGAAATTAGTTTCCCTTTTCTGTGTTCCTAAAACATATTATTGGACCATTTTCTTGAAAATGGTTTGTCTATCTTTCCACTTAAGCTCTTTGAAGTCGTGGCTGTGTGTCTTTTTTTTTTTTTTAAATCTCCATATGGCTTGTTAGCACTTTTATGTAGTAGCTGTTTAATTAGTCCTGGTTGATTTGAATTTCTAAGTCAGAAAAAAGCGTAATTTAGGTTGCCTTTGTCTTGTGAAGAACAAGAGAGGATGCATTTCGCCTTTCTTCTCAGGAGATTTAAGAAAGTTCCCATGTTGGGTTTTCTTCTTCTTTCTTTGTGTTACATTAGCATAAACAAAAGTTCAACCCTTTATATTTCTTTCCCCACAAGGGTTGCACTCGAATGTTTGGGATATGCTCTAGTCCTAAACAGAAAGAGTAAAGAGCATATGCTACAGAAAGTTTTTTTCAAAGTAAGCCTTGTCTATCTGTCTCTCTGAGGGCTGGCATGACATCTTCAAATGCAGCCCCTTGCTACCAGGCGAGGGCCCCGAGCTTGCTTGGTCTGGGCCACAGGGATGAAGGAGGAGAAACTGACCTTCAGTGGGGCCCTGACCTATATGATCTGACAGAGAGTAGACAGAGATTGGACATGACTAGACCTAGATATCCACCTCTTTACAAACCACACCTCAATTCCTGAGAGAAACAATCTGAAAGCATGTTTAATTTCATCCTGAGGTGAAAATTCTTCAAAAAGTCTGTATTAGTCAGGGCAGGTTGACTGTGAAACCATTCATGCCCAAGCCTCAGTGGCTTAATATAATAAAGTATTATTTCTGCCATCTATCACAAGTGCACGCAGGACTCCGGGTATGTGTGAGAGGAGGTTGGGTGGGGGGTGTTGCTGCAGCCATTTCAGGACCTGGGCTCCTTTTATCAGAGGCCCTTGTCATACCCATTGGCCTCAAAGCCTTCTTCTGGATCTTCCACAGGAGGTCCACGGGAGCAGTGGGGTATAGTGCATGCACTAGAAATGGCATATATCACTTTCACCTACATGCCACTGGTTAGACTCCGATCCTATGGTCCCACCGAACTGCAGGTGAGGGTGGGAAATGTAGTGTAGTTGTGGCCCTAGGGAGAAGAGGGAGTGGGTTTGCTAATTATCTAACCACTTGTCACATGGACCTTGTTGGATTTATTGTTGCTATTATTTAATATATTACTTTAAAACCTCGAAATCAGTTATTAACTAATCCTAACTGAAAAGGTTAAGTGAAGGAGATAAGCAGATTTGCCATTCCTGCAAAGCCTTCCCTGATTCCTCCTCATTCCTGCCTTCTGGCTTTGATATGTCTCAACTCTGAATACCAGGAATACTCTGGAAAGGCCCCCCTTAGGTAACTGCCTCTTTCCAGTCTAATGGTATATGACTTATATAACCACCTCCTTAAAGGGAGGCGCGGTTCATGTTTATAGCTCTCACCACACTGCATCCTGCAGACTGTGGACAACCACTAAAGATTTATGGAATTTATAAATGATCGAACCCTCAACTCCCTGACCCTCATTCAGCACAACATTACACTGATTGAGGTTTATACACATCAGGAGCCTGAAGACCCACAGCTCTTGTATCCACAACAATGACAGTCCAACCTCCAGGTCAGAATCAGAGAACTAAATGACTATTAATAACTGTAATAGATAATGCCTATATATATATGAACTATAAATATATGAATATAATGCCTATATATGTCTATATTAATACATATAATATTTAAAATGTATAATTATGTTATTTAAATAATTATAACTATACTATTTTAAAAATACCATATTAATATTTTTCTCATCTGAATTGAAAAAAAAAACATGGCCTAAACTTAATTCAGTAAATGACAAATTTGTGTGTGTGTTTGGATTAGATGGATGGAACCAACAGATTTCACCTATTCATCTGGGAGACTAAGAGCCAGCAGGACGTGGAGCGCATGGCCCGCTGCGTTCTCTGCTATGGTAAGCATGGGCTGCATTTCTGATCGGACTGATGTGCATAGAATAGGATGAATTAATTGGTGGCCACAGGCTAGATCTTTTCTTGGTATGTGCAGAGTTTTAGAATCTGGGGATTTCCTGTTAATTCTGGATTACCAGTTTTTCTTAGGAAGTCAGAATAGTCTGGAGTCACAGATGCTGGGTTCCTATGTGGCTACTGTCAGCAAGAGAACTGTGCCTACCCGCTTTGGATGGGCCAAGTGTCTGCTAGTGCCTCACCTCTCCTTCCCTCCCTATTGCCTTACCCCTGGCCTGCTCTGCTTACTTACCTGTCCTGCCAGCTTCCTGTAGATGGCTGTGCTTGTGTTCCTTCTTTAGTGGCACCTTAGTGTGAAGGGCAGACCACAGAACTAAGAGTCAAGAGTCTTGGATTTAGGCCTGGATTTGCCATTGACCACCAGTGGGATATTGGCAGGTCATTCAATGTCTCTGTCTTCAGCCTCCATTACTCTATCCCACATGTCACACCAGCCTGTGCCAAAGAAAATTTTGTGCTGAAACCCATGCACACCCATGTGTAGAGGGTTCTCATCCAACCCCACGTCACCCAGGGCTAGAGTCCTATCTGTGAAATCAAAAGGGGATTTAATTGTTTCCTCTTCTTGATCCACACTAAGATGTAACACTGCCATGAGAGATTTGGTCCTGAGAACTGGGTCAAGTCAAATGCAGTCATTGCCATTGGCAGAGTATGTTACAGCTGATGAACTGCTTTCACATCCATCATCTCATTTGACACGTTGTCTCTCTGGGCCTCAGTTTCCTCTCTCGTAGAAGCATAGACCTAGCTGGTATTTACTGAACTTGAGTTTTTCCTGTATCAGGCATTGTTCTGAGCAGTTACATATATTAAATCATTTTAAAAACTTAAACCTCACAAGGTAGGTACTATTATTATCATCACTGTCCCTATCTGACAGATGAGGAAACTGAGGCAGTGGGAAGGCTGAGTAATTTGCTCAAGGTCACCCACCCAGTAAGAGGTAGAACCTGGACTGAACCAGGCAGATGTCTATGAACCTAAAAATGAAGAAGCCATATGGCCCAGTAATTAAAAATATTAAACGTGGGATCATCGTCTCGATTCTTTCTCCTGAAAAATGGGCATTTACTTACAGCGCCCATCTGTGGCCCTTGTCAACACAATGCAAATAGCATTTAGCAGCACCTGTTCTTACCAAGAGTCTGGAAGTGTGTTTGCCGGAAAGGAAAGCCATGCATGGTAACTCTGGCCTCTCCTGCCCTTCCTTCCCAGACAAGTGCCGACCAGCCCCGGAGTGCAGGTCGGGCACCCCTGGACCCCTGGCAGTGGACGTGGACATGGCGTTCGTGGTGGACAGCTCCCACAGCGTCGGCACGGATGTGTACCAAGCCGCGTTGCATCTAGTGGACACCATGCTCGACAACCTGGAGGTGGCTGCACAGCCAGATGCGTCTCTCTATGGGGCACGCGTAGCTCTGGTGATGCACACGACTCCAGGCTTCCGGCCGGGAGCAGGACAGCCCCCTGTGCTGGAGGCTTTCCTCCTGACCACCTATGGCCACCGGACACAGATGCAGAGGCACATCCGGGAGGCCATGGGCCACCCCCTGCACGGAGCCCCGGCCCTGGGCTACGCCCTGGAGTGGACACTAGAGAAGGTGCTCCTGGCAGCCCCGCTGCCCAGGAGGGCACAGGTTCTCTTCGCCATTGTGGCCAGTGAGACTAGCAGCTGGGACCGGGAGAAGCTGAGGACTCTGTCCTTGGAGGCCAAGTGCAAGGGCATCACTCTGTTTGTTCTGGCCTTGGGTCCCGGCGTGGGAACCCATGAGCTGGCTGAGCTGGCTGGAGTGGCCAGCACCCCCTCTGAGCAGCACCTGCTGCACCTGCAGGGGATCTCAGACCCAGAGGTGGCCTACGCCAGGCGCTTCACATGGGCCTTCCTGAACCTCCTAAAAAGTGAGCAGTCTCTGAGCACGGGGATGCTTGGGGGGGCTGGGGTGGGGAGAACTACTTGCACAGCCTGGCATTTGGGCGAGCAGGTGCCCACTGAACCTTCAGCCTTGCTGAGGTACATGCAGCCCCACAACCTCTGGGAAGACCGTAGAGGAGCGTCCTGTTTCCTGAAAACCCTGAGCTGCCATTGCCCTGACACTGTGCCAAGCCTAATGTTGGTTTCTTGTCTGGAACCTCTCAGCTGGTGGTTGGAAAGCCTCAAGTCTCCCCCCAGCCTCTTGATTTTCTCATTTACCAAAATGAACATTACAATCTCTTATTTGTGAAGCCTACATTCAAATATGTGCATGGAGGGGGTTTGAAAGCACCAGTGCTATACAATTATAAGGCATAGTTATTGCTATTACTATTTCCCGTAATCCACACCCCAGAATCCAGTGGTGTATAATAGTGCTTCTCTAATTTTCACATGCACATGCATCTCCTGGGGAGTCTTGTCGAATGTAGCTTCTGATTCAGTAGGTCTGAGCTGGGGCTGGGATTCTGCATTTTTAACAAGCCCCCAAATGATGCTGATGCTGGTAGTCCATGAACCACGCTTTGAGTAATAAGAGTATATGACATTTATTTTTCTGGGATTTGCTCAGGTTGGGTGGATGGAGCCAACAGTGAAGGTTAAGGGGCACACTAACAGTGCACCTGGACAGGAATTCTTCCCCATCTCCTCACCTCCAATCAGAACCAAACTAGTTGAACCAAAGTCATGGGCAGCCAGTACCAAAGCTGTATTCCTAGCATGATAATGGAGATCGTTGGGATTTGGGGGTGGGTATTGATCTGGTCACATTTCTAGGAGTTTGTCTTGGGCTCTGTCCACCACTGCTAATCCAAATCAGGTCATGTACAGGGTGCCTCGAGGTGACCTGTGAGGCCTTCTTGCTGGGAGACATGAGTTTCTCAGTTTATAAGAGGGTGTGATATCCTGCTGGGAGCCTTGAGGGACATCTGCCCCTCAGTGAAGGGATCAAAGGGAGTCTGATGGACATCTAGAAGTACTGACACGGCATTTGTGCCTCTCCAGTTGGAGAGGTACAAAGATCAATGACTTGGTTCTGGTCCTACTTTTGCCACTAGGGAGCTGTGTGACCCTAGAAAGGTCAGTGAAGCACTCTGAACTTCCAATTTCTTATTGTTGTAGGAGATGGAAGAGAGATTTGCAATATATGGCTGATGGCTTAGTGATTCTTTGAGGGAGACGAAGACTGAATGAATCCCTTTTCTAGTCTGTTTTAATTTCATTTTTTTATGTTTTATTATGTTAGGTTGCACTTTATGTTTTCTTATAGTCTTTTATGTTGTGATTTTACATTATTCATATGATAGCATGCATTTTATGTTTTCATTTTTTTTAATTTTATTTTTATATTTGTTTTATGCTTTGCTTGAATTTTACATCTTTTTGATTTTATGTCAATGGATTTTTGTTTTTATGTTTTGTATCATTTCATTTTTATTTTGCTTTATTGTATATTTTACTGTATTTTATGTTTTATTTGATTTTATTTTGTCTTTTAAGTTTTTGTGTTAATGGATAATATTTTGTTTTTATGCTTTATTTTACTTTGTTTAGTTTATTTTCAAGTTTTATATTATTTTAAGCTTTATTTGATTTGACTTTATTTTGAAATTTTACTTTCAGGTGGAACAAACCAGTACCCACCCCCAGAGCTCATTGAAGAATGTGGGGGCCCCAGCCGAGGGGACACTCGGATGCAATCACTTATTAAGAGGTAGGCTGAGGGCAGAGCTGAGATTGTCCCATAGTTCTGTCCCTTGCAGGAGACAACTCCTTAGAGCAGTGGTCGGCAAACTGTGGATCACGAGCCATATGCGGCTCGTTGGCCCCTTGAGTGTTCTAACGCCACTTCTTCAAAATAGACTCGCCCAGGCCAAAAACCGACTTCTGCACATGGGCCACGAAGTTTCAATCGCACTGTATGTGCGCGCCCGCACGTGGTATTTTGTGGAAGAGCCACACTCAAGGGGCCAAAGAGCTGCATGTGGCTCGTGAGCCGCGGTTTGCCGACCACTGCCCTAGAGAAAGGTCATAGGCAGTGTCAGTCCTTGACCTGACCCAAACTATTGGAGCGAGCATGCTCCCGATTTGACAATTCTGATATGGTGTGTCTTTTCTTTCCTTAAGAGTAATACAGGACCAATATAAAACATTGAAAGAACACATAAGTGTATAAAAGCAAAAATTAAAATTTTCCACTCCATTCCATCCCCATCTTATTAAAGTTAATAACGCTAAACATATTATTGCTACTTTTGTCCAATGTGATAACGAAGTCATTGGGAAATGCTCAAACCCAAAGCTTTATTAAGCTCAGCAGTATCCATTGGAAAATGAACCTCTCAGTTCTCATGGTTTGGTTATACGGTTTGGCATGGATTGTTTTTATACAGGCTGCCCAAACGCCAGCGTGGTGTATCTGGCTTTGCTGATGATTTAGAAGCACTTGAAGCAACACATTTTTTTCTAGAAGAGAACAGAACAGCAACGATGACATCTATAATTCAGCCAGAAGCACTTGAAAATTATGAAAAGAATGGCTATGCCACTGAAGAAAACGAACAAGAAATGTCTACAAATCGAAAGAAAAATGGAAGAGAAGTAAATTCAGACACTACTTCTGGTAAAAAACAAAAACAAAAACAACTATTCCTTACTCCTTAGGTTGACTTTACTTTTTAAAATCTTTATCTTTTTTTATTTTTTTAAATCCTGCGTACTGTGTGTGTTAACTTGCAAATTTTGGCTTTTATATATTTTCCTTCCAAATACACAAATTCATATATGCAACTAAAGAAATTAGTTTAAGACTATATTCAAGGACTAACTTACACCTGAGTGTAAACTTTGCGCTGAACAGAAGCTATTTCAGTGGGTAAGATGGGAGCACATCCTATGAAATGTCTGTATTTCATTGTGGAGAAGCAATGATCTATTGCAGAAGCAGCAAACATACTCCTGACCTGCAGGACAATGCACTGGCTTGTAGAAGGCTCCTTCATCTATGAGTGGCCACATATGTGCTGACCAAGTTTTAGGAACCTGTGGGTTCATCTAAAACAACTAGCAATGATTTAGGGTTATAGCAGGTAATAATGCAGAGACCATGTCACCTCTTACATGGGCTCAACAAAGTGAGCAAGACAGTGACCACATTAGAAAGAGGTTTGGGAGGATTTGACTCTCAAGTTTTTAAAATGTAGGGGAAAAGATGGCTGGAAGAATTTCTAGTGAGTGGTGTGGTCAGTCCTGCTTAGATTAAATGAGAGATAATTGCCCAGAGGTTTTGAATGTGCCTAGATGGTTCTCTATCTGGGACTGCTAGCTAAGTGGCCACATCACTGTGGCTCAGTTTTACGATCTGTAAAGTGGGGATTGTGTGAATACCTATCTCAGAGTTGTTTTGAGGATTTATGTGTTTGACACATAACAAGCCTACAACCCAAGGTAGGTATTAAGATGCAGATATGTCCTACTGCTTAGGTTCCAAAGTAAACAGATGTTTAAAGGAAATAATAACAAAACTGATGGACAGAGGAGTGGTCACTCCCAGCGGCACATTTTACCTCCTTAGGTGAAAAATTCAGGATCGCACTTATCCTGTTGATCATTCTGTTCTCAGTATGTAATATTGTCAGGTACTTCACTAAGGCAGTTATTTTCAGTCTTGGCTGTAAAATAGGAATCTCTAAAAATTCTCAAAGCCCAGACCGCATCCCAGACCAATTCAATCAGAATCACTGGGCTGGGGAGCTACCCTACAATTCCACCGAGCAACCACGAGTGAGAACCCCTGCTCCAAGGGAGCCTTTCCTACAAAGTCAAGGTGAAAGAGAAGGAGGACAGCTGACAGGTCATCTAATCCAGTTCTACTCACAGACAAAAATTAAGGCCTGAGGGTCCCCCACATTCCTTACCCACTCTGTAACTTGGCTGTGGCCAGTCCCTCTCTCATTGCATTCCAAGGCTACTCTAAGCCTTCACCACCTCTTTCAGTTCCTTCCCGCGGGTGTCTTCCTCTAGCTGATGCCCATATATTTTTGCTTTCAATAGAAAGAAAAGTGCCAGGTGCAACTTCCTGTGTTTTCCTGCACTTCAGTCAGAGAGAAGAGCTGTCCCTGGTCTTCAGCTGTTCCCACTGACAAAAAACCCACAGGGCTCTTGACTTGAGCTCTTTGGGATGGGACCACTGCTGGCTGTAACCTTCTTCTTCAAACACTGTTCTCTCTTGGCCCAGAGATATTCTCCTCTTATTCTACTTCTGACCAGTCCATCTGGGCTCCTTTTTCCAGGTCTAGCCCCACAGAAAGAACCAGGTTTCATGGAACCTGAAATTTATGCAATCTAGGGGCCCTCTTTAAGAAAGCATGTAAAATTATTAAAATTTAATTCAAACGTGACTATTTGATGCAAATGAGGGGCCCTGAAGCTTAGGCTTCACGAATTTGATGGTAAACCTGCAATGCCTTCTTCAAGGTCCTTTCTTCAATCCTCCAAGGACTCTACATGTCCTACAGGGACAAGCTTTCCTACCATGACTTCCACAAGCCCCTCTGTACTGATGATTTCAAACCCGTACCTTCGATCTTTGACTCTCTCCTGAGCTGCAGACCAGCTTAGTTAACCAACTGCCCTCCAGATGGCACCATGGCACATGCCCGCAGTCATCTCAGACAAACTCAATTAAACAAATGGGACTCATCTTTCCCATTCAAACCTTCTTCACCTTTATTCTTTATTGGAATGAATCTCCGTTGACCCAGGAATGGAAAGCTAAAACCCAAACATCACTTATTTTCTCTTCTCCTCTCCTCCTGCCTCCAACTGGTGACCACGTCTTCGTGTGACTTCCTCCTCAGCATCTCTTAGATCTATTCCCTTTCCCACAATCTTCCCTTTTAATACATTGGCTTTCACCTTGAGTGTAATTGCAATGCTGTCTAACGAGTTTCATTTCTTCCAGTTTGTCCTCCTTCCTATTCCATTCTGAACACCAAATTAAGTTTTCTAAAATGGAAATCTGGTCCTGTCATTTGTCTTCTTCTTTATTTCCCAATGGTTTATATTATAGGGGTGGGGAACCTTTTTTTCCTGCCAGCGGCCATTTGAATATTTATAACATCATTCGTGGGTCATACAAATGTAGCAACTTAAAAATTAGCCTGCTGTATTCGGTCAAACATTTAATTATCTCACCCCTAATGCCTGGGCAGGGCCAGACCAAATGATTTCACAGGCTGGATGCTCCCCTGGTTTATAAGATAATGTTCAGATGCCTGGATAAGGCACACAGGCCTCTGTGATTAGACCTGGCAGTGTCCTCTGAGGCCTACTGGCTGCCACTTCCTTACCTTTTGCACTGTTTGTAGTAGCCCCGATCCCCTGTTCTTTATTCCAAGTCTCCATGCCTTTGCTCATGCTCATCTGTCCATTTGCAGCCTTCCACCTGGATTACATCTACTCATCTTTCAATACTCAGGTCAAGTTTCACTACTACTTAGAGTCTTTTCTGGCCCCCAGGTAGTCTTAAATTTTCATGGCCTCCTTTGTACGCCTGTATCTTAAGCAAAATTCTTCCATGGTACCTGCAACCTTTCATTGCATGTACTTGTAAAGAATTGTCATAGAAGCCAGGCTGATCCTGGTATAATTTTCAATTTCAGTGCTAACTCCAAAGTACACAGATCTATTTTTTTTGGCTTTCTCCTCCCAAGAAGGGTGAGACATATGTATCAGCAGAGAGAACCAGCCCGGGGAATATTGCAATGTCATCGTAACTGTTCTTCAGACCTGTCCAGTGTTCTCCTTTCTCTCCCCACTTTCTTCATTTCTGGATTCGTGGACTTGTTTGAGTAAAACTGATTGCTGCTGCAGAATTCTTCTAAGAAAGGCAAAAGTTAACACTCTTGGTAAAAACAATGCAAATGTAAAATGGGGGCATAGCAATAATTGCTTGGCTGAAAACTTGTTTGCCCCCCAAATGCCATATCATACTGATAAACGAAAACTTGAGACTCTGAGGCTCCCTTAGGTTGCACAGAATACCTTGGAGATGAGTAGTTTAAAGCATCGAGGATTGACTTTCCTATAGCTGTACTGACCCACGACTAGCCACATGGGCTATTTAAATAGAAAATCATTTGAAATTAAATAAAACTGAAAATTCAGTTCCTTGGATGCAACAGCCATATTTCAAATACCCAATAGCCACATAAGCAGTGACTACTGTATTATGCAGACATAGACTATGTCCCTCATTGCAGAAGGGTCTGTAGGGCAGCGCTGCTCTAGAAAAATAACCTAGGAGAAGCAGCCCCTGGTTGTCTCCCAGGTTAAATGCAAGGGTGGGGCTTCTAAAGACAAAAGCCACAAAGTGTCTCTAGGAAAAGTAATGATAGATTGATTGATTGATTTGTTTGTTTATTTATAAATACTCAACTGTGAATATTTCTTTTATTGATTCAAGAGAGAGAGGAAGGGAGAGAGAGGGAGAGATAGAGATAGAGATAGAGAGAGAGAGAGAGATAAGAGAGAAACATCGATCAGTTACCTCCCATGTGTATTCCGATGGGGATCAAACCCACAACCTAGTTGTGTGCCCTGACCAGGAATCGAACCTGAGACCTTCTGGTGTATGGCTTGACACTCTAACCAACTGAGCCACCCATCCAGGGCAAAGTAAGGATCCATTTAAACAAGTCCTTGGCCTGTCAGTTTGGAATCAGTTTGTAATGGTAGAAGTTGGTGTCAGCTGATTGCTGAGCCCTAAATCTATTTGTTGGACCCAGAGAGTACAGTCAAAAGTTCACCACTGGAGTGTTTTTCTGTTGACTCCGATAATATTTTTGGAGGAGCATTTGCTCTGGCTCCTTCTCCTGGGCCCTCACTGCCTGTTCCCCCCTGCCCCCCAAGTCAGAGCCATGCAGCAGGCCAATTCCAGTGTGCTTGTTCAAGGCACAGGACCATTCGTTACCTCACTAAGAGTGCATTTCATCCCCTTGGGTCCAGTGCATCTGGTCACTCCTTCAGGAGAACTAGTCTGTGCTGATTACACTAATGGGGGTACGTCAGCAGCTTCTCAGGAACAGACCACAAATTTTAACGCTTGCTTTCTGAAGCAAGATACCTTCCTATTCGGGAGTGATTGAAAGGCCCAGGGGAAACGGGAGGGTACCACTTTTCTGTAGTGTGGTACCTGAAATGAAAATACCTGGAAAAATTGTCTGATTTAGAATCCACTGTATCCCAGATTTTGCTCTGTTGTCACTTGTTGATTCCCCACGGTTTCTTCATTTTCCAGGAACATCATGTTTTCCTTTTAATATTAACTTCCTGGGTAAGTGTCAAGATACAATAAATAATACATAAACTGTATTTGCTTAGGCCAGTGGTCGGCAAACCGTGGCTCGCGAGCCACATGTAGCTCTCTGGCCCCTTGAGTGTGGCTCTTCCACAAAGTACCACGTGCAGGCGCGCACATACAGTGCTATTGAAACATCGTGGCCCATGCGCAGAAGTCGGTTTTCGGCCTGGGCGAGTCTATTTTGAAGAAGTGGCATTAGAACACTCAAGGGGCCAAAGAGCCGCATGTGGCTCACGAGCCGCGGTTTGCCGACCACTGGCTTAGACTATTAGAAGGCTTTGAGAGTAGGAAGCGACTGAGATGGTTTGAATAAAGAGGGAAATAAGTATAATGAACAAGTAAGGAATTCTCAGTATCAGAAAGATTTATTTACTCATTCATCCGCTCACTCTTTTATGCATTGTCTGATGTATCTGCCATGTGTTAGGGACTGTGCAAAATAATACCTGAAATTGTATTACACCTTTCACATATGTTATGTGACACCTTACAACAACTTACAAAGGTGTTTTTTTTTGTGTGTGTGTGTGTTTTTAAATATTGTTTGCATGGTCTAGGAAATTGAGGCTCAGAAAGATTGTTTCTTGCTCAAGACTACATAGCCAGTAGATAGTGAGGCTAGGATTCATTTTCAGGCCTGTGACACCAAACCATCGCTCCCTTCCTGTCATGCTCATACAGGAAATTCAACCCCTCCCATTTGTTTTGTGGCAGGTCCCTGTTTGATGGATCCAATGGAAGGCGAGTGCCAGGATTACATCCTGAAATGGTACTATAACAAGGACAAGCGGGCTTGCCAGCAGTTCTGGTATGGCAGCTGTGGGGGCAATGCCAACCGGTTCGAAACCAAGGAAGAATGTGAGGTTTGGTGTGTCCCAACACCCCTGTAGAGTCAGGCAGAGCCTCATTACTGTTGCCTCTGCTTTAATCCCGGATGAAATCGAGATTGCCTTCCTGAGACAGTGCCGCAGCTCCTAAGTGATGAAGCCCACTCTGCATTCGCAGAGGTCGATTCCTAACCCACTGAACTTTTTCCTGCCAGCGGAGGACTTGGGAAAAGCGATTTGTGATTGGAGAAAGACTGCATTCTAGTAGTTAAAAAAAGTAACTGAAACTGTCCTGAAAGTTATTTAAATGATGTAGAACTGACTGATAAAGAAATTTGACCTTGACCTAACATTCATTTTTTTTTGGCTATGTAGCAAAAGAGAAATCGATGTACGCAGTGAGTAAAAGCTAATTTGGAAGTGAGTTGAAACTTGATTTCTTTTTTACCACTTGAAAACCTGGAAGTATTTGTCACAGCAGAGGTTTGGAAAAAGACACATCTAATGTGGAATTTCATCCTGACTACCGTTTGTGAAAAATAAAGGCAATCTCCATGAAATCATTTGGTGTGACATCACGTGTGCTGCCTGCTCACTTCAATCTATGCTATTTTTTTTTTTTGCTTTGTAGTATATTTATTTTTATTTTTTAAATTCTTTATTGTTTAAAGTATTACATATGTCTCCTTTCCCCCCCATTGATCTCTCCCCGGCCATGCACCCCCTGCCCAACCCAGCACATGCCCTCACTCCCCTAGTGTCTGTGTCCATTGGTTATCCTTATACACATGGATACCTCTGCCTCCACGCCCCGGCCCCCCGCCTTCCCTCTGAAGTTTGACAGTCTATTTGATGCTTCTCTGTCTTTGGATCTATTTTTATTCATCAGTTTATGTTGCTCATTATATTCCACAAATGAGTGAGATCATGTGATATTTATCTTCCTCCAACTGGCTTATTTCACTTAGCATAATGCTCTCCAGGTCCATCCATGTTGTTGCAAATGGTAAGAGTTTCTTTTTTACTGCAGTGTAGTATTTAATTGTGTAGATGTACCATAGTTTTCTAATCCACTCATCTGCTGATGGGCACTTAGGTTGAGGTTGTTTCCAAATCTTAGCTATTGTAAATTGTGCTGCTATGAACATAGGGGTGCATATGTCCTTTCTGACTGATGTTTCTGATATCTTGGGATATATTCCTAAAAGTGGGATCCCTGGGTCAAATGGGAGTTCCATTTTTAATTTTTTGAGGAAACTCCATACTGTTTTCCACAGTGGCTGCACCAGTCTGCATTCCCACCAGCAGTGCACATTTGTTGATTTGTTGATGATAGCCATTCTGACAGGTGTGAGATGGTATCTCATTATCATTTTGATTTGCATCTCTTGGATGGTTAGTGACTTTGAGCATGTTTTCATATGTCTCTCGGCCTTCTGTATGTCCTCTTTCGAAAAGTGTCTATTTAAGTCCTTTGCCCATTTCTTGATTGGATTGTTTATCTTTCTTTTGTTAAGATGTATGAGTTCCCTATAAGTTTTGGAGATTTGGCCCTTATAGGATATAACATTGGCAAATATGTTCTCCCATGCAGTGGGCTTTCTTATTGTTTTGTTGATGGTTTCTTTTGCTGTGCAGCTTTTTATTTTGATGTAGTCTCATTTGTTAATTTTCTTCTTAGTTTCCATTACCCTAGGAGCTGTATTGGTAAAGATATTGCTATGGCATATGTCTGATATTTTGCTGTCTATGGATTTTTCTAAGATTTTTATGGTTTCCTGTCTTACGTTTAAGCCCTTTATCCATTTTGAGTATGGTGTAAGTTGGTGGTCTAGTTTATTTATTTTTTACATGTATCTGTCCAATTTTTCCAACACCATTTATTGAAGAGACTGTCTTGATTCCATTGTATGCTCTTGCCTCCTTTGTCAAATATTAATTGAGCATAATGGCTGGGGTCAATTTCTGGGTTCTCTGTTCTGTTTCATTGGTGTATGTGTTATTCTTTGTGACATCGCACTTGTTGGAGAGGAAACAGAAGTGACTTTGCCATGGGACTGATCCTTTGTTATTAATTACAGTGACTCTTGCCCTTTCAAACTTGGTGACTCAACAATTAAGACTGACATTGTCAGTGCAAATATGAAGGGTCTAGGTTCACCCTGAATGAAACATTTTTCAATATGGCTCATAGCTCAATTCTCCAGGCCTCTGAACTTGGGCCCAGCTTGAGGGCAGAACTAGGCACTGCATGGAATTCTAGAGCTGCTGGGTACTGAGGTGCCTGGCATGAGGCCTCTGAAGGATCATGTATTAGTCTGCTCGGGCTGCCATAACAAAATACCACCGACTGGCGGGGCGGGGGGCTTAAACAACAGATATTTATTTCTCACAGTTCTGGAGACTGAGAAACCAAGATTAAGATGCCAGCTGACTTGCTTTCTGGTGAGAACTCTCTTCCTGGTTTACAAACAGCTTTCTTCTTGTTATGTCTTCAAATAACCTTTCCTTTGTGGAGAGAGAAAAAAAGAAAGCAAGGGAGAGTGAGAATGAGACAGAAAGAGGAGGGAGGAAGGGAGATAGAGAGAGAGTGAGTGCAGAGAAGGTTCTCTGGTGTGTCTTCTTACAAAGAGACTAATCCTATAGGATTAGGGCCCCATCCTTATGACCTCATTTAACCTTAATGACCTCCTAAAGGTCATATCTTCAAATTCATTTACATTGGGGGTTACGGTTTCCACTTATGAATTGGGGGGGACACAAACATTCAGACTCTAACAGATTTCAAGCAGCTGGTGGTTACCCCCAGGGACCCAGAGTGGAGTTTGCTCTCTGGAAAGTTTCTGTTGAATAATGGAAGTTATTTCTAGGATTCTTTTTATTCCTCCTCTCAAGCCCAGAGACACTGCGGATGGGATGAGAAGGCAGATTTATAGAAAATCAAAGAAATATTAAATTTTTCATTTTATCTTATGACAATTTATCTGATCAAAAAAGGATAACTATGTATTCATGTTATCAAGTTTGTAATTTAAATTAATTTGCAGAAATGCACATGGAAGAAATAAAGCTCACTTATAATCTTTTCTCCCAAAGGTAATTATTGTGGTATAATCCAGGTTTTTTTCTAATGGTTGGAATATTATCTTTTTTTCTTCCTTAACACACTACATTGCAGCAAATTTGGGCTAAAGTGTTTTCATGCTGGGAATGAAATGGCAGAAGTTCCACCATTGGCAGAGCTGCTTATCATGTGGGTGTGTGTGTGCATATTGTTTTTAGGAATAACCTCAGTTGCTTGGGCAAATAGGGGCCAAGCTCATCTATCCTGAGGATGGCATGTGATTTAAGCTGTGATCTATTTTCCACCTCTTTTTTTCCACCCCACTCTGCCCTGCCCTTGCCCAGGAGTTGGGAACACAAAGGCAAAGACAAGGTGGCAGTATAACCTTTCAACTCTGACCCGGGCAAAAAGTTTACTTAAAAAATCCTCAGGTACACAGACAATCTGACCAAGGGGCAGAAACAATTATCTGTTGTTTTTAGATAGCATTCACCCCCACTCCTGTAACGCAGTTTCTAAAGCACTGTCCCACGTTATCTTATATATTTGCTTACTTCCCCCTAAATCTTGGATGATGGCATTGTTCTTCCCAGTTTTTCCCACTGCTCTTCCAATTCTCAGAGAAGTGAAGTGGTTTGACCCAGAGCATTAGAGAAACTGGACTTGAACTCCTTTTGATCCCAACTCTAGGGCTCCTTTTGCTCTACTCCATTGGTTCCAAAACATGAGCTGTCACCAGACGGGGAGGAGGATGGGCTGAGACAGAAGAAAGGATTTCCCATCTGACTGTAAACAAGCTTGACCTTACTGTCTGCCTCAGATGCTTCCCTCCCCCTGCTAACCCCTCTCTCTCCTGGGGTGGTGGTGCTGGTCTGGCCTTAGGTCTGTGAGGAAGCAGGAATGGACTGAAAGAAAAGTTGAATTGTGTTGCAGGACAATCCTGAAGACAGCTTTGGCCAACCCCACAGGGAGCTTTGGAACGAAAAGGGCTTGTTAAAGTGGCCCTGGGTGGGCCATGGCTGGGTCTGTATCCCCTGCCTCCTGGCTGTTGGAAGTGGGCTGCCCTGGGAAGGCTTGTTCTTGGGTAAGGCTGCTCTCCAGCTGAACCAGCATTGTCACTTCTAAGCATGTGCCCTGAATGATATTTACAACCATCATTTCCCTTAACAGCAAGAGCTCCTTCCCAATCTGTACTTTCCCAGGACTCTTCAAAATGGGCAGTGGGAAGAGAATCTCCCGCCCGAGAGGAGAGCTGACAAACAGATCAAACTCTGTCCATTGAGTTGTTTTTTTAATTTTTTTTTATTGTTTAAAGTATTACAAATAGTAGTATATATGTCTCCTTTTTTTTCCCCTATTGACCTCCCCCCGGCCACCCCTACCCCCCAGTACATGCCTTTACCTGCCCCCTCCCCCCCAGTGTCTTGTATCCATTGGTTATGCTTATATACATGCGTATAAGTCCTTCCGTTGATCTCTTACAGCCCCGCCCCCCCAACCTCCCCTGCCTTCCCACTGTAGTTTGACAGTCTGTTCAATGCTTCTTTGCCTCTATATCTATTTTTCCCCATTTCTTTCCTTTAAAAAATCTTGCCTCTGCAGACTAGAAATAAACATATAATAACAAAAAATGTTTGAGTCCCAATTTCAATGTCCAACAGTTCTGAGTCCCCGTTTCAATGTCAAACAGTTCCTTATGTGTACATGTCAGCAATGATATCTGGATGGTGGGCACATGGTGGCAATGCAGGTCCGACCCTCTCTGGTTTGGTCCTAGGCAACCTGCTGCGTCGCACAGCTGCTGACTGCTAGCGTGGCAAGGCGTCGTCAGCGTCTTCCATCTCTGGACTGTTTCTCCTCGTCTTCGTGGTTGGAGCAGACCTGTCAATTCCTCTCTGTTGCAGGAATCCACATGGTCTTGGAGTTGTTTTCTTTATCGGGGGGATCTCTGCCCTTCCTGGCTGCAAACTCTCACCAGCTGCACCTCCTTCACCAATTCGGGCTCGATTTCACTCGTTTCAGCTGCTCCCTCTATTTGCTCCGGTGTCCATTGAGTTTTGACTTCCTTTCTTACTGCCTCTTTTCCTCACTGCCACTACCACATTGTCTCTTTAGGTTTCAACCTTGTCTGCCCTACTCTACCATGCAGTCTGACAACCTGACAGCTTAATTTACCACACTCCTGTGTAGCCAGGGAGACCATGCAACTCAGTTATGGCCAATGAGAAGGACATGGGAGCCTGTTGATGCTGCCTTTCAGCTTCCTTATTCTTTTCACCTAGAATGGGCACATGATGCTGAAGCCTTTGCGAAGGATGGAAAAAGTTGGAAAATTGTAAAAAGTCAGATTCTTGATGGTAAGACCTTAGACCTACTTGCCCTAGACTGCTTATCCTGGACTTCTTGTCACGTGAGACAAATTCCTTGTTTGTTTGAGCTATTGTTTATCAGGATTTCTGGAAACAGCCACCAAACAAAACCCCAACTGATACATAGGCATAAAGCTCCTCCTTTAAATCTCTAGTTCAAGGGTAGACAGGTTCCTCATCAAGACTCTTGGATATAGTTGTCAGAAGTAAACCTCAAAACAATTGGTAAAAGCATTAAGACGAATTAATGTGTTCATGTATCTCTCTGAAAGAATGGATACAGTTGTGTTTCTGGAACCAGAGATTCAAACATGACTAAGCTCCATACTTCTAACTTTATGTCGGTTTCTTCTTGTGGATTATGTGCATTTTTTCAGACTGGTTCTTTCTTGGGGTCTCGAACCATCATCCCAACAATTCCTTGGTCATATCTCACCCGCTAAACCATCAGAAAATGAGGGTCCTCTTCTTGTTTTGTGATACTGGCACACTTGCCACAGAGTGCTGGGGACGCCCTCACTGTCAGGTCCCCTTCACCTGGTGGGTGTCATCCATAATCTAACATTAGGAAACCTCTCCTTTGATCTCCAAGAACTGAAAATGAGAGTCTCCCTGCATTCTACTTGGTAGCCCCTTCTCAGTCTGGATTTCCTGTTGGAAAGACTTCTACTCTCCAGCTGACACTTATAAGAGGGTAGCTTTTATTTTGAAATGTTGTCTGTGTATTTTAATCACATATAAGCATCCCTGTAACTGTTAACTACATATCTAACAAGTTGGAGGAAAGGAGCAAAGCATGCTGTCTTCTCAGCCTCTCTCCATTCCTGCTTCAAATAATGCGAGAATGTGCTTTTCTAAGGAAAACCACACACAAAAAAAATCAGAAACCATTTGCTATAAATTAAGGCTTGAGGGAATTGGAAGAGTTATGTGAGTCACAATTGGTTTTGGAATTCAAGTTGGATTCAGGATAACAAAAGAGTGGTTGGATTTTAAGAATTTCTCCACCATTGATATACACAGAATAAAGCCGAAGTAGCAAGACAGACAGAAATGCTTCACTGCAAATTAACCATCCTATCTAATAAAAAGGGAATATGCAAATAGACCAACACACCATCACAAAGATGGCGGCGCCCAGTCCCTCAGCCCTGCTGGAGTCCCCAGTCCTTTCAGCCCCACCAGGGGAAGAGGGTGGCAGGTGCATGGTGTGGCCGGACCCGCCCTCAGCCCCCCAGCCGCCCAAGGCTGGCCAGTGTAAGCCTCGGCCAGCCTTGCTGGCAGTGGCAGCAGTAGAGGTGTGATGGGGGCGTCGCCTTCCCCTGAGGTCTCCCGGACTGTGAGAGGGGGCAGGCCGGGCTGAGAGACCACCCCCCACCCCGCTTCAGTGCATCAATTTTCATGCACTGGGCCTCTAGTAATTTTTTTTTTTTAATAAATCTTTATTCAGATTATTACAATTGTTTCTCCTTTTCCCCCCCATAGCTCCCCTCCACCCAGTTCCCACCCCACCTTCTGCCCTTACCTCCCCCCCCACTGTCCTCATCCATAGGTGTATGATTTTTGTCCAGTCTCTTCATGAACCCCCCCATACCCCTTTCCCCCTGAGAATTATCAGTCCACTCCCTTTCTATGCCCCTGATTCTATTATATTCACTAGATTATTCTGTTCCTCAGGTTTTTAATTCACTTGATTTTTAGGTTCACTTGTTGATAGATATGTATTTGTTGTTCATAATTTTTATCTTTACTTTTTTCTTCTTCCTCTTCTTTAAGAATACCTTTCAGCATTTCATATAATACTGGTTTGGTGGTGATGAACTCCTTTAGCTTTTTCTTATCTGTGAAGCTCTTTATCTGACCTTCAATTCTGAATGATAGCTTTGCTGGGTAGAGTAATCTTGGTTGTAGGTTCTTGCTATTCATCACATTGAAAATTTCTTGCCACTCCCGTCTGGCCTGCATAGTTTCTGTTGAGAAATCAGCTGACAGTCGTATGGGTGCTCCCTTGTAGGTAACTAACTGTTTTTCTCTTGCTGCTTTTAATATTCTCTCTTTGTCTTTTGCTCTTGGCATTTTAATTATGATGTGTCTTGGTGTGGTCCTCTTTGGATTTTTTTTTGTTTGGGGTTCTCTGCACTTCCTGGACTTGTAAGTCTATTTCTTTCACCAGGTGCAGGAAGTTTTCAGTCATTATTTCTTCAAATAGGTTTTCAGTATCTTGCTCTCTCTCTTCTTCTGGCACCCCCATAATTCTGATGTTGGTACGCTTGAAGTTGTCCCAGAGTCTTCTTACACTATCTTCAACTTTTTGGATTTTTTTTTTTTGCTTTTTGCTTTTTCGGTTGAGTGTTTTTTGCTTCTTTGTATTTCAGTTCTTTGACTTGATTCTTGTGTTCCTCTATTCTGTTTTTGGGTCTCTGTATAATATTTTTTATTTCAGTCAGTGTATGTTTAATTTCTAGTTGGTCCTTTTTCATATCTTCGAGGGTCTCGTTATATTTATCGGCCTTTTCTAGGATATTCTTGAAAAGCCTTATAACCGTGGTTTTGAATTCTATATCCAGTCGTTTGTTTTCCTCCATTTCTTTCGTTTGTGATCTGTTTCTTTGATGCCGCATTTTCACTGCTTCCCTGAGTTGGTAGGGTAAATTTGTGTGCTAGGTTTCCTATATGGCCCAGTGGGTCGGCCTCCCCAGTTAACCTGAGGTGGACACTCTTGGTGCACTCCTTTGTGGACTGTGTGTACAGCCTTGTTGTAGTTAAATCTTGATTGTTGTTGGTATCACTGGGAGGAATTGACCTTCAGGCCAGTTGGCTGTAAGGATCAGCTGCGTCTGTGCTGGGAGAAGTTCAGTGCTGGAGACAGCCTTATAGGATTAGACTTGCCAAATTGCAGTAGCCTCTGTGCTCGGCTTGGATGGGGTGGAGTCTCAGGGCGGAGCAGACAGTCTTGGCTTCCCGTCAGCCTTGCCCTTGTGCACACGCGCAGACCTCTGCCTTCCCCGGCTCCCGAGTCTCCGCCCGAGAGTCCAGACTCCCCCAACAAGAGCGTGGGTCCCCAGGGGCTCGCCTGGAACCAGGGTTCAGTGCAGTCAGAACTGGAGCCCAGTGCGTTCAGGAGCCTCTGACTCCCTTCCACTAGGGAAAGCCTGTGGCAACCTCCGCAGCCTTTGTGCGCACTGGCATGCCGCGCCTTCAGTCCTCCACCTTCCCGGCTCCCGAGTCTCCACCCGAGAGTCCAGATTCCCCCCACAAGAGTGTGGGTCCCCAGGGGTTCGCCTGGAACTGGGGTCCAGTGCAGTCAGAACTGGGGCTCAGTGCGGTCAGGAGCCTCTGACTCCCTTCTGCTAGGGAAAGCCTGTGGCAACCTCCGCAGCCTTTGTGCGCACTGGCACGCTGCGCCTTCAGACTTCTGCCTTCCCGGCTCCCTAGTCTCCGCCCGAGAGTCCAGACTCCCCCCCGTAAAAGCGTGGGTCCCCAGGGGCTCGCCTGGAACTGGGGTTCAGTGCAGTCAGAACTGGGGTTCAGTGCGGTCGGGGGCTTCCTTCCCCCTTCCGCCAGAGAAAGTCAGCCAGGCTCTCAGCCGCCCTTCCTCTCTGCGCGCACAAAGACCCTTTGCCGTACCTCCAATTCTCTGTGAGCTTTTCTCTTTCCTTCTAGTTGTAGAATTTTCACTCAGCCAGCTTTCCTGTGGTTCTGGATGGTGTCCGTTCTGTCTTTTAGTTGTAGTTTTGAAATTGTTGTGCGAGGCAGCAGTTTAGGTGTTTACCTATGCCGCCATCTTGGTTTCTCGGCCTCTAGTAATTTCTAAGATAATTTATGTAAAAGGAGATGGTAGGAGACTTCCAGTTAAAATGAGCAGCATTGAGATAAATCAACCTTGGGTTTTTTTCTCTGTAACAAAAGAAAAGCAGAAGAAAAAAAAAAAACTGGAAGAGAAAAAAATCCCAACCCATAATTGATAAAGAATAGTTGTTAAATGCAGTGAAATGTAGATAATTCTATTTTATTTTTATTGATTTTTTAAAAAATTGTTTATTAATCTAAAAAAATTGAATTTATTGGGGTGACATTGGTTTGTAAAACAAACAGGTTTCACGTGTACAACTCAATAAAACATCACCTGCACACTGCATTGTGTGCCCAGCGCCCCAAGCAAAGTCTTCCATCCCATTTTCTCCCCCTTTGCCCACTTCCACCTAGCCACCCCTCCTTTTCCTCTGGCTATCACCACACTGTTGTCTGTGTCTATGTGTTATGTACATATGAGATAATTCTATTTTAAATTGCCATCTGTCAATATCCTACCACTCCTAATCTAGATTAAAAAGTCAATCGGTCCTACGAAGGAAACTACAAAGAACATAATTTTCTTGTCCCTTATCTCCTTAATTCAGGCTCTCCAAACATAATCACATTCAACTCTTTCTTTTTTGTATAATATTCTTACACAAGTTTTTTCAGTTTTAGATATTCTCTATTGAATTTCTAGGACAGGCTTTTTTTATTTTTTAAAATATATTTTTGTTGATTTCAGAGAGGAAGGGAGAGGGAAAGATAGATAGAAATATCAAGGATGAGACAGAATCATTGGTTGGCTGCCTCCTGCACACCCCACATTGGGAACAGAGTCCCCAACCCGGGCCTGTGCCTAGACTGGGAATTGAACCGAAACCTCCTGGTTCATAAGTCATTGCTCAACTACTGAGCTACACCAGCTGGGCTATAACAGGCTTTCTTAATCACATATCCTTTTCCCTTTTCCTCACCCTTCCAATAATTATATCCATTTAAATGAGGTGGTTGTTCAGTGTTTATATTACTATGGTTATGTAAACATTTCTCCTAGCAGAGCCATGTCTTGCACATTTCATGTAAGTTATTGGTTTTTTGTTTTTTTCAGAGTAAGAGTCACTTTTACATTTTGTTTCGTTTTCATAGTGCTTTATATGTGCCTCGCTATTTCTTTGTCAAATGCTGTGAGAGGCATAACTTTTGTCTCAATCTACTCAACACATTAGTTCTAACGGTTTTATCTCTTTACATTTTTTCTGGAATCCTCTACCCTTCTGCTCTATTTAAAAAAAATACATATATATTTTATTTCAGAGAGAGAAAGGGAGAGGGAGAGAGAGAGAGAAACATCAATCATGAGAGAAAATCATTGATTGGCTGCCTCTTGCACACCCCCACTGGGGATCGAGCCCACAACTTGGGCATGTGCCCTGACTGGAAATCGAACCGTGACCTCTTGGTTTATAGGTCGATGCTCAATCACTTAGCCACACTGGCTGAGCTTTAAGTAAACCTTCTTATTCTTTTTTTTTTAATTTCTTTATTGATTAAGGTATTACATATGTGTCCTTATCCCCCCAATTGCCCCCCCCATCCCCCACTCATGCCCCCCGCTATTGTCTGTATCCATTGGTTAGGCTTATGTACATGCATACAAGTCCTTTGGTTGATCTCTCCCCCTTACCCCCACCCTCCCCTACCTTCCCTCTGAGTTTTGATGGTCTGATTGATGCTTCTCTGTCTCTGGATCTGTATTTGTTCATCAGTTTATGTTTTTCATTATATTCCATAAATGAGTGAGATCATGTGATATTTATCTTTCTCTGACTGGCTTATTTCACTTAACATAATGCTCTCCAGGTCCATCTATGCTGTTGCAAATGGTAAGAATTCCTTTTTTACCGCAGTGTAGTATTCCATTGTGTAGATGTACCACAGTTTTTTAATCTACTCATCTGCTGATGGGCACTTAGGCTGTTTCCAAATCTTAGCTATGGTGAATTATGCTGCTATGAACATAGGGGTACATATATCCTTTCTGATTGGTGTTTCTAGTTTCTTGGGATATATTCCTAGAAGTGGGATCACTGCGTCAAATGGGAGTTCCCCTTCTAATTGTTTCTCACCTCAATCAGTTCCATTATTTGCAAACTCCATACTGTTCTCCACAGTGGCTGCACCAGTCTGCATTCCCACCAGCAATGCATGAGGGTTCCTTTTTCTCCACATCCTCGCCAGCACTTGTTTGTTGATTTTAAACACACCATCTTATTCTGTGGTGGCCAAGATGTAACTGCCCAGCAGAGAATTCAGCTCTCTGGTCAGTAGTGTGAAACTGTGTTTCAGAAGAGTCTTCCTGGGCTATTGAAAGTTAAATTAAATCAAGAGGACTTCACCCATTTGGAAATGTAAAATCTGGATCTTGACCTTGAAGAAAATATATTTTCTTCCTATTTGTAAATTCTCTCCCAAGTTTCTTGTGTAGGGATATGGGTTTATGGTCTTAGGAATTTCAGATGGTGTGAGTGTAAATTTTGTGTTATATTTTTTACACAAAAATGTTGGAAGCATTTGGAATCCTTCTGTAAAATCTTTCTAATCACAACAGCAACAATAAAAAAGTCCAAATCATTGGATATGGGTTTATGGTCTTAGGAATTTCAGATGGTGTGAGTGTAAATTTTATTTGTGTTATATTTTTTTACACAAAAATGTTGGAAGCATTTGGAATCCTTCTGTAAAATCTTTCTAATCACAACAGCAACAATAAAAAAGTCCAAATCATTGGACTGAAAACATCTTGCAGACTTATGTGATGGCCAGAACACCAAGATTCATTCACTTGTACACATGTCCCCATCTAATTGTTTCTCACCTCAATCAGTTCCATTATTTGCGTTTTAGGAGACGAATGCGCTCAGGGCAGAAATATCAAGTGTATGCAGCTGGAATAATTACAGTGAGCATCAACTCAGGATACCCTGCCAATGTATGACTTGGTAATCGAAGGTTTATGTAGAATTAACATTGAGGACTTAAAATTTATTATTCTTCAGAGACATGTTTACAGAATTATCACGATTATGCTTGCCAGATGTTTGGTGGTTCAGTAATGAATAATTAACAATTCAGATATGTAAACACAAATTTGAGTTACTCAATAAATCAGACATGGAATAAGTTTACCATGAGAACCAAATAAAATGAGCAGAAAAGAACCCAGAACATTTGGCATTTCTTTTAAGCCCTATGCTTAATTTCCTTTAGGCCTGTATTAGTTTCTTTAGATTCTTGCCACCCAGACCACTGTTTATTTGTGAGGTTGCAATAAAAACAAACAAACAAAAACTCAGCATATTTTCAAAGGTAGAAGTATCAGTTATAGGATTCGCATAATGGGATCCATTTCAAGATGGTGGAATGACCTCCTGCTGCAGTATCTTTTACATAAAAGCACTTAAAATGATAGAATATAAACAAACCAATAGATAAATACATACATTTTCAAATAGAAACTATTGAAGGATCAGAGGCTGTGAAAATAATTCTGAAGATAGAAATTAGATATTCTTAAAGAGAAAACCACAGCCCAGTTCATTTGTGGGAAAATATTACAATATTTTGAGAATGAAGGAGCAAGAATGATTCATGCTGAGAGAGAGAGAGTATAAGCTACAAGTAGAAGAAGGTTCAGAAATAAATGACAGGGTGATTAGTTAGGTGATTTAGGTGTAAACCTAGGGAGAAACACACCTGTTATTCTCCTCTGTCTTGGGCCAGGCAGCAACAAAGGAAAATCTCACTGCTCTAGGCAGAAGCAGTGAGTATGGGAGCTTATATTTTAGAAACTGGGTCCGGAGTGATGGGTGATTACTCTACAAAAGCCTATAGAAGACCAGCCTCTGAAGCATGACACATTCCTCGCCAATGCTCAGGGAAAGCAGTGTGGTGGACCAACAATGGCATCAGATCCTGCTTATTCTTCCTCTCTAAGTGGACGGCATAGCAGGAGATCTCAACTTCAAAGATGACCATTGCAATCAGAAGTAACCAAACATTTAAATAAATCTAATCTAATCTAAGGAGAAATCAGACTCAACAAAAGGAAGAATTTCCACCTCAGGAAATAAAGTTATGAGAGAAATACGGACCCATGTAGGGTTCGCTTGGACTCTGATTGTCAGCAATCCCTTTTCTGTCTTCAGAGTAACTTTTGTCATAAAAGCAAAATGGCAGCAGGAATTTCAGGTCTCATACCTACACACCATGGCACCTAGAGCAAGAGAATATCTGTACCCCCAAATTTCCAGAAAAAACCATAGAGCGGCAAACTGCCTGGACCACTTGTGAACCAATTCAGGTGTTCAGAGGAATATCAGACTCTGACTGGATTAATTTAGGATTACCTGAATCAATATGGTGACAAAGGAGGGATTATCCTGATTGTCTTCAACCAAACAGGGCTTATTCCTGGACTTAGAGGTGAGGTCAGTTTCAGCCAAATCTTATGACTTTACACAGTGAGGAATAGGTGTTGGGGAAACAATAAAAATGTCATTGTAGTGACAAGAAATCTTGATGAATTCTAAAGTGCTCATATCAAGCAAAATATGCTGAATGATTTCATATTATAAAACTATAAAATATACATGGATAAGGGAAAAACACTTGAATAATGCAGGTTAAAAAGGAAATTTAAATGGAAGTTGAAAAATATTTAGAAATGAATAGAAATGGAAGACTACAGGAACAACTTTATTGTTGTAGTTGGAGCAGTAGTCAGAGGAAATGTTTGCAGTCTTAGATAAAGTCCTTTTTAAAATATGGGGAAAAATATATTTACATAAAAATAACTGAAAACAGTAAAAGAGAAACAATAAAGCTAAAGCAGAAGTTACTAACATAAAAATTATATTTAATCAATAAATCATATTTATTTCTTTAAATAAACTAGTAAATAGACAATATTTTGAAAAGTCTGTAGATGAAAAACATGAAAAGGCACAAATAACTTACATAAAGAATATGTGCAAAACTGCTTAGAAAAATGACCCTATAAATACCTATTATTATTGTTGTGTAGATATTGAGGACATTAATGTAATGAGAATGTTATGTAAAACCTTATGCTGATTATTCTAAAAATTAGACTAAAGTTAAAAATTTATAGAAAAATAGAAAATATCAAAATTGCCTAAAAAGTAAGAAAACTTAAATAGAAGTCAAAGATCTAACTACCACTCTCCTAAATAAAACCTCCCCATGTCTGGATTATTTTATAGGAATGTTTTGCCAAACTTTTAGGGAATCAGTTATTCCTATCTGACATCATATATTTCAGAACATAGAAAAGGATGATAAACTATCCAATATATTTTATTCAGCTAAGAGTACACTGATACAAATGTAAGAGTAGAACAGTAAAAGAATAGGAAAAATAAATAAAAGAATAATGTAATCTGACCAAATAATGTTTACCCAGGAATGCCAGGATAGCTCAACATTAGAAAATAAATATATTTTATCTGAATAAAGGAAAAAAATATTCTGTTACTGACTTCTAATTTAACTTTAATGTAGTCTGATGGAGGATCTGACATTTAACTAGATAGTTCAGTATTTACCTTCTGTGTACATAAAACAAAAAGCAAGCACAAAATAAAACCCTGGAGATATAATTTTTCTTTTAAAAATGAGAGCCACCACTATAAATACCTACATAATGGTTGGAAATATGGGATATTTCTTGCAGCCCATGAGATGTAACTCCTTCTATCAAGTGTGGATATAGACATCTAATGAGAATAAAAGCACTTTCCAAAAAATGGAAGTAGTTGACATCAGATTTCACTGTTGACAAGTGTTCTGCAAACTTATGAAATTGAATTTATTATGAGCATATGCTGAAATGAAGAAAGATGTTAATAAGTGTAAATAGAAAACAGAAGGGAGATAGTTATTGAGGAGCATGCAACACATATCTGGCCAGTGGGCCTTGGCAATTTTTATATCTGTCTTCATTTCTGAGAAAGAAATGCTACAGTATATATTCCCAAGTTTAGATAAATGAATCCCATTGTTGGAATTACCTAACCCTTTGGATGATAATAGTGAGATCCAAAAGAGGGAAGTCATTTGCCCTTTCCTAGTTACTATAGAGAAACTGGTGTGCTTTATCAGCCTTTATCTACATAGGTCTACTTTTTCCTTCACCTGGTGAACAACACATTCTTCAGAGCCCTGACCTTGAGTTATCTACCCACTTTTGCCTTTCCTGACCTCCACAAGTGGTATGAACAGCTATTTCCACTGTATTTATCAAGCTGCATAGTGATGTATTACTGTTGTTTGTCTAGATATGTTACTCCTCTGTTCCTTCTGTAAATTATGACTTGCTTCTTGGCAGAATTGCATAAGGCTTAGTTGTTACTACACAGACCATCCCACACCTTTATTTGCTCTTGCTTTATTTCTTCCACAACCATATTTAATAATTTGGCTTCTCTAAAAGCTGGTTGTTAAGAAGGGTGGATGGAGGCCATGCAAATTTAGACCATTAGAAAGTCCTACTCATAACAAGGGAAAAATGATTGGGCATCAACAATTTGTAAATAAGGTATTGTGAATTTGAGTGTGTGAATCAATTCTTTGGACTAGTGATGTTCAAACCTGCCTGGTCAAAAGAATCAACTCGGGAGTCTTAAAATATCCAAATTCCTGGCACCAACCCCAGGGATTCTGATTCAATAGGTCTTAGGTGGGACCTATACATATGTATTTTTAAAACTCTCTATTGGTTTTTATATGCAATTGATTTGAGGACGTATGATCTAGAACTTGATCTCTCTAATCTATAATAATAAAAGCATAATATGCTAATTAGACCGGACAGCCAAACGACCTTCCAGACATCATTCCAGATGTCCTTCCAGACGAAGCACGGTGGCGGGGGCCGAGGCAAAGGCAGTTAGGGGTGATCACGCAGGCAGGCGAGCAGTTAGGGGTGATCAGGCAGGCAGGTGAGCGGTTAGGAACCAGTGGTCCTGGATTGTGAGAGGGATGTCTGCCTGCCAGTGTATGCCCAATCCTGCAGCAGGATCCTGCAGGAGCGGGCCTACACTGGCAGTCGGACATCCCCCGAGGGGTCCCAGATTATGAGAGGGTGCAGGCTGAGCTGAGGGACGCCCCCTCCCATGCATGAATTTCATGCACCAGGCCTCTAGTAACCTAATAAAATAAAAGCAGGAAAACTGAGGTCCAGAACTCACCAGGGTACAACAGCTTCTCTAAGATTTAACCTGTACAAGTAAATTGACCTTGACGATTTAAAAATTCACCAGTTATAATATCTCTATAACATTGGACTTGGGGATTGCCTGGTTTCTGAAATTTGAATGGGTGTGTTATGTGCCACTGAATTGACTTCATTTCCAGGTGACCCTATGAATGAGTCATGTTCTCAATATCTCTGCTCAGCTCCTATAGATTCATGCTTATGGTTTCTATTACAGAGTCTATCTATCTCTTATTTGGACTAACTCTTTTCCTGCCTTCTATTTTTCCAAGCATTATTACCTTTTCCAAAGAACCCTGCCTTCTTATGATGTTCCCAAAGTGGGACAGCTTTCATTCTGTCATTTTTTTTTCTCTCCAGCGATGTTTCAGGGTTAACTTGCTCTAGGACCCACTTGTTCATCTTTATGGCAGTCCAGAGCATTGATAGAACTCTCCTCCAGTATCATATTTTAAGTAAATCTTTTTTCCTATCAGCCTTCTTCACCATCCAACTTTGGCAACCATACATATTGGGAATATGAGGGTGCGAACAATCTTAGCCTTGGTCTCCAATGACACATCTTTGCTCTTGGTGATCTTTTCTAATTCTTCCATTGCTGCTTTTCTGAGTCTCAGCCTTCTCTTGATTTCTTGGCTGCCGTTTCCATTTGAATTTGACTTAACCAAGGTAAGCAAGATCCTTAATTTTAGTATCTTCATTGTCTAGGTTGTGTATTTCTTCGGTAGTCATGATTTTTCGTCTTCTTGATATTCAAATGCTGTCCTGCTTTGGCACTTTCTTCTTTCACTTTTATCAGAAATCATTTCAAGTCAGTGTTACTTTCTGTCAGTTAGATGGTGTCATCTTCATATCTTAAATTATTGATATTTCTTCCACCAATTTTCATTCCTCCTTCCTCTAAGTCTAGCCTTGGTTTTTATATGATATATTCTGTGTACAGATTAAACTAAGGAAGATAAAATGTACCCTTGTCTGACACCTTTGCTTATAGAAAACCATTCTTTCTTTTCATCTTCTGTCTCTACAATGCTTCCTGTCCACAATACAGGTTATGCATCAGGACAGTCAAGTGTTTGTCTTTCAGATTTTTTTTTGTGTGTGTGTGTGATTGACACAGTCAAGGACTTTACTGTAGTCTATAAAACAGAGACTAACCTTCTGAAATTCTTTGGAGCACTCCAGTTTCCAACCAATGCTCGCAATTAGATCTTGAGTGCCTCTTTCTTTTCTGAAACCAGTTTGAACATCTGGCATTTCTTGCTCAGAAGCCTTTGTTGCATCTCCTTGAGCATCACTTTACTTGAATGAGAAATTAGAGCAATGGCCCTATAGTTACTGCACCCTTTGGCATCTCCTTTATTGAAGATTGGGGTGTATATTGAATGTTTTCAGTCTCTAGGACATTGTTTTGTTTGTTTATATTTGTTGACATATTCTTGTTAGGATTTTGACAGATTCAGTCTCTGTGGCTTGAAATAACTCGGTTTCCTCTCTCCCCCGTCTCCTCCCATCCTGGAAATTTATTTCTTCCCAACACTTTCAAGGCAGCTTTCACTTTGCTTTCTAGAATTACAGGTTATTCCTCATAGGAACAGAGGTATCTGTCATCTTTTTGTCTTTTCTGCAGTTTTTTTTTAGTAGTCTCTTTCTGCCTTCCCTTTACTTTCTCCTGGCCAGAAAATATTATTCCTTGTTGGTTGTTTAACATTCCTAGTCTAGGTTTAAATTTGCCTTTTATTTCTTGAATCTTTTGGTAGAGATATCTGTCTCTGGTTTTCCTTTTTCTGTTGTTCTCTTCCATCATCTTATATTGCCTATTGTAATAATCCTTTTTATCTCTGCATGACAGTCATTGAGAAACCACATTCAGGATTCCAACCCTGCTTTTGTCACCTTTTACTTTTGCCTCTCGCATGTCTCTAACAACTTTTAATATTTCTTTTGTCATTCATATTGATTTTTTAAAAAAAATATATTTTATTGATTTTCTACAGAGAGGAAGGAAGAGGGATAGAGAGTTAGAAACATCGATGAGAGAGAAACATCGATCAGCTGCCTCTTGCACACCTCCTACTGGGGATGTGCCCGCAACCAAGTTACGTGCCCTTGACCGGAATCGAACCTGGGACCTTTCAGTCCACAGGCCGACGCTCTATCCACTGAGCCAAACCGGTTTGGCCATATTGATTTTTTTCTTTTTATTTCTGGCATTGTCTTTTCACATTCTTCCTTATTAATATTTGTAGTTTCAGTCCACGGTTCTTCTGGTTCTTGGTCAACTAAGGTTTTGAAAATCTTTTTTATGTGGACTTGAACCCCATCGGGAATGTTATAATTGGCACGGCAATTCCTTTAGTGCTCTTCTTCAGCTCGACTCTAATGTTTGCTAGTAACTGTTTATGGGCAGTACCACAATCTGCTTCTGATCTTGTGTTGATATAGAGAATACAGCCTCTCAATCTTCTGCTTCCAATTACGTACTCTGTGTGATTTCTATATTGGCCATCGGTTATTGGAAGCATGTGCTTATGATGGACAAGTTGTTGGCTTCACAGAAACCCAGGAGTTGATCTCCTGCTTCATTTGTGACTCCTAGTTCCAATTTTCCAACATTTGATTCTGCTTTATTTTCCACTCTTGTGTTCTAGTTCCATACATTTATCAGCTGGTTTTGGTTTAGTGTGTGATAAATTTCTTCTTGGATACCTGCATAAAAGCTTTCAATTTCATCTTCAGTCTCTGTGTTTGGAGCATAGACCTGAATGATGGTTATATTAATAGATTTTCCTAGAAGTCTTATTTATGTTATTTGGTCAGACTTTGCATTTTAGACCCTACCTGCCTGTGCTGCATCTCGCCTCGGTATTAAAGGCACTTCATCTCTTCTGAGTCAGTCATTTCCAGAATAGAACGCTCTGTAGTTGCCCGACTGGACATGTCCCATGCTAGTCCACTTGAGCTCACTCACACTGAGCACTACAATATTTAGACATTCCTTCCATGTCATGCTTTAGTTTCCAGTTTGCCTCGGTTCAGCGTGTTATGTCCCATGTTCCGATGTGTGTGTCGTGCAGCACTGCGCTTTCCTTTTGTCTCCGTGCACATCAGCACGTAGACATCATTCGGGCTCGGGTCTAGCTGTGCCATGAGCAGCAATGCTATTTGTACTTGTCCTCTGCTCTTCCCCGGTAACTGAGTGCTCTCCGCACCGGGGGTCTCATCTTTCAACATTATCTCATATTTCATTTTGGACTGTCTCATCATAGGGTTCCCAAGATAAAACAAAAGATTAAGAAAGAAAATAAGGAGTCAGAACAGAAAACGCAGCCGTGGTTTCCCACTGCCTCCAGCTGTGCAGTGTGTGGGCCCAAATCACAGGTGCTCGGGTTTGTGGTGCTGAAATCATGAACTGCCTACGAAATGTAAGTGTTCTTTAGAATTTGAACATTGCTTACAAATGGATTTACCCCTAAATATCCTCCTTGGGGGCTTGGCATTCTGAGAACTTGCTCACTTGCTAAGCAGTGTCTGTGAAACCTTATATACGGTGTGTGCTTAACACCTGGGGCTCCACCCATTCAGTGGGATCTGAGATATTCTGAAGTTTTTGGTGGTTAGCTCTTTATTTCAAATGGAGATAGAGAACATAACTGGTTTTTTTTAAATCCTGTTTTATATCCTTTTTAAGATTTTGAAGTTACTTTAGGACATTTCTGAGTTACTAAAAGGAGTAACAGATGGTTTCAGTAATCAAAAGCAACCAAGATTTTAGTAGATGAGATAGTCATTATATTAGCCAGGCTTTTATTGAGTCTAGTTTAGGACAAGAAGGGCTATTTCCTGGCTGCTGTGCAAAGCTTGTGGGAAGGATGGTCTTGGAGATGACTGGAATGTGGGACTCTCATACTCCCAGAAGGCTCTCCCTCTCTCTTCTCTGTAGGTCAGCTTTAACCTTTCAACAGTCTTCTCTCACAGTGAGTGGAAGATGGCTTCCATCAGCCTTTGGACTCACTCTGAACACAAGGTCCCAGGGTTGACTGGCCAAATTTGGGCGGTAGGGCCCTGAAAACATGGCAAGTCTCTTTGGAAATCATATAAGTAGAATCAATGCCTCCCAGGAGAGGGGAAGGGAATGTTCTTCTAAGAATTCGAAGTGATAGCTGTCCAGTACAGACATGAAAGTTAATTGTTACAACTATTATATTGTGATTTATGTATGTATGTACCTATATCTATATCTGTCTGTACATATTGCTGCACAGACTGGAACTACTGACACTGAGGGGAGGAGATGAGGAGGAGTAACATCTGAGGAAGTCTTTAAGGATCACTAGCATTTTACTAGATAGGCAAATGGGAACAGTGTTTGCAAATGTATGAAGTTATGGAATAGCATGGTGTGTGTGGGCAACAGCGGGGTAGCTTAGATGCTGGTGTGACACAAGTAGACTGCATCTAGATCACTAAAGAACTTTATACCTTGCTTTAAGTTTAATTTTATCCTGTAGGTATTAAGCAGTCTAATGGGGTCCTGGGCATAGTTCCAACGTGTGTGTTGGTGGAGTGGGGAGGGTTTGGGGGAAGGGGGCACTTCCCACACAACACCAGCAATTCTCACGCATCAGCAGGGTATCTGAGAATTCAACTCAATTCTGACACTATCAGAGATAGCATCAGATTCCACAAGTTGAGGGCTCAGCACTATAAAACTGTTTCCTCACCCTTCACCACCACCACCCCCCCAATTTCAGGCACCCCTTGCAAGTCCAGGCTGTCGCCTGTGCTCTGACCTCTGGGCTACAAAGAGGAGGTTCCGACAACTCTCTCCAACTCAGAATTGCAATCCCAAATCCAGTTACCTGTACTTCTGATTGACTGGCTACACATCAGAGGCTCCCACAACCCCCTCCTCGGGTTCAATTAATTTGCTAGATTGGCTCACAGAACTCAGAGAAGCATTTTACTTATTCGCTTACTGCTTTATTATAAAAGGATGCAAAAGAGACAGCCAAATGGAAGAGATGCATAGGGAAAGTTATGGGAAAAGGGCCACAGACCTTCCATGTCCTCTCCAGGCACACTATTCTCCTCAGATCTCCACATGTTCACCAACCTGGAAGCTCCCTGAACCCTGTCCTTTTAGGTTTTTATGGAGGCCTCATTGCATAGGCATGATTGATTCAGTCATCAATTGGTGGTTGATTTAACCTCCAGCTCCTCCCTTGGGGAGGTTGGTGTGGAAGATACTAGAAGTTTTAACCCTCTGATCACATGGTTGGTTCCCCAGCAAGCAAGGCCTCAGCCCTAGGCTACCTAAGGGCTTTCCAACAGTCATCTTCTTAAGATAACAAGACATGCTCATCTCACTTACCATAGGAAATTCCAAGGGTTTGGAAGCTCTGTACCAGGAATAGGGGACATAGACCAAATATATATTTCTTATTATACATCACAGTATCACAAGGAGTCACTGAGTTTTTTTACCAGGTGAATTTAAAATCAGATTTCTATTACAGGAAGATTAAAGTTCAGACTCCACTCTGGAAACTTGAAGTTGGCCTGCTGCTCTATGCTCAACTTCAGCCCAGCATCCTCCCTGATCCCAGGGACACTTGTAAAGAGGCACAACCTGTACTACAGCCGAGGGACACTTTAGCTTCCTGAAGATCCCTCTGTTTCACTCTACCACAGGTCCACAGCTGTGACCTCCTTCTGCACTAGGGTGAATATTGGGGATGAGGTATCAGGTCAGGGATGGGCCTTGGAGGATAGAAAGTGCTGGTTATGAAACATCAAAGACAACATTGCAATCTCATCAGTAGGTTGTTTGCCTTAGGACTTTCCTTGATGAAGCTGACTTTTATCCCAAGCGCCTGGGCGCATACTTCTTTCATTGGTCTCTGAAAACCTGAGAGATTATGAAACTGTGGAGGCAAAAACTCTTCTTTTTGCCCACCTTGAATCCGGCACAAAAATTCATAATCATAAGGCTGTATTTTCTATCTTTCAACCCCCCTGCCTCCATTATTATGTCTCCCCAGGAAAAATAATAATACATATAAAACAGCACATACACAATAAACACTGCTTTCTCCTCCGTGGTAGCTGTAGCTGAAGATGCTTGGTCACAGACTCCAGTGAGTGACAGGGCTTGCCTGCCCCCCATTGTTTGCATTACCAGTGATGAGCAAGTATCTGCTGTGGTGTGTCCTTTCTATCTGGGGTCCTCTGCAACCCCACTGGGCCTGGGGTGCATGTGCTGCCTCTTCCTGCAGGGCCCGGTCCTCAATTCTTGCAGTTTCGCTGTCCATAACCTCTTGTCCTGAATATTCTTGGCAAAGGCAAAGAAAATTGCAGCTTAGAATTTTTCTCTGTCTACAATACTCATGTTCTCTCACATACAGAAATGCTTTGCTAAAAAGACCTTAGGTATTATTTGGTGTGAAATAATTACTGCATTCCATGTCTTTTGTGAAATATGCCATTTCCACCAAGTAGGGGAAAAAATGCTACTGAATGACTTTTAGCAACATACTTCAGATGAGCAAAGGGGAGGAAAGCAGTATTTGTTCAGCATCTACTAAATGCTGTACACTGTTGTATTAGACACAGGAGACATAACTAGTCTTCACAACACCCTGTAGCATGAATATTATTGATGCTTAACACATGGGGAATCTGAAACTTAGAGATTAAGTAACTTGCCCAAGTCACATAGCCAACAAAAACAAACAAACAGAACTGGGTTTCAAACGTAGGTTGGTTATGTTCCGAAGATTGAGCTCTCAATCACATTGTTGAGGCACACAAATATTTTACTTAATTCTTATAACATTGTTGTGTGGCAAACACAATTTTCTCCACCCTTTTAAGTCATGAAAGTTCATGTTTTAGCTCAGATGATGTTGCAATAACAGAGATAGCACATGTTTCCCACAATGGCTTGCAAACGTATAATGGAATTGTTATTCATGACCCAGCAGGGTTTTACAAATACGTTTTGCCATGTTTTTAATACCTTTAACATCAAGGTGGAGAAACAAAATTGAAATTAGCTTTGGGATGCTTTGAGGTTTTAGGCCTCTGCCCTAAAGTCCACACTGAGGACTCCTGTTATCTTCCCATGCACCTTCCCACCCAGGATACAGGATTTTTTTTCCTTGTATTTTTTCCATATCTGAAATTTTCTTAACCGCCTAGGAAGATAGGGAGGGTTGCCACTTATTTTTACCAGGAATTCTTTGGATTTTTCCTTCTAATTGTTATTCTTGGAGGTGGAGGTTTCTCCTAGTAAGACATGCTTTGCTTCCCAATATTCCAGAATTAGATTACAGGCTCTTTAAGACCTAACTCTCATGTTCTTATTAAGCTTTTATTGAGTCTACTGCCCTTAGCACACTGTTGGCTTCCTCTGTGATGAAGCCAATTTGATATTGCTCACTCAAATGTTATCTCCTTGCTTAAAGCAGTTGCAGGAAACCCAGACTAGAGGTTGGGCTAGAGAAGAGCAAATATAAAAATAAATTCTTGGAGAACAAAAGTCACGATTTTGAAATTCTGGATTTCTTTTCTTTTAGTCAATATCTTTAATTTTTCTTGAAAAAAAATGGGGGGGGGCAAGTAAAGCCCAAGTCAGGTAAATGCAATGTAATTCCAAAAGGGCTATTCTCTGTAACATGAAACAAGCCTTGATTACAGTGTGTTTGTCAGCTGTTGAGTCCCCCGTCCCCTCAGAAGACCATCAGAAAAACTTGTTAATCAATCAAAGCTAATTAATCAGATTTATTATAGAAAAGATAAACACCATATTGACAGTCTTAGTAGTTTCTGAGATGGGAAGTCAGGGCAGGATATTAATAGGATTTAGGTCCTGGGCTGGGTGAATGTTAGGCAGGTTTGCTAGTCAGAGAACTTGTTGAGTTTGGCAGAATTTATGATATAACAGCTTTGGATTGCTAAATACTGGGAGATGAAGGAGTTGAAGCAAGTCTTGTTGAACAAATGGGTTAGTACTGATAAGTAAATTGTTTTGGTTAGTCACAGTTTTTACCTTTAGGAGCAAGTATTACCTAGAGCAGTGGTCGGCAAACTCATTAGTCAACAGAGCGGCAAACCGCGGCTCGCGAGCTGCATGTGGCTCACGAGCCACGGTTTGCCAACCACTGACCTAGAGCAAGTAGCTAGGCCATTTTTGCTTGTTCTCAGTATGACAAATATTAAGAAAGTATACCAGGTTCCAATATTGTTTAATACAGGGGCAGGAAAGCATGTTGGCTTTAGTTACCAGTATTGCATTTTACTTATTAGTTGTTTAACCTGCTGGTATACAGGCGTGCAGAGTATAATTGAGTCACTTGGTGAGAGAAGTGTTTCCTTATCCTCCTTTCTTTCAATAATTCTGATTGCATCAAGGAGAAAGTCAATCTTGTTCATTTAAATAATCTCTCATCTGAAATCATCTTGCATATTTCTGATATCGCTTGACCTTTTTGGAAATACCATCATTATTTCTCAGAAGGAATGGAGTGTAGAGTAGAACACAATTTGATATCACTCACTCGAATATTATCTCCTTGCTTAAAGCAGTTGCAGGAAATCCAGACTAGAGGCTGGGCTAGAGAAGAGCAAATATAAAAATAAATTCTGTGAGAACAAAAGCCATGATTTTGAAATTCTGGATTTCTTTTCTTTTATTCAATACCTTTTCTTTTTCTAGAAAAAGAGTAGGGGAGGGCAAGTGAAGCCCAAGTCAGGTAAGTGTAATGTAATTCCAATTGGGCTCTTCTCTGTGTTAGGAGTTAAAAACTTGGTGATTTAGTGCCTGAATTCCTTCAAATGTTGAACTTAAAAATCCTACTTTCTGCAACATGTTAAATTAGTTAAATGGATCCTTAGTAGGATAAATGTAATTTTAATAGAGGAAAAAATTTGCATTATAATTTCTTTAGAGAAAAAGACTTGTTTCAATTTTATAAGCAGAAGACAGGAAAAGGAAATAGTGAATTCTGTGGAAAAGGTTGTAGATCCCCAAAGCCACTTTTCTAACCTACTGTGATTGTGAAACCTAAATTGTAATTGTGTTGCAAGTAAAAACATGTCTACAATGATATTTCCCAGAAAAGTTACTCGAAGAAGCCAACTTCCATTTGAGTCCAATGCTGTTTGGCTACTACTTCACTAACCTTGAAGAAAGAACCCCACCCTTCTCCTGAAGTGAAATGGGCCCCCTTTCTTCCCTTGGGTTTTTACTCCTGGGGAAGAATGTCTCAATTAATAAATCTTCGCACACTGTGGAATACGGACACAGCATGAGCAAAGCTTCTCCTGGGGCCACGCACGAATGTGAACTGAAGTACATTATATCCCTGAGACTCCAGCTTCCTGAATTTCTAGCCCTCAATGCCACTCAGCATTTCTCTCTGATGACCAATGGTACCATTCTCTGTTAAAGCCTGGACAGCACCTGAGAATCATTGATATTAAAAGATGCGTCTTGGGGTGGGTGGGAGTGCATCTCAACCAGAAAAACCACTCTTTGGCATCTTGAGGGTCTTAAAAAATACATATGTTTTTTATTGAGTTCAGAGGGGAAGGGAGAGGGAGAGAGAGATAGAGACAACGAGAGAGAATAATTGATCAGCTGCCTCCTGCACATCCACTACTGGGGATCGAGCCCGTAGCCCAGACACATGCCCTGACCAGAAATCAAACCATGACCTCCCGGTTCATAGGTCGATGCTCAACCACTGAGCATCACTGGCTGGGCAAAGTTTTTTTTTTTTTTTTTTTTTTTTTTTTTAACAAATAAACACATATTTATGGGTATCTGTCACAATATATGAACTGTTGTTCAATTGTTACAATGAAATTTCAATAAAAATTCCAACGCACCTGATTTTAGGGCTTACATGAAAGAGAAACCAGCCAAGAATAGCCAAGATAATCCTCATGGAGAAGAACTTGGTAGAAGGACTTACTTTATCAGATGTCAAGACTTATTATGAGGCTATAGAAACTGAGACAATGGGATATTGGACAGAATTAGATGAATGAAATAGAGAACCCAGAATCATACCCACACAAATATGGAAATCTTATTGCAAATCAATGGAGGAAAAATTAAAATATTCAGAAAATGGTCCTAGGAAAGTATATGCTTATAGAAGAAAATTGAAAATGGATCTCTATCTCATATCATATCAAAAATCAATTCCATATAAATTAAGCATTTAAAAGTGAAATACAAATTCTTAAACTTATTTGAAAAAACTAGAGAAGAATATCCTTATTGCCCTAGGGATAGGAAAGGAAACTCTTAAAAATCAGGACAGTGATGATCAGACTGGCATCTTCAAACAGCAAATGGAGAAGCACACACATCCTTTTCCCTTTCCCTTTCCCTTAAATGCCATTTCCCAACTGTGTTTTATGAACTAGGGAAATAAGGAAGCTTTAAAAAGAACAACATATTACATAAATAGCTAAATGATAATTATATTAATTATAATTAATAATAATGATAGTTAATATTTTCAGAACACTTAACACAGGCCAGAAATAATTCTAAAGACTTTACATAAATCCTTTTAACTATTTTATGAGGTGGATACTCTTCTTTGTTTACAGAAGGAAGTTCATAAGCTTGCCCAAGGTTACCTAAGATCTGGAAATTGAACCCGGACAGTTTGGCTCTAGAGTCCATGTTCTTAACAACTACACGATGTTGGCCAGAAATTAGGAGAAATAATAGAGCAACTGTTTGTAGGTGCTCTTTTTGAAACCATCGTCAAACTCAACTAAGACCCAATGGACATAAAATGCTGCTTCAGCTATAACCACAGAGATCAGTTATTGGCATAATCCAGGCCAAGCACTTGCCTAGCCAGAAAGGCTAACCGAGTGCTGAGGTGCTGCCAGAATCAATGGACAATCTCGATAATATACTCAAATAAAATTTGAGGTGGACTTGGGCAGAAGTTCGGTTCGTGAGTCTATTATAGCTAGGAAAATGAGATGTATCATCTTTGCTTGACTGTGCCGAATGCTATCTGGCACAGAATGTTGCCCATCCACTTCCTTCAGAAGCTGAGGCAGTGCTGAGATTGAGTGGATAATTTCCACGGCAGCCATGATTTAGACATGAACCAAATGCATGAGCACCCAGGTGTGCCCTTTCACAGAAATGTTCACGCTGGCAGGTGTGTCCATTCACAGAAATGCTCACACTCCCAGGTGTGCCCTTTCACAGAAATGCTCACACTCCCAGGTGTGCCCATTCCACAGAAATGCTCACGCTCGCAGGTGTGTCCATTCACAGAAATGCTCACGCTCCCAGGTGTGTCCATTCACAGAAATGCTCACACTCCCGGGTGTGCCCTTTCACAGAAATGCTCACACTCCCAGGTGTGCCCTTTCACAGAAATGCTCACACTCCCAGGTGTGTCCATTCACAGAAATGCTCACACTCCCAGGTGTGCCCATTCCACAGAAATGCTCACACTCCCAGGTGTGCCCTTTCACAGAAATGCTCACACTCCCAGGTGTGCCCTTTCACAGAAATGCTCACACCCCCAGGTGTGCCCATTCACAGAAATGCTCACACTCCCAGGTGTGCCCATTCACAGAAATGCTCACGCTCCCAGGTGTGTCCATTCACAGAAATGCTCACGCTCCCAGGTGTGCCATTTCACAGAAATGCTCACACTCCCAGGTGTGCCCTTTCACAGAAATGCTCACGCTCCCAGGTGTGCCCTTTCACAGATGCTCATGCTCCCAGGTGTGTCCATTCACAGAAATGCTCACACTCCCAGGTGTGCCCTTTCACAGATGCTCATGCTCCCAGGTGTGTCCATTCACAGAAATGCTCACGCTCCCAGCTGTGCCCATTCACAGAAATGCTCACACTCCCAGGTGTGCCCTTTCACAGAAATGCTCACACTCCCAGGTGTGCCCTTTCACAGAAATGCTCACACTCCCAGGTGTGCCCTTTCACAGAAATCCTCATGCTCCCAGGTGTGTACATTCCACAGAAATGCTCACACTCCCAGGTGTGCCCATTCCACAGAAATGCTCACGCTCCCAGGTGTGTCCATTCACAGAAATGCTCACACTCCCAGGTGTGCCCATTCACAGAAATGCTCACACTCCCAGGTGTGCCCTTTCACAGAAATGCTCACACTCCCAGGTGTGCCCATTCCACAGAAATGCTCACACTCCCAGGTGTGCCCTTTCACAGAAATGCTCACACTCCCAGGTGTGCCCTTCCACAGAAACGCTCACGCTCCCAGGTGTGTCCATTTCCCAGAAATGCTCACACTCCCAGGTGTGCCCATTCCACAGAAATGCTCACGCTCCCAGGTGTGCCCTTTCACAGAAATGCTCAGGCTCCCAGGTGTGTCCATTTCCCAGAAATGCTCACACTCCCAGGTGTGCCCATTCCACAGAAATGCTCACACTCCCAGGTGTGCCCTTTCACAGAAATGCTCACGCTCCCAGGTGTGTCCATTCCACAGAAATGCTCACGCTCCCAGGTGTGCCCTTTCACAGAAATGCTCACACTCCCAGGTGTGCCCTTTCACAGAAATTCTCAGGCTCCCAGGTGTGTCCATTCCACAGAAATGCTCACACTCCCAGGTGTGCCCTTTCACAGAAATGCTCAGGCTCCCAGGTGTGTCCATTCCACAGAAATGCTCACACTCCCAGGTGTGCCCATTCCACAGAAATGCTCACACTCCCAGGTGTGCCCTTCCACAGAAACGCTCACGCTCCCAGGTGTGCCCTTTCACAGAAATGCTCACACTCCCAGGTGTGCCCTTTCACAGATGCTCATGCTCCCAGGTGTGTCCATTCACAGAAATGCTCACACTCCCAGGTGTGCCCTTTCACAGATGCTCATGCTCCCAGGTGTGTCCATTCACAGAAATGCTCACGCTCCCAGGTGTGCCCTTTCACAGAAATGCTCACACTCCCAGGTGTGCCCTTTCACAGAAATGCTCACACTCCCAGGTGTGCCCTTTCACAGAAATGCTCACGCTCCCAGGTGTGCACATTCCACAGAAATGCTCACACTCCCAGGTGTGCCCATTCCACAGAAATGCTCACGCTCCCAGGTGTGCCCTTTCACAGAAATGCTCACACTCCCAGGTGTGCCCTTTCACAGAAATGCTCACACTCCCAGGTGTGCCCATTCCACAGAAATGCTCACACTCCCAGGTGTGCCCTTTCAGAGAAATGCTCACACTCCCAGGTGTGCCCTTCCACAGAAACGCTCACGCTCCCAGGTGTGTCCATTTCCCAGAAATGCTCACACTCCCAGGTGTGCCCATTCCACAGAAATGCTCACGCTCCCAGGTGTGCCCTTTCACAGAAATGCTCAGGCTCCCAGGTGTGTCCATTTCCCAGAAATGCTCACACTCCCAGGTGTGCCCATTCCACAGAAAGGCTCACACTCCCAGGTGTGTACATTCCACAGAAATGCTCACGCTCCCAGGTGTGCCCTTTCACAGAAATACTCACACTCCCAGGTGTGCCCTTTCACAGAAATGCTCACGCTCCCAGGTGTGTACATTCCACAGAAATGCTCACACTCCCAGGTGTGCCCATTCCACAGAAATGCTCACACTCCCAGGTGTGCCCTTTCACTGAAATGCTCAGGCTCCCAGGTGTGTCCATTCACAGAAATGCTCACGCTCCCAGGTGTGCCCTTTCACAGAAATGCTCACACTCCCAGGTGTGTCCATTCCACAGAAATGCTCACACTCCCAGGTGTGCCCTTTCACAGAAATGCTCACGCTCCCAGGTGTGTCCATTCCACAGAAATGCTCACGCTCCCAGGTGTGCCCTTTCACAGAAATGCTCACACTCCCAGGTGTGCCCTTTCACAGAAATGCTCACACTTCCAGGTGTGTCCATTCCACAGAAATGCTCACACTCCCAGGTGTGCCCATTCCACAGAAATGCTCACACTCCCAGGTGTGCCCTTCCACAGAAACGCTCACGCTCCCAGGTGTGCCCTTTCACAGAAATGCTCACACTCCCAGGTGTGCCCTTTCACAGAAATGCTCAGGCTCCCAGGTGTGTCCATTTCCCAGAAATGCTCACACTCCCAGGTGTGCCCATTCCACAGAAATGCTCACGCTCCCAGGTGTGTCCATTCCACAGAAATGCTCACACTCCCAGGTGTGCCCTTCCACAGAAACGCTCACGCTCCCAGGTGTGCCCTTTCACAGAAATGCTCACGCTCCCAGGTGTGCCCTTTCACAGAAATGCTCAGGCTCCCAGGTGTGTCCATTCCACAGAAATGCTCACGCTCCCAGGTGTGCCCATTCACAGAAATGCTCACACTCCCAGGTGTGCCCTTCCACAGAAACGCTCACGCTCCCAGGTGTGCCCTTTCACAGAAATGCTCACGCTCCCAGGTGTGCCCTTTCACAGAAATGCTCACGCTCCCAGGTGTGTCCATTCACAGAAATGCTCACGCTCCCAGGTGTGTTCTTTCACAGAAATGCTCACACTCCAAGGTGTGTCCATTCACAGAAATGCTCACACTCCCAGGTGTGCCCATTCACAGAAATGCTCACACTCCCAGGTGTGCCCATTCAAAGAAATGCTCACGCTCCCAGGTGTGCCCATTCCACAGAAATGCTCACGCTCCCAGGTGTGTCCATTCCACAGAAATGCTCACGCTCCCAGGTGTGCCCATTCACAGAAATGCTCACACTCCCAGGTGTACCCTTTCACAGAAATGCTCACGCTCCCAGGTGTGCCCATTTCACAGAAATGCTCACGCTCCCAGGTGTGCCCTTCCACAGAAATGCTCACGCTCCCAGGTGTGCCCATTCCACAGAAATGCTCACACTCCCAGGTGTGCCCTTTCACAGAAATGCTCACGCTCCCAGGTGTGCCCTTTCACAGAAATGCTCACACTCCCAGGTGTGCCCTTTCACAGAATTGCTCACACTCCCAGGTGTGCCCTTTCACAGAAATGCTCACGCTCCCAGGTGTGTCCATTCACAGAAATGCTCAGGCTCCCAGGTGTGTCCATTCCACAGAAATGCTCACACTCCCAGGTGTGCCCATTCCACAGAAATGCTCACACTCCCAGGTGTGCCCTTCCACAGAAACGCTCACGCTCCCAGGTGTGTTCTTTCACAGAAATGCTCACACTCCCAGGTGTGTCCATTCCACAGAAATGCTCACACTCCCAGGTGTGCCCATTCCACAGAAATGCTCACACTCCCAGGTGTGCCCTTCCACAGAAACGCTCACGCTCCCAGGTGTGTCCATTCACAGAAATGCTCACGCTCCCAGGTGTGTCCATTCACAGAAATGCTCACGCTCCCAGGTGTGTCCTTTCACAGAAACGCTCACGCTCCCAGGTGTGTCCATTCCACAGAAATGCTCACACTCCCAGGTGTGTACATTCCACAGAAATGCTCACGCTCCCAGGTGTGCCCTTCCACAGAAATGCTCACGCTCCCAGGTGTGTCCATTCCACAGAAATGCTCACGCTCCCAGGTGTGCCCTTTCACAGAAATGCTCACGCTCACAGGTGTGTCCATTCACAGAAATGCTCACACTCCCAGGTGTGCCCATTCACAGAAATGCTCACACTCCCAGGTGTGTCCTTTCACAGAAACGCTCACGATCCCAGGTGTGCCCTTTCACAGAAATGCTCACGCTCCCAGGTGTGCCCTTTCACAGAAATGCTCACACACCCAGGTGTGCCCTTTCACAGAAATGCTCACACTTCCAGGTGTGCCCTTTCACAGAAATGCTCACGCTCCCAGGTGTGCCCTTTCACAGAAATGCTCACGCTCCCAAGTGTGCCCTTTCACAGAAATGCTCACGCTCCCAGGTGTGTCCATTCACAGAAATGCTCACGCTCCCAGGTGTGCCCATTCACAGAAATGCTCAGGCTCCCAGGTGTGTCCATTCCACAGAAACGCTCACACTCCCAGCTGTGCCCATTCCACAGAAACGCTCACACTCCCAGGTGTGCCCTTCCACAGAAACGCTCACGCTCCCAGGTGTGCCCTTTCTCAGAAATGCTCACACTCCCAGGTGTGCCCTTTCACAGAAATGCTCACGCTCCCAGGTGTGTCCATTCACAGAAATGCTCACGCTCCCAGGTGTGCCCATTCACAGAAATGCTCATTCTCCCAGGTATGTCCATTCCACAGAAATGCTCACACTCCCAGGTGTGCCCATTCACAGAAATGCTCACACTCCCAGGTGTGTCCTTTCACAGAAACGCTCACGATCCCAGGTGTGCCCTTTCACAGAAATGCTCACACACCCAGTTGTGCCCTTTCACAGAAATGCTCACACTTCCAGGTGTGCCCTTTCACAGAAATGCTCACGCTCCCAGGTGTGCCCTTTCACAGAAATGCTCACGCTCCCAGGTGTGCCCTTTCACAGAAATGCTCACGCTCCCAGGTGTGTCCATTCACAGAAATGCTCACGCTCCCAGGTGTGTCCATTCCACAGAAATGCTCACGCTCCCAGGTGTGTCCATTCCACAGAAATGCTCACACTCCCAGGTGTGCCCATTCCACAGAAATGCTCACACTCCCAGGTGTGCCCTTCCACAGAAACGCTCACGCTCCCAGGTGTGCCCTTTCATAGAAATGCTCACACTCCCAGGTTTGCCCTTTCACAGAAATGCTCACGCTCCCAGGTGTGTCCATTCACAGTAATGCTCACGCTCCCAGGTGTGCCCATTCACAGAAATGCTCAGGCTCCCAGGTGTGTCCATTCCACAGAAATGCTCACACTCCCAGGTGTGCCCATTCCACAGAAATGCTCACACTCCCAGGTGTGCCCTTCCACAGAAACGCTCACGCTCCCAGGTGTGTCCATTCACAGAAATGCTCACGCTCCCAGGTGTGTCCATTCACAGAAATGCTCACGCTCCCAGGTGTGCCCATTCCACAGAAATGCTCACACTCCCAGGTGTGTCCATTCACAGAAATGCTCACGCTCCCACGTGTGTCCATTCACAGAAATGCTCACGATCCCAGGTGTGCCCATTCCACAGAAACGCTCACGCTCCCAGGTGTGCCCATTCACAGAAATGCTCACACTCCCAGGTGTGCCCTTTCACAGAAATGCTCACGCTCCCAAGTGTGCCCTTTCACAGAAATGCTCACACTCCCAGGTGTGTCCATTCACAGAAATGCTCACGCTCCCACGTGTGTCCATTCACAGAAATGCTCACACTCCCAGGTGTGCCCATTCACAGAAATGCTCACACTCCCAGGTGTGTCCTTTCACAGAAACGCTCACGATCCCAGGTGTGCCCTTTCACAGAAATGCTCACGCTCCCAGGTGTGCCCTTTCACAGAAATGCTCACACACCCAGGTGTGCCCTTTCACAGAAATGCTCACACTTCCAGGTGTGCCCTTTCACAGAAATGCTCACGCTCCCAGGTGTGCCCTTTCACAGAAATGCTCACACTCCCAGGTGTGTCCATTCCACAGAAATGCTCACGATCCCAGGTGTGCCCATTCCACAGAAACGCTCACGCTCCCAGGTGTGCCCATTCACAGAAATGCTCACACTCCCAGGTGTGTCCATTCACAGAAATGCTCAGGCTCGTGTGAACCAGGCTTCCCCGTGGCTTTGGAAGACCTTACCCTTTCAGAGCATTTTCTCAGGCCTCTTCCCAGGACCAGTCAAGGTCTGCTTACAGCCACCACCGCTCTCTACACACCTGCTGGGCGTCTGCACATGATCTGTGAGGTTCCATGCGGCTGGGAGGGTTCACTGTGAAACTTAGGACTAGAGTGGCTGCAGGGAGGGAAAACACATTGTAAACATGGAAGTGGGGGGCACGTCTTGTGGAGGCTGCTGTTTTAACATGCTTCTTGTTAGCACAGCTCCTTTCCATTCACTGTTACTTTTTCCTTCTCTCTCTCCATTGGCAGCAGGGTTGCAGCCAGGGGTCCTTTCTACAAACTGCCTCTGATGAGCCAAGTTGGCTCAGATGTGCTCTGTGTGTTGTGATTCCAGCTACATGTGATCATTGATGGGAGGCCCATGGCTTAGACATGAATGGCCAGGAAAAACAATGACTAAATACAGTTAGCAACGTTGGTTCATTTCCTTCGTGTGGGTCTCTGAGCACACAGCTGTCTCTTCCTTTCTCTGAATGTCTTATGGTGCATATCATAGAAGTGTGACCATCGTTTCTATTTTGCTGGGACTTTCCACTTAGCCATTTCATTCAATCCAATAATCAGCTCAGTGGTGACTAATCCAAGCCTCCCATCGCCTTCCAAAGAAGTCACTATCTGCGAGCCACTAAGGCACACTAAGAGGTCTCTCACCGTTGAATTGCATGACCAGGACTCAGCCAAGAAATTTTCCTTGTCCGGGAGACATGCTCTTTTGGACTCACTTGTTCTGAGCTCCAGCGCTGGGGCAGCAGCTCAGGGACGTATGGGGAGAAACTGAATTGACTGGCTTACGGGGGAGAGCTGGAGGTGCAGCTTTCTCCCAGACAGAAGTTTTGAGTTTATTATTATTGTTGTTATGATGATGATTGTGTTCTAGAAACAACACCGGGTGGTCATGTACAAAGAGCATAGCTTCCCACCTCCTCTCACCATTCTGCTTGTATTGGTTGTATCGGTGTTTCTCATTCCATCCCTTTGTTGAGGAGGGTCATGGCCGGGAAAAACAATGAAAAAACACAGTTAGCAACGTCACTTTCATTTCCTTTGTGTGGGTCCGTGAGCACACAGGTGCCTTTGCCTTTCTCTGACTGTCCTACCATACAGATCATAGGAAACGAATCACCTGCTTCAGGGTGAGAGGGCAGCTTTCTCAGAGCAGTCAGAACAGGTGTGGAGGCTGGTGCCCAGGCAGTGAATACTCACCTCCCCACTCCCCGCTCCCCGCTCCCCACTCCCCGCTCCCCGCTCCCCGCTCCCCGCTCCCCACTCCCCGCTCCCCGCTCTCTGCTCCCTGCTCCCTGTTCTCCTCTCCCCAACACACACACACACACACACACACACACACACACACACACACACACAACTCCCTGTGAGAGAGGAGCCAGGTCTCAGGGCTCTGACCCCCCTTGTTCAGGCTGAGACCTCCTCCCAGAACTGAACGTAGCTGCCTTCCGTTCTGTGCAGGATATCCCATAATCCTAACTGTGCTAAGTGGATCCCAGAAGTCCACACACAATATACTGAGCAAACATACCGTCTTCTGAGGAAAGCCATTTTCCCCTCTACTTAATAAAAAACAAAGAACACCAGGGGCTAGTTTACACATTGGTGTTCTCCTTGTTAAAAAATAACAATAAAAGGAAAAAGTCCTGATGGCCCTCATTCAACTTCTCTCCATCCTTCCAACCCCTTTCCTTCCGAAACAAAGTGGAAACGTTCTAGTGAACTTCAGAAGCAGCCCCAGAATCAAGAGGCTTGGTGCCCCAGAAGTCCTTGCTGTGCAGGGCCTCCCCCCCCCCCCCCCTGCCTCACGTTTCTTCTCTGTAAGTGATTGTAGCTTGCCTCTTCCCTGGCAGCACAGCCCAATCAAACTGACAGACTGAATTCAATGGTATAAACCAGGAACACGTCTGCCCATGGAACCTCCACTGGGAGTACATGTCCATGAAAAACAAGCCAACAAACATAAAAAATAAGCCATTCTTCTAAGAACAGGCTATGCTTTCCAAGTTTGTCATTGTGATCTCTGCTAATCACATGTGCATTTCTGCTGCCTGCTCCATTTCCCAGCCCTGCCCTTCTGGGACTCTGCTGGAGAGAACTGCTACCCTGAGCATGGGTGCTGTCGCTCTCCAACCCCAGCTTCCCCGATATTGCCGCTCTGGGAGAATTTTCTCTGGTTCTCTGCAGGCTGGCTCTCAGGAAACCACTGAGTGAAGCATTGGCGCTAAATGGCAAGGCCTCAGCCCAGCAGCAGCGCTGACCTCAGCTCAGTGGCCGGCCGATACAGGCTGACCTCGGTTTCTGAGGAACTCTGCCTTCGCTAGTTCTTTTGGCAGCCCGCGCCTTCTCCCAAACCGAAGCTAGCCGCTGTGGACAAAGCCAACAGGCAGCTGGATCTTTTCTGGAAACCTGCAAAGAGTTAAAGGCCCAGCCGGCAGTGGGAAGCCAGGCCAAGGTCAAGGGTCAGCATCTGCTTAAAAGAGCCGCCCTGCCCTGGGCTTGTGCTCCATACCCACCTGCTGCTGCGCAGCGCTGTGCAGCCTGGACCTCGCTGCCTGTGCGCTCCCTCCTCTGCGCCCTGGGCGCCCAGAGGTTACTGTGCGCAGGCCCGAGGTGCAGCCCTCTGGAGAGTGTCCCCAGACACCAGGGAAAGTTCGGTGAGTGTGGGGAGCGGGTGCTTGGAGCCTGAGTTGAACGGAGGAGGGCACTGAAGGCAGGTGTGCTTAGGAATTACCCCTCCCGGTGATTTTGCACCTGCCCTGCAATACTGGACTGGAAAGGATTTTGCAAATGGCTGAGACCAGATTTTTAAAGGCTAGCCTCTCAGAGTTGGAAAGTGTGGTCCGAAGACTAGTAGCATCTCCATCCCCTGGGACCTTGTTAGAAATGCAAATTCATGGGCCCCTCCCAGACCTGCTGAACCAGCGTCTCTGGGCATGGGGCCCCGGAGGTGTGTTTTAGCAGGCCTCCCAGAAGATTCGCCTGCAGCTAAAGTTTGATAACCACTGACTTAATTAGAGCTCATGTAGTCTAACCCTTGGGCTCCTCCCTCACCCCATGCAGGAACCCTCAAGTAAACAGCAATGGGTGCATAGACTGCGCATAAGGCATTAGATATCCGGGTCTAATAAGAACTTTGAAATGCTTATGGTTTGCTATTTTGTTTCTAACTGTGAACAGTGATCTTTGAAATTTCCTCAAACAGCACTCATGGCTTCAACAAACATTTCTGAGCTTTTACTATGTGGAAGGCTGCAAACAAGGTTCCTTCAAAGTGAAGGAGGGAGTTATGTACTAAAATCTGCAGACTGGTGGCATATTTTTTCTTTATCCAGGATCTTTGCAACTTGGCGTAGTTAACCCAGAATGGCAGATTTGTTATTTTGGAAAAAATGTATTTCCTTTGTGAGCTCTGAACAAAAATCTTTAAGAAAAAATCACATTGGAAAGACATTATAGATAAAGATATAGATATATTGTTGTTAATCCACACCTGAGGATATTTTTTCCATTGATTTTTAGAGAGAATGGAAGGGAGGGAGGGAAGGGGGAAGAGAGAAGAGAGAGAGAGAGAGAGAGAGAGAGAGAGAGAGAGAGAGAGAGAGAGACATTGATTGGTTGCCTTCTGCTAGGGATCAAACCTGCACCCCAGACCTGAAACTCAGGTACATGCCCTTGACTAGAATCAATCCTGTGACTATTCAATGTGCGGGCCGACACTCTAACCACTGAGAAACACCAGCCAGGGCAGCAAGACATTTTTTAAAAAATCTTTGTATTTATGTTTACATGGTACATTTTACAAGTAGAATAAATATGGATCCTGAGATTTCTTGTGAACCAAAGTGAGAGAGACAATTTGTCACCTTCTCTGAGGAGTCCAGAGCTAGCTACCTCACACTAACTCTGAGAAGAAATGAGTTGCTATGGGAAAGGCTCTTGGAAACAAATATGGATGCCCTGTGGACCCAAATTACGCTGGTCCCTGTCCTGCAAGGTTCTCAATCATTCCTGCAGATGAGGCAGGCTCTTCATCACTGCAGAGAGAGCCATACTCATGAGCTATCTGATGATAAAGGTTCTATGAAGGGTTTACTGTCAGTTGTATATTTTGGTTATTGTTCTCCTTTGGTGGCTTAACTATTAAATCTAAATCCACTATTGACTCATCCTGAGACTCTGGAGCAAATCTCTGCAGATATTTCTCGGTTTTCTCCTCTCTTCGATGAGTGGAGGCAGGATCTGTGGTTTTGTTGTGGCACTTGCTAGCATCATTCTAAAGTTTCCCCCAGAGTTCCCTACCTGCTGTATGGTTGCAATGGTGAATCTTTATAACATGTGAAAAGAGAGAAAATACTAATACAATGATCATCTATTTAATTGTGTATGTAGGTGTTACATTAAAACATCTAGAAGGTTTGTTCACAGGCTAACTTCTGTTTGAAAACAACTTCAGAAATGTCGGTAAAATTGCAAGCCATTGCTAGAAATATCACGAGCCTGTGAAAAGAAAGTTTGCCACTGCAAATAGTCCCCATCCTGAATCATGGCCGCACACAGTTTGTTCAAAAGTAATAAAAGGGCATATACTCAGCATTCTTCTATAATGAAGTATAAGGTTTACAAATATGTCTTCATGGTTATTTTATGTTGTGTTATCCCTCCTCCAAGTTCAAATCACCTTCCAAAAGGGAGTAATTTTTAACTCTGGAACATTTATCCAAAAGCCTCTTGTTCTGACCATGCAGAACAGGGATTCACTGGAGATGTGTCCTTTCATGGGGTTGCAGTTTGCTCTGAGGATGCCCCTGTCAACCTTGTAGGATCTCAGATCTAGGTCCTCTCTGAGCAGGTGCAGACGAGGAGGAGGTGTGCACTGGCCAAAGCTTGGACCTAAAGATGCAAAAAACGCATGCCTATCTTATGAGGAAGGGCTAGCTGGTGGGGAATTGGCATTTGCCTGCATTAAATTTTTTTTAATTTATTTTTTTAATTGATCTTAGAGAAATGGAGGGAGGGAGCGAGAGCGAGCGTGCGAGAGAGAGAAACATCAGTCGGTTGCCTCATGCAGGTACCTCAACTGGGATTGAACCTGAAACCTGGGTGTGTGCACTGACTAGAAATCAAACCCACCACCTTCTGATGTACAGGATGCACTCCAACCAACTGAGCCACACTGGCCAGGGCACAGTTGCCTGCATTTTTGTCAGCCCTGTCAATCTCCAGTGCCCTGTCGTACTACCCTAGATTCCCTCTGACCTGTTTGAATTCTGATCCTTCAAACCACTATTTGGGGGCTACTGTAATTCAAGACTTGGTCTCTGAGAGGCCACTGTAAAATTCCATATTATTTGATGGGCTCAGGTGACACCTTGAGGCTTCTCCATTAGCATGGTTAACTAACAATTATCTTGGAAGGTACTAAGACACATGAAGAGACCAGAATAGTGGGATGAGAGCTTTATAAAGGCCGTGGTACAGTAGAAAGAGCATCACCTTTGCAGTCAGAGAGACTGCAAGATTTTGGGACTCTACTATCTCTCTGAGGCTCAGTTCTTCATCAGTAGTATGGACATAAAAAGACCTACTTTTTTTCTGCTGGGTCATCCATCTTCTGAGTATATTTCTTTGGCTAATCTTAGCTACAAAGGAGGTTTGGAAGTGTGTTTTCATAGCTGAGCACATTGCTCCATCCATCAATATAGAGCAGGGGTCCTCAAACTACGGCCCCCGGGCCACATGCGGCCCGCCGAGGACATTTATCCGGCCCGCCGGGTGCCGCTGCCTGTCCTGCTTAGCAGCCGACTCGTCCTGGGCCCGCAGTGCGCATAGGAATTTGTTCATAGTTTTTTTTTAAACTATAGTCCGGCCCTCCAACTGTCTGAGGGACAGTGAACTGGCCCCTGTTTAAAAAGTTTGAGGACCCCTGATATAGAGGGTCTATCCTATATAATAAAAGGCTAATATGCAAATTGTCCCCTGAGGAGTTCTACTGACAGGGAGTTCAGCTGCTCGCTATGATGTGTGCTAACCACCAGGGGGCAGTGTGGAACGAAGGAAGGCCCCAGCTGGTAGCTGGCAGTGGGGGGAAGAAAGGTACTGATCAGCCCTGATTGCTGGCCAGGCCTAGGGACCTTATCCATGCACGAATTTCGTGCACTGGGCCTCTAGTTGATTTCATAAAAAGGGAATATTGGGTAATGGATAGGTGACTAGAAGTCTCTGTAATAAGGCTGCAGGACAAGAATGGTTCTTTGGAGAATGGCAGGTGACAATGGTTGTGGTGGCTAGTGGTGTGTTCATATGTATGAATTGGAGAATAGAAAATGGTAGAGAAAATGTGATAATAACAAGTTTCTGGGCAACTGGATGGCTTGAGGATGTTCAAGTCAAGCAGATAGACTCCTGAAATAGATAGGTGCCTGGGTGTGAAATTGTAGTAATAATGATATCTCTGGCTAGATCTTGAAGCAGTTTATATAAATGGTTATATTTAAATCTGACAGTAATTCTGAGAGGTGAAAAAAGATGTGCTTATTACCACTTCATTGATGAGAAAGATGAGGCTCACAATTATTAACCCTTGCCCAAGAGTGCATGCCCAGTTAGTACCAAGATGCTCCAGACCAGGGATCCTCAAACTTTTTAAACAGGGGGCCAGTTCACTGTCCCTCAGACCATTGGAGGGCTGGACTATAGTTTTTTAAAAAAAAACTATGAACAAATTCCTAGGCGCACTGCAGGCCCGGGACGAGTCGGCTGCTAAGCAGGACAGGCAGCGGCACCCGGCAGGCCGGATAAATGTCCTCGGTGGGCCGCATGTGGCCCGCGGGCCGTAGTTTGAGGACGCCTGCTTCAGACCTTAGCTTTTCTTACACCCAGCCAATCTCCTTAATGGAGAGGGGGAAAGTTGTAGAAGGAATGAGAGGATAAAGATAATTTTGCATGCTTTATTTTAACTATTACAATAATGTCAGAAATGTAATTTTGAAAGCAGGAAATAACAATACAATTTTGCAAACAGTGTAATGACTTAAGAGGTCATCTACCTGGGTACAAATCAGCATTTTATCACGTACTAGCTGTGTGAACTTGCATAAGATAGTTAACACTACTTTTTTCTTCTATCTCATGGGCCAGTAGTACTCACCTCATAGAGACTTTTTAAAGATAAAGAACAAAGAATAGTGATAGGCACATAATAGGAAATATGTAAGAGCTTGCAGTTTCAGATAGACCATAGCTAAGAGAAACAATTGAAAATTATGTTGAGATAGCTGACTATAAAATAAGTCCAGGAAAAAAAATCAATAGTTTTTCTATAAAGCAGCTAAAAGAATAATGAGAGGAAAATATCATTCTCAATAGCAATAAAGTACACAATAGCTGAGAACTATAAATATGAGATGGGTAAGACCAACTTCTGTAGCATCCCTGTGCCTGAACTTGACTCTCTCCACTGCCCCAAACACACACGCAACAGCTGGACAGAAAACCCAAAGCACGAGTATGGGTCTTACGCAAAAATACTTTCAAGAGAAAGAAGCGTTTGTTGTATGCCAAACAAAGATTAAGAATTAGTCCAGGAAACACAAAAAATGACAGAAGAGGACACAGGTTTTGTAAAGCAAGGGCTTAAAGACATGCAAGAGATAACGAAGGGCAAAGCCAAGGAAAGCACAAAAGGAAAATAAAGCTTTTACAAAACCAAAGCCCCAGTTAGAAGCAGCTGCACACAAGTCAACCTTGTCGGAAATGGCGTTTTGACTTAGAGGACAGCTTTGGGGAAAATCTCACAGGATGCCGAAGATAAGGACAAAGAGACAAAGATGGTTAGAAAGAATAATAGTGCTGGAAAACAGAAACAGCATAGGACTATGTGGACTTTCTGGGGGCGGGAAATAGGAGAGAGCAAAAGGAACTGCATAACATTGTATTTCTTTGATATCAAATGATCAATTTCAGGATGCACTGTTGCTTTAAAAATAGCTTTTGGGGAAATAAAAAGGAATGATAGTAATAAATGAAGGTGTCCCTTATAAGACATTTCTCAGTTTGAGAAAGATTAAAATATGAAAAAAATAGCTCAGTCCGTATGGCTTAATGGTTGAGCAGTTACCTAAGAACCAAGAGGTTACGGTTTGATTCCTGGTCAGGGCACATACCTGCGTTGTGGGCTTGGTCCCAGGTTCAGGAGTGCAGGAGGCAGCCTATCCATGATGTTTCTCTCTTGTTGATGTTTCTATATCTCTATTCCTCTCCCTCTCTCTCTCAAGTCAATAAAAACATCCTATATAATCCTATCTAATAAAAGAGTAATATGCAAATTAACCACCACTACGCTACACCCACCAGCCATGCCCACCAGCCACGCCCACCAGCCAATGAGGAGCGAATATGCAAATAAACCCAACCATGATGGCTAGGGCCACAGAGAGCAGGAGGGAGGCTTGGGTTTCCCTGGCAACAGAGGAAGCCAAGCTTTCCGCCTGCCCTTGCTGGCCTAGGCCTCCACTCAAGGCTACAAAGTTTCAGTGATAGAAGATAAATAAATCCAAACAGAAATGGCGGCAGCCACGGAGCTGGAAAGAGCAGGAGGCTAGGGTTGCCCCGGGCGATGGAGGAAGCCAAGCTTTCTGCACACCCTGGCCATCCCAGGCCTCCACTTAAGGCTACAAAGTTTCAATTATAGAAGATACATAAATCCCCCCAAAAATGGCTGCTGCCACAGAGCAAGCAGAAGGTTTGGCTCCGCTCCAGGCTACAAAGTTTCAGTTGTAGAAGATAAATAAACCCCAGATACCAGGGCCTCCACTTGGGTTGCCAGGGGGCATGGCCAGCCTGCAAACCACCACAGGCCCCTCACCCAGGCCACCTCACGCCCCAAGGGAACCCCCACCTTGATCCAGGACACCCTTCAGGGCACAACAGCTGGCCCCCACCTGTGCACCAGGCCTCTATCCTATCTAATAAAAGAGTAATATGCAGATTGACCATCACTCCAACACACAAGACTGCTACCCCCATGTGGTCAAAGATCCTGCCCCTATGTGGACACAAGATGGCCAGCAGGGGAGGGCAGTTGGGAGGGACCAGGCCTGCAAGGGAGGGCAGTTGGGGGCAATCAGGCCAGCAGGGGAGGGCAGTTGGGAGGGACCAGGCCTGCAAGGGAGGGCAGTTGGGGGCGATCAAGCCTGCAGGGGAGGGCAGTTAGGGGTGACCAAGCCGGCAGAGGAGGGAAGTTGGGAGCGACCAGGCCTGCAGGGAAAGGCAGTTGGGAGGGACCCAGGCCTGCAGGGGAGAGCAGTTGGGGGGGACCAGGCCTGCAGGGGAGGGCAGTTAGGGGTGACCAGGCCTGCAGGGGAGGGCAGTTAGGGGCAAACAGGCTGGCAGGGGAGTGGTTAGGGGGTGATCAGGCTGGCAGGCAGAAGTGGTTAGGGGCAATCAGGAAGGCAAGCAGGCAAGCAGTTGGGAGCCAGCAGTCCTGGATTGTGAGAGGGATGTCCGACTGCCCATTTAGGCCCGATCCCACCCAGATCGGGCAGTCAGACATCCCTCGAGGGGTCCCAGATTGGAGAGGTTGCAGGCTGGGCTGAGGGACACCCCTCTCCCCTGTGCACGAACTTCGTGCACCGGGCCTCTAGTATGATAAATAAATCAATAAAAAATGAAACATGTGTCTTTTAATTAAAGAAACATGGTTTTCTTCCCATGAGAAAGGCTTCCCAAAGTAAAAAGAACATCAGAATTAGCAGATCAGAAGTTTTATGATGTTTCAGAAAAACAAACGCACGAAAAACAAAAATAAATAAGATTAGTATGGTGTTATTTAAGGATAAAGGACCAACTATCCAGGCGGAAAAATAGATAAATTAGGCTGGCCATATAAATTATCTCAGCAACATCAGATTCCAGAAGTCGATGATAAAGAGCTTAGAAGGAGTGAGACCCAAGAATTCTTTCGCCACATTCTCTGTATGGCTTCTATTATATTTCAATTAAGCAGCACCAATATAGATTGCTGATGTAGGGGAGGGTGGGGTAAGGGGGAGAGATCAACAAAAGGACTTGTATGCATGCATATAAGCATAACCAATGGACACAGACACCAGGGGGGTGAGGGCATGAGCGAGGGTAGGGGTGGGGGGTAAGGAGGGCGGCAAGGACACATATGTAATACCTTAATAAAGAAGAAAAAAAAAAGAAAGAAGTTGTCTCTGGACTGGGGAACTGGAAAACAGTGGCAAGAGGGAGTCATTTTTCACTGTATGATTTTTGAAACAGTTTATTTTTTAAAACCACGAAAGTCTATTCATTATGAACACCCCTTCCCTCAATAAAAATTTTAAAAGTGAAAAAAAGAAAAGGTATCAGAAAGACATCCTCAGTTATGTCAGACCAAAGTATCTATAGCCTAATGCACAGCTACGCACGTGTTTTCAGAGGACCAGCATCTAGGAGCTTGTTAAAAATGCAAAATCTCAGGGCTCTCCAGAGTTCCTGGGTCAGAGCTGCCCGGCATTTTAACAAGATGCCCAGGTAATTTTTGTGCACGTTAAAGCTCGAGAAGCAGTCTTAATTAGCCAGAAGTCATCCAGTCCAGGGCTTCCTAACTGCTGTGTGTTTTATTTATGGACTCTAGATGCGCCGAGACATTGATCTCCTTCGCCCGGGCTGTGGGGTGGGACACTCTGGGCTGAGGACCTTTCCTGTGTGTTCAGTGATATATAGTTGTACTGTCCAATATGTAACCACTCACCATCTGTGGCTACTGAGCAGTGAAAATGTGACAGGTCTGATTTTTGTACTACAGGAGTAAAATACACTCCAGATTTTGAAGACTTGATAAGAAAGAAGAATGCAAAAATATCTCATTAATAAGTATTTAATTGGTTACACATTGAAATGAGAACATTTTGGTTATATTCGGCTAAGTAAAATGTATTATTTAATTTTATCTATTTCTTTATTAACGTGGCCACTAAAATTTTTTAAAATTATATATGTGGCTTGCATTCTGTCTCTGTTGGACAGTGCTGATCTGGTCGGCATAGAAAGCAAAAGGAAGAGTCAAAATAAAGAACCCAAGAATGTGCATGGACTTACAGGTACATTAATTCCACAAACTTAAAGAATTCTAATAATCCTTTAAACTTGTAAGTAAAATGGAAATAACTGTAGTATTGTGACTACAAACCAAGAAGTATAATTCTTGAGAGAAAAGCTACAGCATAAAATACCTAAAGTTTAAAAGGTAATTTCATGATAATAGTTTAGGAGACACCCCTTGCCCCTATAAAATACAAACAAAACATTAAAGAAGAGGAAGGAAATGTAAACAGGCTAACTTTTTTTTTTAATCTTTCATAGGTGAGGGTCATAAATATTATTGTTTCATTTCTAAAGTTGATGAATTTAGACATTTAAACAAAAACTTTTTTTGCAAGTAATTTTACTTACTTTGCTCTAAGTAAAAATATGATATGTATTCTTCTAAATTAATGATTAATGAAGGGGCAATAGATAAAAAGACAATAGATGACAAGGAAAAAAAGTTAAACAAAATAAATAGTCAGGAAAAGTAAAGGATAATATGTAAAATAGAGGTGACAGAAATAAACCCAAACATTTCTTACCTAATAATAGACAAACATGTAAACTGACCATACCTCTGCTATGCCCACAGCCAATCAGAGTGAGTATGCAAATTAACCCAACAAAGATGGAGGGTTAATTTGCATACACAGGCACAGAGTGGCTGGGAGGGGGGTGGCAGAGGGAGCTACAGGAGTGGTGCTCCGGACAAAAGCGAGGACTTGCCAGCTCCTGGGCAGGCCGGGAGCAGGGACTTGCTGGCTCCCAGGGGTCTGGGAGTGAAGCCAGGGGAAGGAAGGTCTATTCTTGCACGAATATCATGCAACGGGGCTCTAGTATCCTATATAATAAAAGGCTAATATTCAAATCAACTGAATGGCGAACGACCAACCGCTATGACACACACTAACCACCAGAGGGTAGACGACGCTTAATGCAGGAGCTGCCCCCTGGTGGTCAGTGCACTCTCACAGGGAGAGTGCCACTCAGCCAAAAGCTGGGCTCACGGCTGGCCAGTGCAGCGGAGGTGGCAGTAGCCTCTCCCACCTCTGTAGCAGCACTAAGGATGTTTGACTGATGGCTGAGCAGGCCTAAACTATCAGTCAGACATCCCAAGGGCTCCCAGACTGAGAGAGGGTGCAGGCTAGGCTGAGGGACCCCCCCAAGTGCACAAATTTCATGCACCGGGCCTCTAGTTGTATAATATAAAATAAAAAGAGTTTAAATTCCTCTCTTTAAAAAGAAGATTCACAGATCGGATCAAAAAGCTGAATCCAGTCAAATACTTTCTACCAGAGATATGTCTACAATGAAGAGACTTGGTAACTGACATTAATGGTTTGCTACCCAAGAGAAAGCAGGTATTACAATGTTATAATAGGTAATGTTAAGATCAATAAAAATATATTTATAGTAAGTGAGGCATTGTGTATGCTTTTGTTTTTAACTACTTCACTTTTTAACATTTTTTTTTCTTTTTTTAAAACCAATATATATTGAGTATTAACTATTGACCAGTACAGTTCTAGAAGAAGAGAAAAGTCATTCATTACACACTTCAAGAATTATACACAGACTCAGTGGTAGTCATATGCTGAAAAGGAACCGCCCTACAGAATTCCTTGGTTGGTACTCACTGTAGCTGGCTCATTTGATTTCAACATAAGTTTTTTTTTTTAAATTGATTTCTTTCCTTGTTTTATTTTTTCCCAATCAAATTTACTGTAATATAAAGTATTCAATGATTTCAATAAAGGATAAATTATTTTTTTTAAACTACTCCCACCATCTACCCTGGTACACCACTCTTATGACCACATAATTTATCATTCAAACGAGGCACTTAAAAATTATACCTTATTGAGGCATAATTTATATACAATATAATGCATCCATTTAATTTTTTTAGTGATAAAGGCAATATTTTTGTGTTGTTCCTGATCTTAGTGAGAAAGTGTCTAGTTTTTCATCACTAAGTACAATTTAAGCTATAGGTTTTTTGTACATGCTTCTTTTTAATTAAAATATGTTTTTATTGATTTCAGAGAGGAAGGGAGAGGCAGAGAGAGAGAGAAACATCAAAGATGCGAGAGAATCATTGATTGGCTGCCTCCTGCACAACCCCTACTGGGGACTGAGCCCATAGCCCAGGCATGTGCCCTGACCAGAAATGGAACTGTGACCTCCTGATTCATGGACAATGCTCAACCACTGAGCCACACCATCGGGGCTGTAGGGAGTTCTTTATCATGTTGAGGAAGTTCTCCTCTACTCAGTGTGCAGAGAGGTTTTTGTTTTTTGTTTTTCTTACTTATAAATGAGTTTGGATTTTGTCAAATGCTTTTTCTGCCTCTATTCATTTGATCATGTAACTTTTCTTCTTTAGCCTGTTGGTGTAATGCAGTGGTTGGCAAACTCATTAGTCAACAGAGCCAAATATCAACAGTACAACGATTGAAATTTCTTTTGAGAGCCAAATTTTTTAAACTTAATTCTTCTAACGCCACTTCTTCAAAATAGACTCGCCCAGGCCATGGTATTTTGTGGAAGAGCCACACTCAAGGGGCCAAAGAGCCGCATGTGGCTCGCGAGCCGACCACGGGTGTAATGGATTACATAAATTGATTTTTTAATGTTAAACCAGTGTTACATACCTAAAATAAACCCCACTTCGTCATGGTGTATAATTCTTTTTATATTGTTGGATTTGATTTGCCAACATTTTGTTTGAGGATTTAAAAAATTTGTATTCATGAAAGATACTGGTCTGTAGTTTTCTTTTCTTGTAATGTCTTTATCTGGTTTTGGTATTAGGGTAATTCCAGCATCATAGAATGATTTACAAAGTATTCCCTCTGCTTCTATTTTCTGGAAAAGATTATAGAGAATTGGTATAATTTCTTCCTTAAGAGTCAAAATTGATGGATATAAGAAGAGTTGATGATTTTCAGTTTCACTTTTTAACTGCTGTTAGGAGGACAGTGTTGACTTCAAGCTCCTTCCATGCCAGACTAGAAACAGTCAGACTAGGACAGTCTTAAGAGATAAACAAGAAAACGTCAATCATCACACTCAGGAAAATAGAATTTTTAATTTAAGCATGAACTGAAAATATACCCAACTCCACAGCCTAGATTTACATTTGATATTTTTTTAAAAATTAGATCATACTTGATATACTCAACTGTGCACTTACCCACTGTTAATGTATACTTCTAGTTAAATTTAGCAAGCATTTACTTGCTTGGCATTGTATTACAAGAATCCCAAATGGAAGAAAACATGGTCCATTCTCTTAAAAATTACACTAAAGATGGATGACAAAACATGTACACAGAAATACATAGTATAGCTGAATAAAATATGCACCTCAGTTTTTAATAAATACTGGTATAGACTGAGTATTGGGAGCAGGTAGGAACATGGAAGGTGGATGCCCCTACAGTCGTCAGGGAGTAGGCTGGGCAGCTCTTAAGTGTAGTTGGGATTTGAATTTGTGCATAAGACAGGACTGTGCATGTTTGAGGCAGAGGAAAAAACAGTGTAGATACCATATTTGGTCGGCTCCAGAGCAAGAGGGAATTGGAGAGCTCTCCAGCGAGTCTGGAAAGTTGTAACAGAAAGGAACCATCATAGAGGCCCCAATCTTGGATATCCCAGCAGGTCTGGTATCCAAGCACTGTCAAAGGTTACCAAGTGTATATTGGACAGGATCCTTTTGCATGGCAATTATCAAACTAGTCAAGCACAAATGGGAATTATTGGCTGAGATACTTTAAAAAGTTCAGGAATTGGTCAGACTGATGAGGATGTTGATGCCATCACAAACATGTCTCTCTTGATCTTGGAGTTCTCCTTTATGGTGGCAAGATGACCCAGAAAGTAGGCTTTTGTGGAGTACAGATGGGGAGATGACTTGACCTTTAGTTCTTACCATCTTTCAGGACCTCCTGTTCCTTTGGCTACAAAAGCAGGGCGGAAGAGAGAAATTAAATTTCATGGTTTTAGAGTGCTATTTGTACCATGTTTGATTTAGGATTTAGCAGTGTAAACCTCCAATAAACTGTTTACATATTTATTGCCAATCCAGCGGACTTAAGACTTACACCAGTGGCTTTGGTGTGCTATTATAATTTACGAAATAATCACTGTTTTCTTTTAGTGTTTGAACCTGTCAGAAGGTTGTAAGCTTAGCAATGCGCGTTTGTATTTCACTAAATGAAGCTTTTTTTGTTTTCCTATTTCACCAAGTCACTTTTAGAACTCATGCCCTATATTGTAAAACAGACTGCCCCATTGAAAAATACAGTTTACCATTTGGAATGAGCAAGATTTGTCATCACAGATGTTCATGACCAAAGGAATGTAATCAAAGAAAGGAGGTGATTCGTTATTATTCCATTATGACTGTGTGATTTTGTCTCCTGGCAATGGCTGTCGAGTTTCCTTCACCATTTCTGGGTGGCTGGCCTACATGTGCTGCACATCCCACAGGAAACAGTGAGGCCATCTGGTTGCTGCCCAGTATTCAGGGTGTAGAGCCTTCTCTCCATATGTTTGGCTGTTGATTCTCCCTGAAGTGGGTTCAGGGTGCCCTTCCCTCAGAGATGATACCAGCTTTGAATTCCAACCAGCCTCTTAGAATTTGAGCATTTGAAAATGTGACAATGGGCAATTTAGTTCACTTGGCAGCTACTTGAGCTGGGGGCTTCTCTGTGCCCTAAGTGGTTTGGGGTACATAACCTCCAAAATGGCCAGCTATCTTCCCCAGCGTATCACTTGCTCATGCCACTCTCTACTTCAGGACCTTCCGTCATAGCATCAAGGGCTGAGAGCCTTTCGGGTTAGGAGGAACCTTAGTGATGTGTTTCAACACTCTCATAAGTGCTGGGCCCCCCACTTTGATGTCTTGAGATCTCCACAATTCCAATCTTTCCTTTACTTTTATTTTGGAAAAGTTGGAAATTTAGTACTGGCTGTTGGCTTCCTATTCCAAACTTTAAGATGCCATAAGGCAGATAAGGAAGTTGAACCATTAAAGAACCGAGAGCTGTAGGTAATTAATAAAAGGAGATTGCCTAAGAATAAACTACAGGGTATGGTGTGGAAGTACTTGGATAAGAGTTGGGGCTGGAAGGGGGATTGGGAGTGATGAGCCCAGATTACAACATTGGAAATTTCTAGCTGCAGGAGGTTGCCCTCTTCTATCTACATCTTCTCTGGAGGAACACAAGCTTTCACCCCATTCTCAGGAATATGTTACCAGCCAAGGGGATGGAAAATGACCATACACACACTCAAAAATTAAATTTCTCTTTAAGGCACAGGCAATATGAAGGCTAGACAAATCAGAGAGACTTATATGAAAGGAAGCAGAAGTAATGGAGAAAGCAAATAAGAAGGTCAAGTGAGAGACATCAGACAGATGGCCCAATAAAACATCTCTCACTTGTCTCCCTGGCTCCCCAACAATAATTTAGCATCCCTCTCTGAACAAAGTGTCTTTGTGGGATCTTTGGGAACCAGGTGGGAGACTGTGAAACCCGGGTGCAGTTTGAGACTGAAGAGGGCCATGTTGAAAAGGCAGGCTTGCACCCGGGTAGTATACGCACTGACTGTGGTCTCGGTGACAGACCTGGAAACAGCTCTGTGTCCCCGAGGGCTCAGCTGCATCCCTTTTGGTTTTGGTTCTGTTGCCAGCACTGTATACCAAGGGACCCGGGAGGAGTCATGGCCACCTGTAGACCCTGAAGTGGCCTGTGGACCAGCTCCAGACCCTCTTGGCCATGTCCAGGAACCCCTGGAGGTGACATCATTAAGATGGCAACATAGGTTGTTCCCGACTTCAGTTCTCCTCTCAGGAAAATTAACTATGGTAGCAACTATCCATGGGCAAGACACCACTGTGAAAATCCCAGAACCTGGGGTAAGACAGAAACCAAGAAGGACCACATTAGAAGGGTAAGAGGAGTAGTTTCGCTTTGATTATATTACCCCTCCCCTAGGCCATCACAGCACCGACACAGAGAGGGTCCCCCTGGGCCTTTGGTTCATCCAATGGGAAAGAGAGCCCCTGGGCACACGCAGCTCTTCAAGCATTGCAGGACACTTCCCAGGAGGCCCACTGAGGACGCACGTCATGGGGATTACTGGGGAATCTGCAGGACTTGACCAGTGGGACCAGATAGAGATGGAGGGGGATGGGCCTTATTGCAACTGGTTTTCAGATCTTGATGGACCACATTCCTGCTTGCAGCAGCATCTGGGCAGAGATCCTAACCAGTGGCTCTGCCCATCCACAGAGCCAACTCCAAGGCCTGTATGGCCAGGGAGCTTAGTTGGCCATTCTGCCTGATTGGAGCCCCCAACCAACAGGCCATACCCACTGTGGAGACCATTCTATGGCCCCACCCCCAGCAAGGAAGAAAATTGCAGCCCCACCCAACTACTGAGCATAGCCTCTAGTCCTGCATGAACAGATGCCCAGACAGCTGTGGAACCCATCTTACAGCTCTGCTCAGGCAGGGAACTAAGCCAGTAGCCCTGCCCAATTGTTGAGCTCACCCTAGCCGCTGGTCTCAGATAACCAGGGAACCTGAAGAGTGACCCAGGGCAGCCTTGGAGCACAGCCCGTGGTACCGCCCCTCAGTGGAGCCCAGCCTCCAGCCCTACCCGATTGCCAAGCACAGCCTAGGCAGGAAGCCCAGCCAATGGCCCACCCTATCACAGGGTAGAGCCTGCAGCTCCAACCTACCAGGGTGCCTGGACAGTGATCCTGCCCAACCTCAGAGCACAGTCTCCAGTCCTAATGCCCCCACAATTGCAGGATACAGTGACGGTCTTGCCCAATAAGAGAGCCTGGGCAGCAACATCACCCAGCAGTGGCGCACAGCTAGCAGACTGCCTGATTGTGAAGTCTGCAACTTCACAACTTTGAGGCACAGTCTGTGGCCTTGCCTGGTGGCAGAGCGCAGCCCTGTCCAGAACATGGGATGCTTAAACACGGAGGTTAACCAGTGGAGCCATTCAGTTGGAGAACACAGCCTGAGATTCCACCAGACCAAGAGCGATTGCAGAGCCCAATCCATACTCCTGCTCAGTTGTGGAGTCCAGCCATTAGCATTGCCCTGCCAGGGAACACAACCTGTGACCTAGCCAGACCAGAGGTAATTACAGAGCTCAGCTAGTGGCTTCAGAAAAAATGGAAATACAACATACCCAAACTTTTGGGATACAGCAAAAACAGTTCCAAGAGGAAAGTTTAGTGTTATAAATGCATACATTAAGAAAAGAGATATCAAATAAATAGCCTAACTTTACCTGTCAAGGAACTAGGAAAAGAAGAACAAACTTAGCCCAAAATTAGGGGGAAGGAAATAATGAAGACTAGAGCAGAAATAAGTGAAACAATAGGAAAACAATATAAATGAGTATCAAAAATAAGAGTTGGTTCTTCAAAAAGATAAACAAAATTGACAAACCTTTAGCCAGATTCAATAAGAAAGACAGGACTCAAATAAATGAAATTATAAATGACAGAGGGGACATCACAGCTAGTACCACAGAAATACAAAGAATTATGAGATTACTGTGAGCCACACTTGGATAACCTAGAAGAAATGGATCGTTTCCTAGAAACAAATAACCTACCAAGACTGAATCAGGAAGAGACAGAAAGTCTGAAAAGATCAACAAGGAGGAAGGATATTGAATCAGTATCAAAAACGGAAAGCCCAGGACCAGATGGCTTCACTGGTGAATCCTACCAAACATTTAGAGGAGGATTAACACCAAATCCTCAAACTCTTCGAAAAAATTAAAGAGGAGGGAACACTCCCAAACTCATCTAAGAGGCTGGCATTACCCTGATACCAAAGCCAGATAAGGACACTACATGAAAAGAAAACTACAGGCCAATATGTTTGAAGAATATATATGCAAAATTCTCAACAAAATACTAGCAAACCCAATTCAATGGCTCATCATATGGGTGCCAAGACAATTCAATATCCAGAGTATATTTAAAGATCTCTTACAACAAAACAATAAAAAGACAAATAACCCTGTGAAAAATGGGCAAAGTATTTGAGTAGATATTTCTCTAAAGAAGATACACAAATGACCAATAAGTGCATGAAAATGTGCTCACATCATTCATCATTAGGGAAATGGAAATCAAAACCACAGTAAGATACCCATTTATAGCCACTAGAATGTCTATAATAAAAAAAGATAATAACAAGTGTCGATGAGGATCTGGACAAGTCGGAACCTTTATACATTGCTGGTGGGAATATAAAATGTTGCAGCCACTTGGAAAACAATTTGGTAGATTCTCAAAATTTTAAAGTTTCCATTAAGACCAAAAATTCCACTGTTGTCTGTATCTATGAGTTGTTTTTATTTATTTTTTTGGCATTGCTTGACAAATACTTGTTTTGTGTACAGTGTATTATGTTCTAACCCAACTTTCCCAGTAGTTATTTCTTGTTATACAATGAGATTTTTCATATTGTAAATAACTTTTTTAATTTTTTTACAGAATAAAAGCAAGAGACCTTCACTAACAAAATGAAGAACCTGCTAATTATATTTGTCCTGACCTTTTGGACTGAAACATTGACAGATCAGAGTCCAGGTACCTGTATATTTTATACTTATTATTATTTAGGAAAGTAAACATTTTTTATGCCTCAACAAACTCTTACTTTAGTAAATAGAGAGAAACAAGGAATTTATTTACTGAAAAATGAAAGTAGACAGCATTTAGTCATAGTTGAAAGCTAACTTAATCTCTCAAAGATGATAGAAAGCCATGGGCAAATCATGAATTTTGCTACACCTGGCTAGAGAAACTTTAATTATTCACTGATTTATTTAAGTCCCAATGTTCCCTGTCTCTATGAATAGAGTTAACCCATTTGTTTTGTAGGTCAGTTTGCATCTTGGCCTTAATAAATTAAAGAAAAGGTAAAAAAGGAACCCCACATAGAAATAATATTATTGCCTTCCTTCTCTTTTACAAATATAAAATAGGGAAGGGATATGGGTTTCATATGTATATATATTTACATGTATATAGGGAGTGATAGATAGAGAATATAAAAGCTAGGTTTTTCTACTCTCCTGCTACCCTAGGATTTCCTGATGAATTTCTGAGTTACTTTGAAGGACGATTGTGATACATTTACCAGAACATCACAAGATCAGGACTTCTAAAGTAGACATTGACGGTGCATCCCCTGGCCCAGACTCTTTAGAAGGCTGGTACACCAGTCCTGTACCCCACACCCACACCAGCTGCTGAGAACATTGCTCACAGATGTACCCCACTTTCTCAGGAGAACTGCTCTCAGCTTTCCCAGAGCCATCTTAATTCAGGAGGTTATGCCAGGGACCTGCCACTCCTTCCCTTCAACTCCTGGTGATGGTCTGCAGCCAATGTGACTGATAGGGGAATACAAATAAGAGTCCCTCTTGTCTCCAACTATAATTGATACTCCAGTATAATTGACACTCCAGAGTCCCCTCCAATCAGGCCAAGGGTAGACATCCTGCTGTGTTCCTCTTTGGCTTCCCTTACCCTGTTTCCCCTCAATCAGACCCTTCCCCAAATTCTTGTCTCAGATCTGCTTCTAAGCTTCCAACTCAAGATAACTGCTTACTTGATACTATTTCTAAAAGTTGCTGTTACTCCACAGACCACTCAGAGACTTTCTGGTATGTTTATTCTTTAGTACAATATCAGGCTTTGGGGTTCAACCTCCAAAAAGAGGGGGGAAGTGTTGATTGCTTCTGGCATAGAGTTGAGAAAGAAAAATGTATTGGCTAACTTTATTGAAGTCCTTTTTAATTGTTTTTATTTTTAAGTTAGCTTTATTGTAGAAAGTATTACAGATGTCCCCCTTTCTTCCCCATTGACCCCCTCCTCCCTGTCCCTTCCCCCCACCCCACCCCCGCAGGCCTTCACTGCACTATTGTCTGTGTAAATGGGTTAGGCACATATGCATATAAATTATTTGGTTAATCTTTTCCCACTCCCCACCCTCCACCTTCCCTTATTTGACCTCCAGAAGACACTTCCCTCGGGGTTCAAAGTTATCCTTAACATTAACTAGGACATAGCCTCAAATGAGGACTGTGGTCCAAAACGGCAAAGGCTGAAGAATCACCTTGTTTGGTTTGTCATTTTATTTTGATAGGCCCAGGACCTCAGTATGCAGATGTGGTGTTTCTGGTGGACAGCTCTGATCACCTGGGAATTAAGTCCTTCCCTCTGGTGAAAACATTCATCAACAAAGTGATCAACAGTCTCCCCATAGAGGCCAGCAAATACCGCGTGGCCCTGGCCCAGTACAGCGACAAGCTCCACAGTGAATTCCAGCTGAACACCTTCAAGAGCAGGAACCCCATGTTGAACCACCTCAAGAAGAACGTTGCGTTCATGGGCGGCACCCTGAGGATCGGAAATGCTCTCCGGGAGGCTCACAGGACCTATTTCTCTGGACCTGCGAACAGCAGAGACAAGAAGCTGTTTCCCCCGATTCTGGTGGTCCTGGCTTCGGCCGAGTCCGAGGATGACGTGGAAGAGGCTTCCAAGGCTCTCCGGGAAGACGGGGTGAGGATCATCTCGGTGGGGCTGCAGAAGGCGTCTGAGGAGAACCTGAAGGCCATGGCCACGGCTCAGTTTCATGTCAACCTTCGGACTGTCAGAGACCTCAGCACGTTTTCCCAGAACATGACGCAGATCATCAAGGATGCGGCTCAGTACAGGGAGGGAGCAGCTGACCCTGACAGCAAAGGTTAGAAAGCCTTTGGCTGAGTGGTGCCCAGTCCCCATGTGATTATATCTGAGTCTCTCCACCTTCATCTCTTCCACCTCCTATTCTGGTTTTCATAATTGGCCAGACTGAAGTACTGGAAATTGCTACGCATCATAGTCTACTCTTCCTCACGTCTGCCTTTTGTTTGTGTCATTTTCTCTGGCAGGAATCCTCTTGTACTTGCTAGCTTTGGTACAGCTTGCATCTCCTCTGTCATCATTTCAATCTCAACCATACAGTCGTATTTTGTTGGAAGGCTTTCCATTCAGATCTCTTTTTGGGTCACAGTTCCTTGTGCACACTTGACAGCAGCACTTCCCATGATGAATAATTGCCCGTTTCTGTGTTGGTCCCCCACCAATGAACTGAACTGGTAGTACCTTGAGGGCAGAATTGGCAACTTTATTTATCTCTGTGTACTTTGAGCTTGTTGTGCCTGACAGTGAGCTGGTGTTCTATTTCTTACCTTTTGTAAAAAACTACTTTTTAGAGTGAGAGGAAGGGGGAGAGAGAGAGAGAGAGAAAGAGAGAGACAGAGAAAGAAACATCTATCGGTTGTCACCCATATGCGCCTTGACCAGGGATTCAACCCGAAACCTAGGTATGTGCCTTGACGTGGAATTGAACCCACAACCCTTTGGTGTACAGGACAAAGCTCTAACTGACTGAGCCATCCAGCCAGGGTTGTTGTTCTATTTCTTAGTGAGTGAATACATGAAAGTCTTACAGGCAAGGAAATAAGATCCTCGTCTGTTCTCGTTCCCTCACAGTCCTGGCGCAGTGTGAGTCACAGTAAGTATCCAGTAAATGCTTGTCAATTAAGAGATAGTGACACTAAAGGGGAACCATCTCAGCATGAGGCCAGGCAGAGAAGGGGATACCCTCAGTTGTACAGTGGGGCCTTGAGTAAGTTACCTAACCTCTGAGCTTTACCTATAAGGTGGGGATAATAGGGACTATCTTATGATATGGATGAGATAGCTTGTATATTATTTGGCACACAGGTTACTATTACTAATAATTTACAAATAAACAGTAACCCGGGCAGTCATGTTTGGGTTTATTTTAGCCAACCGTGTGGAGTTCAGAGTACACTGGCAGATTTATGAAAATTTCTTTTAATTCCATAAATATTTCTGGGCTCCCACCAGGCACGCGGTACCTGGCGCAGGCACCGGGGACTGAGATAAGTAAGACGTGCCATCTGGCTTCTAGAGCTCACACTCCCAATGGGTAGTTCTTGGCAAGTCTGAGCTTATCTCTTGGCTACACTTTCCTCAGTTGTGGTTCCTCCACCTGTGCTTAGAGCAGGAGTGCTATGTGCATATGGTGTACTCTCCCCTCCATTCCAGAATCATACAACCAACTGTTTATCTGGCATCTGCAATAGTACCCTAAACTTAGCATGTCTGAAACGGAATTCTTGAATTCTCCCTGCAACCTGTTCTTCCCTCTCTTGCAAAAAGACACCACCAGCATCCACTCAGCTGTGCAGGCCAAAAAACTAGGAGTTTTCATAATTTCTTCTTTGTCTTTCAACACTCACATTCAATTTATCACCAAGTCCTCTCTGTTCTACCTCTAAAACTACCCTTAATTTATCTTATCGACTTTTATCCTTGTCTAAGAACCATCATCTCTTCTCTGGACTATGACAGCTGTTTCTAAATTGAGATCCCTGAATTCATTTTTTCTCCTCAGCGACTGGGGTAATATTTAAGAGATTTAAATAAAAGATCATGTGATGCCCTTACAATTTGGTACCCACCTCCCTCTGACCTCATTCATCGTTGTTCCTCTCACTCACTGGTTCCAGCCCTTCTGAGCTTCTTTTATTCCCACCTTCTACTGTTCCTTTGCCAGAATTCTTCTTCTCTCAGAACAAGAGGTGGCTGAATTCTTCTCTTCATTCATATCTCCACCCAAATATGATCTTCTCAGAGAGGACCTTTCCAGGTTTCTTTAATGTCTCAGAAAAGTTAGTCCCCACACTACATCTCCAGCATAACAACTCATTTGAGTCACCTGTTTTATTTCCTTGTTAGCACTTACTACTGTCTGAAATAGTATAATCTAGCTATCTGTTCTCCCCATGTGAGCCCCTCGAGGTCAGAAGTATTTCTAACTCATCTCTGTATCATAGCACTTGAGAATGGTGGTGGTCGTCATACTGGTGGTGGTGGTGAAGGAGGTGGTGGTGAAGGCAGAGGTGGTAGTGATGGTTTTGGAGATGGTGTTGAGGGTGGTGGTGGTTGGTTGGTTGTTATTGTTGATGGTGGTTGGTGGTGGTAATGGTGGTAATGGTGGTAGTTATATTGGTAGTGATGGTGGTGATGAAGATCATGGTGGTGAGGGGTGTGATAGAAAAATTGGTAAGAAACATTCTTCAGATAGAGGGACTAGCATTGCAAAGCCTCTGAAGCCAATGACCTTACAAGTTTGTTCAGAATTTTTATCTTTTGTTTATTAAAAGGAAGCAGTGTTGACTTCATCTATCGTGACTACCTCTATTTTCACTAATGCCTTTTGGCAATCTGTAAATTGCCTTTCTCACTCTGGGCTGGTGGTTTGGACTAATTCTCATGCACTCTCTCCGCAGTGCCATTCCCCGTGACCTGTCAGAAAGATTCACTGGCTGACCTCGTGTTCCTGGTGGATGAGTCCGTTGGGACCAGACAAAATCTAAGGAGCCTGCAGAACTTCCTGAAGAACATTACCATGTCCCTGGATGTGAAGGACAACTGCATGCGGCTTGGACTTATGAGTTACAGCAGTAAGGCTGAGGCTATTTCTCTTCTGAGGTCAAGCACAAATCAATCTGCTTTTCAGGAGCAAATCCAGAAGCTTTCTCTTCGGACTGGAAAATCCAATGCTGGGGCTGCCATTGAGAAGTTGAGGAGAGAAGGCTTCTTAGGGTCCAGTGGCAGCAGAAGGGCCCAGGGCGTGCCTCAGATCGCTGTCCTGGTCACTCACAGAGGCTCGGACGATGAGGTGCGCGAGGCTGCGAAGAAGCTTCGTCTGGAGGACGTAACTGTGTTTGCCATGGGCATCGAAGGGGCTAACAATACCCAATTAGAAGAAATAGTATCTTACCCTCCAAGACAGACAACTTCCATGCTGAAGTCCTATGCAGATTTGGAAACTTATAGTACGAAATTCCTGAAAAAGGTCCAGAATGAAATATGGTCCCAAATTTCCACTCGATCTGAACAAATCGATCTTGACAAAACTGGTATGTTTAAGAAAATACTTTTCTTATTATAAAAGTGACATGAGTAATTGCCTAAGGCTGGGGCAGGAAGGAAGGCTGACTGCAATTGATAAGGGAACTTCAGAAGTTATGGAAATGTGAAACTAGATTTTGGTGCTGGCTGCAAAATTTTATAGACTCACTAAAATCATTGAATTTTTTAGCATGTACACCAATCTTACCTCAAAAAATGTAAATAAAAAACTAAACTGTGTTAATTATGTCATAGTTTAATAGTATTGAGGAACGTAAAGAAGAAAATAAAAAAGTCTGTAATCTAATCTTTCAGATAAAACCATTTTTAACATATCTCTTGCCTTTTAGGTTACTTGGTATGTCAGTTACAATTACATTTAGGTGTGACTAATGAAAGGAAAAATAACAGTTCTTTAAACAAACTAAAACTAGTTTTGTGTATCATAAGTAAGTCCCAATGTAAGCATTCTGAACTGGTGTGGCACACCACGGTGTCAGGGATCCCGTCTCTTTTTGTGTGTGCTATTTATGGCCTTTACTCCCAAGATCATAGTCCAGGTTAACAGCTCCAAGCATCACATTCACAGCCAGTAAGAAAAAGAAAAAAGAAAGACAAGAAAAAAAGAAAGAAAGAAAGGGAAGGGAAAAGGCAGGCTTCCACCTCCTTTTCTTCAAGAATATTCTCAGAAATTATATATATCATTTCTGTTTACATGCCATTGGCCAGAACTTAGTCACATGTCACATTCAGTGATAAAAATGGGAGTCTGAAAATGTAGTCTTTATTTGGGGCAGCCAAGATGAAATTTTTACCTAGATGAAAATTGGGGGTTCAGTTAGTTTAGAAGAAGGAGAGAATGGGTATTGGGGGTAACCACTCTTATCTGCCTTACCCATGTTCCCATCAACCTGTATCATGCACTTTTGTCCTTTTCCTTAAATATTCTCCTGCAACATTCCTTTAAAGTTGGGAATAATATTTCAGCATGTGGATATACCATAACTTGTTTAACATATCCGAAATTGTTGGATATATAGGTCATTGCAAATGTTTTACTCTTATAAAAGTCTTGCAGGGATCATCCTTATGTACAATCATGATTATTTTCTTGCTTTTTAATCTTTTTTTATTGTTTTTTCCCTCCCATCTTTCTAAGTGAAGGATATTCAAGTTAAGATGCTTTGTGAATCTGTTCTAGTTTTGCTGAGCTCTTTTCAAAGGTACATGCCAAGAGATAGTTGATATGACTTTATATAATTCTGGGATATCTGCTGTCTTTACACATTTACTCTGCAGATAAAATGTTTCCAAACACTTGGAACTGGAATTTGGCAGCACTCAAGTGGAAAATAATTATAACCGTCCAGTGATATCACAGGCTAATTTAAACTCAGACCAGTCAATTAAAGGTGTAAGGAATGCACCCTGAGCCAGCTCGGGATTTTCTGGCATGTGCATCTTGCAAAGCAGCAGAAAGAAACCAGTGTGCTATTACCACCTGAGTGATCATAGGGGACTCCCACAGAAAGGAGGCCACCTTGGTCTAGATTAGAACCAACCATTTGGGCATAGGAGGGAGGGATGTATGGTCTCAGGGAGTTTGCAGTGATGTGACAAAAAACTATTATTGTCATTATAGAATTTCTCAGTTGGAAGATATGGGACCAAGCCTAGTACAAGGGCCATCCAAAAGGATGGCTGTCTTTCATAAAACCTCAGTAGGTGACTTCTTATTAGTTCAGTGGCTCTCAAAGATCAGCACCTGACTTAGATTTGGGTTATTCAGAAGCCAAACAAAGGTTTATGTGAAATTGTGTTTTAATAAGCTCCCCAACAAACTCGTGCTAGCAATGTTTGAGAACCACAACTTTAGTGAATTTGCCATGGACCACAGGGTGGTGGCAAGCTTTGTCACGTTCAAATGGTCAAACCCAGAGAAGCAATCTATATGGACTTAGTCACTGCTGTGTCTACCACATCTGGTATATCATACTATTTAATTTATTAACTAGAACTTCATTGAATCAAGGGGAGACTCACATTAGCAAAACCAAGAGACTAATGTATAGAAAAAGAGTGATCAATATCTTTGAGTAAAAACTATCAATGTTGAGGCACCCGGACATTCATGTCCTCTAAGAAATACATTCTCTCCCCGTAGTCACGCCAAATGAGAAGCTGAATTTTCATCAAGACTGTCAGAGGCTGTTGGATCACAGCAAGGGAGTTAGTTTTATCATTGAAATGACAGTGGCATCTGATTGGGTGGATGTCTCTATTTTAAAGTCAAATATATAGATCTACATGTCTATCTATCCCTCTCTATTTAACTGTATAGGTGAGTCGTGGGGTCAGGGGATACATTCTTCTTCAACAATGTCTAATCGAATGTTTTGTGATGATGGAAATGTTCTACAATTACACTGTCTAGTTTGATAGCCACTAGGCACATGGGGCTGTTAAGCACCTGAAGTGTGGTTAGTGTGACGGAAGAGCTAATTTCTAAAATTTATTTAACTTTAAAACAGTTTAAGTTTACATTTTAATAGCAACATGTGATTAGTGGCTAGTATATAGGACAGTTCAGTTCCAGGCATGGTTGGATGGGCATTGCCATGGATACCCATCGTGACTCACGTTTTTCTTTCCTCATCACTGAGCACTGCTATCTTCTTTCTGAAAAACACCTAATTCTTCTTTCTTAGGTATATCCATCAATTAATTCTGGTTGCTGTCAAGTTTTGCTGGCCTGGGATCAACCCTGTCTTTTGCAGATAACTACTTCTCTTTGCCCTAATGCTTAATGTGTTGATTTCATAGTTTAATTCTCAGAGTCAAACTTATTTCCAGTATTTCTGATTTCTTAAGAATCAACTCCCCATAGCTTGAAGGACTGTCAATAGCTATAAATTCACAAGAATCTGTCAAGAAAGAAAATATTTCTGAAATGACTATATTGTCTTGTATTTAAAAGAGCTTTTCATATATTCACCCAGATAATTGCATAAATAACCTAGATTTTTAAAGAATGCTTTTTCTCCTACCCAATTGCAATAAATGACTAGAGTTGTACATAGACTATTAGGAAAGTTAAAGCACTTTTTCATAAAATCTGTTCAAAAAAGGAAGGAACACTGAGGATTCTTTTATTTTAAAATTTCTGTTGAAATTTTGTGATGTACCAGGCTGACTGGGCAGAAGCAGAGAACTAGGCAAAGTCTCTGATTTGATGGAGCTGCTGTTCGGTGGCAGAAAACAGGCTGTGCTCATGAGCAAATGAATAAGAGAATTTCAGAACATAATGGGTATCATAAGGAAAATAGGTAAGGATACAGGATAGACAACGATTGATATGCTCTAGCTGGAGGGGAAGAGAAGGTTTTTGAAGAACAGACATTTGGGTTGGCACATCCATGATGAGATGAGAAGGAACTGGCCATGTCAATCTTTTTAAAAAATATGTTTCTATTGACTTTTAGAGAGAGGAAGGGAGAGGGATAAAGAGATAGAAATATGGATGAGAGAGAAACATTGATCAGCTGCCTCCCACACGCCCCACCACCAGGGATTGAACCCATAACCCAGCATGCACCCAGATCAGGAAACAAACTGGGGACATCCTGGTTTATGGGTCAGTACCCAACCACTGAGCCACACCAACTGGGCCAGTTATGTGAATCTTTAAGGGGAAAATATTACAGGAAAAGAGGAGGGCAAGTGCAGATACCCTGGGGCACATTCAAAGTACAGAAAGAAGCCCGGTGTGGTTGGAGCACAATGAGTAAGATGAAGAATTGTTGGAAATAGGGTCAGAGAGGAAAGCAGGAGACAAGATCAGGTCAAATTTTTATTTTTAAATTCTAAATGCAATGGTAAATCACTTACATAGAAGCATAATATGATCTGGTTCTAGTTTTAAATATATTGTCCTGTTGTTCTGGGAAGAGGAGGTTACTGGGGAAGTAAGTATAGGAGGTTATCTGCCCCACCCTGTTTCTCAAGAAACGATAAGACATAGCTGTCTTAAAAGGCAGGTGTCAATACTAGAAAAACGATTTGACTTAGAGCCTGGTGACTTGGGAATCTGGTCCTTACTCTTTAATTTACTGGCTGTTTGTTCCTAACCTTAGACAAACCACTGGGCCTCGCTCTGCTTCCATTTCATCATAAAAGTGTTGCAAATTTCATAGGAGAAAAGGGGCATGAATGGGCTCAATGAAATGTACCAGCTCTGAAGCGTCCTCATTCTTCAGAACCCTCAAGCCTCATGTTCCTCTATAAACCTGCTTGCAAATTTCTCTCCAGTTTATAATTAATGAAGAACGCACTTTCATTTTTTATTTTCCTTTTTTTTTTTTATTTTTTGCAGGCTGTGTGGATACAAAAGAAGCGGATTTCTATTTTCTCATCGATGGCTCAACCAGCATCGGGGAAGAAGACTTTGAGCAAATCAAGGAATTTATGTTGGGGGTGATCGACATGTTTAGCATTGGCCCAGACAAAGTCCGAGTTGGGACTGTACAGTACTCGGATGAGAAGAGAGTGGAATTTGATATCCATACTTACACGAATGAAGTGGACTTAAGACAAGCTGTTTTAAATCTCCGGCAACTCCAAGGCAGAACTACCACTGGGGCAGCCCTGGATTTCATGCTGCCAATAATAAGGGAGGGAAGGAAGCACAGGTCCAGCGAGGTTCCCTGCCACCTCATTGTGCTGACAGATGGGTTGTCTTCGGATGACGTCCTGGAACCTGCTGACAGAATCAGGGCTGAGCAAATCACCATTCATGCTGTTGGTATCGGGGAGGCGAACAAAACACAACTGCTACAAATTGCTGGGGAGGAAGAAAGGGTTAACTTTGGGCAGAACTTTGATTCTTTAAAAAGCATCAAAAATGAAGTTGTCCGCAGTATCTGCATGGAAAAAGGTCAGCAAAACAAAAAAGGCTTTATTCCCTGCACTTCGTTAGTTGCTTCAGGCAGACTGATAGGCGAAGACATGGGGTGATGTGACCAGTTATCTGGCTAACATTTTGCTAACTCCCCTCATCACTGTGAAAGGATGCAGCTCCTTTTGTTTTTTAAAAAATAAATATTTTTATTGATTTCAGAGAGGAAGGGAGAGGGAGAGAGCAATAGAAACTTCAAAGATGAGAGAGAATCATTGATCGGCTGCCTCCCGCATGCCCCACATTGGGGATTGAGCCTGCAACCTGGGCATGTGCCCTAACCGGGAATTGAACCTCGACCTCCTGGGTCATAGGTCGACGCTCAACCACTGAGGCATGCTGGCCGGTCCAGCCCCTTACTTTAAACCAATTGCTAAGATTGGGAAATCTCTCTATACTAGACAGCTGCCCTAGGGCATCTTGAAAGTCAGAAGTAGAAGGTTGCTAAGAATGTTGTGGCCTTGACAAAGCCCATTGCTGTGGTGTGTAAGAGATTATTGTGTGTGTGCACACACATGCACTCATTGAGGCAGATGAGTACAGCATACAGAAAATGGGCTCTAGCTTTAGGTAAATTAGGATTCCACTCACTTTTCTACTTGAGCTTCAAACTTCCTCCTCTGAGGATAATACCTACACCAGGGAATTCTTATCGGTTTAGCATAATACACACCAACCACTGTTTCTCTATTACGAATGCATATCCTAGTAGATATGTAACTTTTCATTTTTGCTCTGAACAAATTAGGTAACAAAAGTTAGGAAGAACAAATTTTCAAATTCCTGACTATTATTTGTCTTATGAAGAATAGCCACTCACTAACTGAAGATGGTATGTGTTGATTGCTAGTAACAACACATGAAAATATTGTCTACTGAGAAGCATAAGAGAAGGGATGCTGGAGTGAAAGAGTCCAAGTTCAACCCCAGCTTAATCACTTAGCTGTGGACCTGGAACAGGCTCCTTACTGTCTACCTGCATTGGTCCCTTGTGTAACCTTATTGCGGAGCTTAAAGGTAATAATGCATGTGGAGCACTTACAGGAGTGCCTTGTGTAGTAAGTGTTACATAAAAGTTAGTATTGCAGGAGTCAGTTAAGGTGTTCACTGACGAGGAAAGGAAAAGAATTCTCACTTATTCAAACTTACAAAAGTGAAAAATGTGTTGGAATTTTCTCTGAGTCACTCAAATAAAAAGTAACATGAATAAGAAAATGAGTAGCATTCATAACAATATCCTAAATCACATTTTGTTCATTGTTCTCCCTGTTATGGGAGGAAATGTTGTAGACAGAGTTTAGTCTTAGAGTACAAGAGTAAAAGTCTCCAACGATTTTGGAGGTTGATGTCAAGAGAAGTAAAAGGGTTTCGGGAAACATAAAGGAGATTATGTCTCAGGTCCTCTCAAGGGAGGAGGTCCTGGACCAATCGGAGGAGCTGCAGTACATCTCTTGCAGGTCACATAGTTGCAGTTCAGGCCCTGAACACTGGCACACCTTTAATATGTAAAGATTATTTAATTTAAAAAATATTTTTTAATTGATTTCAGAGCAGAAGGGAGAGGGAGAAAGACAAAGAAACATCAATGATGAGAGAGAATCATTTATCGGCTGCCTCCTGCACCCCCACACTGGAGATTGAGCCTGCAACCCAGGCATGTGCCCTGACCAGGAGTCGAACTGTGACCTCCTGGTTCATAGGTGGACACTCAACCACTGAGCTATTTCGACTGGGCTACTTAATTTTTTTTCAGACTGAAACATTGGAACATTTGTCCTAGATGTTCAGGAAATTGATTACTTTTTCTCTGATTCCTTTTTTTAAAAAATCACTGTTGCATCCTTAACACATAGCTTGATAATTGACATTTTATATACTTCAAGAATTATAAAATGAATAAATTATGAATAAACGAATGATGCATGCATGAATAAATGAATACACACTTTGGAAGTTACATTTCTTCCTTAAAACTTCCTGAATAATCTTCAATGGATTTCTGATTTAGGGTTCTAGTCAGCAGACTTTTACTAAAGAAGTGCATAAAATTTTCCAAAGCAATAGCAGTTGCTGGAGTTAATTTTCCATGTTTTCTATTTAATGCATTTATTTATGATTTATTGTTTCTACATATTCTGAGAAACTTGTCAGCCCAGTTTGTTTCTGATCTTTTTTATAACTTGCAGGATGTGAAAACATGAAGGCTGACATCATGTTTCTGGTGGACAGCTCTGGCAGCATAGGACTTGAAAATTTTGAGAAAATGAAAACCTTCGTGAGGAATGTGTCAGCTAAGATTCAAATTGGTCCAGACAAAACTCAGATTGGCGTCGTTCAATTCAGTGGTCATAATAAGGAAGAGTTCCAGCTTAATAAATACTTTACCCAAAAAGAAATTTCTGATGCAATAGACAGAATGTCTCTCATTGGCCAAAACACTTTGACCGGAGGTGCACTAACCTTTGTAGATGAATATTTCACCCATCCCAAGGGAGCCCGTCTTGGAGTCAAAAAGTTCCTCATTCTGATCACGGATGGAGAAGCACAGGATGATGTGAGAGTACCTGCTAGAGCTCTTCGGGACAAGGAAGTGATTGTCATCTCTGTGGGGGTGTATGGTGCCAATAGGACTCAGCTAGAGGAGATCAGTGGGGATAGCAGCCTGGTCTTCCATGTTGAGAAGTTCGATCATCTAAAGGCAATAGAAAGTAAACTCATCTCCCATGTGTGTGCTCTTTATGGTAAGTTGCCCTGTTATCCTCCAGGACTGAAGGATATGAGCTGTTGGCTTTATAGTGGGGTGAACGGTGGGTTGTACTCTTGACCTTGGCCTCTAATTGGACTTTGGTGCTATGTTTTTGTCTTATCTATGTTCTATTGAAACACCCATGACCTCGAGGATATTCCTGATGAACAGCTTTGTCAGAAAAACAATCTGGCTTTGGTGACTTCATATACATTTCAAGAAGGTTGCAGAATTTTACATTACACTTCCAACTCCTTAGTACCTGCATACCTAGATTTTCCAGAGCCAATTTTTAATACCAAATGATTCTCCAGAATTGTTTTTACACTATTGTTAAGCAGTAAATAATTAGAAATACAAATTTGTCAAGTTATATCAAATTCAGTACCCTAAGCACCCCCCCTCCCCCAAAACCTTTCTGTATTTTAAGATATAGCATATATTTTCATTACTTAACATTATTATTCTTAACCTCTATCAGCTAGATATTTTACATTTGCCTGTCCATGTATCTATCCCTTTGAAAAATTTTAATTTGTTACCTTTTTTTATGATTGCTTGGGTGAATCGTCATTTTTATTTTACAAACTGGAGGCCTGGTGCACAAAATTTGTACACAGAGGGGAGGTGTCCCTCAGCCCAGCCTGCACCCTCTCGCAATCCGGGATCCCTTGGGGGATGTCCAACTGCCGGTTTAAGCCCAATCCTGCAGCGATTGGGCCTAAACCTGCAGTTTGACATCCCTCTTCCAATCTGGGACTGCTGGCTCCTAACCACTCGCCTGTCTACCTGCCTGATCGCTCCTAACCACTATGCATGCCTGCCTGATGCCCCTAACCACTCACCTGCCTGCATGATCGCCCCTAACCCCTCTGCCTGCCTGCCTGATCACCCCTAACTACTTGCCTGCCTGCCTGATCACCCCTAACCGCCTCTGTCTCGGCCCCCGCTGCCACAACTTCATCAGGAAGGAGGTCTGGAATGACGTCCGGAAGGTTGTTCGGCTGTCCGATCTAATTAGCATATTACGCTTTTATTATTATAGATTGTAGTCCTTTTTTAATTATAAGGAGCAATCTTCAGTTTCAGCCTGTCAACTTTAATGACTCTTGAATGAGAACTGGAAATAAGTCCACACCTAAGAATAAAAACACCTGTGTTTTGGATACAAGAGAACAAACTAAAGTATTAATAACTTTGCTATATATTGATCCCCTGGCAACATAGAGACCTCCTTTGGGCTTCATTCTTCAGAATTATGTGTTTGAAATTTTCAGGAAGATAACAAATAAGATGTTTCACTATAAACTATGAGTTTTAGACAATGGTGCTAAGATTTCTCTCATAACAACTTAGTTGGAGTGTTTTCTTTTTCTGGTAATGTTGAGAGACATTCTAAGAATGGTTTACCTTAAGACCACAGCCCCATCTTTGAAATCCACAGGACTCTTCCTGACATTTCTTCATGTTGATAAACATGTTTGTGGAGGCCCTGTCTATAGCATAAGGTAAACTTGCAGCTCATTTATACATTAGATAGACTCCTAAAATATTATCAAGTCACGACTAGTCACCAATTTCATTGTTGACTGGACCTGGCGATACATATTTATGCTTCAGTTCCTATATCTGTAGAAACCTGGGTTCTTGTCCTGGGTTCCTACATAGATAGGTTGGGCTCACCCACAGAGTCTTAGGCTTGAAAATTTGAGACCTCATTGCCAGTAATAAGAATTGCAGGCATGATAGGCAGGTGGAAAGTGGAAAAAGCCAACCTTGGGAAGGCAGGTGCTTACGTTACTGAGGGCAGGGAAAGAGAAGAGAGCAAGACCACACTTTGGTGACCCAGGCTGAATGGTCACTTAGGTTCTAATGTGCAAGAAGGAGGGCTTAGGGCTATGAATGAGGTGATAGGAGCCTTACTTTTACCCCAACTTGGGGACACTCCTTTTCTGAGGTTAGAGGAAGGAACACAAATAAATGTGGTGAGGGTGTGGTACACATGGGAAAGTTTGCCTATCAGAAGGTAGCTGGAGCCAGAAGGAATACAATAAAAATCCCAGATTATACAATGAGCCCCTGAGCTGTTTAAAACAGCAGACCAGGGTGGCAAACATCAGTTATGTCTCACCATCATATTGACTTTGAACTAACTACCTTCTGACATTTCCTTCCAGTTGAAAGCCGGCTTAGCGAAAGGCATTACACGTGCTAATGGGGTAGAAAAGAGTGGTGTGGCATAAGAACCACCGCTAGTGGAGTCATATAGATAAGGGTACACATGTCCTTGGAAGCATGAGCTGGGCAAGTTGTACATTTCCGAGCCTCAGTTTCTTTCTCTGTAAGATGGCAACAGTCACCTCCACGAACTGAGATTCAGTGTTTGGCACACAGTAGGCTCCTGGCAAATGTTCGTTTGCTCCCCTTCTCAGCTGTCTGTGTAGAATACCCTGTGGAAAGTTTGTGATGCCTGCTTCCTTCTTCTTTCAGATTGTAAAAGTATCAGACGTTTGGACGTTGTGTTCGTGCTGGATCACTCAGGCAGCATAAATTCACAACAGCAAGAAAGCATGACTAACCTGACTGTCCATTTGGTGAATAAAGCGGATGTTGGCCGGGACCGAGTTCAGTTTGGAGCTGTCAGGTACTCTGACAATCCTGAGATTCTTTTCTACCTCAATACATATTCAAACCGATCAGGAATCGTTGAGAATCTGAGGAGGCGCAGGAGCACCGGTGGGGGTACCTACACTGCCAAGGCTCTCAGTCACACAGACATCCTGTTCATGGAGGAACACGGTAGCCGCATCAAGCAAAATGTGAAGCAGATGCTGGTCATCATCACCGATGGGGAATCCAATGACCGAGACATGCTCAATGACACAGCATCAAAATTAAGAGACAAAGGCATCATCATCTACGCAGTGGGTGTAGATCAGGCCAACCAAGATGAACTTGAGACTATGGCAGGGAATAAAAACAATACTATCCATGTACGTGATTTTGACAAACTTAAAGATATTACCTTGCCTCTACAAGAAAGTATGTGTACCAACGCACAAGAGCGTAAGTTGTAATCTTTAAACTTTCTATGGGGGTAGCATTAAAAATGTAAGCAGAACATAAATGATGTCTTGGCTTCCCATTACCAGGGTGTTGTGGGCTGAACACTTCTCTGCTTAGGCTACATCTCATTTCTAAAACAAAAACATTTGATTGAGCAAGGTCCTAAAAGTCTCTTCCCACCACAGTACAAATTGAAGAGATGATAGAGGTTTCAGAAGCATTCCTTGCTGTCATGGCACCTGCTGCCTTTTTCTTGGCAGAAGGGAGCTCTCTTTTAGATCATATTCACCTTCCCCATTTCCTGGCTATTGTGTGCTGCTCCATTATTTAATGGTCTCAGTGCAGTCAATGGCATCAGTTCTAGGCCAAACTCAAGTGGAGAGTTTCATGGTTTAAACAGATAAGCTTTTGTCTTTTAAAGATCCAGGATCCTCTGAGTGGGGTTATAGGCATTCTACTGGGCCATAGGAAGTTCAGTGGTCTACTGTGCTTTTTTTTTTTTTTTTTTTGTACTGTGCTTTTATGGGTGAGGGCGACTGGTACAGAGGGAAGAATATGGGAGTTCAATGTGGGATAATGGAGACTAGCTGCTAGGAACAAGGAGGGAAAGGCTGAGTTCAGTTTGGAGCTATCAGGTACTTTGAAGAGCCTGAGGTTCTTTTCTACCTCAATGCATACTCAAACCTTTGGATTAGGGTAGGCTGGAGGCATCATAGCTGAGTGAGGAGAGGGTGAGATTTGCCTCATGAGCTCAAAGCAGCAGAGGTTGACAAGCCATCCAGGGATGCCTCCATGGAAGGTGAGAATCCTGGCTGTGTATTGGCCCAGTCTTTCAAACCTGGCAAATGAATCAATCGACCAATTTCCTTTCTTCTTTCCTTTTTCACTCCCTTCCTGCAGACTCCCTTCTCTTCTTCCTTTTCTCCATTCTTCTTTACTCTCTACCAGTTTGAAGTCTACTTATGAATCCAACACAAATTATGTTTCTAATGCTGACATTAACCCATCTCCCATCCCTGTAAGCAGTTCAACCCCAAACAGAATCTTCCCCCTAATCCCGTGTCAGGTCAGCATTTGCTGTGCAGAATGAAACTATGTCTGACCACCATAGCTCTACCCGACTTATGTAAACAATAAATTCATCTTCTTGGTGTCAGACACTGAATGATAGTATCATCTTTAACTAAGGAAAAAAGTATGACTTTTCCAAGTCACTGGGACCATCTTGATTCTGCTGCCTGTTCTGGCCTGCCCCAGGACACACACCCTGAAACCTGGTCTCCATGCCATCCATATTGCCACCTTTCTAATACATACTGGATTGTCACTGCTCTGCTTACAGTTGACAAATTCTAAGCCCCTGTGTTCCATCTGGTACCTGCCCTCCTCTCTAATTCATCTATTGTCCTTCCCCTCTTCAGAATCTCTCCTGTCATTTTGAAATTCCTCCACATCTTTGCATGCACCATTCTATCCACCACGAACATGCCAGCCCAACACGTCCCCTAATGGCTCCATCTAACTTGTCTGGTATGTTTCAGCCTTTGCTAGTTTCCTGATCCAACACCCAGTAGTGTCCCCCAACTCCTGTACTTTCTATTCCTCCTGATGGTAGCAGGTAGAACGTATTTACTATTTCCTTATCTGTATCTGTCAGAAGACTATGAGCTCCTTGGGCAGGTTTGGCCTCTTGTTTATATTGGGTCCCCACCAAATCTAGTACATTGCAAGGACTACAGTCTTTTCTTGGCAATATGTTTTCGTCTCATCTCCCATGCCCACCTTTTGGAGGTAGATGCTAAGGTTGAGTTCAGGATGCAAGGAATTTAAGGAAGGAGGAAAGTGGGATGGGCAGAAGTCAAACAGTGATGCATGCTTGACAAAGCCTCAAACCTGGCAGGAAGCTCTGGAGTGAGTATTGCCCATCAGAGTTGCATCACACTGAAGCAACTAGGTCTTTATATGCCCTTTTCACTTAGTACCCAGATGTGGGCTGCCCTGGTAAGGGTGTGGCCTTTGGCAAGGCATCACTCTGCAATGAGGCTGTCCATGAAGGAGCTGACAATTAGAGGCTGTCAGCTGACCACATTCCCTCAGTCAGACAGCAGGTCTGGGCAACAGGTCCTTCCTTGAAGGTCTATCGGGACAGCCATCACTGTGTCTACTATACTGCCCTTGCAAAGAATTGTGTGACAGTCGGCATTCCATGGTCTCAACTACCTTTACTAGCCACTTTAGTGCTGTCCCTACTCTAGTCATTGTCTTTGAGTAGAGAGGATCATTTCTTGGTTATGGGACATTTCACATTGGACTCCAGGAAGATGACCCTATATCCTGGTTACTAACCATTAGAACTTGTTCCATGAAGTTTTAATATTTGGGTGGTATTATTTAACATTTTTTAAAAATTATATTTTAAAAAATATTAAAGTACAGGATTTAAGGATACAAAGGATTGAGAGGTTCAGGTACCAACTTGCCTGCATAGTAATTGTGTATTCTTAGGCAAGTTATTTAATCTCTGAATTCCATTTCTGTATCTATAAAATTAGAATAACTGCTCATAAGGTGGTCATTAAAATGTTTTTTGGCATACACTAACAGTTAATATAAAACATTTTAAACTTTCTTTCCCTGAGTAGCTTTTATTGTCAAATGAATCATATAAATAGAATTTGAAACAAAGTCTATTTCCTTTCTCTATTCTGCTATTTTTCCTTCTCTTTGAGAGGCAATCAGTTATTCTCTCTTCTGTTAATTTATCTCAGTTTGCTACTAATGTGAGTATTTAGTAAAGCAATTTGAATATTTGAGTAAAGGGAAAATCTAGAGCAATTCATGAGGAAAGTAATTGATTTATTTTTTCCAATTGCAGCCTGTGACACTCGAGAAGCCGATGTGATTTTCCTCTGTGATGGCTCTGACATGGTATCTGACTCAGAGTTTGTTACCCTGACAACTTTCTTGTCAGACTTAATTGATAATTTTGACATTCAGTCGCAAGCAATGAAAATTGGGATGGCTCAATTTGGGAGCCGCTACCAAGAAATTATTGAGTTGGACAACTCTTTGACTAAACCCCAGTGGAAGACTCGAATTCAAACTATCACCAAGAGCAATGGGCGTCCACAACTCAACTTGGCCCTTAACAAAGTGAGATTTATGTTTTATCCATCTGTTGGTGGGAGAAGAAATGCTGGTGTCCCTCAAACTTTGGTTGTGATCACATCTGGGGATCCCCAAGATAATGTGGCAGATGCAGTAAAAGTCCTAAAAGACCTTGGCATTTGTGTCCTGGTTTTGGGCATAGGATATATTCATAAAGCACAGCTTCTACCAATAACAGGCAATTCTGAAAAAATAATCACCTTTCAAGATTTTAATAAATTAAAGAATGTGGAGGTGAAAAAAAGGATTGTCCGGGAAATCTGCCAGAGCTGTGGGAAAACCAGTAAGTGTTCCCTTGCCCTTTATTTATTTTCATTTAATTGCATCTTTCCAGTTCTCCATTTCCCAAGGTGTCTTGTGGGCTCCCTCTAGCAGAACATAGTTTTAGAATAGTGTGTAGTGAGAATAGTCCTCTCTTCTGCCTCCCAGAAAATTGGGATCAATCAGCTTCCATCAGAGACAAGGAAAAGGGTGCAGAGGTTGGAGGAGGCCCTGGGTTGCGTCCCCTGGTCAGCCTGTCCCCTCCCTGTAATCCAGCATTTATGCTCCTCTTAGCATCTGGAATTCAGTCTCCTATTCCTATATTTCCACTTCACGAAGTCCTAGAACAAAGCCTTACATCCAGTAGGAATTAAGTAAAATAAATACTTATTCATGGGAAGTTTTACTCTTTTAATTTTGTTAAACTATCTTGTAAGGGATTCTATGTAAGTGTGTGCCTGTATGAGCACATGTGTGTTTTCTTCCTTTAACGATGGCATTTATATAATCCTAACATAGTAGAGATTTGAAATGTCCTTATAGGTTATTTCATTTTCAGAGGTCACAAACACAAATGGCTGCAAAGGCCAGGTGGGTGATGTGACTGAGCCGCGGGGGCGGGAGTGAGGAAATGAATGGAGAGCAATGACCCATCTGGTGGAATGTCACTGTTCAGCTCCAACTGACAGTAGCCATGTGGGACTTGGGTTCTATACTCAGGGCTGGAAGTTGGGAGAACAGCGCATCAGGAAGCAGCAGTAAATAACATTTTGTGGAATTTGCATATTCCTCAGAATGCTTCCATTTCTAGAGTTGTTATGGTTGAAACCACTTCTTTCACATACTGTGCTGTCTTTCCAAGCTCTCCAGACCTTTTACGTCCCATTTGGATGCTCGACTAGAGGCAGATGATAGTGATGGAGAGAGCGGTAGACCTGGAATCAGAAAGCCAGGGTTCTAACTCTGGTTAGAACCTCCATGAATTGCTGTCTTCTTCTGTGTACAATGAGCAGGTGGACAGGGTCAGTGGTGATCAAATGGCATCTGAATTGTGTTTGTCCTGTCCAGTGTCAACAACTTGTTAAATTATTTGACAGCTTTTAAAAATAGCTTTTAATTTAAAAATTTTAAAATTAAAATCTGTATTTTAATTTACATTAAAAATGTAGATTTCAGGCTTTTCTTTGAAAAAATCAGATGATCTGACAACACTGAGCCTCATTTCCCACATGGCTACTCTCAGCTGGAGCTGAACAGTGAACAGATGGGTCATTGCTCTCCATTCATTTTCTTCACTCTCTGCCCACTTGATTCATTTACATTACATTACCCAACCTGGCCTTTGAGTTTGTAACATCTGGAATCAATAATCCCTAAGGAAAATTCAAATATTTAATATGTGATGATAATATGAGTCATAATATGTCGTCATTAAGAGAAGAAAATGTGCGAGTACGCACACACACAAAGGCAGCCCCTGAGAATGAGACTGAACCATGATTGGAACCTCAAATAGTATTGGAACTTGTGTGAGAGGAAACACCGGTGTTACATGTTGATCTTCCTTCTTAGGTACTAGAGACCCTCCAGCCCTGGGCTATGACCACTCTCTTTTTCTGCCCTATCTGCCCTTCCTTGCTTTCTGCTCATTAATCTGACTTTATTTCCCTTGGTCTCCAGATTGCGTTGTGGACATAATGGTTGGGTTTGACATGTCCACTCACCTGCCTGGGCAGCCATTGTTCTTTGGCCACCCCCGGCTGGAATCATACCTCCCAGGCATCTTAGGAGACATCACTTCCATCAGGGGGGTGAGTTGTGGGGCAGGCGCAGAGACACACGTGAATGTGGCCTTTAAGGTGAACAATGATCAAGCATTCCCTGCCAAGTTCCAAATCTACCAGGAACCAATATTTGAAAACCTGCTGCAAGTCACGGTCAATGGGCCAACTCATCTGAATGCACAGTTCTTGCAGAGGCTGTGGGACACGTTTGAGGATAAATCTGCATCCCGCGGACAGGTATCCATGTCACAGTCTATCTCCCATCTCAGCATGCTCTTATATGTTTCTCCCTCCCAATTACATATTTCATTTTCACATTCTCCTATTCTCTGCTTTTTTCTTTCTCTAGGTGCTACTCATCTTTTCAGATGGTCTTGGGAGTGAAAGCATCACAATGCTTGAAAACCAATCAGACAGTCTCAGAGAAGCAGGTACGTACTGAGTTGAAAATTTAAATGATTAAGCATGTAATGTGCTGATAAATCTCTACCCTATTTAGGTGCTTTAGATCTTGGGATCCGTCCAGCCATTTGTAGAAGATGCTGTGATGTTGGTGCCTTGCCCAAACCCCCTTGACCTGCCCACACACTCACCTCCCAAATGCTGTAGATGCTGTGGCCAAGTCCCTACATCTATGACCTTCCACAGATGTGGGCCCTTGACTGACCTGAACCATTACCTGATTCTTGGAGGGAAGGTGCAGTTGTACCACATCCCAACTGAGTGTGGAAGGGGGGCAGTCATTGATATAGGGATGCAAAAGCCCAGGGCCAAGTCTGATACACTTTATTTTCTCATGAATCAGGCCAAGGTGAAGACTTTACAGAGACACATCCTTGCTTACAACTTCCCCTTTCCTTTCTGCATTCTCTCTCCCTCAGTAAACCACATACACACACATTCCTCTATTAAATTCTGCTTCTAGAGAACCTGACCTAAGACATTGCCTATTACTTTTGATTTTCCATGTGAAAGATCACAACATGGATTTTGAAAAGCACTTCTCACTGTATAGTCCCTGTCCATGTCATAGTTTCAGGCTGAACTGGAAGCTAAATGCAGAAGTTGAGAGTAATGTGCAGTGACAGAAGCTCCACTGATTGTTGGATGGGGTACATTGTTTGAGACTGGCTTCTGGGTTCACCTTTATGGGCAACCTCCCTAGAGGCCACAACATGTCTTGCTTTACTGGTGGATTGTGTCTCCCTTCCCTTCTCAGATCCCTTCAACACCTTCCCACTGATCTTAGAATATCAAATTCCTTAGTATGGCCCATGATGCTTTGCAGGATCTGGTCCTGCTTCCCATGCCAGCTTCCCCTCACTCCTCACACTCAGTGTCCCAAGCATACAGAATCTTTTCTATTTGTCCTCCAATATACTTCACAGCCCCATCTTCTCAGTCTTCACATATACTCTTTTCTTTTGTCTCGAACTTTCCCCACACTCAGCCTCCCACCCCCATCTTCTCTCCACCTTCCATCTCTAGTACTTTTTCTTGACCAACTCCCATTCATTTTTTAGATATCACTTCTTTGCAGAAACCTTCCATGACCTTCCAACAATGAGTTAGGAGCTTCTCATTTAGGCTTCCATAGCACGCTGGCGTTCCCTCTCAGAGCACTTGTCACTTCTCAGAGCAGCTATCTGATTCTTGTCCACCTCTTCCAGTAGACCATACCTCTTGTATCCCTGGTACAATGATTAGTGCATAAGAGGCTTCTAATAAGCAAATATTTGTCTAATGAAAAGATGAATAGAGTAAATGAACTAGTGAATTAATTAAAAAGTGAGTGAGTGAATGAGTGAATAAATGAATAAATGAACTCCCAGGTATGACCCAGAATTCAGCTGATACTGAATTACCCTGGGCTTTCCTCAGGCTCTCAGGGCCTATGCTCCCAAGGGTGTTTGGCAATGGAGATGACTTGAGAACTATCATTAATTTATATTCAGTCAAATTCAGAAGTACTTGGAAGATGAACAAGAACTTTACCCTTTCTTAAAAATTACTTTCAAATGCATACGAATCGCATTAAAATTGGTGGTGGGATGTTAAACAGTTTTCTGTAGATTTGTAAATAGTTTCTCTTGCATACTTTCTCTTGGGAAATTTCATCCTGGAGTTGGGGATCTGTGAGTACCTAGCCTGCTGTTGCATTCTTAATATGTCAAGAGCACTGCTTCCTCTTATGTTTTTCCACCCTTTCTGATTCTTTGAATAATATTTACTGAGTGGCTTTTCTTCTTTTTTTTGTCTGTGAGCAATTCCTTTGGTTTTATATCGGTCATTTTTGCTGCACAGGTCTTGATGCTTTGCTGGTAGTGTCCCTGAACACAACTGCTCACGACGAGTTCTCCAGCTTTGAATTTGGAAAAGGATTTGATTACAGGACTCACCTGACCATTGGAAATAGAGACCTGGGCAAAATGCTATCACAATATCTGGTGAGTTTTTAAACAACAACAACAACAAAATCCAGTTATTCAAAATACAATAGGAACAAAATTGGAATTTTGATGAGTCTTTCCAAAGACTGCCTTGTTTGCCCTAAATTCAGTACATGGCCGTTAGTATATAAAAAAGCGTGAAATTTTTACAGAGTGCTGAATTTTTGTTCTTACATGCATTTTTATCCTTTGTTATTTAACCAAATGAATGTATAGGGAACTAGAAAACCAACCAATTCCTAATCAAATAAGAAACACCACCAACACTTTATGCTACAGAAAGCCCCCAAAATGGGAGACTCAACTAGGAACCAACCAGTCTTGTGCAAACTTGGCTTGTGACCAGCTATGTGGTGGGCTCCTTCTATAAATAGAGGTCACATCCTTGGAGAGGGTATGTTGCCAATGCAGTTGCTGCTAATCCGGTACCTTCTCTATCTAAAGTGTTCAGTGAAAAAGCACCTCTTAGCCTCTGTGGCCCCTCCCCCAAAGAGAGCATGAACTTGTAGGTGGTGGATTTTGATTTGTGTGAATACAGTTCTTATGTAATGAAGTTTGTGACACTTGTTGCTCACTCAGTCTGCTTTTTTTTTCAGGGAAACATTGCAGAGAGGACGTGCTGCTGTACACTTTGCAAGTGTCCAGGGACTCCAGGACCTCATGGGACCCGAGGACTGCAAGGCTTGAAGGTGTCATTCAGATGAAACTATTTAACTTAATGGGCCTTGGTTTGGTGTGGGTGGGACTGAGACTGAATGGTTGAATTTGCAACCCTCATTTGATGCCGATATCATTGTCCCTGGGCATTTGTGTGACATCTGTGGTATAGGAGCCAGTTCAGAAGAGCCTATTTTGATGCTGCTATTAGGAATAACCCCCCTTTCTTTTATATGTCCTTGGTGATAATGCTTCTTGATGTTGTAGTTTAAGGTGGTCATTTGTATGTCTTCTTGGAAGAAGTGTCTGTTCAGTCCTCTGCCCATTTTTAAATTGGGTTGTTTGATTTTTGTTATTGTTGAGTTGTATGAATTATTGATATATTTTGAATATTAGCTACTTATCAGAAGTATTGTTTGTGAATATCTTCTCCCATTCAGTCACAGAACCATATATTATATGTGGGATGTAAAACCGAAAGCAACACATGAACAAACAAATAAAAAGCTTATAAACACAGACAACCATATGGTAGTTACTAGAGGGTAAAGGAAGTTGGGGAAGGGAGAAGAGGGTAAAGGGAGTCAAATATAGGATGATGGAAGGAGACTTGACTTGGGGTGTTGAACATACAAAGCATTGTACAGATGATGTATTATAGAGTTGTACACTTGAAACATATAATCTTATTAACCAGTGTCACCCAATAAATTTAATAAATTTTTTAAAGGTGGCATGAGGTGTTAAAACAATGGGGAAAGTTGTATTTCATCAGCAATGGAATATAATTGAACTGCTAAAAGAGCATAGCATTGCAGATGAATAGCCCTTTAGAAAATGAATTACAAAAGATCAATTGCATAGCAATAGCATAGATAAGTATATTATGGTATTTTCGTTCAATGGAATGCTCCAAAGTATTGAAAATGAATGGGCTGCATGAATAAATTTTATAAACACAGTAATGGCCCCCCCCCAAAAAAAGCAAAACAGAATACATATGGTATGATTTTATTTATAAGAAATTTGAATACAGGCAAAACTAACCTATAGTGTCTAAGGATGAATGAGTAGTAGAGAATAAAAAGGACAAGGAGGTATTTTTATAAATGTCATAAGTGTTCTCCCTGGGGTGGAGGTGGGAATGGTTGGTGATTGGGATGGGCATTGTGTCTGGGTACCATCCATATCCTCTTTTTTGGCCTAGGGAGTGGCTATACAAATGTTTACTTTATAATAATTAAGCTGTGACCTTGACATTTTATTTACTTCTATGCACTTCTTCAAGTGGGTTTTAAATATCACAATTAAGAGCGTCCGGTTTGTTCCCTTTTAAGAGATCAAATACAATGCTTGTTCCTGAGTCCAGCATTGCCCATGCTTGTGGAAGGATAATTTGTCTTGGACATTTTACCAGTTATATTTTGTTTAGCAGTTTCCTCTCTCGTTACTTTGCTCAGGTCAGTTATACTGAGCAGAGAGCTAGGGTCTGTGTTTGAGGAGGAGGAAAGAAAACCTCAATTGACATCCTTGCCACAAGTAAGCCATGAGGTAGTTAAACCATATATGTAACCTCTTGCTTGGGAGAAGTGCTTATTCTTCCTTGAGCTCTCAGAAAAGCAGAAGGACATAAAGTGATCTGTTTGGAAGTGTTATTCATTTGCCTGCTGAAAGAGTTGTGGTGGCCACCACTCTCCTTGGTGCAAACCTCTGAGTCACAGGACTAGCCTGGACACCCAGCATTGCAGAGGAATTCCAAAGGTCAGTCTCCTATAGCATCAGGAGAGCCACCTTCTGCAGAGACTTTCCCTCATGATTATAGGACTCTCCCCAAACTCACAGCCACACCTTCGAAAACTACAACCAAGTTGGAGGGACGGACTAACTAAAATGCCCAATGACTGCACAAGTTTGAATTGATGGAAGATGGCTAAAATTTCTTTTTCTTTCTTTCCTCTCAGGGTTCTCTAGGTCTGAAAGGCACTAGAGGACACAGGGGAGAGGATGGAGACAATGTAAGTTTTTGTGACTCATCTTCCCTTGCTCCCCTTCACACACACACATATACGGACTGATTTTGTTTTCTATAGAAAGCTTTATTTTCCTACAGAAGAGGTGGAAAGGTTTTTTGTTTATAGTATATATTCTTTGTAGTTTTGAGGGAAATGGGTGGTAGCTTCCCTTTTCCTTTTTCCTTGTCTGAATCACAAGGCCCTTGTTAACCCTATTTGTGGGGGCCTGAGCAAGCTCACCTAAGCGTTTTGTTTTGATTCTTTATTTTATCAGTAGCAGGGAGGTCTGCTCCTCCCTACTCCCACCTGGAAAAGGAAGCAGGCAGAGCACCCCCCAAGGTGTGGAATCCTGGTTACATGGTTCACAGAGATTTTCAAATCTCAGTCATTGACCCTAAAACCAGAATTCTCATTTGGTTCATCCGTCACATTTTGAAAATGGATGTGGAGGAACTGCAACCACATGGGTGGCTCCATTTGGGGTGGGAAAAGTTCAGGAAGCATCCAGCCTACTTGTCCATCCCCTTAGAGCAGCCATGGGCAAACTACGGCCGCGGGCCGAATCGGGCCCGTTCGGCTGTTCTATCCGGCCCGCGGAGCCGAAAGAGCGGAGGGTTCTCTTGCTCTCCCCTCCACTCCTTTACTTTGAATTTATATTAGTTCACACAAACACTCCATCCATGCTTTTGTTCCGGCCCTCCGGTCCAGTTTAAGAACCCATTGTGGCCCTCGAGTCAAAAAGTTTGCCCACCCCTGCCTTAGAGTGAAGGCCAGCTCCTCATTCTCGGCAGCAAGTTAGGATTAAAAGCACAGTCTCCAGAGTCAGACATCAAAGGCTGACCTAGATGTGAAACCTTAACAAGATTCTTAACTTCTTGACTTTCAGTCTCCTCACCCATAAACATCTGTACATTCCTCTAAGAGTGTAGTTTACAAAATAAACACTTAGGGGCGCGCTCGGAGTCACTCACCGTGTACCTGCGGAGAGGCCTCGGAGCCCACCCAGTCGGCATGGAGGGATTGGAGTGTGGGGACTCGTGTCATGCTACTGCCTGGCTGTGAGCCCACAGCTGGCTGAGACTCCAGGCAATGGGAAGCCGGAACATTTCAGCACTTCTCAGCAAGCTGTGGCCACGTGCCAGGCCTGCTGCTTTACTGGGAGTAATCCTCAGAATAAAGAAAGCAAAGCGGGGGAGAGGAAAATCATTTCTCCTCTCACCTACCAGGAAGGAGAGAATTAAGCTCATTGCTAAAAAATTATGTATCCATACAGCAAAACTTTAGCACCTACTCTGCACCCAGATTTGAGCCAGGCACAAGGGGCACAATGGGGAAGGAGACAGTCAGAGGTCCCTGCCTGCAAGGAACACAACACTTCTTCTTGAGATTCATTTCACTGTAGCATTTACCTGCATTTAAATATTTCCCAGGGAAAGCAGGGTTGGTGGGAGATGCATGTGTCATTGACCTTGAGTGTTCTTCCTATGTGGCTGGTCAGGTTTTGGGAATCTTTAACCTGGTGGGACTTCCCATGAGCACTAGCTTAGAGCAGTGTCTCTTCCCATCGACTGCTTCTACGCAGCTCCAGTCCCCTGGCACTGACTTGCTTCTATACCATCAGCCATGCTGACTTTTCCAGGGTAGCATCTAAGAGGTCAGGACCGACGTGTGTTACCATATGTTTGGAACGTGGCTGGAAAGTGAGGCGGCTTCCGAACCTTTGGCTGTGCCGTGTGATGAGGCAGTGAAGTGGCTGAGCTCACCCCCTACCTCTGTGTGATCTTGGATCTGAAAGGAAGCCCTGAAGGTTGACAGGAAAAATGTTTAAATAGAGGGGAAAAACAGAGTTAAATGAATGAGTTGGGGGGGAATATTTGTTTGCCTAGATCTCAGAGTGCCCATGAGCGTTAGCTTCACTCTCAAAAAGTAAACTGCTGGCAGCTTCAGGCATAAGAGTCACTTTGGATACCTGTTTGGGTACCTTCTCTTAGGGAATGCGAGGAGAAACTGGACCCGCAGGAGATAAAGGGATCGCAGGATGTCCAGGGCAGTGGGGTCAAAAGGTAAGGCTCTGTTGGAATGTTATTTTAAGTTCTCCCCAACATCCCCACCTTCCCTCCTCCTTTCCTTCCTTCTCCTGTTTTCTGTCTTTCATCCCCCCACACTCTTTCCCTTTCTCCAATTACATGTTAGTTTCCTCATCCTTTACATTTGTAATCTCAAGGAGTTTTGTAAATTCCATCTACAACCTCTTTGTGGTTATGGAGCCAAAAGCAACTAAAGAAATACACAATCACTGTCTTTAGAGGGGCAGCTCCTTCCTGCTCCAACCGTCTAGGAACCCACGGGCTGTCTTTGCTATGTCACTGAGCGGTGTTGTGTCTTTTACAGGGAGTCAGAGGATTGCCTGGATCTAAGGTACTGTAGTTTCTTCTCAAATTGCATGTCCTCACGGGATGAGTTTCCCGATAAGCGTGTGGCAGGGATCTCCTTTTCTGATTGCGGCCCGTCATTGTTTCTCAGGGAGAACTGGGAGAAGATGGGATCGATGGCCTCGATGGGGAGGAGGTAAGCCATTTTTCTTCAAGTACCGTAAAACCAGCATGAGGCTGATTTTTTTTTTTTCCCAATGGAAATTTTGTTTTCCATGTCTTCATTTAGGGCTCTCATGGATTTCCTGGAAAAAAGGGAGAAAAAGGTGATCCAGGATCTCAGGTAACACTCTTCAATCTATAAGAGCAGGAGCACTTAGTGGCAGAGACAGTCTTAATTGCTGTGTGTCAGCGGTTATTAGGGATAAAATCGACAGCTGACTTAACTACATAATGAAGGCTTGTTACCACTGAAGACGTGCTGCAATCAGTTTGGAACAAGTGGGTAACTATGTAATTTTCAAGAATTTCCCGTTAGAAATCTCAAGGCATGCGAGATGCTCTGTGGGCATGTTTTTCAGAAGTCTGCAAATGAATGCTTTCGCCTGTCAGCAGCTTTCATGTTCTCTTCATTGCATCAGGAAAAAAAAAAAAAAAAAAAAAGGAAAAAAAAAGGGCAAGAGAAAAAGCAAAATTACAATTACTTTGGTGACTTTGGTATAGCAAATCACAGTGAAACTTTTATTTTAGATTCATTTCAAAAGTTAATAATTTTTAAAAATTAAATTCATTTCATGAATTAATACATGCTTACTGGGTTCCAAGCAGCTCTGCTTTTATGTTCTGATACATTTATTTATCAAATATTTTTGAATACCTGGGGCGTGCCAGGCACTGAGTTATGCACCAAACAATCAGAAATGAACCACCCTGTCCTTGTCCTCAGGATTCTGCAGTGTAGTTGGGGAGACAGACATATCAATAGCTAATGGCAACACAGAATGTGATTGGGACTGCGTTGCAGGCATCTACATGGGAGCCCAGAGAAGGGTCCTCACTCAGCAGGGCAGGGAAGAAGTTCAGGAAGTCTCCCTGGAGGAAATGGTCACTGAGCTGAAGATGAATAGAAATTAGCAAGACATGGAGGAAGGGCATTCCTGACAGAGGGAACAGCGTAAGCAAAGACCTGGAGGCTTGGGTACACTGCAGTTGTTCTGCCTGCAGTGGAGTATTAGAGAAGCTGTAGAGAGAGGTCAGGTTCAAGAGGTGCTGGGAAGAGATCAGGAAGGCACTGGTGAGCCATGAGGAGAAGTTGGGCTTTTAACCATTGGAAAATAGGGAGCCTTTGAAAGATTTTTTTTTTAAATATATTTTATTGATTTTTTTTTTTTTACAGAGAGGAAGGGAGAGGGATAGAGAGTTAGAAACATCGATGAGAGAGAAACATCGATGAGCTGCCTCCTGCACACCCCCTACTGGGGATGTGCCCGCAACCAAGGTACATGCTCTTGACTGGAATCGAACCCGGGACCCCCCAGTCCGCAGGCCGACGCTCTATCCACTGAGCCAAACCGGTTAGGGCCCTTTGAAAGATTTTAAGCAGGGAGATCATAATTGATTTTCAGGTTAGAAATATTACTTGACAGTAGTCTGGAGGCTGTGTTGGATGCTAGGCAAAGATAAGAGGCGAATCTGTAACAATCAAGATGAGAAGTGATGAAGCCTCAAGTAAAGCAGTGGCAGTGAGAACAGAAACAGAACATATTAATTAAGGAGATGGCAGAGCTTAGACTGGAGTGAACACCTATGTGCAAAATTTAGGGAAACCCTCATTATACACAGAGTGCTTTCCTAAATTTCGCACCATAGATGACTTGCTTATTTCATCCTAGTCCTGACTCCGGGACATAAGATATCCAGATCTAGGTGACTAGAGGAGAAGGAAATTAGGGGTCAGTCCAAATGCCTATAAGGATCCTGGCTTGGGCAAGTTTAGTTGGAAAAAAAGTGAGTCTGAGTTAAGAACGGAACATCCCTATAGAGGTCTCCTGTTGGCAACTTAATTAGAGATGCCAGAAGTTGCTAGACTGGCTGGGATGTTCAATACAGTACCCAGTAGCAATATGTAACCATTAAATTCACATTAATTAAAGTGGTAAGGAACATGGATCATTTTATCTGATTGATTTCCTCCCCTCCAAACACACACAGCACTTGACATTTTAATATTATTATGAAACCTCCTACAAGCTAACTCGGAAACTCATTTTTTTCAGGGTAGCCCAGGTGCCAGAGGCCCCCCTGGAGATTATGGGGAGAAGGGCTTCCCAGGGGATCCTGTAAGTTACTAGGGCCCCGTTGGCTCTGAATTTGTTGTTCCACAGTTGTTTCCTTTCCCTGTGTCTCCTGCTGACCCGCAGGCACAAGCTTTTCTTGGGAGCGGGGGAGGTAGGTTGACAGAGGCTATTTGTTTGGGAGAAATCTGATTGGGGCTGATTACGTACAAAATTCAAAACTGGGAACTAATGTCCCACTTTATTCATCCTTATGTAGGTTGAGACGTTCAAGCTCTTTTGGAGGGGAAATTCCCATAGTTTTGCTTATTGGGCTTCTACTCTTATAGATTCCCTATTTGTGGAGTTGGTTACAGGGGAATCTTATTGCACAATTGAGGGAGTGGCAGAAGCATGTTGGACCAGTGCATCAGTGAAGCTGCCAACACAGAGGAAGAAAATTCACATGGCTTCAGCATGCACTCTAATAATTTGTCATTTACTGCCAAGCCCCCTTCAAACTTGGGGAACTACTACTTTCACTTTTTCAAACATCTATGAGATTCAAATACGGAGGATTTTCTCACACCCCTCATCATTAACCCAAGTAACCCAAGTTTCTCACATCACACCCCTCATCACTTAACCCGTTTTTGTACCATTTTGAAAAATCAAAATAAAAAGCTGATTTTTTTTTTTTAATTCTGAAATTCTTTTTAAATCTTCCTCTAGGGTAATCCAGGACAAAACAATAACATCAAAGGACAGAAGGGCTCTGAAGGAGAACAAGGAAGACAAGTAATTGATCTGCTTTATTTCTATGAGTTGATTCATTATGTTATTTTAATAAAGTCTAAATTAATTAGTAAAATATGTAATCCATCTAGAATTGAACAAACCCCCTGAAGTTCACATTGAAAAGAGCCATATGTCTGTAGGAGGTTACACTTCTATAGGCAAAATTACTGTGTTTCTGGCAGGCGATATGTGGGGAAACTGGTGATAGCAATGCATGTTGCTATCCCATTTTCCTCTTGAATGGATATATATCCAATAGTGTTAATATGCAGGAAGAGTCTAGAATGACACTTTTGTTCTTATGTTTTAATAGTGCCTGAGGTTTTGATGCTGATGCCTTTGTAATTTATTTAGCACCTTTCACTTTATGATCTCGGGGGGTTGTTGTATTTCTAGGGTAGAACCGGACAGAAAGGGACACAAGGCAGTCCTAATTCCAGAGGAGACAGGGTGAGTATTTTCCTGGGCATTTATTTCCCCTCCTGATCGCCTGAAGTTGCCACAGAGGCATTCCAAATATTTGTTACTGCAGAGTCGGCTGATCTGGGGCTGATACGTTGACACTATTGACATTTTGGGCCAGATAATTTGTCATGAGAGGCTATCCTGTGCATTAGAGAACATTTCACAGCATTCCTGGTCTCTACCCACTAGATGCCAGTAGCACCTCCCTCCACCCCCAGTTATGAGAGCCAAAAATATCTGCAGATATTGCCAGATGTTGGTGGTGGATGGTGAGGGGTCAGATGGGAGCAAAGTTGCTCCTGTTTAAGAATCACTGTGACACAATTTGCTTGCCTCTATAACCCTCCCAGAAACCTTTGAATGTCTTTGAAGAGATTCAGTGACTTAAACACAAAAGCCCTCCTTTAATAGATTAGTATCCTTGAGCTTCCATATGAATATTAGGAACTGGGTAAACGCTCTTCATATATGGCCGGGGGTGGGAGGGATGGGGGAGAGAAGAAACAGATCAATTCTTCCTGGATGAACCCGAACACAGGCGATTAGTGGCAACCTCAAGGTCCTCGTATAACTTTATAGCATCTCATGCGATATCAAGCCTAAAACAGTGATAATAGATTTTCCCTTCTTTTTAAGGAACAGCCTAGAAATCACTTTTCTCTTTGTGGACTTCAAAATTAGAAATGGTATTGATAATGTGTGAGAAACCCCTTTATCACAGGCTGAGCATGGAGATTCTAAAAAGAGAATAATGTAAAAGGTCCTAGATCTGGCCCTGAATTTTATTCAAGAGGGAACAGAAAATACTTGGCTTTCTTTTTTATTACAATCTTGTAATCTCATCACTTAGAAGGCTGTGGCTGATTGCCTTTCTCTCCAGGATAGATAGCAGATAGATGTGTTTTAATTTCCTCTTGCCTTTGTTGATCTTGAATCATAGCTCTTCAGGGAACTATGCCGAAGGGATAGCTTAGGCTTCCAGTGCTTCTGGTAAAATTCTTTGGGATTTTGCCCTCTTTTCCACACAAGAGAATTAAAATTAATCAGAAGAAACAAGAGAGCAGCAAGATGAGCTAAATGCTATAAATTTTAAAGCTAAATATGTATTTTTGTTTCATACTTTTAGTTTTGAAATAACTTTATAACTGTCACTATCAATCAGGCACTTCTTAAAAAAAGATGGTGGGGGGTGGTTACTACTTGGATGCACTAGCTGATTACTCTAAGTCAGCAATTTTCAACTAGTGTGCTACAAGAATTTTTAAAATATGCGATACCTGACCAGGGGCACTGACTTCTTTTCCCTTAGAGTGACAAAAAATGACAACAAATAAAAAAAATGACAACAGCCAAAACAATAGCCATCAGGTATGAATGCAGTCTTAAATTGTAAATATATAGGTCATATAATAGAGTTGCATCTTAATGGTCACATTGCATAGTAAGGTTGCATCTGATTGGTTACTTCTTGGTACCAGAAAATCTTATATGTATGTATAGGCACCTGATTTTTTAAAAAGTCACTTTGGAGCAAAAAGGGTAGGTAATTACTATTAGTATTATTTTGTTTTGTAAATGAATAAAAATTATACCTATTTTTTGTCAGATCAGCAAAAAAATGTAATTTTTGGTATATTGCAGAATTTTAGTAATTAGTTTATATGTGCCATGACGCGGAAAAGAATGAAAATTGCTGCTCTGAGTCACTCCCAGGACAGGAGGTTCTCAGCCTCCTTCCCCCATCTTCCTTCACACCCCCACCCATCTCCACCTTTGTATCCTCTTTTCTCCTGAATTAAATAAGGCAATGTGGATATAAAACAAGACCAAACTTTTCTACCCTCTCCCACCTTTCCAGTGAAGGTCAGAATTCACTATGAGGGTCAGAGAATCTTAAGTGGATGATAAATCCTAAAAACACAAACAATCCTAAGTCATTGCCTCCTGCTGACACAATTTCAACTTATGTCAATTAATTGTTGCACTGGCTGTTGCAAAAAAAAAAAAAAAAAAATTAATGTACTGAGAACCAGAGCATTTAAAATAACATTTCAGGTCCACTGCCTTTTGCCTGTCATACACAGAATGCTTATTATAATAGTATAGATTTTTACTTCTATAGCATCTATTTTAGGCCAGATCCTGATCACATTACTTTCAAGTATTCATTTAATCCTCATAATAATTCTATGAGGTAGATACTATTATTATGTTCAGTTTACAGATAAGAAAAATCAAGGAGCCTTGGGCAGCTTGCCCAGGACGAAGATAGGTAATAGGTGTTAGAGGGGTGGGCAAACATTTTGACTCTAGGGCCACAATGGGTTCTTAAACTGGACCGGAGGGCCGGAACAAAAGCATGGATGGAGTGTTTGTGTGAACTAATATAAATTCAAAGTAAAGGAGCGGAGGGGAGAGCAAGAGAACCCTCCGCTCTTTCGGCTCTGCGGGCCGGATAGAACAGCCGAATGGGCCAGATCCGGCATGCGGGCCATAGTTTGCCCACGGCTGTTTAGACCAAGGGTAGAACTGAGACTGTCACACTCCTGGACCTGGGCTCCTAACCTCCCTGAGTAAAGTTTATTGTGCAAATCCTGTTTGTCACACAGGCTTTAAAGGGCAGGCTGAGCTCATGGCTGCCTTCTAAGGACACAGATCAATGAATGAACGAACGAATGAATGAAATTTTTTAAAGTATTGTTTTGTACCTAAAGTAATCATAGTTGTTTATCACAACAAAGGAAGTTGATGGTTGAGTTGTGTCCGAGAGGCAGGGGTGGGAGGTGAGGAGGGCAGAGTATGGATCTGGTTGCTCTCATGGGAAAAAGAAGTGAGGATCTGGGGCCTGAATCCTCTTCCAGCTTGGCTACCCTCTGGGAAGGAGAGGGTGTGGCAAAGAGAGCCACTAGGTGGAGAGCCTGAGCTGGCAACGGGAGCCGTTTCTGGAGAGATGCAAACTGCTTTCAGCTTCAGAGATCAGCCCGGCTTTTCTCAGATGAATATAGAGGTGCCATTTGGACCACAACAGGGTAGAACAGACCTCATCAATAATTTCCTCCTTGTAGGATTCCATGGAAACAAACCCCAGTGGGCCCAGATGAAGCACTGTATCTAACACTTTTGTACTCTTCCCCAGAGACACACTCAGGGGCCAGGACAGAGAGATGGGTGTGACACAGGTTGTTGTCACACAGGAAGCCTCTGCCGAGCAGACGGGGCTTTGTGGGACTTGCGGGAGAGGAAAGGTAGAATACAGGCTCTTCAGGATGTTTGGTTGTTCAAACAGCCTCCTGGGTAATTGTCAGAGGTTGTCAGCCTGGAGCTAGGTCTGTAATGATCTTTGGATCGGTTTGCAATCAATCCCCCAAATATTGATCTGTAATTAAGTGCCTGGCGTAAAAACTCGTCTTTGGAAAGTGCCTCAAGGTAGCCATTACTTTGAGCTGCTGGTTACTTACATGTCTATCAGAGAATGAGGCAGGCTGACTTGCCTCTAAGGAACCTCCATCCGGACACTAACACTTTGCTTTTCCTCCTCCAGGGAAGAGAAGGCCCCAGGGGGCCCCAGGGGGTCCCGGTGAGTATCCTTTGCTTACTGTCCTCGGTGGTAGATGAGGCCAAGGAGATGCTCACATGCAAATGCACTGGGGATAGTGAGCATTTGACTAGGGTGTTGTAGGAAGTGCCAGGCATTGGACATGATCCCCACTGACTGGGAAGGGAGAGGGGATCAGTTCACTGCCAGGAACAGGACGGGCCAGACGTAAGGCAAAGCCTTCTTCACAGACACTTCATAGGAAAGAGGACGTATGCAATCCCAAATGCTGTGTCCTTGAATGCTTTGCACGTGCACTGGGAATGACTGCAATAGAGTGAAATTCTCTACCAGAATAAGAAACAACCTTTGTGTACTGTAGCACTAGGAACTATAGAGAGATGACCTCTATGGGAACCAGGTGGAGAAAACCTTTACACTGAAAACTCTCCTTCTTCAGGGGGGGCCAGGAGATCCTGGACTTGCAGGCGCTCTGGGAGCTGAAGGATTACAAGGCTCACAGGTGTGTTGGAATAGTTTATAAATAATTGACAAATAATGCTGAGTTGTGCTGGAGGTTGAGGGCGGTCAGGGAGAGGTCAATGGGGGAAAAGAAGACTTATGTAATACTTTAAACAATAAAGAATTTAAATTTTTAAAAAAGTAATGCTGAGTTGTTCTGATGGGAAGAGGGCAGGTCGTTCTGTATAAAAATAAAGAATGAGAAATTTTTAATCTCTTCCCTTCCTCCCGCATGGTACATGTCTCTGGAATTCTACATTTCCCACCATGGTGGGGAGGGGGGGGGGGTTTGCTCCATCTAACCTGCCCCTACATTTGCAGTTCACTGATAAAGGCATGTTCTTGTGCTCACCTGGTACTATGTCTGTGTGGTAGTGATAATGAATTATTAAGACCTTCGTATTGTATTAGTAATCAATATCAGGATCAACAAATTGGTTTTCCTTAACTGAGGTCCTGTAGTCAGACTCCCATGAAAGAAAGTTAGGAATTGGAAGATGTTATTCAACTCACCTAAAGCTAACTCCGTAGCGGGGACAATGCTAGAACATCACCGAGAGGACTTTATGGGAGCCATTTGTGTTTTTTCTTAGTCTCATCATTATGATATGGGCATTGGAGTCAGGACATGGGTGTCTCTCTTTCACCCATCAGAAGGATGCTAGGGTCATTCCTAGGGAACAGCTTTGTAGCATGTAGGTATTTAGTTATTTTAAGGAGTCCACTTTCAGCCTGAACTTGTCTGGAAGAGCCTGTGCCGGTGTGTCCATTCTAAGACCTTCCCAAGAATTCACTTTTTTCTTCTAGAAAGTTCCAGATTATTAATACTAACTTGGAATTTGGGATTCTCTTGAGTGGTTCTGGGGTCCCTGAACCAAGCCACCAGGTAGCAGATCCTCTAAATTAAATAACCATGGGACCAACCTAGATCCATCCCCCAGCTTTGTGAAGAGAGGGGTGACTTTGCCTCAGCCACTCCAGAGTCCTTTGGTACTTAGACTAAACCAAACGCAGTGGCTCCAACCACCATATGCCCGGGGCAGCCAGGGCCATTGTATAGCCGGTGCTTTGATAGTGGGAAACGTTACCAGCACCTCTCTTCTCACAGAACCATGTGGGAACCATGCATTTGATGGTAACTATGGCAGAAAATGTGCTTTAATTCCTCCGATGGGTCTGCTGCTAAAACAACCTTTTGTGCTAACTTGAAACAACTCTGGTTTCTATTTTACACATTGAAAGCACTTTGGCCCAGGGAACCTGCCCCATAAAAGGAACCATCTGACCATTGCTTGTGTCTTACTTCCATTTCCCATGGGTTTTATTTCTCTCTTTGGTCTCTTTTCCATTTCTCCCTGTCAGAGAGGGATGAGGGTTTTATACTCAACCTGAGATTTGCTCAATAAGATCTGTACCCCTGAGGCTGGGCCTCCCCTCAGTTCCCCTTTTAAATAATGTTTAACCTCCCAGTTAAAAGGCTGCTTGAAGGGTTAGAGCATTGCCTTTTCCTGCTTTAACATGGGGGTGTTTCAAATGCACACTTGAAGAATGTAAGTTCTCATTGACTTCATTCCACTGTGTTTCTTTCGTTACCACAAAAGGGGTCCAATGGGATTCCTGGCAGCAAAGGAGAGAAGGGGAGCCAGGGGCATAAAGGACCTCAGGTGAGTGACTCAGAAACCTTAGTCAGTTGTCTCCAGTCTTTATTTTCCTCTCGCTTTGGAAACACCTACATAGTTTGTTTTATATTATCTACATAGGGAATATTTCATTTTTTAAAATATATATTTTATTGATTTCAGAGAGGGAGAGAGAGATAGAAACATCAATGATGAGAATCATCGAAAGGCTGCCTCCTGCACGCCCCCTACTGGGGATCAAGCCCGCAACCCAGGCATGTGCCCTGACTGAGAATCAAACCATGATCTCCTGGTTCATAGGTCAATGCTTAACCACTGAGTTATGCTGGCTGGGCAGAAGTATTTCATTTTTTAATTAACTTGGTACAAATTTGCGACAAACTTTTAGCACAGCTCACAATCCTTGTACATAGCTTAGGCACTCCCCTTTCTCCTTCACTGGGTTTTACTCAGAAAGCACAGACCCATTGGATCAGCCTAAGAAAACATTTGGAAGAGTACAAATCTTATTGATTCATGAACATTTCGACACTGAATACATTAAGTTTTTCTAACTTCTAAAAATTATCTGGGCCATGCAATTCTCCATTGACTGTGGATATTTGAAATTGCCTCTACAAAGATCCCTTACTACTCACATTTATTTAATACCCAAGTTCAGCTTTGAATTCACTCTCTGAACCTATTTGGTTCCTGAGTTTCTGACAGTGAGTAATGAGAGTGGATGGTGAGGGATTCATATGAAAAATGTTCTGAATCGGTTCAATTCTTCAGCTCAGCTGGTAAGAGTTCAGTAGGCTAGAGATACCAGTGTTTGCTCTGCTATCTTCCCAACATGCTTCTAAAAGACATTTTTGCCCATTTTCAGATTGGGAAACTGAAACACATTCAGCACACCACTTGGTGTGTGTGCATGGTGCCATGCACAAACGTGCCGATGACGGTACAGTATCTTGCTCAACAAAATCAGTGCATTACAACACATTGGCCACACTCAGAAACCGTGTGTGTTTAGTCAAATGAGCCTTTTCTGTTTCTCTCTAAGGCCCCATATGGACAGTGGTGTCCTTGCAGATGAAGACTTGTGGTGCTCTAGCCAGGACTATAGCCTGAGTCATCTGGTTTCAGCCCAGAAATCTCTCTCCCTGGGTGGCTGGCTTCCTTGTTAAGAAAGCATCCAGGAGCTATTGGAGATGACATGAAGAAAAGCAGGCCTAATGTACTGGGTTTTCTAAGCATTGCTGCAGCACTTCATTTTCATTTCCCCTTTTTTCCCAGGGTTCTCCTGGACCAGTGGGAGCTGAAGGGAGTGTTGGAAGACCTGGACCTTCGGGGAAAAAAGTTTGTGTTATTTCTTGTAGATTTCAAATACTGAGAGGAAAATTTATTTTCGTTCTTTTCTTGATTTTCATGTTAATTCTTCCCATGTTTGAATCCAGACGCCATCAACCACCCACCAGTTTTCTGCTATTAGATCGATGGGATTTTATTTATTTATGTATTTATTTATTTATTTGTTTGTTTGTTTATTTAGAACTTTGGAGGGGTGATATTGGTTAATAAACTTATATAAGTTTTAAGTCCACAATTCTATAATACGTCATCTGTATATTGCATTGTATGCTCACCAAAGTTTATTTTCCTCCCATCACCATATATTTGACCCATTTATTCCTATTCTCCTCTGACAACAAACAAACAAAACTCATTGACACAGACAACAGGATGGTGCTAATACAGTCTTTTGCTCCCATTGAGAGGTAACTGCTTACCTCTCCATGAAACTGCCCCATTTCACTAGGAGGGACACAGTGATCTCACCCATCATAAAACAACTTTGAAAACCATGGTGGCAGAGTTGGGCTGAGAGTAGGAGGTGGGAGGGGGGTGGAGGAAGTGTCAACTCAAATCTACTTGTGCATGTGGTTCTCTAACTCAACATACCTTTTCTGGTCATAATCTTGCCACCCTGCTTAAATCCTTCCAGCAGCTCTCCCCTAGGGCCAGCTCAGGGGCCTGGAACCAGGGCTGTCACCCGGGGGCCTAGCTTAGAAGGGCCCAAGCATGGTTTAATGTTGTGCTCTCCCCATCTTGAAAGTCTTACTATTTGAACAGGAGCTCTATGCTTTCATTTTACACTGAGCCCCGCAAATTATGTAGCCATTCTTAACTTCCCAGGGCCCTGAGTAAAATCTCCAGACTTTAGAGTAGCTTAGAAGGCCCTTTGCTGATGGACCATGTTTAACTCTAAGGCTTCATAGCTCCTCTCCCTCCTGCATGCTTGCCTGAGGCTTCTCACCAGTGCCTTCCCTCCACCTGCATTCTTCTCGCTCCTCCCTTGACCCTCCTTCCAGCTCACACACCTCATCCTTCAAGACTCAGCATCCATGCTCCTTTTTCAGGCAGCTAGCCTCCCAGCCCCACCAATTCTAATTTAGATCCCCCTTCTCTTTGCTGCCATCGCACCCTGAACTTTATCACACAGGTTTAGAATTGCCTGTCTGTCTCTCTTTCCAACCAGGAGCCCACCTACTATGTTCAATGGTTTATTTTCCACAACAGTAAATAACGGTTGGATGGGCAAATGAACAATTTTTCCCTAGAGTAACTTTTCCACTCCTTGCCTTCTCCTTCAGTCCTTCTGTAACACTGGGGAAGCAGTCCTTGGGTCCAGCTATGGGTTCTGCTGATGTTTTCTGCTTACCTTTGGGAATATCATTATTTGTTTTCTACCCCCCACCTCCTTACATAGCATTGAACTCTCCCTGAGAACCCTGCCTCCCACCTAGTGGACAGAGCTTCCTACGCTGGGAGCTAGGTTTGATTTTACCAATCTGCAACTCTTCTTATCCCATTTACTAGGGAGAACCTGGAATTCCTGGAGATCCTGGGCCAGTGGGGCAACCTGGACAGCAAGGAAAACAGGTAAGAGGTTTAAGGACCCTTGTCCTTTCCCTGTTCCAAGTGCTCAGTTCTGAGGCAAAGAGAAGGGGGCTGACACCATTTGGGGGAGTGAAGGTATTTCAGCACGACCTAGGTAGATGTGGGGACATTTCTCCCATCCCCTGCAGCTCTCGTTCTATAGCTGATCTGTTAAAGTGAGGAAGAACAGTCAGAGGGAAAGGGGGCATGCAGAGAGGGTTATGGATAAGTTAGAATGGGCATTTCAATATTCTAACAACCAATAATGGCCATATAGACATATGTCACTTGAAAATTAGCACTACCCTTTTCTCTCCCCTTCTTGTAAAACTCTAGGGCAACAAGAAGAGGAGAGTAGGGCCAAGAAATGGGCACCTGCTCTAGTGGCTCTGGCTGTGCCAGGGTCTCAGTCCCCCTGGAAGCCCTCAGTGCTTCTCTCCTGACATATAATCTGCCCAGTATAGGCTACAATTAACTTTCAGTTTTGAGAAATTGAAATGAACTGATATGTTCACAGGGAGATTATGGCATCCCAGGCTATGGTCATATAGGACGAAAAGGAATACAGGTAAATATGGAAAACAATTATTTCTTTCATTGATGAATCAAACCTAAATAATATAAGAAAAACTGATCATACTATAGAAGTGTTGTGTTGAATTATTTATGTTTTCTGCTGAAAATTATAGGGCCCAAGAGGATTCCCTGGAGATATGGGGCAAAAGGTATTGTGCACATGACCTTTTGAAATTACCATGATCTTTTTAAAATTTTTTGATTTATTTTTATTATTGAAAGTATTATAGATGTCCCCTTTTCCCCCCACTCCCCCCTCCATGCTGCTCCCTCCCACTCCCCAGGCTTTCACTGCCCTATTGTCTGTGACCATGGGTTATGCATATATGCATATAAGCATGATCTTAACCTTGTATTTGAGAATTGAGGGAAACTTATGGATCTCAAAGAAACAAACAAAAAGCAAGGTGGTTGGTTTGCCTGGGCTTCATAAAAAAAGGACTGTTCTTATCCCTATGAATCTTTAAATTGGAAAAGATTGTCCTGTTCTTCATTGCCTGATGTCCCTTGTCTGGAAACCCTAACTCTAGGTGTCCTCTCGAGTTTAGTCCTTTGTCCTCTTCTTGATTTCTCTGCCTCAATGATCTCATTCAAAACTTGGGTCTTTAGTTCTGGAAGGTGTGGTTCAGTTGGTTGGATGTCACCCTATGCACCAAAAGGATCCCCAGTAGGGGGCGTGTAGGAGACAGCAATCCATGTTTCGCTCTCACATTGATGTTTCTCTCTCTCCCTTCATATCTTTCTAATAATCAGTAAAAATATATATATTTTAAAAGCTGTTGGCTTCAGCTATTGCTATCTGTCCTTCATTTTTGTGGCCTTTATTTCTTCTCACCTGAGAGATTACAATATTCCTCTCATTGGTCTCCTACTTCCCACTTCTCCCTGCTTCAATTAACCCCAAACACTACTATCACTTGATTTTCCCCCAGAACGTAGCCTTAATTTTGTTATTCTCCTGATCAAATATCTCCAGAATTCCTCACCATCTACCAGATTGAAACCCATCTCCATGTTCTACAACCAGACACACCCTCCATTTCAATCAGAGTAGTTTGTGTTACATCTGTTTTATACACTGAAATTATGTATTAAGATTTTCTTTTTTTAAGTGTCTTGTCTAGAAGAGTGTCTTCCATATAGTTGATGCTAAAATTAAAATTTAGAATATAGATTTTAAAAGGTGTCCAATTAAGCAAATCAAATCAACTATAGGAAAAAAGACAATATTTGGATTCTTTTAAAAGTGTTTTAACTGATGAATTATCAAAAGAGATTCTTTCCTTAGGTAGAGAAGGGTGCAAGAAGGGACTATACAGATAACTGTTAGGATGAGAGTTCTCATTGTGGAGGACCAATTTTCTAATTTACTGAAAATGGGGAAAAAACAGCTTATTTCAATTTTGGGATAAATGTGAAATTAGCACATTGATAAGTAAATGTTAAAATTAGTTCTCCCAGAGAAAATTTTTTTTTTTACCTTCAACTTTTTGAGAATTGATTCGTAAATTTAGGAAGTAATTCACTATTTAGTATTAATGTTCCATATGTGTTAGCTAATTTTTGAGCATTTTTCTTAGGTATTTTTATTAACTGACTAGAGGCCCGGTGCATGAAATTCGTGCACTGAGGGGGGGTGTCCCTCAGCCCAGCCTGCACCCTCTCCAATCTGGGACCCTTCGAGGGATGTCCTACTGCCCGTTTAGGCCTGATCCCACCGGGACTACTGGCTCCCAACTGCTCGCCTGCATACCTTCCTGATTGCCCCAAACCGCTTCTGCGTGCCAGCCTGATCACCCCCTAACCACTCCCCTGCCAGCCTGATTGATGCCTAACTGCTCCCCTGCCAGCCTGTTTTCCCCTAACTGCCCTCCTCTGCTGGCCTGGTCACCCCTAACTGCCCTCCCCTGCAGGCCTGGTCACCCCTAACTGCTTTCCCCTGCAGGCCTGGGTCCCTCCCAACTGCCTTTCACTGCAGGTCTGGTTGCCCCCAACTTCCCTCCTCTACCGGCTTGGTCCCTCCCAACTGCCCTCCCCTGCTGGCCTGATCACCCACAACTGCCCTCCCTTGCAGGCCTGGTCCCTCCCATCTTGTGGTGTCCATCTTGTGTCCACATGGGGGATCTTTGACCAATGGGGGCAGCCATCTTGTGTGTTGGAGTGATGGTCAATCTGCATATTACTCTTTTATTAGATAGGATAGAGGCCTGGTGCACGGGTTGGGGCCAGCTGGTTTTCCCTGAAGGGTGTCCCGGATCAGGGTGAAGGTTCCCTTGGGGCGTGGGGTGGCCTGGGCCTGTGGTGGTTTGCAGGCTGGCCACGCCCCCTGGCGACCCAAGCGGAGGCCCTGGGACCTGGGGCTTATTTATCTTCTACAATTGAAACTTTGTAGCCTGTAGCGAAGCCAAGCCTTCTGCTTGCTCTGTGGAGGCGGCCATTTTGGGGGGGATTTATGTATCTTCTATAATTGAAACTTTGTAGCCTTAAGTGGAGGCCTGGGCCAGCCAGGGTGTGCGGAAAGCTTGGCTTCCTCCATTGCCCGGGGCAACCCTAGCCTCCTGCTCTTTCCAGCTCCGTGGCTGCCGCCATTTCTGTTTGGATTTATGTATCTTCTATCATTGAAACTTTGTAGCCTTGAGGGGAGGCCTAGGCCGACAAGGGCAGGCGGAAAGCTTGGCTTCCTCCATTGCTAGGGAAACCCAAGCCTCCCTCCTGCTCTCTGTGGCCGTAGCCATCTTGGTTGGGTTTATTTGCATATTTGCTCCTCATTGGCTGGTGGGTGTGGCTGGTGGGTGTAGCGGAGTGGTGGTTAATTTGCATATTACTCTTTTATTAGGTAGGATTAGATAGCCATTATGCATATCTCTTATATAAAAGGCCCATGGCCATCACGCTGTAACACTGTCATGACCAAACGAGCAGTGGCTGTTGCGGCTGGCAGGGTGGGGTGCGAGCTACTAGCGGCGATGGGCAGGGCAGCCAGCTGAGGCAAGCGGAAGTGAGCTACTCACGCACGATTTCCTGTGTGCTGGGCCTCTAGTTTACACATAAAAATTTGTATTCTTAGAAAATTTTAAATAGTTTTTAGAATATCTAAGTGTATCAATGACTTAGTTCCAAATGATAAAAATTGACTTTTAGTGTTCAATATCTGGTATAGGTATAAGATCAATTAGGTTTTAGATTGGAGAGAATTATTTTTATTCTTTCACAGCAAATATTTCCCATTGATTTTCTTATATCTGAATCTTCAGGGTGAAACTGGCAATCCTGGAATTCCTGGGGAGCCTGGACCCAGAGGATTTAGGGGACTAAGAGTAAGTAGCCTGTAATTCCAGAAATAGCACGTGTTTCCTTGAAAACTCTGGCTTTTGTGCTGCAATAATAAATGTGGATTATTGATCTATCCCAAGGACATCTAAAATTGCACTTCCTAGCTGTGTGATCTTCAATACACCTTTTCAGGGTCTCTATTTCTACAATATGAGAGTTGAACTTAATGACACCAAAGGTCATTTTCAGCTCTGAAAGCCTATGGTTCTGTGACTGAACTATTATAAAGATTTACAGATTGATATCTGGCTGTTTCAAGGATTGTCTGCATCATCCAGTCTTTTCTAAGGCACACATTACAGCCCAGAATATTGATCCTATGAGTGGAAATGAAGCTGACATCTTTCCCCGGTGTCCCTGAGGGTTTTTTTGACAATCCCACTACCCATAACCAAGGTCATCTGGGGTATTCATTTTACAGAAGGCTGTTGAGATTTAATTAGTGAAGTGCAGAGTAGAAGGTTATACTTATTTAAAAACAAAATGTTGAGAAAACGTCCTTTCATTGTAAAGTTTGAATGGAATATCAGCAGTCATTATCAGCTGAAAGGGATACAATTCAACAGATACTTTCCATGTGGCTGGATAGATTTCATTAGCTCCAAATCCATCACCTTAAGGTATGGGAATAACACAGCCCTCCCATTTCCCCTTATGTATGTGGGCAATTATTTTTTGTATTTGATCCTTTGCAGATGAAAGGGTTTTTTTTTTTTTTTTTTTTTTTTTTTTTTTATTAAATCTCTGGGTGCCCTAGTACATTTGCTTTTATTTTTTTGCACCAATCCTAGTTTATAACTAATTTAGATTTAAATGCACAACTAGTGCCAGAGCAAAGTCTGTCACTAAATGAAGAGGCTAAGAAGGAAATGGATGTTTGCCAATGATTAAGAATGGACATCTGTGTTACAAGTAAGGAATTTACTAGACTTGAATTAGTAGTTGCTTTGATAAAAATTTATTTTTAATTGTAAAGTCTTATTAACCTGAGGTCGTCCCATGGCTAGGTGATGTGGAAAGTAACACATATTTCCATCTGCAGCTCACTGCAGGTTTGAAAGGTGTAAAGGGATCTCAAGGGACCCACGGCCCCCCTGGACGGAGAGTAAGTATAGCCGTGAGAACTAAGTCACATGTGCTACTGGTTTCTAGCATGTACAATGGAAAGGGCACAGAATTTAAAGTCAGAAGCACTGGGTTCAAGTCCAAATTCTGCTTGTTACTAGCTGTGTGCCCTTTAGCCAGCCATGGAGTCGTAGTTTACCTCTAAAACAGAGATGACATATCCTATGCTAACCACCTCAAATGGTAGCTGGGAGGATCACAAAATCAAACATATGAACTATAAAGTTCAATGCAAATATTAGCTGCTACTGTTTGTTTTATTTTGTTGTTGTTGTTTTTTTACTGATGTTTTAAAAATAGGGATGGGGTTACATAAGCTTCATAAAATTTCATCCTGCTGGGCAAGTTGATAGAGTTTCCCCAAACCATTAATATTACCTTCCTGTCCTCAAAATGTAAACTCCAGAGATATTTGGAAATATAACTACAACTTTCCACTATGATTCCATCATAAGAGAAATGTCACCTTTGGAAGCATTCCTGGACAGAGTCTAGCACATCCCTCTCTCTCTGATAAATATCCATTTCTCTGTTTTAGTCTCACTCATGTTATGGTAAAGATTTATATACATGTCTCTCTCCCCTGATGAGCACAGTCAGTAGGAACTAAATGTTGCCAGCACCTGTGTTTTGTGTAGGAGGCGCAGGCAGCATTGTGTAAGGAGTGAAGAAACTGCTTACCTTGTTGTGTGCTTTGTGAATATTTTCTGACTACCTGGAGGAGTCCCTTACTTTGGGACTTTATAAGGGAAACAAAAAACATGGGTGTTTTGTGGACGACTGAATCCATAGTAGAATGATAATCAACTACCTATAATGGATATTTTGCTACAATCTTTTCTTTCTTTTGTATTAACTGGTAAATATTATTAGTTGTGTGGGTGAGAATCTAGTCTATGAACCAGTCTGGTCCAGTTTGGGTTTATCTCTTGTTCAGATTCTGGAGCTCTCATTTTGAGGGGATCCCATATTTTCCTGGTCTTGTGCTTGTTCCTGCTGATCTGGGAGAATGCGGCTTCTTTGTCTCAGGCCCTTGATCCCCACCCTTGGGACCAAGCCCCGACAGGGAATCAAACCATGGGGAATTGAACCATGACCTCCTGGTTCATAAGTCGATGCTCACCCACTGAGCTACACCGGCCGGGCTCAAACTCCTTGATTCTTAATAAACCTGTATCTCTGAGTTCTCAATAAATTCCTTCTTGCCGTGCTTTAGGAAGTCTTCTGTTTATAATTTCAAGTTTTCTGATGAGAAATGACTTCTAAGTGTTATATCTTTAGTACAGATATCTTTAAGAAATATAATTCAGTTCACTCTGAGCAGACTTTAGCTTTATTGATCTGACACTGAAACAAAGAACTTGACACTCCTGACTTAACTGGGAAAGAGCATTGTAACCCACCCGTTCAGGAAAACTTAATCCCTCTCTGCCAGCTGCGCTTTTTAGAAAAAAAGGTTTTCCATCACCATATATTTGACCTCATTTACTCTTTTCTACCTCCACCCCCCTTTTCCTTTAGTAACCACCATACTGTTGTCTGTGTCTGTGAGTTTTTGTTTGTCTGTTTGTTCGCTTGTTGCTTTCTTTTTATATCCCACATGAGTGAGATCACATGGTTCTTGACTTTTTTCATCTGACTTATTTCACTTAACATGATAGTCTCAAGATCCATTCATGTTTTCACAAATGACAACATTTCATCTTTTCTACAGCTGAGTAGTATTCCACTGTATGTGTGTACCACATCTTTATCTAATCATTCATCGAAGGACACTTGGGTTGTTTCCATGTCTTGGCCACTGTGAATAATACATGTTGACAAACATTTGTACTCCTTCACTATTTTGGAAATTTTCCCAAAATACCAAAATGGGGTCATTCATATTCAGAGATTTCTGTCGCTCTGAAATAAAATAAATGTACCCAAGAACATAATTTTTAACTAAAAAAAAGAATGAAGGTATTTTCCTTTGCTTTTGTTTTGACGTTAAAGACTCCAATTCACACAGCAATAACTTGCTCTGGTTTTGTTTTCCTAGGGCCCTAAAGGCACAGCGGGGATCCCTGTATATTCTGTATGTATCTCCTTATTCACAAAAGAAAAGCCGATCTACCCACTGGCAAATAAATATGGCTCCTCTGCTCATGTTACTATTCTTTCTCTCTCTTTCTTTATAGCAATGTGATCTGATCCAGTTCGTGCGGGACCACAGTCGTGAGTATCTGTGTGTCTGGGAACAAGAGCATCCATGATTGGTGAGGGCACTTAGGAAGGATGAAGGCAGTGTGAGCATGCATGGTCAGTAGGCTGGATTCAGTGGTGGGGAAGGCAGACATCCCCGGCAGCAGGCTTGTCCTGAGTGCCTGCTGTGGGAACAGCTCACATCAAAGGCGGGGGAAAGCGGGGTTTAAGTAAATGGCATGCAACATGCCTATGGGGAATAGAGACTAACTCACGAGGTGTGTGAATTGGTTCACACATTCCTATGACAATAATGTGCAAAATCCTGAGAAAACATGGTGTTAAAGGGATGTGCATCGGAGTTTGGGTTTTAGTTGGTTAGTTACTCAGTTAATGAAGACTCCTTGGATGGGGGTAATTGAATCCTACTATGGGGAAGTGATGGGGACTGGCAATAGTTTCAGCAAAGGAATAAAGCTGAAGTCAACAAATAGAAGGGCTGTCTTCTTTATGAAAAGGTGGATATAAAGTAGAAAACACCCAGTAACTCATTTCTAAACAATTATCCTAAGGAAATAAAGCAAAACAAGGAAAAAATTATAGGTACCGATAATTGTTGAAATATTCATTGAAGCAAAATAACTGTACCTTCAGATTCTGTACACTTATGATTGTGCATCATCTTCTGATAAAATATTAAGCAGGTACGGTTTTATGAAGACAATCAGAATATGAAAAATATTGCCATTAAAGAGCAGAAAATTAAATTGGATCCTCATTATGTTTACATAGAGGTAAATATATATACATAGAAATGAGTACTGGAGAAGAAGGTAGAAAAAGTGTAACAACTTACTGTGTTAGGTGGGTAGAATTTTAGGTGATTAGTCTTTATGTTTGCATTGCGGTTTATAATCATGCTTATACAATCACAATCGGGAAAATGTAAAATAGGAAAATTGAGGAGACTTTACTGTAGGAGACTGGACGAAAATGTAGCCATTGCAAGTGTGTGGCAAGGACAGAACAACAACTAAAACAAATTTAAAATCCCCGTGAGGCCAAATGGGGAGAGGCTTAGTATCACTGTGGATCAGGAGGTAGAGGAGGGGTTGTGAAGGGAAATCAATTGGTAGGAAAACTGTGATGACTTGAGACATTTTAGAGGAAGATGAACGTTGTGTAAGCCCTAAATTGCAATGAAATGAAGCAGTGGATGAAATGGGGCTGTAATAAAGGAGAGGATCAGGGAAGGAGACTCAAATGTTGAAGTCACTCAAGTGTTTGTGGTCCTTAGAGCCACGTGGATGGATGAGGTTCCAAAGAATGGAAATCCAGAGAGACAGAAACAGAACCCCAAGGGACGAACCCAGGATGGGGCCCGAGTCCTGAGCTGGTGGCTGGGACCCTAAACCCCAGAATGGAATAAGTGATCTAGGAATGTGGAGAGAGGAGTATGGTTGAGAATGAAAGAGAAGGACCCAAATGATTAGAGTTTTGGAGGGAGAGGCATAATGAGGATTTTTAGGAAAAAAAAAAAAAAGAACATTTAAAAAGAAACACACTAAAAGGAGTCACCTAGTTTCACCCAGGCCAGTGTGGCTCAGTTGGTTGGGCGTCATCCAGTGCACCAAGGGGTTGCTAGTTCGATTCCAGGTCACGTCACATGCCCAGGTTGCAGGCTCAATTCCCAGTGTGAGGTGTGCAAGAGGCAGCCGATGGATGTTTCACTCCCACATTGATGTTTCTCTCTCTCTCCCTCTCCCTTTCTCTTTCTCCAAAAACCAATTAAAAAAAAAATTTTTTTTTTTAAAAAGAGGTCAACTAGTTTTTCCAAAGTCACCCAGATTCAAACCCAGACAGGGGTGTCTATTTCTAGCGCCTGTGCTTTTAGCCTCAGAGCTGGGTTGGAGGTTAACAAATAAAAAAGTTCTCTATGAAAAACAAAGGGATCTGTTTCAGGCCTGGAGATGCAGAGGAGGCTGTGGGTTCCGTGTGTTATCTGCTGGCAGAGGCTAAAGACAAAAGCTGCTGATAGGGTTGATGTGAGAGGAGCATGCGCTGTGAGACGGCAGGATGGGAGGCCAGTTTGTTGTCAGTGCTAATAAAACCTTTCATTATATTGGAGTGACTCATTGCTTCCTAGGAACTGAATTGAGTAAAATGAATATGGAAATTGCCAGGCCTGTGCTTACTTAGAGATTGACTGACATTTCCCTGCTTTATCTGACAGAGTAATTCACTTAGAGAAACCAGAGCTATTTTGCTCGGGAGAAACCCTTGGGGGCTTTCCCTCTGCTCTCTAGTTACTGAGATTGCTCAAACGCAGGAGCTGTATTTTTTAGTCCAGACAAAATTCATTTGGAAATCCTCACAGTTCTGCAGGAAAATAGAGCTTCCCAAGGTGTTCACCAGGGAAGAAAACAAAACCCCATATTTTAGCCTTGCTTTGCTGAATGACTCTCAGAAGGCTCTAAGAAGAGATACAAAACAAATTGGATTTTAGCTATCTCACCATTTAATCAGAGGCCCATCTACCCTGCTTCTAAGACAAGTGATCAGTGTTTCTGATTTCAATCCAAATTCTGCTCAAGTCTGCTGGCCATGACTCACAAGGAGAAAGGGTCATGTGGGTCACAGATTAATAAAATTCTGTGTAAGTCTCCCTTCAGCCATGGCTTCCTGTAACTTAAGCATTAGCCTCGTGTGTAATTCGAGTCAAGCCAAATATTAAGCTTTGTTGAAATTTTGTTGTTTTGGGTTAGGTTTAGTCTGCGTTCTGAAACCATAATTGACTCTTCTCTCTCTCTCTCTCTCATTTTTATAGCTTGTTGGAGAGGTGAGTATTCTTACCATACTATGTTTCTCGCTGAAATTATTACTGTGTTCTAACAAGACCGATTTGAAGAAACACTCACCCCTGTGGGATAAAGGACGTCTTTTCTATGCAAACACTTCTGTCTTTTGATTTGGACTATAACCGTCCATGTCATATTTGACCCGGTTGTAAAACAATGACTCCCCCCACCCTCTAGGCCCCAGCCCCTTCACACTGTTGTTCTTTCTAGGTCCTGTCACGATTTATAACTCAATTTGGTCATGGAGTAGGCCCTGTGCTGCCGAGGGATTCGGTGACAGGGCTCCCTGGCTGACCCTATTCTATTGCTCTGTTTGCTGATTGACCCCTGGACACCAGCTTCTTGGACAGGCAGTGTCTCCTCTCTTCCCTCTGACCCACACTTTTCATCTCACCAGGACCCATCGTGCATCTCACTGAGCACCTACCTCTTGTCAGCCTGACCCTGCCGTGAACGGTCTTCCCGGGGCCTGGACTACAACCGGTGGTGCCTGGTGCCTTAGGTTGCAGGGGTCGTTGACCATATCACAGAGTAGGGCACCATACACTTTAACTCTGAAACAAAGCAAAACTTTGTACATGTAAGTGCCCTATAAAAGTTTATGAATTGGAATGAAATCTGCCAGGTACCCGGCTAGACAGACATTAGGAAAGGGAGGCTGTGAAGTCTGCACTTTATGTAGCTAAATATTAATGGTCTGTCTTTATGCAACATCTTCAGGCTAGCAAAGCAGATGCCGTTCCTTCCTTTACACGTAGGTGCCTCCAGTTCTAGAGCTGTATGTGACACTTGCATTTTCCTAGACCTCGGTGTGAGCCAACCTTACTAGAATTAAAGGGATTGGGAAAGGCTCTTTGGTCCAGTGAGATAACTTAATACTTCTGTTTTTCATTTTTTGTAGAAAAGTGTCCAGTATATCCAACAGAGCTGGTATTTGCCCTGGACCAGTCCCATGGTATCACAGAACAGAGATTTAATGAAACGAGGGATGTGATCATTTCTATTGTCAATGACCTTAACATCAGGGAAAATAATTGCCCTGTGGGAGCAAGAGTTGTTGTGGTTGCCTATGACTCAGGCATCAGCTATCTCATCCGTTGGTCCGACTACCATACCAAGAAACAGCTCCTCCAGCTTCTTTCCCAAATAAAATATCAAGTCCCCACAGAAACCCGAGACATCGGTAATGCGATGAGGTTTGTGGCCCGGAACGTTTTCAAGCGGACGTATGCGGGAGCCAACGTGAGGAGGGTTGCTGTGTTTTTCAGCAATGGACAAGCATCCAGCAAGTCATCCATCATCACGGCCACCATGGAGCTTAGCGCCCTGGATATCAGTCCAGCAGTCTTTGCTTTTAATGAAAGGGCTTTCCTGGATGAGGCTTTTGGGGTAAGAACTTCTCTTGGCAACTTCGTTTTTAAGATAGCAGTACTAGCAGGATGGCAATGGCGGGGTGTAGAGGGAGATCTGTGGCCTCTTGAGTCCCTCTGCAGTTTACACAGCTGTTTGGTTGCCAGGGTCCATCAAATCTAATATCAAATAATAACAGCAGTCAGTAATAATAGCAGCCACGTTTGCTCAGCTCTTTGCCGTGGGCCACGCACTGTCCCTAGAGATGTATGCACATACTCATACATTGTCACAACCCCCTGAAGTCAATGCAGTGTTATCTCCAATTTAAAATTAGGAAACGGGGGCCCAGAGGGTTTGAGTGACTTCTACAACTCTGTACGGTGACTACATGGCTAAACAAGATTTGAACCCAGGTCTGTCTGATGGGAAGGGCTGAGAATATGGTGCTCTACCAGCCCTCTGCCCATCTGATTCTCAGATATGTCATCTGTTCCCTGTATCTCATTGAACAGCTGGTCTTCACCTGTCATGGGTGAAGTTTAGGGGATCTCTGAACCCCTAATGTGATATGAGACATTTGATGTATATGAACATTTTTCCCAAGAGAGGTTCCTTCCCTTTTGGATCCACAGATTCTTATGGGATCAGTGCTTCCCTGTCCTTCCCCCCAAAACTGAAGAACTTCTCCATCTACTGTTCTCCTATTTTTCCATATGCCCAAATTATTCATGAAATACATGTTTCTGGAACTGTGTGAAGCCCTCATGTCATCCAACAGGTTATAAAGGTCTATTTTCATACAAATACTCATATTTCTACTGTAAAAAAAATAATGAAGAGAATCCATCTGCTCATAATGCACCCAAGAATTTTTTAGAAATAGAAGCCCCGAGAGAGTCACAATAGATCCTGACAGAAAGGATTGTAAAAAGTCAAAGTTTTTTTTTCTCTAAAAATAATTATCTCCCAACATACTAGATAATGTACTTATTTGTTATGTTATGATATATGTCCCCCCACAAACATGTAAGGTAGAGATTTTATCTCCTTTGTTCATTTCTGTATCCCCAGCACCAAGAACATTATAGGCACTCAATAAATATTTGCTGAATGAATAAATGAATGGATGAATGATGAACCCATGATATACTTCTATGAATAGACTTCCTTGATTTACCAAGGCAGCATTTCGTCTCTACCTGGGGGACCAACAAGGTCAAATACAAAATAACACCCAAAGTATCCAATTTCGTAAAAAGTAGAGAGTAGGAATGTAGTAAATACTTTCAAACCATAAGGCTGGAATGATTATAAATATTTCCAAATGTTCACTTTGCACTTTACAGAAAAACAGGAGGTGTGACTTTCTAAACCCTTTACTTTCCCAATGGAGATGGAGAAAAAAAAATAAAAGCATCTTTGTGGATTGAGGGATAGCTTCATCACTACCTGGGAATGGTAGCTTTATCTCCTTGTAATAGAAGCCTCTGCCTTGCACAGTGCCTCACATAGTAAATGCCCAATAAGTAGTAATTGTCTCAATGAATGAGTGAATTCACTCATGCTACATATTGTCCATTGTAGTGAGCATTAATGCAAAAAATGTAATCCAGAAACACAAAATCAGGCAGTGTACCAACAAGAATTTTGCATAGACTCAGTGTCTTCTGTCTGCTGCCTTGTAGAGCAGACTTCCAATTGGAATTTGTGAGTGGGAAGTCCCCTGGACATCTGAAAGATGTGCCTTCCCGTAGACAGTGTGATCAGGGTGGACATAGTTGGGATCACTCCTTGACGAGGCCAAGGAAACCTTGTGAGTATAAAATTTCTGCAGGACCCAACGTCAGAAGCTGGTGTGCAGTACATAATCAGCTGGCGCACAGTCAGAAGCATGTAAAACTTCAGGGCAGAATTGCAGGCTTGGAAATAAGAGTGAGATTTTAATACCTGCCCCCATGCATGAATCTGGTGGTTATCTTGTGGCAATTTTCTCACCAGAAAATAGGGATGCTGTTACCTGTTCTTTATTCTTCTTGAAATTATGTTTAGGATAAAAGGGGGAGTGTGTGTGTGTGTGTGTGTGTGTGTGTGTGTGTGTGTGTGTTTAAAGATGCACTGAATAGAGCAAAAGGTTATAAAAAAGGTAATGGTGATTGGTTGGGTGTTTTTCAAACTAATATTTAAAGTGGGTGCACAATGGCTTTCTAATAACTAAAAAAAGTGAGCCAATAAGCATATTCTTTTTTTTTTAATACAGTTTGACAACACTGGAACATTCCAGGTGATTCCAGCTCCTTCAAGTGGGGACCATGAACCATTAGAAAGACTTCAGCGTTGTACCCTTTGCTATGGTAAGACCAGTGAGAAGTATTTATTGTGCTGAAACACTTAAATGCCCTCTGGATGAGTTATTAAATATGACTTTATCAGAGATTTCTAATTTTGTTGCACATTTTGTTTTAAGTTTTCCAACACCATATGTCAGGGGTTCAATCTCTGCAATATTTGCAGTTTCCATAGAATGTGAAAATTGGTTTAGAAGATTATTCCAATTGATATGGCTTTTCTTGGGGACCGTTTGGTACTTTGTATCAAGAGCCTCTAAAATATTGAAAATATTTTCTGAATTTGAAATGATCGTACATTTCAAGTATATAGGCTACCCACATCTGCTTTTAACAAAGACCTTCCCAAACTGTCTGCTAGTTGCTACAGAAATATTGGGACATTGAAAATTCCTCATTAAACAAAATAAACTGATGAACAAAAAAGATCCAGAGTCATTGAAGCATGCAACAGACTGATTTAGTTCACAGGGAAGGTGGGGAGGGGGAGGGTAAGAGATTAATCAAAGAATTTATCTGAGCATATGCATAGCTAATGGTCACAGGCAATAGTGAGATGAAAGCCTGAGGAGGTGGGAGGTTGGGGGAGAAGAGTGAAGGGGGCCAATAGGGGAAAAGGGGGGACATCTGTAATCCTTTCAACAATAAAGATAAATTAAAAATAAATAAATAAGAATAAAGATATTTTTAAAAAGAAAGAAAGAAAATTAATTTAAATGATGTGAGATTGAAGAAGTGTTGGTCAAATTATTAATTCTTGGTAATCAGTTACTGAGTCACTTGAAGATCTCAAACAACAGTCTTGTGCAACATTGAACATTGATGAGTCTCTCTACGTATTTTTCAGATAAATGTTTTCCAAATGCTTGCACCAGAGAGATTCTTTTGCCTGAAAATTCTCACATGGATGTAGCCTTCCTCTTAGACAATTCTCAGAATATAGCAAGTGGTGAGTTTAAGGTTATGAAAGACTTGCTGAGCTCAATGCTCGACAACTTCAACATTGCTTCAGACCCCTTAATCTCAGACTCTGGCGATAGGATTGCCCTGTTGAGCTATTCTCCTTGGGATAGTTTGAGGAGAAAGAAGGGTGCAGTCAAAACAGAGTTTGCATTTACAACTTATAACAGCCAAGTCCTAATGAAGAACCACATCCAGAATTCCCTCCAGCAGCGAAATGGAGAAGCCACCATTGGCCATGCCCTGCTGTGGACCATGGAGAATCTCTTCCCAGAAGCACCCAACCTGAGAAAACATAAGGTCATCTTTGTGGTCTCAGCTGGGGAAAATCACGAGAGAAAGGAATTACTAAAGAAGATGGCTCTGAGAGCCAAGTGTCGAGGCTATGCCATATTTGTGATTTCCTTGGGCTCTCCACATGAGGACCACTTGGAAGAGTTAGCCAGCTACCCACTTGATCGCCATCTGATACAGCTCGGGAGAATTCACACACCAGATCTGGATTATATTGTGAAGTTTTTAAAGCCATTTGTGTACTCCGTCCGACGTAAGTCATTATTTTGTTTTTCCTGTTTGTTTTAACGAATTATTTGGTTAATAGTGTTGATAAGCTAACAAGTTTTTGTATCTACAACTAACCCAAATATATGAATTAGACTTTCGGTGAGTTGGAGAGAGGGCTAGGTCACATCTGATTACACCCCGTTTATATCTTGGTCATAATGTGGTGAGACCTTCCTTCTTCATGATAGAATGTCTTTTAGCCCAAATCTCAGCACTTTAGAAAGCACAGGGTTACTGGAGGTCTCCTGAGCCACACTCCCTCAACCTAAAGGGAGTTTAGCCACTCTTAGATGGTCTCCAGGATGAGCATTTAAATAAAAGTTTTCTCTGCTACCCCAGGTTTATTTCCTACCTTGGCCCACCCTGGAGACCCGCATGCGGGTGTAAAGACCACACGGTCCTGTGCTGTTCCCAAAGCGTGAGAGCATACAACACATGGCTGTTGAAATGCAGGTTCTGATTCAGTGTGTCCAGGGTGGAGGCTGAGATCCTGCACTTCTAACAGCTTCCCCAGTTACGACAATACTCCGGCCCAAGAATGACACTTTGAGGAGCAAGGTTCTAGGCCAGTGCACTCCCGTGTCACCACCCCTGGATGGGTGCGAGTTCACAAACTGGGCTGTGGAGGGAGAAATACAGAAACTGAGAGGAAGCATCTAGGAAATGTTAAAGCAACTTGACAATGACATGGCATGCAAGCGCATGAACAGTGGATGCTGTCTTATTGTACAAGATGACCAGAAGTATCAGTCTCCAAAGGATTAGAAATAAAAATGCCTTGTCCTTCACCACAAGTGGTTTGAGAAACACTTTTTCTATAGCAGTGCTTCTCAACTGAGGGTAATTTTGCCCCTCAGAGCACATTTGTAAATGTCTGTAGACATGTTTGGTTGTCACAACTGAGGGAGAGGATCTGGCATCTGGTGGGTAGAGGCCAGGGATCTGCTAAGCATCCTACAATACACAGGGCACCCTCCCAAGCCCTGGCAGCAAAGAATGATCCAGCCCCAAATGGCAGTAGCACTGAGCTTGAAAAATTGCTCTAGAGCGTGATTCTCAACCTTTCTAATGCCGCGACCCTTTAATACAGTTCCTCATGTTGTGGTGACCCCCAACCATAAAATTATTAAAGGGTCGCGGCATTAGAAAGGTTGAGAACCACTGCTCCCAGAGAATTGGAGCTGAACTTATTCTCTCTGGGAATCTGACAGGTTCAGAGTTAGGTTCTGCTGAAACCAATGCTACCATCCTAGAATTCCAGAGTTGCCCTGGTGTTCGAGGAATGTCCAACACCACCGCAGTGACAGGATCTTGAGAGTTCACTCTTCATTGCAGAGGGCTCCACCTTTCTCCTTTGGCTCACGTTCGATTGAAGAAGCAAATAATTGCCCACTTGGAAATATCATGTTATTTCTTTAACTCTGAATGCCTTCATCAGAGTATGATACCTCATTCTATTATGTAAAAATATAGAAAAATGCTTCCAATTAAATGCTGATACTAACTTTCCTTTTAGAGTGTTGTATTAAATAATAATTAGAGGAGTTCTTTTAGACAGACTACCATGTAGCAGTCGTGCCATGACTGTTTAAGGCATCACTAAAACTTCATATTCAAAATTTGACTCTAGTGAGTGATTTATTAACTCAGAGTTACTAATATCCACCTTTTCCCGTTGACTATTGTTCTTCATACCATCAAGACTGAGGATGATGCAGCACTTTTAAAAGACTATAAATAACTCAGAGCTGGTCTCGCTGGGTTCGTGCGTGGCCTTAAAATTATGTAGAGCTTGCTATCGTTTGACTCCCACCAGAGCAATGTAGTTAAACATCCAGTTCACTGCCTTCCCATAACCACTTGGTTTGTAGGGGTTAAAAGACTCCTCTCCTAATACTTCTGGGAACTTTTTAAAACCACTGACACCAGTTCTACAGGTTTCGATGCTGGCATGTTTGCTGTTCCCACATGCACAGACAATAACTGCCTTGCAATTCTGCCTCACTAACAGCAACTGTCAAGTGCACTTGATTAAAAGACATAGTCTCATTTCAGAGAAATAGAAAAAAAAAAAAGCTCATCCTAGAGCCAGAGAAATATGATTGGTATAAAACCATAAACATTATCTGAGATATTTTCATGGAGTCTTGGACCATTTAATGGTCAAAGGCCTCTTTTTACTAAAAACTATGTGTTTTCCTGAATAAGGGGGGAAATGATATACTCCTCAATATTTCACAGCTTATAGAACAACAATGGGGAGGGCATCAAGGGATTTATTTAGGTCAGTAAGCTAAAACCCTTTCTGTGGTTCCTTTCTTCCTAGAAATCAGTGTTAATTGGTGCAGAAGCACAGAAATGGCATCCTGTAGTGAAATATTACATTTTCTGTATTTGATTTGTTAGCAAAGTGAAGCAGCTTTATAGAGTCAGAATAAAATTTCCCTTAGATTATGTGAGCCTGAGTGTATGGGAGTCATGGGTCTCTGCATCTCAGTGAACCCTTAAATGAGCAATTTGAGGAAGTCTGTTTTCCCTGACCCTGATCATTCTTTGACTGACAAACACTCTAACATCAAATTTTGAATGCTATTTCTGGTTGCTACTATATTCTGTTTTCACCCCAGCCAAATTTTGCTGAAATATATTAGTGACCTTTATTGTCTCAAGAAGATTCCTACTGGGATTCTCTTTACCTAGCATACCCAATTTCTTGTTTAAAAATCTAACTATATCTCTGCTCTCTCAATAGGAGGATTCAATCAGTACCCGCCACCAGCGCTTGAGAATGCCTGTAGACTCATCAATTCACAAGCAGAGGATAATCAAAACAGCGGTCTCTTGTGAGTCAAAAGCTCTTATATTTACAAGTGACTGTTAATGGACTGACGGGTGTGTAACTGGCTGATGGCAGGTTATCAGGGTGAGGAAGCTAATAAGGTCTCTGAAGTAAAGGCTCTTCATGCATCTCATTTTCTGTAGCAGAAGTTCCACATCAAGCCTGCTTCCTGGATTGATGTTCTTATAACATCCTCATGAGCTTTCTTACAAGTTTGCCTTTAAATTCATGGTTTCCTCAGAAATGCCCACATTGAAATTTACTCCAGAATAGAAACCACAATTGAGCCTCAACCCACCTCAACCTCACTGCCCATCTGTCCCACCATGAGTGCTGGGTTCTGGCCACACCGGCCTCTCACCTGCCTTGTGTGAGCTGTTGATCCATCCTCCTGGGCCTCTGGTCATGCTGCCTAGGACCCCATTCCTGCCAGTGAGACCCCACCCATCTTTCATGGCCCTAACTGAAACTGTCTCCACTTTGAGGTCCATCTTTACTTTCAATCAAAATCCATAATTCATCCTTCTTTATACCTTTTTATACATCTGCTGAGACACTTAGTACAGTCTATCACTCACTGAAGTCTGGGCCTGCATGCTTCATGGTTTCATCCTCAACACAAAGCATAAAAGACCTCACAATATAGCTGCACATGTAAATAATTTTCCTTAAAATTGTATCCTAAATAAAAATACAAATAATTGGTCTGAATGAAACTTGAACCTCAAACAGAACAAGTGTGGCCCATTGGGTTGCTCTCTGCTTCTCTCTATACTTCCCTGCGCTTGGATCCCTGAATGCAGCCTTGCAAAAGTCCAAATTTCAGGCCATAATTACTCCATCCTCTCAGAGGCAGTTAACCTAAGAGCTTCTCAGAACAGATAAGGTCTCTTACAGAAGCAAAATGGCAAGATCAAGGTTCCTCAGAATTCATGCAAGTTCATGTTCCTCTAAAGTCAGATTTCATTTAGTTGGTAGTTTAGCAAGGAGTGTCCAACACCCAACACCTTCTGAAAGGCAACATAACATTGATGTCATGCAAAGCAATGTTTCCCAGCATTAAATAAGTGATAAAGTCATTTAAAGGAAAATCAAGTCTTACAGAACTGACAATAAAATAGTATAATGTTATTTAAACATGTACAAACAAACATAAATCTAGCTGAAAACACCATATGCTTATAGTTCTTATGTAACTATCAGACCAAAACAAATTTTTGCATCAAACCCAAGTAAACTCAACAAGACACAAATTTAAAACACTAATTTAATGGTTGAATCTAGTTTGCCAAAATAGAATTCCTGAAAATTAAAAACATATGATACATATTGGCAAAATATGATGCATCCTGCCACAATGATCATTCCTAATTGTGTGTTATGATATTATTTGGCTTTTACTTGGTATGAATGTATTATTCATGTATTATGTCTGACTTTTTTCTTTTCTTCATTAACTTTCAACAGTTAAAGTAATACTGGTGGGTGCCAAACCCCAGTATGAAAAACAAATGTAAACATGGACATTATGATTACATAATTTATTTACATGAATAAAATAAGAGTAAACTTATATTGAATATGTTTTCTATCATCATCTAAATAAAACTATTCTCAAATTATCCTAGGGAACTCTTAATCACATAAGAATAAAAATGTAGAGACTATTTTATGAAACATAATGTCAATGAGATAAGTTTTATATAGTCTTATTCTTCTCAGAGCAGTTCTTGGTAAATTAAATGACTATTTTTTATATATTCTATGGTGATTAGTATGAATATGAAACACATTATTTGGTTGTTCCAAATAACCTGTGATTGACCTTCTTGTCATTTATCTAAAATTCTGTGGCAAATCAGATTTGGTTTATTCGAAAGTAGTATTTCATAGGCTATAAGCAGATTGGGGGAAAGGAAGGATAAATGGGAATTTTTTTAATTTACCAGTTTATACTTTCTTAAAATAATAAGTATAATGAATCTCCATGGACTATATGATTGAAATGAATTTAGATTTTTAACACTCTTTTTTTCAAGATATAATTAAATAGCTATATTAAATTGTTGTGATATTTTATTTGCATTCCCCAAAGTTTTCTAGATTTATCTAAGACTTCCCATTTTATCTTTCAGATTTACTGCTGAGCCATATGAGATTCCTTCAGGAGAGAATAGCTTCATCAACCAGGAATTAAATGCTGAGAGAGACACATCTTTTATGTTGGATGACCATTTGGTTCACATTCTAAGCCAAATATTTATGCCACCAAAATTAATGACTAAGTATGAAGATCAGGATTCTGAAGAAATTGCAAGTCTCACTTCTGGTAAGGAAATGAAAAGTTACAATGGAAATTTATAGATAACTGGTCCTTGTCTTTTAGCAATAATAGAGAATCAAATACATTAAGGCAGGTATCTAAAGCAACATTTTCCAAGTTCAAAGTGATAGCTACAACTACTCCTTTTATTTAAAGTAAAGATTTAAATGTTGACAGGCACTGCTAAGGAAGTTGCTACTATAAACTATAAGTAATGTCCTTGATATTCTTTTTTTTATAATGTTTTTATTGATTTCAGAGAGAGGAAGGGAGACGGAGAGAGAGATAGAAACATCAATGAGAGAGAAACATCGATCAACTGCAGGAGATCAGCTGCCTCCTGCATGCCCCCTACTGGGGATCAAGCCTGCAACCCTGGCATGTGTCCTGCCTGGGAATCAAACCCTCAATCTCCCAGTGCAGGAGACAAAGCTCAATCAACTGAGCCACACCAATTGGGCTTGTCCCTGACATTCTTTTCAAATTTAAGGTCTCTCTGGATTCCACAACTTAGGTTAGTGTGATGTACAAGGAGGTAATATAGAGAACAACAAAGTCAAGGGATAAAAATGACTTTAAAAGTTGGCCTGGCCAGAGCCCCAGAATTAGTGATTGCATGACTTTATATGAGTTATTTTTGAGAAACCTAGAAATGATAAAGCATAAACTCTCCCACTGCTTCCTCTATACATTTGAATGGCAAAGCAGCAATACCTTTTGTCAGGATTTAATAATTTAAAATAAATCAGATATATACGATATTAGTATTTCCACGAAAAAGGACGACATTCTAAATAGACTGTTCAGCCATTCCATCTTTGCAACTAGAATCTTCCAAAATGCTCCTTTGACCAGAATGCCAGCATTTAAGGCATTATGTCATAAATACCATGTGTGCTGTTAGAATATTTAAATGTAAAAGAAAAAGGGGCCAATTGCATGCCAATTATTTATGTGGATAAATAATATTTATTTCTTAGTAGCTTCCTTAGATACATTTTCTTTTATTCAGGTTTGACACTAATGTCCCTACCTTGTCCCACTATTTCTCAAGTATGAACATTTGAACTTTATCTTTTAAAAAGTTAAACATTCTGTAAAGGAATACATTTACATAAAAGAAGCTAGAATTAAGAATAAAAGAGTCAATCAATCGTTAGTTGAAAAATAAGACTTAAAAAAAAGGCAATGCAGCCTGGCTGGCATGGCTCAGTGGTTGAGTGTCACCCTATGAACCAGGAGGTCATGGTTTGATTCCCTGCCCTGTCAGGGCACATACCAGGGTTGTGGGCTTGATCTCCAATTTGGGGTGTGGAGGAGGCAGCTGATCAATGATTCTCTCTCACCATTGATGTTTCTCTCTCTCTCTCCCTCACCCTTCCTCTTTGAAATAAATGAAAAAATATATTTTTTAAAAGGAGGTAATGCATTAAAACTGAATGTATGTAGTACCATGGCTTTAAGGTACTTGAGTGTGTGTATTTTCAGTTAAAAAATTTTAATGTCATATAGAGATAGCTTAAAGAAGAGAATAAAATATTTGTTCTTTTTAAGGGATGTAGTTAATTTGGAGTGTTTATTTTAATGGTAAGGGAATAACAACAGCCTTCAAGGCACAGGAATTTCTTATGGTTTAATTTAAAAAGAGGCAAATGAGAGAAGTGGTTTGGGCTATGGTAGGATAAAAAACTGTCATTTGTGAGAGTCTTATTAGAGGTAAGCATTCTAAAGTCCAATAATCCAGAAATGTGAATCTTTTTAGGAAACACTTATGTGACTGGCTATTTAAGAAAGGAAAAGAAATTCATCTTTGCAGCCATCCTTAATGAGCATTGTTCAGTGATAATAGACAGACTTTCCATTTGGCTTTTCATGTGTCTGGGAATCAAGACATTCATAGTTTAGCATAAGAACCAATTTGGCCGAAGAAATAATTTTACATGGCTCTAGTAAGAGAACATATAAATTGTCAGTTACCCTATCTCCACCCAATTTCCCCCGGGTTGAAGTGTGCTAGGAGTTCCGTGAGTATTAGGTCAGGTTCCGATAGGCTGGGAACAGTGAGTCTCAGATCTAAGGATAATATACATTTTTTAATCCTTTAAAATAAATCTTAGTTTCAGATCATAAGTGTTGTTTAGGGACTTTGTGCTATTCCTTTTTTAAAAAAATCACCTTTACCCAGTTGCTAAAATCTACTGAGAACTTCCTGTATGATATGCCATCCTCATGGGGAGTACATTGTGGTTCAGATATTTTAGTCACTCGGTAAGAGTTGAGCATTGTTAAGTTCCAGAAGTATTGCACAAATAAAAGGTTGATAATTTTCATAAGCACCTCCAGATGTTGTGCTTGTTACTCATTTATAATCTGATCCTTTTTTTACTAGGTGTACCGGTTAATAAGACGGATTTTTTTCAATAGATGGAGTTACACATATGTTAATATATATGCGATTCGATATGTATGCTATTTTGTTGTATTGACAACAAGCTTCACAACTTCATATGTCAAATTTGCTGAAGGTGTTAACATCATAGATATTTTTACGTTTAAAAATGTCGAATTTCATGCCAAAAAAAAAGAGCATTTGCGGGAAGTTTTAATTCATTACTTTATTTTGAAGAAAAGTGCTGCTGAAAGTTAACGTATACTTCAGAAAGCTTATGGTGCACATGCTCCATCTCAAGATACTTGTGAACACTGGTTTAAGCACTTTAAAAGTGATGATTTCAGTGTGAAAGACAAAGAACGTCCAGGTCAATTTAAACCACGCTTTGATCATGAAACCACCAGAATGGGCCAGAAGACACGGTGAAGTAATTTTGCTTCATGATGACGCACCATCACACACTTCAAACCCAGTTAAAGACACATTAAAAGATCTTGCCTGGGAAGTATTAATCCACCCGCTGTATTCACAAGACCTTGCTCCTTCAGATTACCACTTGTTCCGATCGATGGCACATGCACTTTCTGAGCAGCACTTCAAAACGTACGAAAAAGTGGAAAATTGTGTCTCTGAATGGTTTGCCTCAAAACAAGAATAGTTCTCTTGGGACGGTATCCACAAATTACCTGAAAAATGGGGAAAATATGTAGCTAGCAATGGACATTACTTTGAATAAAGCACTTTTGATGTTTCTCTTGAAATTATCGTGTTTTGATTACAAAATCCGCATTATTAACCGGTACATCTAGTAAGTTAAATCTTTATGGTTGAAAGAATTACATATGTCCCCCTTTTCAGCCACCATGGACCCCTTCTAGCCTGCCCTCACCCCCTGCCCCAGGCTTTGTCCACCCTAGTGTCTGTGTCCATGGGTTATGCATACATGCATACAAGTTCTTTGATTGATCTCTTCTCACCCACCCACCTCCACCTTCCCTCTGAGATCCCACAGTCTGTTCCATGCTTTTATGTCTCCAGAATTATTTTGTTCATCAGTTTATTTTGTTCGTTAGATTTCACATATGAGTGAGATCATGTGATACTTGTCTTTCTCTGACTGGCTTATTTTGCTTAGCACCATGGTCGGCAAACTGCGGCTCGTGAGCCACATGCGGTTCTTTGGCCCCTTGAGTGTGGCTCTTCCACAAAATACCACGGCCTGGGCGAGTCTATTTTGAAGAAGTGGCGTTAGAAAAAGTTTAAGTTTAAAACATTTGGCTCTCAAAAGAAATTTCAGTCGTTGTACTGTTGATACTTGGCTCTGTTGGCTAATGAGTTTGCCGACCACTGGCTTAGCACAATACTCTCCAGGTCCCTCCAGGCTGTCCCAAAGGGTAAGAGAACCTTCTTTTTTACTGCTGCATAGTATTCCATGGTGTAAATGTGATTCTTATGGCTGATGGCTGATCTTTCTGCCCTTGAGCTGAGAGTTTTGAGGCAAAGTCAGGAATCACAACCATTTAAGAAATTTATAGAGTTCCTAGAGTCTTGTGGTCTGGCGATGAGTTGTATATCACCCTCTTTAACAAGAAACACAACCACTATCTTTCTGCCTATGCCTCTCTCTCTCCCTGTCTCTTATCTGCTTGGATTTCCAAGTTCATGTTCAGTGCCATCACCTTTTCTGAGCAGCTCAAGGACATCTGTATCAAAATTACCTGGAATGGAAGTCCTTTGTCAGCACAGATTTCTAAGCTTCCTCAGAAATTCTGCTTCATATTTAGAGGTGTGAGTGGCAAGGGAAAGCCACAAACTTTAAATCCACCATAGGTGATTTTTGTATTTTTTCAGGTTTGAAATCCACTATCCCAAGGATTCACAGAGTGTGGGCCCTGAACCTCCAGCATCAGCGTCACCGGGGAACTTACTAGAAATGCAGATTCTCAGTACTCATCCCAGACCTACTGACTCAGAAACTCGGGCTGGGGGCCCAGCAATCAGTTCTAACAAGCAGCACATGTGATTCTGATAGAGGCTGCTTTGGTGTGCCACATTTGTTCTGTTCTCAATGGAGCTGAAAGCTATTGGGCATCTAGTATCACAGAACAGAAAGGAGGATTTGTTTCCAAAGGGTTCCAGGAGCACTGGGTTATAATATGATTTTACTTATCCAAGACCACTGAACACCCACCCATCCATCCGTCCGTCCGTCCATCCATCCAAACATCTATCTAATAAAACGCTTTTTAAGACCCAAAGATATAGAGATTATCTAGAGATACTACCATGCATTTTAACCCTGATACCTGCAATATAAAAATTCCTTGGAAAATTCTGTCCCTCCTACTTACTTACCCATGGCATACACTTAGCTCTTTGGAATTATGTAATGAAAAATGGATGGTTTAATTCTAATTAAATTGCAATTGTTGAGGCCAGTGGCAAGCCTAGCACTTTCGTCAAAGATACTATGTTAATAGTATTTAAAATACATTCAGTCTATTCTCAGGATTAAAGGAGGGCAGGATAATTTGTAATGAATGTTAAATACTAATCCAAACTCAGCCTTGGGCTTACTCATCGCTTTAAGCAGTTCCAGGCCTTAGGATAACTTCAACTGATGTTCTTTTAAATGAATTTCATTGAAAAATTAGAACCAACACTTTCCTCTTCAAGTGAGGCTGGAATTGAGCTCAAGGGAATTTGCAGGGCTGTTTTACATTTTTTCTAACTTTAATCTGATTCTGATCTACAGATTAGCTCTTTTTAAAAAGCCAGTATGTCTTTTGACTTTGAATCAATCTTAGGGTATTAGCGTAGGAAAGGTATTTGGTGATCATTTCTTGCATATTCTCTGGGGGAAGGGGGTGCACCTAGGAGACACATTGCAATGTCTGGCGAAGGTTTTTGTTGTCACAATTAGAAGGTACTACTGGCATCTCGTAGGTAGAGGCCACAGATGCCTCTAACCATTTTACAACGCACAGGACAGCTCCTTGCAACAAAGAATTATCCAGAGAAACTGTCAATAGTGAGAGAAACCCCATTTTTTTTTAGAAGAAACTTCATACCCCACAGTGTTAGAAGTAGAAGATTCAATGGAGGGGCTGGTGGTTCCTACACCCTGTAGACATTTCTTCAGTACCCTCAGGATTCTGCTAATTTAAAAAACATTATAAAAGTACTGTTACACTATATAAAATTTTAATACAGAGAGTCTCAAACAATTTACCAAGCTGAGCTGTTTGTAGTGTGGAATAAATGCTTTGTTTTTTTCCACAGGCATATAGGTTTACATAGTTTTAATCAGTTGCATATCCTACTTTTCACATAATCCTGTCATACATTTCACATATTGCTTCAAGCTTCATGCTGATTTTTCTGTGTCCTTATAATGTTACTTTTAATAAATGAGTGAATTTAGCTATTTACCCCTTGTTGAACTTGTAGCTTGCTTCTAATTCTGCTGGCACATAGTGAACCTGAATGTAGATCTTTACTTCTGCTAAATTGAAATCTGCACTGGAATTAAAAGCGACGAATTCACTTCTGAGGCACCCATGGAACATCAGCTGAATATCCTGTTTTCATAGCATCAGTAAAAATTTCTAAAGTAGGAGGTCAGCAATAGAATCATGGTCATGTCCGAATTTTAATGACATGTTTCATGAACTCTTTAGGAAATCTTAACCATCTTGAGGCTCTTTTGGGGAATAAATTGAGTTTCCTCTTCATTTTAAACTATAGACTGAGGTTGTTGCATTTACTTTTACTTGGGAATTTATTATATTATGGTTTTGTGTGTGGGGGGGGTATTTATTTTTTTGGTGTGTCTTAGGATTTTTGCTCTATGGTTCCACTTCAGGAACACTTCTCTGCTTGCTAATTTAAAAATAAGATGTCGATAGGAATATAACTTAAAGTTTTTCATGAAAGTAACATGTTGTCATCTGTCTTGTATTTACCTACCTTACTCTAAAAAGCATGTGATTAGCTCTGGGAGAAGGGTGCCTAGAAATCACTACCTTTGCCCCATTTGACCTTGAGCCTCTGAAATTATTGAGCCCTTAATATAGTGAGAATTCATAACCCCGGTTTTATTTGTAACAATTGGAGTCACATGGTCATTCCAGAATTGTTACATATTATATGATACAGTTCTACTTTAATAGCAAATAAAGTTTTCATTCAGCAAATGGCTATTAAAAATCACAGGAATCATGAAAATTAGATTTATCTGGGCTTTTGCAGCTGTCTGAATTCCTGTGGCAAGATAAATGCCAGGTTATTTTTTATTGCCAGACTCCATACTTGGGGAAACCATGAAAGCCTTGGAATGTCCTAAAAACTGTCACAAAGATACAGTTCAATTCAGACTCTAAAAATGCATTATTACACACTTCTCTCTCCCCCAAAACACTGCTGTGCTGTCATTTCTTTCCCTTCAACCCCCAATACTCCTGGCATGCTGCTCACATAATATTGGCTTCATATTTGACATAAAATTCTGAAAACATTATGAGTATAGATTATGAGTTTTATTATTAAATCAAAACATATAGCTACATTTTATTATCTTATTGTTTGAATTAGATTCTTTTTGGTTTGTTGTTGCTGCTGCTCAGTAATGTGCCATATCTATCTATCTATCTATCTATCTATCTATCTATCTATCATCTATTTATTTACCTTATGACCCTCTTTACCCATTTCTCCTACCCTCATTCCCCCCACCTCTGGCAACTACCATACTGTTCTCTGTATCTATGAGCTTGTTGTTTCATTTTGTTTAAGTTTAGATTCCACATAGAAGGAAGATCATACAGTATTTATTCTCTGTCTGACTTATTTCACTTAGCATAATGCCCGCAAATTTCATCCATGTTGTTGCACATGGCAAGATTGCATCTTTTGTTGTTGTTAATCTTCACCCAAGGATATTTTTCCATTGATTTTTAGGGAGAGTGGAAGGGAGCGGGGGAAGGAGAGAAGGATAGAGAGAGAGAGAGAAACATCGATGTGAGAGAGACACATCAATTGGTTGCCTCCCGCTCATGCCCCAACCTGGGCCAGGAATTACTGGTAAACCTGAAACTGAGGTATGTGCCCAGGACCCTTCAGTCGTGGGCCAACACTCTAACCATTAAGAAAAACTGGCTGGAGAGGTGGTACAATTTTTTAAAATTTTATTTCATTAAAAAAAATCTGCTTACAAACTCATTCAGAGGACATAAAAACCAAAGTGCCAGATCCAGGTGTTTGGGTATACTAGTTAACTCCTGGCATGCATCACTTTTTCCCGGTACACTGGTACCTTCTGCAAACTGTTGTTTCAGAGTGCGAAGTAGATGGTGAGGGTAAGTCTTGCAGACTTAAGTCCACCTGGAAAAGTCTAGGCTAGGAAAGACATTTATTTTCAAGTCTTTGGGGGAAAGGATGAAATCTATTTTAAGAGTTACTCCTGCTTGTTCAGACACTGGGGAAAGAGGACCTTATACAATAAAAGAAGAGAATTTTACAGGTGTCTCTATTTCCCTTTGGCATAAAACCAATGACATGAAATCAGGTACACACCCTGTGACTCCCCACCTTGCTGCCCCACCTGAGAGCTTGACCCGTGACCTCACCAGACAGGAGGGAGGACAGGCCTGGGATGGGATGTTAAGTGGAGAGGTGTGTCAACCTCTCTGCAGTTAAGCATGCGCAAACACAACAAAATTGGTTTTCTCGTTTCTGAGAGGATGTGTACACTTGTATGCATGTGTGTAAGTTGTGTTCCACTAATCCCAGTCAACTTTGTATATTTTTTATGAAAATTCTGATTTGCAAAATATAGTATCATGGGCAGGATTTTCAGATGTCTGATGCTTTCCTATTTGTTCGTTTCTCACAGGGGTCCTTAAACTTTTTAAATAGGGGGCCAGTTCACTGTCCCTCAGACCGTTGGAGGGCCGGACTATAGTTTTTTTAAAAAAACTATGAACAAATTCCTATGCGCACTGCGGGCCTGGAGTCGGCTGCTAAGCAGGACAGGCAGCGGCACCCGGAGGGCTGGATAAATGTCCTCGGCGGGCCGCATGTGGCCCGCGGGCCGTAGTTTGAGGACGCCTGCTAGAGTATATATATATTTGGAGTACTTAGGATATGCTAGGCACTGTGCAAGCTTTAATTTTCTCAAAAACATTATAAGATTGTAGTCTATTACTATTTTTTAGCAGGGGAACAGAGCTAACAAATGGCAGACAAGACTCAATCTCCAAAAATTTTTCTAATAACCACTGCTCTACGATGTCTAGAGAAGAAAAAATTACAAGCTTTATTTAATTCATAGAAATTGCCTACTTTTGGAAGAAAACTTTCTCTAGTGGTTTTAATCAGAAGTAACAGCAACTGACTGAGATACTCTTTCTTCAAACCAGGGCCTTTGATCAGATGGTTAATATTTCCCTTAATGTGTCTGTTCTCCTCATATCTGATGACCAGTTCTTCTGAAGGTGTTACACAGAGTGGGGTTCAAATCCTGCCCCTGCCACTTACAGGCTGTCATTTCTTAGCCAAGTCACTTACCCTCTCTGAGCCTCAGCGTGTTCATCTGTAAAATGGGAATCATGATAATCCCATCCTCAGAGTGCTGCATGGAAGATTAAATGAGAGGGGACATGCCTAGAGCTGAGCATAAGATCTGACTTGAACTGAATGCTCAATTAAATACTCAGAAAGTGTGAAAGTAAAAAAGAAAGCATTGTCAACCTCATGACAAGTCTTATAAAAAAGTCTTATGAAAAATATCTACTACAGTTCATATGGACAGAAACATACAACATAGCCTCAGTTGTATATATACTTATCTATGGAGACCACATGGCTAATTTTGACCCATGGACAAATTCTAAGGCAGACAGCTGGATACCTCATGCATATCTTGAGATTTCCCACCAATTCCAGGAAAGGCAGCATAGCAATTTAATAGCACACTTAATCCCCATCCAAATGGCTTATGTCCTATAGAGTCTCCCTTCGCCCTAAATTCCCTTTCCACCTCCGCTTCTCCCTAAAGTTCCTGCACTGCACCTGGCATTGTGGCTTAAATCTTGGCCACACTTAGACTAATCTCTGGGGCCGCTTCCCTGGAAATTCAGGCGGATTCCTCATTCCTTCCAAGCCTTGTCAGTAATAAAGTGAGCCAGCCCTTTCTCCTCTGCCATTCTGAGGAAATTATTCAGGCTTGAAGACGGGAATTTGGCTTGGTGACATTTCCAGAAAATACACAGAATTGTTATGAGCTGTGGGTATATTTTATTCTTACTTCTGCCAGGTTTCCTTGAAGGAACGTATTTTTGAATGTCCAGTCTCCCTAAATGAGATGAATTTAGACTCAAAGTAAAATAATCACACCTTACGTTAGACTAAATTTTAGAGTTTTCAAGAAATAATCATCTACATTTAGCTTCTTAGATTCTCATGCTAATCCTATAAATAATTTTATAGGTGAAATACACCTCATTAGAGAATAGTTCTGCTGGGTACTTTGGAAAAGGATTGAGATTTTCCTCACATATAAAGAGAATGTTGGGGCAGCCGGGGGGCAAAATAATATTTCTGGTATGGGCATGTGTGAAAGAGTTTTTCACTAACCCGGTAAGTCAGCCCTTCCTATTCTACTAGAACATTTATGAAATGCTTTTTCTCGTGTTTTAACGAAGTGTATTGATCGGCCTTCTAAAAGGAGCTGAAACGCTGTAGTTGGAAAACAGAGATTCTTTTGCAGAGCAGTTAGTGAATAGTCAGCTCCAGAATCATACACGACAAAATGACAGAAAGGTCCATTTAACTAATCTTCATAGTTCCTAATACACTGTAGCCAAGAACTCTAGAAATGTGTTTTTTGTTTTTTTTTTGTGATAACATTTTAGGGCTAAAGTATATTATCTAAAATTCACTGCAAATAAGAATATAAAATATATGCTCTTTCTGCACTCCCAGTTTTATATTTAGTAATTTAATCATAAGGGACCTACATCATGATCAAAAATTCTAAGAGTTTGAAACTATGTTCCTGATGGGGAATGAGAGGCCCATAAATTTCAATCATACTTGTGAAATGCAAAATCCTGTTCAATTTACTACACAGGTATTGATAAAAGAAAAATCAGGTACATAAGTGACCAGTTCTTAGCCCTTTGCAAGAAGGAAGAGAACATAGATATATCTCAAACAAGATGGTCAGTTACCATCTATTAGAAATGCCCAAGATGGAGTAACAGGAACTGGATTTACCTCCCAACTGAAAGAAATTACCAAAAGAAAAAAAACAAACACACACACACACACACACACACACACACACACACGAAACAGCACTTTTCAAGACGCTGGACATCAGGAAATGAAAGACAGGGATCCCCGAGAGATGGGAAACAAATGAGGTGAGCCCTATGTTGCTCTAGGTTATTGCTGTGAGAGAGTTCCTAGGCCCTGGTGCAGGAAGGCAGAATTCAGGTGGTGCCCAATATAGACCTTAAGTTAAGGAGACAGAACTGAGAGTCCAGGGAGACCAAGGTGGTAAGAATTCACAGGATAAAATTTCAGAGAGGTGAGAGCTGCACAGAGAAAGAACTCCAGAGATCTACAGAAGGTCCCCCTCAATATTCAGCAGAGTACTGATAGCACATACATGTGAGGAGTTGACCTGAAGCTGGGGGATTAGGGAATAGTGCCAGTTGCTTACACAGGGCCAGAAATCATGCCTTTTCCATCCAGTGAAACTGGAAAACTTATGATTCATAAATTACTGGGGAGAAAACTTAGGAAGGTCTTGCTTCAATAACAGAGAATAATTAAGCCTTCAATTAAGCACCACACCAGACTTGCCTAACAAATCATAACAGAAAGACCCAAAGGACCAAATTGTTTCCATGTAACTTGACTGCCTCTCAAAACAAAGCGCATGAATATTTATAGAAATACGAAAGTATTCCACATCCAAAAGCTATAATTTCACAATGTTTGGCATAAAAAGAAGCAGAAAGATATGACCCATATTCAAGAGCATAATAATTCAAAAGCAAACCAGAATGGACACAAATGTTAGAATTAGCAGACAAAGATATTAAAACAGTTACTATAACTACATCCCCATGTTAAAAAGTTAAGTAGAGACATGGAAGATAAAAAAGATTCAATAGAATTTTTAGAGATGAAAACTGCAATGTCAAAGATGAAACAATATGCTACTGGGATTAATGGCAAATTAGATTTGGTAAAAGAAAAAATTAGTGAACTTGAAGATGTAGCAATGGAAATTCTCCAAAATAAAACTCAAGGAGAACAAAGGTTTTTTTTGTTTTGTTTTTTTGTTTGTTTGTTTTAATGAAAAGAGCATCACCCTGGCTGGTATGGCTCAGTTGATTGGAGCATCATTCAGTTCACCAAAAGGTGGCAGGTTTGATTCCTGGTCAGGGCACATACTCAGGTTGTGGGTTCGATCCCCTATAAGTTCTTGTACAGGAAGGCACTAAATATAGCTGCATATTTCTTATCTTACATATGAAAATAGCTGGAGGATCAATCAATCCTTTGACAAAGATCTGGGATGGGATAGCAAATAAATTATTTTCATGTGACAATATTTGTTGAATGGTAATGGCTCTGCATGCGCTGTGTGAAGACCTAATTGGAACATGAACCTTGTAACAAGTACTGTAATTGATTAGTGATGTCTGCCATGGGTGTGGGAGTGAAGCATGGCAACACCCCATCCTGTGCATTGATCTTCCTTGGCTAGGAGTTCTGAGTTTATCCTTAGACTAAAAAGAGTGACGTCAGTTATTCTGTTGCAGGACATGAAAACCATGGCAGAAAAGAAGAACCAAGTCTTAATTACAAACCTGGAGATGCCTCTCTTCAAGAATATTACATGGATGTTGCTTTCCTCATTGATGCTTCCCAAAGAGTCGGAAATGATGAGTTTAAGGAAGTGAAAGCTTTCATAACCTCAGTGCTTGATTACTTTCACATTGCCCCAGATCCACTGACTTCCACCTTAGGGGACAGAGTGGCCGTCCTGAGCTACTCTCCACCAGGCTATATGCCCAACACGGAAGAATGCCCTGTCTACCTGGAATTTGATCTGGTTACTTACAGTAGTATATACCAAATGAAACATCATCTCCAAGACTCTCTTCAACAGCTCAATGGAAATGTTTTTATTGGCCACGCCCTGCAGTGGACAATTGACAATGTCTTTGCGGGAACCCCCAACCTGAGGAAAAACAAAGTTATCTTTGTTATATCTGCTGGAGAAACCAACCCCTTAGATAAGGAAGTCTTAAAAAATGTATCTCTGAGAGCCAAGTGTCAGGGCTACTCCATATTTGTGTTTTCATTTGGTCCAATGCACAATGACAAGGAATTAGAAGAATTAGCCAGCCACCCACTGGATCATCACTTAGTCCAGCTTGGCCGAACCCACAAGCCAGATTTGAACTATATCATCAAGTTTGTCAAGCCATTTGTCTATTCAGTCAGACGTAAGTTATCGAACCTTTTCTTCTAGTGCTTTTTTTAAATATTTTATTTATTTTTAATTGAATTCATTGGGTTGACATTGGTTAATAAAATTATATAGGTTTTAGGTGTATAATTCTATAATACATCATCTGTATATTGTATTGTGTGGTCACCACCTAAGTCAAGTCTTTTTCCATTACCATTTTACCCCCTCCTACCTCTCCTGACCCCCCTTTTTCTCTGGTAATCACCATATTGTTGTCTGTTGATGAGATTGTCTTTTTTTGTTGTTGTTTAATCTCCTTCATCTTTTCACCTAGCCCCTGACCCCCGCCCCCCCTGCCCCCCCGCCCCTCCCCCACCCCGTCCACCTCCCTGGTAGCTATCAATCTGTTCTCTGTATCTATGAGTCTGTTTCTATTCTGTTTGTTAGTGTGGGTTTTTTTTTCATTAGTTTCCACACATAAGTGAAATCAAATAGTATTTGTCTCTCTCTCACTGGCTTATTTCACTTAGCATAATACTCTCCAGGTCTATCCATGCTGTCGCAAAAGGTAAGATTTCATTCTTTTTTCTGGCTGAGTAGTACTCCACTGTGTAAATGTGCCACAGCTTTTTTATCCACTCATCTACTGAGTGGCACTTGGGCTGCTTCCTTCTATTGCTATTGTAATACATTTAATACCTCTGTGTACAATCCACCAGGTGACTTAGTAACACGATCCCCACTTCAGTCAAGAGTGGTAGAGTCTAAGACATGCATAGGAGGCAGTGAGAAAACCACAAAGAAAAATCTCAGGACTTACTGATATTGAACTTTACTGTTACACTGTCAAGATCTTTGTCAGAAAACCCCCATATGGGTAAAAAGTGTCTTTGAACCCTGACCTGTGAAAGTTTCCTATGTACTAAGTTCTTTTAATGAATTTTATCCTTAGTACAGCCCTCACAGAAAAGCATCAGTATCCCCATTTTACGACGGAAAAAAACTAAGGTTCAGAGACATTAAATAAATTGCTCAGAAGCTCACAGTTAGTAGTTGGCAAATTCTAGACTTAACTCCATGCAGTCTGACTCCAGGAGTGTCCATTAAACTATACTTCAATTCCTAAACCCTCAACAAGAGACACTGCTGTAATAAATAATATCCCACCACCACCACCTTCCTCCTCCCCAAGGACTTTATTTATCTCCTCATTATAAGTTACCTTTGGTTCTGACTTGAATTCATATGAACCCTGGGCACAGATCTCTTCCAGAGCCTCTGCCCAGAGAGCTGGCTCAGGAGTAGCCAGGCAGGAGAGTTAAGGGTGTCTCTTCACAATGAGGCTTTGAGAGTGGCTGCCCCAGCCTCATGTGTTGTAATTTTAGACATGGGTATACAGGGGTGGGCAAACTTTTTGACTCGAGGGCCACAATGGGTTCTTAAACTGGACCGGAGGGCCGGAACAAAAGCATGGATGGGGTGTTTGTGTGAACTAATATAAATTCAAAGTAAAGGAGCGGAGGGGAGAACAAGAGAACCCTCCACTCTTTCGGCTCCGCGGGCCGGATAGAACAGCCGAATGGGCCGGATCCGGCCCGCGGGCTGTAGTTTGCTCACGGCTGGTACCTAAGAGCTTATAGCAGCAAGCAAATCCTGGCCTGTGCTGGGGATTAGGAGTGGGGCAGAGGCCACATTGAATGGTTGTCCATAGCTCCTGCAAGGTGACCAGGGAATCTCGGGGTTGCAGATTTTCTGGCACTCATAAAGCTCCATGAATCTTGGAACTCAAGATTTATATTTAGTAGCAGACTTATCACTTGCAAAATATGGTGCCTTCTTCCAACCCCAAGATAAATGGGCCAGGCAATTTCAGTTGTTAATGGTGTCTTCTAGAAAGATCCTCCTTTTATAGGGAGAGAAACAGATGATTAGAAGAGATTAAGAGTTGTCCTTGAAGTATATCACGAGCCTGTGACATACAGAGCATGAGAATGTTTGACTCAATCACAGCTGTATCTTATTGACTTTGCCACGGCGTATTGCGATGTCAGAGAGTGCCCACTTTGCTGAGGCCTTTATAAAATTAATTTGCTCTTGAAAACATGTCCAACCACAGGAAAAGATGAACTAGATTTGGGTGATGCTCAGAATGCGGAAGGGTAAAAATGTAGATTAACAAGGCCACTCTCTCTCCAGGTTCCATCAACAGCTATCCTCCTGCAGATCTGAGACCCAAGTGTGTTAACATCACCTCTCCCAACCCGGAGAACGTGGACATTGAAAACACTCTACAGTGAGTTGGCAAATTCACAGTTTGGGTAATAATGCAGCTGGAAACAGTCCTTAAGAGAATAATTTGAAATGAATGGAGTTTTAGTTTTTAGGGTACAAGAAGTTTGGTTGTGAGATATGTGTATGCGTGTGTTGTGTGTTGTGTGTGTGTGTGTGTGTGTGTGTGTGTGTGTGTGTGTGTGTGAGAAATGCCCTCAGTTTGTGATGACAGCACAGATTGGGTATTACTAAAAGACCAAATGGGACGCACATTAGCAAGAACTATGTTTCTTTTCTTCGGCTTTTACAAAAAAAAGAGGCCCTTAAAATACCTTATTAGTAACTCTATAACCCCCCTCTCCTATGGGGTACTGCAGAAAACTTACAATATCAAAGGTTAGATGTAACCATCTTAGAGTAGCAGAAAAACATGAAAAAGAAAAACATTTGCCGTTTAGTAAACTAAGCCCATATGAAGATTGGCAGAAAGAGTCTTTTAAGTTTGATTTTGTAAAGTACAACCCTTAAGTACTCAATAAAAATTCAGTGATGAAAATAATATTGGTCTGGAGTCCTCCACCACTGACGCAAATGTCTAATTTCCCTTCAGAATATTAAAAAATCACCCTTCAGTCAAATTCCATCCACCAACTGCATTTGGACCATTCCAATCGCATGCATAAAATTGATTCCTTTTGAATTTATCTGGCTGTATTGACATTGAATCCTGCAAGGGACTTGGCTAATGTATTTTTCCTCTCTTCTCTCTGTCACTTCAGCTTTATTCCTGAGGTGTATGAAATAAAGGCAGAGAACAGTGAGCCGGTCGGTGAATTTGGTTCCCAGGAGCAGCATGTCTTTGTATTAGGGAGCAGTGATGAGAATGGTTCTGGGATCACTACTGATCTGATCCAGAAGTTATACTCGCTCTTTTCAGCTGGGGAACTGATGATGAAAGACAAGGAAGAGGCACATTCAGAAGAAATTACAGCTCCGGCAAATGATAAACAATGAGATAAAAAAGGTAACCTTGAATACAATAGACTTGAAAACCCTGGAGTATCTTCGTTTGTTTTTTTTTTTTCCTGATGGAAGATGAGCAATGAGAACTCATTGACAGGTGGAGATGATAGGATGGAGGGGCTTATCCTCTAGGGCAGTGGTAGGCAAACTGCGGCTCGTGAGCCACATGCGGTTTGCCGCTCTGTTGACTAATGAGTTTGCCGACCACTGACCTAGACTCTCGATTCCAATAATTACAGGCTGTTGCTGTTCCTTGTGATTAAGCTCCTGTCCCAGTGGTCGGCAAACTCATTAGTCAACAGAGCCGCAGTTTGCCGACCACTGCTCTAGGGTTACAAGGGGTCCCCAAAGTAAGGGGCCAGGGAGATAAAACTCCAGAAAGGCAAAAAGGGAATCAGTGGTGTTGACAAAACCAGAACTAAAATAGGTATAAATGCTTGGTGGGGGTCAGGGGATAGAGATGAGATGTGAGAGGAGCAAGATCAAGGTCTGCAGGTCCTGAGTAAACAGGACAATCCTGTACGCTTGTGCATGATGGAGGTGGAGAGGAACTGTGCAACTAGCCTCAGGGGCTGCCTTCTAGCTGAGCAACCAGGGCTTCCCCAGTCTGAGATGCAGGCTCCTAGCTGAGTGACATCTGGAGAGAACAGGCTGCTGTGGTTCTGAGGCCTCTGTGGTGGCTGAGGGCAGCTTCTTAGGCTGTGTGGGGAGGCGGTGATGGACCTACAGCTAAAGAGAAATAGATGAACAGGCATCTGTCGTAGGCTCCAGGGCAGCTACTCTCAATCTTTGCTGTGTACCAAAATCAGGTGGGAAGTTATCCTATCTAATAAAGACGGAATATCCTAATTGACCATCACTCCGTCACAAAGATGGATGCACCCACAGCTGAGGCCAAGTTCCCTTACGGAGCCTTAACAAGCAATCAGCAGGGACCTGAGGCTACGCCCTCCCCCACCCACATGGGGCTTGACAGGGGACCTTAGGCTGTGCCCCCTGCCCTGGCATCAGGCTGGGGGACCTCAGGCCACACCTCCTGCCTTGGTACCAGGCTGGGGGACCTCAGGCCACACCTCCTGCCTTGGTACCAGGCTGGGGGACCTCAGGCCACGCCCCCCACCCGGCGAGGCTTGATGGGGACCTCAAGGTGCGCTTTCCATTCTGGTGCTGGGCTAGGGGATCTCAGGCTGCTCCCCCCACCCCAGCACCAGGCCGGGGGACCTCAGGCCGTGCCCCCCCACCAGGTGGGGCCTGACAGGGGACTTCAGGCCATGCCCCCCACCCTGGCACCAGGCCAGGGGACCTGAGGCTATGACCCCTGCCTGGCAGGGCTTGACAGGGGACCTCAGGCCATGCCCCCCACCCAGCAGGGCTTGATGGGGTACCCAAGGTGCACCCCCAGTGCTGGGTTGGGGGAACTCAGGCTGCTCCCCCATGCCCAGCGGGACTTGACGGGGGACCTCAGGCCATGCCCCTTACCCAGCGAGGCTTGACAGGGGATCTCAGGCCATGTCCCCCACCTGGCGGGGCTTGACAGGGGACCTCAAGGCACGCCCCCCGCCCCATCTGAGGGACCTTAGGCCATGCCCCCCATCCTGGCGCCGGGCCAGGGGACCTGAGGCTACGTCCCCTGCCCAGTGGAGCTTGACAAGGGTGGGACTGGCTGGGTCTGGATCTAGCCCAATGTGGGGGGGGGACAGCCGGGTCTGGGTCTCACATGATTTTGAGGCACATGTGGGTGGGTGGGGACTTGGCTCTGGGTCCCCCTTTTAATGTGCACGAATTTCATGCACCGGGCCACTAGTCTTAAAATAATGATTCCTATGTATCTACTAAAGCTGAAAATACGCATATCCTGTGACCTAGCAATTATACTCCAATGTATATACCCAACCTAAAAATATGTACTCACCAAAATTCATGTACTAGAATGTTCATAACAGTACTATTTGTCGTAGCCCCAAAGTGGGTACAAAATCACCCAACAGCAGATATGAGAAATAAATTTTGGTGTAGTTATATAATAAAATACTGTGTATGTATGCAATATGTATATAAAACACTATATCTATACTAATAAAAGAGAAACATGCAAATTACTGTCACTCTGCTATGCTACCAGCCAATCAGAGTGAGTATGCAAATTAACCTGAAACCATGGCAGCAGCCCCCCCCCCCATACACACACACCAGGGCTTGGGGCCTGTGGGGATTAGAGAAGTCGGGCCCCAGCGCCTGAGGCTGGCTGCAGCCAGAGAGACGAAGAAGCTGCCTGCCCTCTGATCCCAGGCCGCAGCCAGCTGCCTATTTCTCCCACGGATTAACTACAACTGAAAACTCTGGACAAAACACAAAAGCAACTGCCTGAGAACTCTGCAAAGTGAACAAAAGCAGACACATTGTGAAGGGGCATGAGTTTCCTGCTTTCTTTTCTCTTTTCTTCTGGGGCTTCATGCTAAGGATGGGCCCCAGCAAAACTCAGTAGTGACCCCATTTCTCTTGGCAGAAGAACTAAGATGGTGGAAGAAATTCCCATATTTTCCCTCTTTCCTCTCATGGTTTTGCTTTGAAGGTGGGCACAGTTTGGAGCTGAGTGAAAGGCCAGAGAGAAGAGAACTTGAAAAGGGGATCCTCTAATCCTAATTATGGGATCTGCAGAAGTCCCAGGCTCTCCCCTAAGTTGTACAGGGTTGGGGAAGACCCAAAACAGGATAGCAAAGGCTTTGGACAGTAAACTGAGATTGAAACCACTATCCACAGAAGTGACACAGCACCTGCGTTCTGAACCTACCTGGTTGATTGCCTGCCATAAAAATTTTTTTTTAATTCTACAGAGAATTATAATAGGACTTGGAGTCTGTACAATAGAATACTCAAAATGTTCAGAATAGAATCCAAAATTATGCGACATACAGTGAACCAGGAAATGTGAACTATTTTCAATAGAAAAGACAATCAACAGATGCCAACCTCGAGCTGACTCAGATGTTGCAATTATTAAAAAGACATGAATGCAGCTATTTAACTATCCTCCATGAGAGAAAGCAAACAACTTGAATTGAAGAGAGAGATAGACATCATCAGCAGAGAAATAGAGATAACAATTGAAGAACCAAAAGGAAATTTTAGAATTAAAAAATATATACAACATCTGCAATTTAAAAATTCACTGATAGGTTCAATAGCCCAGTGAAAATGACAGAGAAAGAGTCATGAACTTAAAGATAGACTATTTACATAATCCAAAGAGAAGAGATTTTTAAAAGTGAACAGAGCCTCAGAAACTTGTGGAACAATATCAAAAGGTCTAACATTTGTTTCATTTACATTCCAGAAGGAAAGTAGTAAGTTAGATTTGTTCAGAAAAAAAAAATATATATATCTGAGGAAATAATGGCCAAATGCTTACCAAAGTGGTAAAATATATAACTTTACAGATTTTAAAACTCAAAGAAAACCCCACTCAGACACATTATATATTGCTGAAAGCAAAAGGTAAAGAAAAATATTAAGTGTCTAGAGAAAAACTACATATATCAAAAGAATGAAACAACTATTCAAATGATTGTATATTTATCATTCAAAACTATCAAGGCTAGAGGACAGTGAAACAATATATTTTTTCTTTAGTATTGAAAAAAAAGACCTATGAACACAGACTTTTATAACCTTTGGAATGAAAGCAAGTGAAGACATCCTATCTAATAAAAGAATAATATGCAAATTGACCATCATTCCAACACACAAGATGGCTGTTCCCATGTGGTCAAAGATGGCTGCCCCCATGTGGACACAAGATGGCCACCACAAGATGGCCAGTAGGGGAGGGCAGTTAGGGATGACCAGGCCTGCAAGGGAGGGCAGATAGGGATGACCAGGCCTGCAAGGGAGGGTAGTTAGGGGTGACCAGGCCTGCAGGGGAGGGCAGTTGGGGGCAAACAGGCTGGCAGGGGAGCAGTTAGGCATCAATCAGGCTGGCAGGGGAGTGGTTAGGGGGTGATCAGGCAGGCAGAAGTGGTTAGGGCCAATTAGGAAGGCAGGCAGGTGAGCAGTTGGGAGCCAGCAGTTCTGGATTGTGAGAGGGATGTCCGACTACCCGTTTAGGCCCAATCCTACTGGGATCGGGCCTAAACGGGCAGTCGGACATCCCTTGAGGGGTCCCAGATTGGAGAGGGTGCAGGCTGGGCTGAGGGACACCCCCCTCCTACCCCCCCCCCCCCTTCACAAATTTTGTGCACCGGGCCTCTAGTTCTCAGATAAAAGAAAATTAAGAGAATGTGTTGCCGACAGACATATATATTCTAAAGGAGAATTATGATTGACAACCAGGGAACTGGATTGAGGGAGGTCAATGACTGGTGACTGAAAGGGCGAGAGAACTGAGGAAGGCACTCAAAGTACATCCCTTTCAAGTACTTTAACTCATAATGAAAAGATATTTAGATGTCAACTTTAAAATATGGAAGTTAAGAGGACATGATTTTTTCCCTTTGAAGTGGGTACATAAGGAAGAGTGTTTAAGTCTGTAGATGGGAGCATCTCTACGATGCTGTCATGGGCCAGGTTCCCTGGCGCTGACCCTGAGTTAAGGACTCATGTGCCTGTAACTTACTGAGGAGATGCTCACGGGAAACCAGGAAGGGAATGGAGGAGGCAGGACAGCGAAGGAATGGAAGCCAAACAAGGTATTATCTGGGGCAAAGTGCCATAGAGGACAGCTTTAGGTTGCTCCTCTCAGCACTAGGGCATTTGAGTTTCGACTGAAGAATCATTCTGCCCCAAGGCAAGGAAGTTGGTTTTTTTTCACTTGTAGATCTTTGATTGGTCAAGGGCTGCCCAAGGGAGAGATGAACACTCCCAGGTACTCAAGCTGCAGATGGTTAAAGCGGCTCCCGTGGCTGCAGGGCAGCCCTGCGAAGAGTAATAGGTGTTGATGCCAGAAGCAAAAGCTCACATGGGGGTGGGGGTAGGGAGATGGTCAAGGAGGGAAGAGGAATAAGAGGAGAAGGAATGTTGTTGAGAAATTAATGTCATAAAAAGATCAGAGGGGTTCTGGGCAGAGCCCTGACACTGTCTACCACACATTCCTTCTAGCTTCGATTCAATGATACCAGCCACTGAATGTGCTACGCATGGAATTTCAGATCATGAATATATCAGCGTTTTTCCAGGAAGAAGTATATCTATAATAGTTGTACTTATATATTGCTCATTTGCATCTATTATTACAATAAAAGCCCTGAATTGAGCTTTTATTTTGACTACTGAAAATGGCAAAAACCATGTGTGTTTATTTTATGTGTGGCATATAAAGCAATAGTCTCTAGAGATAACATTTTAAACTAATCTAAGAGCAATCATATTTTTATGTTTTGCAGCTGGTGAGGACACACGATGATCATAGCAGAAAAGAAGTTAGCGCCATTGGCATGTTTAAATCCCTGTGGCCCTAACCAGAAAGTATAAATAAATTTTCCCTTAAAGGTGGAGGGGTAAGTTGCAGGAATTTTTCAACTTTTACAATTGGCTAATAATATACTGAATTTGTCCTGTTCAAATCTGCGGGAAAGACTTTTCTGAGTGAAGGCATCAGTGAGCAGAACTGAGAAACTGGGGATGATTTAATTTCTCCTGAGAACTGAGACAACTGACCTTGAAGAGTCAACTGAATCTTTTCTTTGCCAACTCTGTAGAGTTCAGGCATCAATTCCGATGATATATCTGCCTAAGGAAGATTTTTGTCATAATTTTCATCACATCTATATCTCGAATTGGACTCTTGAGCAAAAAGCAGTTAGAATTAGAACTTCCTAGGAATGTCTCCTATTTATTCACAGAACTGGAAACTCATGCCCGTGTCTTCAATTCCGCCATGACCCTAAATTGCATCTCTTACTGCTTGCCCTGTGAAATCCACCCAACCATAGTCAAGGCTTGCTCTTTACCAGGGCATTTGCAAAAGAATGGAATTTGTGAGGAAGCAAGAAGAGCGATGAGCTAATTTGCTGAACTGCTGTTTTGTGCTCTGATCATTTGTTTTATGTCTTTGCATGCTTTGTGTGTACTTGATTTTGCTGCAACAAAACAAAACATTGGAATAGCAAGAGTACTCTGTAAGACCAGAGCTGTTCTTGGGAATTACAATGTAGCAAGAGACAAGTTCTAAAATAAAAGCAATGCTGACCCGGAAGCTTGTTCTGCTCACTTCTCTTTACCTGTAGTCTTACTCAGACAGACCCATTGGAACAGGATTAAACATATTTGGAAAATAATACATAAATGTAAAATAAGCCAATAGTGCATTCCCTTTTTTTAAAAAAAATCACTTAATTTGGTTAAGGCAACAAGTAATTACCAAGTTAATGAATATATATTGCATATTTAAAAGGCGACTATGTTAATGGGGTAATACTCTAAGGCCAATTCTGTACTTTTTCCATGTAATTTTCTTTAACATTACTCTTTTGTTTGAATAATGGAAAAATAATCTAATTAATTATTTGTTGGCTGTCAAAAGTTTTAAAGTAACCATTTATTGCTCTCTGGTAAGTTCTAAAGCAAGGCTCCTCATTTAATAAAGTTCTGTGGTGTGTGTGTGTGTGTGTGTGTGTGTGTGTGCGTGCGTGTGTGTGTGTGTATGTGTGTTCATGAGAAATACATCAGATTTCTAAATCTGAAAGTAACATGGGTTATCAAGAATGTGAAGCCAGAAGAACTCACACTCTGCTGATGGTGTAAACCCTTCCACCGAACAACATTTGAGCAATGTCGAGTTAGGTTGATGATATACATACCCTACAACTCACCAATCGCACTAGGATCTACATGCCTATAGAAGCTCTCACCGATGTACACAAGGAACCAAATGCAAACACACTCGCTGAAAGTGTTGTGTGTTCTAGTGAAGACTTGAACAGACTCACCTGAAAAGATAAATGTGGTTTGGTTTGGTGGAGAGGCACTGGCATGGGAAGTGACAAGGAAACAAAACCCAGCAAGGCCTGTGTGTGTATTTGTGCCCTGAGGTGAAGTGGGGATGTCGGGAGTGTGTGAGCAGGGCTTATAGGGTCTGAGTGACTGGAATGGAAATCTAGGGATTAGCGGAAGCTGAGGCCATGGCATGTGTGGTGTGTTGCTGAACACGGTTTGTTAAAGCTTAAAAAAAAAAAAAAAAAAGCACTTTATAAATAATCTTGAGCCATTCCACAATAGCCAATCTATTGAATGTGGCGTGATCTGTAAGCAAAACTGCATGTCCTCAAAAGGGGGCCATGGCACAGGCACGAAGCACATATTTTTTTCCAAGGTTCGGTGCAGAAATGATCCATAGCCGAACCACTGTGATCTCACGGGACCTCGACAGTGAACGCACTGCAGAACAGCTGGGCAGAATTACAGATGACTAAGGATCCTGGGATATCTCTGGAAAACTTCATCTGTCATTTTCAATCTAATTCCTAAATCTTTAACCTAATGTAAGCAGAGGGGTTGAGCATTTGAATATTCACAGTTGAAAATTTGCATAGCTCCTACTGGACTCCCTGAATTGAAACCTCCTTTTATCTCTGATCCAGAACTCTGGAATGTTCTTTTGACTAAATTTCTTCTCTAGCCTCTCATTGTCCACCTTGACAGCCCTAGGGCCTCTCACCGATAGGAGGCCAGGAACGTGCTCAGGAACTGCTTTTCTTTGTGAAAGAAGGGAAGGATGAGTAAGCCTCTCTTGCTGAGCCTGGCAGCTGTCCTGTTGGCCTCTCTCTCTTCTTCTCTCCACACTGAATTTGGGTTCTGTATTGAGAAGTCCTATGACAGCTCGTTGTCCTCTACACAGATGTTGCCGATGAGGACTACAGCTGCGTGGAGACCTGGTTCACCAGCCAACTGTTTGCAAATCTCTTACAAGAGAATATTTTAGACTCCAAGATGATGGACTTCAGGAGACTAAGTCTAGTTAGCAGCATAAATCATCTCTTCTCCTCTCAGTTGCTAGCACTTCTGCAAAGTACAAATATGTTTTTTCTAGTATAATAAAATTGATCTACAAATGCCCTGTGCTTCATGGCTTTGGAGGACCTTGCTATTCAAAGTGTAGCTGACTGATGGGCCATGAACCAGCAGCATCAGCATCACCTGGGAGCTCGTTAGAAATGCAGAATGTCTGGGCTTTCCCCCAAGTCAATTGGATCAGAACCTACCTTTTAACATTTCCAGGTGATTCGTGTGTGCATCTAGGTTTGAGAAGTGCTGGCCTATGATTCACTTGCTTGAAGCTCTGTGAGTGAGTAGACGCATTTTGCAGGTTTTCAGTTCAACTGGTGCTGTATATTGAGCACCTACCATGTCGCATGCATTATGCCAGAGAGAGGGGAGATAAAGATAAATAAAAGGTGATATATCCCTTGAGCTCATGGCCTAGCTGGGAAGACTGACTCAGAAAGAGGTCACTCCAATTTACTGTAGCCGTGCTAAGGGGCAGGTATGCAGAGAGCACTTGGAACATGGAACAGTTCTCCTTCCCCGAGACGCGGGACCCAGAGAAGGTTTCTTCAAGAAGAGGTTCCTTGATCTGAATGAAGATGATTGGCTCCAACTTGGCCAGGCAAAAATTGGGTAAGTAATCCAGCAAAAAGTAATTGTCTTTTCTGGTTCTTTGTCCTTAAATTGGGTTTTTGTTTAAACCATAAACCCCATTGTGTTCATAGGGTAGGGGGTTCACGGTATGGATCTGTATTGCTAAGCTGGGTCTAGGAGGGATGAGAGAGGAGGACAGAGAGGTTAGTACAGGCCAGCCATACGGGACCTTGTGTGCCATGTTGGAAGTTTAGCTTCTATCCTAGAGGCACCAGAGAAGGAATGTGGTTGGATTTTTATTATGGCTGCTGAGGGAAGAGTGAATTGAAGGGGAGAAAAGCTAATCTAACAGGATAATTAGTGAGCCCGGCAAGAATGGGTAGTGGTGCTCAGGTTGGAGATGAGTGGACATGGAAGGGATATAACTGAAAGGTAAAATGAGCCCTGGCCGGGTGCTCAGTTGGTTGGAGCATCGTCCCATTCACCAAAGGATTGAAGGTTCGATTCCCAGTCAGGGCACATCCCTATGTTGCATCAGGGAATGTATGGGAGACAACCAATTGATGTTTCTCTCCTCTCTCTCTGTCCCTCCCTCCCTCTCTTCCCTCTTTCCCTTGCCCTTCCTCTCTCTCTAAAAATCAATAAAAACATATCTTTGGGTGAGGATTTTTAAAAAAGGTAAATAAACAGGACATAAGGATAAGGGAGAGGATTGGATACCTAGAACAGTGGTTCTCAAACTTGTGTGCTTAAGAATCTCCTGGCAGAACCCAGCCCCAGATTTCCTGATCCAGCAGGTCTGGCGTGGGGCCTGAGAATGTGCATTTCTAGCAGGCTTCCAGCTCATGCTGAGGCTGCTGGTCCTCGGGCCACACGTTGAGAAACCCTGCACTAGTGCAGCTCAATGGTTCTCACTTTGGATGGCTCATTGGGAGCAACTGAGGAGTTGTTTTTTTAAACTGCTGATGCCTGACCCTCGTCCCCAGGGATACTGATTGAATTGGTATGAGGTGCAGCCTGGATGCTGGCCATTTTTAAAGCTCCAGGTGATTATACTGTGCAGCTGAGTATCAGCTAAATACCACTTAATTATATGAAGAACACAGGAAAAGGAGCCATGTTGATGTTTCTTAAATTTGTAAAAATTATGTCTTAATATTCTTATTTCCTTGTTGCACCTAAATATCTCATTATGTGTGTCAGTAAATGTGTGCAAATATGTTGTCGATCCATTTGGAAGATCATTATGATATTTGATTATTTCTATCTAAAAGGACAGATACTGAAAAGACCAAATAGACACTAGTTTTATACCTAAGGCAGGAGGGGGGGGGGCATTTGTTGAGTTCTTCCTGTGTACCAGATGCTGTGTAATAAGTTCTATACATACATCATTTTGCTTAATGCTGACAGCCAAAGGAAGAGTAAGATATCATTATCTCCACTTTATAAATGAGGGATCCAGGATTCAGAGAAGGTCACACAGTTCAAGGTATAGCGGGATTTAGATATGAATTTGTCTGGTTCTCCCAAAGACTGTATTCTGTATGCACCTTCCTTCTCATGAGAAGAGGAACTGGCTATAAGGCACAGAGGAAATTAGCCAGAATTAGGCTTGAATTCTAGTCCTAATTCTACCCCAAACTAATGGTGCCAATCACGATGTCTCTGGGCCTCGATTTTCTGGGGATACAAATTGCATCTAGCTCATTAAGCGAACTAATACTTAGCACAATGCCTGGCATATGGAAGACAAATAATGTTAACTCTTATTCTTTTCCTCCTCTTCATCCTAATGATAATTAAAATGAAGGAAATGGGATGATTTTCCCTACAATGTCCTCAGTTTATAAATTCTGCTACTTTCTTTGGTATCTGCAGCTTTTTTTCTGAAACCCTTTGACCAGTGACCTCATCTTAAGGATTGGTCTTTACTTAAAATCAGCCACTCCTTCCTGTAACCCCCTAGCTCAGTGGTCGGCAAACTCATCAGTCAACAGAGCCAAATATCAACAGTACAACAATTGAAATTTCTTTTGAGAGCCAAATTTTTTAAACTTAAACTTCTTCTAACGCCACTTCTTCAAAATAGACTCGCTCAGGCCGTGGTATTTTGTGGAAGAGCCACACTCAAGGGGCCAAAGAGCCGCATGTGGCTCGCGAGCCGCAGTTTGCCAACAACTGCCCTAGCTCTGCCTCATCCCTGGGCTGTCCAGCCCGCTGTGGGTTTCACTCATAGCTGTGACAGAGAGCTGTGATTTGGTGACTCTCAGAGGATCCCCCTTGGCGGAACTCATGCTGTGTAACTGTGTTCAGCTCCCTCTGAAACACCTGAGCGAGCCCTCCTGCCAGACCAGCAGGTTTACTGTCCAGTGAACACATTTGCAGTGATAAATGGATCACCCTCCACGGCGTCAATGCAATGATCTCATTCTGTTATCTGATACCCTGTAGGCTATTTGATGGTCCAGGATGCAATTTGGAATCGTGGCAAGAGTAAGACTTGTTCTGCCACATACCGGCTATGTGATGCTGGGCTTGTGGCTTAACTTCTGGAAGCTCCATTCTTCTCAGCTGTGAAATTGGTTCGGTGAGACTTGGCATGTGTAACGTGCTAATACAATACGGTGTCTGGCTTGCGGCAGCTACTCAATAAAAGTTAGGGACCATCCCTAATGACTCTGTTTGGGAAGCTGGTGCTAACTCTCAAGGTAATCCAAGGAACAAGGTTGAGTAGCACTTCTGAGAGGACTGAGCATGGTTCTATAAGCCTTTGACAATGGATTTGCCTTCACTGTGATGCTGCTGTCACTATTTAAGAAGCAGATTTCACAACAGCTCTCACTTCAGCATTTCTCCTTGGCACGGGTTGGGATGTGACCTCAGACACCTTCACACTCACAGCTATTTTCCTTAGCAGTGGGCTGAGTACATAGTGGGGCAGGACCGATGGCGTTCCTTCCAGTGCCTTCCATTGCCCAGCATGCTGAGTCAGCCTCCCCTAAACACAGAGTGACTGTCTCGGCTTCTGCCAGTGTTTGCAACCTGCCTGGTTGGAAGACTTTTCGATGCCCGGAAACAATCCCTGACCTCAGCATCTAGGCCTCTTGTTTCTTCAGTTATCTGAGTGAGAATAACTTCCCACTAAGTAGGGTTTTAACATTGCACCCAATGCCAATGGATGCAACTAACATAGGATCAGATTTGCTTAGTTTTGATCAGAAATCATTTGGAGCTGATGTTACAGCAATGTTGTGACTGTTTTTCTCAAGCAAGTGTTTTTTCTCAAAGTGGGGTTCAGGGTCCACTTCCATCAGAATTTCACAGGCCTTGTTGAAATGCAGAGTTCCAGGCCCTCCGATCCTACTAAATTAAAATATATGGCTATAAACACAGAAGCTACATTTTCACATGCCCTTTGGGTGATTTTTATGCAGATTGTATTATAATTTTACAATTTGAATTGCTATAAAAGCATTACTTGCTCCAATTTTACAAAATCAAATACCATTCACCTCCTTTTCCCTCCCAGACCCATTTCCCAGAGGTTACCTTGTAAACTTTTACTACTTCTAATTTGTACCTCTCTATTTCTAAAGAATGTGCTAATGCCTCCATTTTAATATCATAATAATTTTAGACATTATCTACTGAAATCCTATAATAACTGATAAATATGTAGCAATTTATTTAACATAATTATCCATCCTTACCTTCTTGATATAGTCCCTTAGGTTTTTGTTCAATCAAGAGGGTAGCTATTTTATGTCTATAAAAAGATTGCTTAGTACTGAGCCAAGAAGAGACTATAAATCTTAACTTCTGTTTCATCTTGGAATTTCAGCTCTGTCAAAGAACTGTCAATTTTATTTTCTAAATGCTCAAACATATCAGATACTTAGCTTTTCTTTTCCTTGCCTGGGACACTCCACTCCCAGAGTACCCCATTCTTCTGCTCTGTGCATATTCTTAATTCTGCTTTCCTTGTTAGACTGCCTTTTATCTGGTTCCATGTCTTCCTCTTTCTTAGTTCACTTGCTTATTTTGAAAAATCATCCTCCAGTAACTTCCCTAAGAACTAGTGTACCACAGATATAATTTTTGAGTCCTTACATGCCCCCAAATGACTTTATTCTGCCCTCCTACTTGGTTGATGGTTTGTACTGGGTTGAATTGTGTATTCCCAAAACCCTGGGACCTCAGAATGTGACCTTAATTGGAAATAGGGTTTTCACAGATATAGTTAAGATGAGGGCATACTAAATTAGACTGGGCCCTAACTTCAATGACTGATGTCCTTACAAAAAGGCCATTTGAAGACACAGACACAAATAGAAGAAAGACATGTGAGGGCACAGGAAGAGACTGGAGTGTGGTACCTACACGCAGGAACACTGGGATTGCTGACAACCACAGAGACCAGGAAAGGAACATGGAACGGATTCTCTCTCAGAGCCTCTTTAAAAAAAAACACAGCCTACCCAACACATTGATTTTGGACTTCTGGTCTCTGTGAGAGAGTAAATTTCTGTTGTTTTAAGCTGCCCATTTTGTTATGGCAGCCTTAGAACACTAGTACATGGTTTATCTGGGTATAACATTCTATGTTGACCTTAGAATTGAGCTTAATTTGCTTCCCAATTATGCCAGCACTACTCCGTGGTGTAGAGCTGCCAGTGTTGGTTTGAGGAGTCTAATGCCACTTTAATTCCCATTTTTTTGGTCTTTTTTTGTATGTGAAGTACTCCTCCCACCACAAGCTTTTGGGATATTTCTTTACTCCTAGTACCTAAAGTTCTTTCCTAGTGTATTTCCTTTTTTTATTAATTGAGATGGGCACACAGGGATGTTTTTAATCTAGCAAGTCAAGTCCCTCAATTCTGGGTATTTTTTTTTTTTCTTGGAACTTTTCCTCATCTCTATTTGTTGAAAGTTAAAATCTCCAGGTTGGTGTTCCTGAATTTCTTATTCTCTGTTTCTCTATTGTTTTACTTTCCTGAGATTTTTTCCTTGTTGCATTTTCTGTTTGGGTCTTTCTCATACTGGAAAGTCTCCTCACATGCCCAGTGATGTTTGGCTGTCTAATTTAATTTTATTTTTTTATTAAATTTATTGGGGTGACATTGGTTAATAAAACTATATACGTTTTAAGTTAACAACGAAGCATGGGGCAGCAAATAGCTTTTTGGAAAGGGAGGGTTGCCAACCAATTCTGGAGAGAGGAAGAGAGCTTAGGCCCCAACCACTTTGCATAAAAGATTTCAGTTGCTCCCCCGTGGCCTTTGCCTCATCCACATCTTTTGTTGTACTTGCTGCTTTAAATCCTAAGCTTTTCCAAAATTCAGATTGTTTCTTTTATCTCCCTTTCAAAAACCAAGTTTGTAGTTTTCTCCACTCTGCTAAGAAAGTCACCACTCTTTTTGAGAGATTTCGCTCTCAAAAAAATTTGTGTTAATTCTTATTTGTGACTGTATATTCTTTACTTTTCTTTATGTTTGTATGTTAATCTCTCTCCTTTTATTTTCTAATGTACAACACACAGCAAATATTTTTAAAATATTTAAATTAAATTTATTGGAATGACAGTTAATAAAATGATATTGGTTTCTGGTGTACAATTCATAACACATCATCTGTGTATTGCATTATGTTCACCACCCCAGAAATATTTCTATTGTAACATTTGTTTAGTGAGAACCCTTCCGTTAAACAAGAACACTGACAGTGAAATTAAAGAGAGATGAGTAGACCCAGTTCTGACATTTATTACACTTAGTGTTTTTGAAACTCAGCTTCCTGTTTTTATTTTATTTATTTATTTTTCATTTTAATAAGTCTTTATTGTTCAGATTATTACAATTGTTCCTCTTTTTTCCTCCCATAGCTCCCCTCCCAGGTTCCTACCCCACCCTGTGCCCTTACCTCCCCCGCCACTGTCCTCATCCATAGGTGTACACTTTTTGTCCAGTCTCTTCCCGCACCCCCCACGCCCCTTTTCCCCCAAGAATTGTCAGTCTACTCCCTTTCTATGCCCCTGATTCTATTATATTCACCAGTTAATACTGTTCATCAAATTTTTTATTCCCTTGGTTTTTAGATTCACTTGTTGATAGATACGTATTTGTTGTTCATAATTTTTATCTTTATCTTTTTCTTCTTCTTTCTCTTCTTAAAGAATACCTTTCAGCATTTCATACAATTCTGGTTTGGTGGTGATGAACTCCTTTAGCTTTTTCTTATCTGTGAAGCTCTTTATCTGACCTTCAATTCTGAATGATAGCTTTGTTGGGTAGAGTAATCTTGGTTGTAGTTTCTTGCTATTCATCACTTTGAATATTTCTTGCCACTCCCATCTGGCCTGCATAGTTTCTGTTGAGAAATCAGCCGACAATCATATGGGTGCTCCCTTGTAGGTAATTAACTGTTTTTCTCTTGCTGCTTTTAATATTCTCTCTTTGTCTTTTGCTCTTGGCATTTTAATTATGATGTGTCTTGGTGTGGTCCTCTTTGGGTTCCTTTTGTTTGGGGTTCTCTGCGCTTCCTGGACTTGTAAGTTTATTTCTTTCACCAGGTGGGGGAAGTTTTCAGTCATTATTTCTTCAAATAGGTTTTCAGTATCTTGCTCTCTCTCTTCTTCTGGCACCCCCATAATTCTGATGCTGGTACGATTGAAGTTGTCCCAGAGGCTTCTTACACTATCTTCATATTTTTGGATTCTTTTTTCTTTTTGCTTTTGCGGTTGAGTGTTTTTTGCTTCTTTGGATTCTAAATCTTTGACTTGGTTCTTGCGATCCTCTAGTCTGCTTTTAGGTCTCTGTATAATATTTTTTATTTCAGTCAGTGTATGCTTAATTTCTAGTTGGTCCTTTTTCATATCCTCGAGGGTCTCATTAAATTTATCGGCCTTTATTAGGAAATTCTTGAAAAACCTTATAACCGTGGTTTTGAACTCTATATCCAGTCGTTTACTTTCCTCCATTTCCTTCATTTGTGGCCTGCCTCTTTGTCTTCGCATTTTGGCTGCTTCCCTGAGTTGATGGAGTGGCTTTGTGTGCTAGATGTCTTATAGGACCCAGTGGCTCAGCCTCCCCAGTTACCTGAGGTGGACACTCTTGGTGTGTCCCTTTGTGGACTGTGTGTGTAGTCTTGTTGTAGTTAAGCCTAGATTGTTGTTAGTATCATTGGGGGGAGTTGACCTCCAGGCTAAATGGCTGTGAGGATCAGCTGTGTCTCCACTGGGAGAGCTTCTGTGCTCAGCTTAGATGGGGCAGAGTCTCAGGGTGGAGCAGACAGCCTTGGTTTCCCGTCAGCCCTGCCCTACAAGACCCCTGTGTCTCAGTGTCCCACAGCAATGGCTGCACGCACCTCTGAGAGAAGGCTGCCCTCGAGTTTCGAGTTTCGCCCGCTGCCAGACAGTCCAGTTTCTTCCCGAATGAGTCTGGGTACCCAAAAGTCTCACCCGGAACTGGATTTCAGGGCAGTCGGGAGGTTTTGTTCCCCCTCCCCCCCCCCCCGAACGAGACAGCTAGCTGCCCGCCCTCTCCGCACGCCACGAGTAAGCCAGCCACGTATTCAGCCGCCTGCCCTTTCCGAGCGCACGGGTCTCCACACGTCTGTCCTCCATAGCTCCTCTTGGTCTCAGTGTCCTTTTATCTTTCCTTCTAGTTGTAGAATTTTCACTCAGCCAGCTTTCCGGTGGTTCTGGACGATGTCCGCTCTGTCTTCCAATTGCAGTTTTGAAATTGTTGTGCAAGGCAGCAGTATAGGTGATTACCTATGCTGCCATCTTGGTTTCTCCTCAGCTTCCTGTTTTTAAAGAGAGGTGGAAATACCCACCTCTGAATAGTCAGGGCTAGTCCATAGAGGTTCATGATTCTCACTTTGGGGATTCCCGTTAACTGTATCACAAGTAGAAAGAAAGTCATTGTGAGTTTAGGCTAATTCCTATAATCCCTCCAGATCCTCAGCATTTTGTCTCATGGCATGGAATAAAAAAATGACGATGGGGGGGTGATCATTTAATTCATTTAACAGAATTGTTTTGTTTCAGAACGAACTTTCTGATAAAGAACCATCCTCAAATATTAACTCACACACTGTTACAGTGCAAAGGAAGGAGAGGATAATGTTGAAAATTGTAAGCTATCTCTTCATTTGGTCAAAGTGTGACTTCTCCACAAGAATAGGGCTGATTGGAAAGTTTCCAAAGACAGTTTCTCATTTTTTAAACTCTAACTGTAAAACCCTCAGGAATAAGAAAACATTAACTCGGAGCCAGAATTCACAAAGTTAATAACAAAATGTTCATGGCTCAAGAAAAGAGTTCTCACAACATGTTGAATAGTTGTATTTTAAACATTAACAAATGTTCCAAATTCCCACATGTAGGTCCAGACTGCCTGATTTCCTCAAATTTTAGGTACTCCTTAATGAAATATTATTTCCCCAACAGTCTACTGACTCTTATTCATGAAAAGTAGAATATTTGTACTCTGAATGTCATGAAGGCATATTTGGAAACATTTTCATTATTTCTTGCTGCTCAAAATGACATATTTTCTTTTTGAACTAATATTTTTCTGATTTTAAAAATAATGTGTCAAACAGAAAATTTCAAATAAACAATATCTGGCATTACAGTTAAAGCTTATCTCAGTTTGGATGCTCCATGTTCATAAAAATAATCTGTATTTAGATTTCATAAAATTAAAGTTAAAGTAGATTATGGGAGGGAGGGTGAATAGGCAGAGCACAGAATATTCATAGGACAGTGAAAATATTCTGTAGGACATGATAATGATGGACATATATTATACATTAGTTCAAACCTATGGAATGTACAATATCAAGATGGAACCATAAACGTAAACTCTGGACTTTGGGTGATAATGATGTGTCAATGTAGATTTATTGATTATGAAAAATGTGCCACTCTAGTGGGACATAATGATATGGGAAATCTCTGTATTCTCCTCTTAGTTATGCAGTGAACCTACAGCTGCTTCAAAAAAATTTTGAGTAGGTTGCAATACCAAGTTGTTCGAAAAAACGTAATAGTTTTCTAATAGCTATGTTGGGCATAAGTTTTTTAAATTTAAATATTCAGCCCAGCTGATGTGGTTTAGTGGTTGAGCATCGACCCAGGTACCAGAAAGTCACTGGTTCAATTCCAGGTCAACATACATGCCCAGGTTTGGGGCTCCATCCCCCATAGGGGGCAGGAAGGCGGCAGCCAATCGATGTTTCTAGCTCTCCATCTCCCTTCCTCTCTTTCTAAAATCAATAAAAGCATTTAAAAAAACAATGTTTGTAATTACAGCTGACATACAATATTATATTAGTTGCAGGGGTACAACATTGATTAGACATGTATATGACGTATGGCGTGATCTCCCCCACCCCCCCCACCATAAGTCTAGTTAGTACCCATCTGACACCATACATAGTTTTTACAATATTATTGACTATGTTCCCATGCTGTATTTTACATCACCATGACTATTTTTATAACTGGCAATTTATACTTCTTAGTCCCTTCCTCTTTTTCATCCATCCTCCAAACTTCCTCCCATCTGGCAACCCTCAGTTTGTTCTCTGTGTTTATGAGTTTATTTCTGTTTTATTTTGCTTTTAGATTCCTCATACAGGGTGGGGCAAAAGTAGGTTTATAGTTGCTCACATGGAAAATAATACAATAATAAATAATAATGCAAGAATAAACTGTTTTGCTTACTCACAACTGTAAACCTACTTTTGCCCCTCCCTGTATAAGAGAAACCATATAGTATTTGTCTTTCTCTGTCTCACTTATTTCACTTAACATAGTACACTCTAGGTTCATACATGTTGTCACAAATGGCAAGATTTCATTCTTTTTTTTTTATGGTTGCATAACATTCCATTGTACCTATGTACCACATCTTCTTTATCCCTTTATCTATTGATGGACACTTAGGTTACTTCCATATTTTGTCTATTATAAATAAAGCAGCAATGAACATAGGGGTGTATGTATTTTTTAAATTATTGTTGTTTTTTTTAATTTTTACTTATTTATTTTTTTATATATTTTTAAGGTATTATATGTGTACATATCTTACCATTGGCCCCACCCCCCACTCCCATATATGCCCTCACGCCCCAATGTTTTGCATCCGTTGGTTATTCTTATATGCATGCATATAAGTCCTTCGGTTGATCTCTTATTTCCCCCACCTCTCCCTAACCTTCCCGCTGTAATTTGACAGTCTGTTTGATGCTTTACTGCCTCTGTATCTATCTTTTTGTTCATCAGTTTATACTGTTTTTCATTATCCCCAAATGAGTGAGATCATGTGGTATTTTTCTTTCATTGACTGGCTTATTTCACTTAGCATAATGTTCTCCAATTCCATCCAGGTTGCTACAAATAGTAAGAATTCCTTCTTTTTTATGGCAGCATAGTATTCCATTGTGTAGATGTACCATAGTTTTCTGATCCAGTCATCTGCTGACGGGCACCTAGGCTGTTTCCAAATCTTAGCTATTGTAAATTGTGCTGCTATGAACATAGGGGTGCATATATCCTTTCTGATTGGTGTTTCTAGTTTCTTAGGATATATTCCTAGGAGTGGTATCACTGGGTCAAATGGGAGTTCCATTTTTACTTTTGTGAGGAAACTCCATACTGTTCTCCACAGTGGCTGCACCAGTCTGCATTCCCACCAGCAGTGCACAAGGGTTCCTTTTTCTCCACATCCTCGCCAACACTTGTCATTTGTTGATTTGTTGATGATAGCCATTCTGACAGGTGTGAGATGGTATCACATTGTCGTTTTGATTTGCATCTCTCATATAATTAGTGACTTTGAGCATGTTTTCATGTGTCTCTTGGCCTTCCTTCTGTCTTCTTTCGAAAAGATTCTATTTAGGTCCGTTGCCCATTTTTTTATTGGATCATTTATCTTCCTTTTATAAGTTGTATAAGCTGCCTGTAGATGTTGGAGATTAAATCTTTATTAGTGATAACATTTGCAAATATGTTCTCCCATACAGTGGGGTTTCTTGTTGTTTTGTTGATGGTTTCTTTTGCTGTGCAAAAGCTTTTTATTTTGATGTAGTTCCATTTGTTTATTTTCTCTTTGGCTTCCATTGCCCTAGGGGGCAGTATCAGTGAAGAAGTTCTTTCAGCATATGTCTGAGATTTTGCTGCCTGTGGATTCCTCTAGTATTTTTATGGTTTCCCATCTTATGTTTAAGTCCTGTATCCATTTTGAGTTTATTTTTGTGTATGGTGTAAGTTGGTGATCTAGTTTCATCTTTTTGCATGTATCTGTCCAATTTTCCCAACACCATTTATTAAAGAGACTGTCTTGACTCCATTGTATGTTCATGCTTCCTTTGTCAAATATTGAGTGTAGTGGTTTGGGTCGTTATCTGGATTCTCTGTTCTATTCCATTGGTCTATATGTCTGTTCTTGTGCCAGTACCAGGCTGCTTTGAGAAGAGTGGCTTTGTAATACAGCTCGAAATCTGGTATTGAGATCCCACCTACTTTATTCTTCTTTCTCAGGATTGCTGTGGCTATTCAGGGTCTTTTTTTATTCCAGATGAATTTTTGGAGAGTTCTTTCTAGGTCTGTGAAATATGCCATTGGTATTTTAATGGGGAGTGCATTGAATCTGTAGATTGCTTTGGGTAGTATGGACATTTTAATGATGTTGATTCTACCAATCCATGAACATGGTATGTTCTTCCATCTGTTTACATCTTCCTCTATCTCTTTTTTCAGTGTCCTGTAGTTTTCCGCATATAGGTCTTTTACCTCCTTGGTTAGGTTTATTCCTAAGTATCTGAATTTTTTTGGTGCGATGGAAAATGGGATTGCTTTTTTAGTCTCTATCTTTCTGTAAGTTCACTATTGGTGTATAGAAATGCCATAGATTTCTTGGCGTTAATTTTGTATCCTGCTACATTGCCGATTCATTTATTAAGTCTGTTAGTTTTTTGTTGGAGTCTTTCGGGTTTTTTATGTACAATATCATGTCATCTGCAAATAAGGACAGCTTTACTTCTTTTCCAATTTGGATGCCTTTTATTTCTTCTTCTTGTCTATTTTGCAATGGCTAATACTTCTACTACTATGTCAAACAGGAGTGGTGAGAGTGGGCATCCCTGTCTTGTTCCTGTTCTTAGGGGAAATGGTTTTAGTTTTTTCCCATTGAGTATGATGTTAGCTGTGGGTTTATCATATATAGCTTTTATTATGTTGAGGTATGATCCTTCTATTCCCACCTTGTTGAGAGTTTTTATCAAGAAAGGGTGTTGGATTTTGTCAAATGCTTTTTCTGCATCAATTGATATGACTATGTGATTTTTATCTCTCAATTTGTTTATGTAATGTATCACATTTATTGATTTGCAGATATTGTACCATCCTTGCATTCCTGGGATAAATCCTACTTGGTCATGGTGTATGATCTTTCTGATGTACTGCTGGATCTGATTTGCTAGAATTTTGTTGAGGATTTTGGCATCTACGTTCATGAGGGATATTGGCCTTTAATTCTCTTTCATTGTGTTGTCTTTATCTGGTTTTGGTATTAGGGTGATGCTGGCTTCATAGAAGGAACTTGGAAGTGTTCCTTCCTCTTGAATTTTTTTGAATAGTCTGAGGAGGATAGGTTTTAGTTCTTCCTTGAATGTTTGGTAAAACTCCCCTGTGAAGCCGTCTGGCCCTGGGCTTTTGTTTGCCGGAAGCTTTTTGATGACTGCTTCAATTTCTTCTATAGTTACTGGCATATTGAGATGTTTAGATTCTTCCTGCTTTGAGTTTTAGAAGGTTATATTTTTCTAGGAATATGTCCATTTTGTCCAGGTTGTCCAGTTTGTTGGAATAGAGTTGTTCATAGTATTTTTTAACAATCCTTTGTATTTTGGCGGGATCTGTTATTTCACCACTTTCATTTCTGATTTTGTTTATTTGGGTCCCCTCTCTGCTTCTTGGTGAGCCTGGATAGAGGTTCATCAATCTTGTTTATCCTTTCAAAGAACCAGCTCTTGGTTTTGTTGGTCTTTTGTATTGTTTCTTTGGTCTCTATGTCGTTTATCTCCGCTCTGATCTTTATTTCCTTCCTTCTGCTTACACTGGGCTTTTCTTGTTGCTCTTTTTCTAACTCTTTGAGTTATAGGGTTAGGTAATTTATTACTATTGTTTCTTGTTTTTTGCAGTATGCTTGTAGAGCTATGAACTTCCCTCTCAAGACTGCTTTCGCTGTGTCCCATAGATTTTGGATTGTTGTGTTTTCATTGTCATTTGTTGCTATGATGTTTTTTATTTCTTCCTTGATCTCTCTGGTAAGCCAGTCATTGTTTAATAGCATGCTGTTTAGTCTCCATGTGTTTGATTTCTTTGGATTGTTTTTATTGTAGTTGATTTCCAGTTTTATGCCACTGTGGTTTGAGAAGATGCTTGATATGATTTCTATCTTCTTGAATTTGAAGAGACTTGGCCTATGTCCCTACATATGGTCTATCTTTGAAAATGACCCATGTGTATTTGAGAAGAATGTATATTCTGTGGCTTTGGGGTGAAATGTTCTGAAGATGTCAATTAATTCCATCTGGTCTAGTGAGTCATTTAGGATTGATGTTTCTTTGCTGATTTTTTGTTTAGAGGATTTGTCCAATGGTGATAGTGGGGTATTAAAGTCTCCTACTATGATTGTATTGCTGTCAATCTCTCCCTTGATATCCTCAAGAGAATTTTTATGTATTTGGGTGCTCCTGTATTGGGTGCATATATGTTTACCAGAGTTATTTCTTCTTGTTGGATTGCTCCCTTTAGTATCATGAAGTGGCCTTCCTTATCTCTTGTGTAGAGGTGTTCTCTCTTTTCCGTGTCAGCACGGAAAAGGAACAGGTCCAGTTCCTGAGTGGAGGAGCTGGGGATTAAGAAATTAAAGAAAGAAAGAGACAAGAGGCAGAAATAGAAGCAAAGCTGGGAGCCAGGTGGGACGCCATCCTCTCTGATGGAGAGGCAGGGACCCTGGAGCCCATGCAGCACATTTATTTTATACCCCCAAATACCAGGAAGTATCACCAAAACTTAGGATCAAAGGAGCTTATTTGCATTCTTGAGTAGGCCCTAGTATTCCTGGTGCTTGCCTGGATTTACATATCAAAGCCCGCTCCCCGGCACCTGGACAAAGGTAAAAACTCAGATAATGCTCCCCACCTTCTTGGGGAGGGCGTAACTGAGACATGACTCTGCCAGTCGCCTCGGGCTCAGCTGACAACAATTTAAAGAAATGCCCATGTGCCTTCCCAGGCGGCCCCCTACATCTCACCCTTTTTTGTTTATAAGCTGCTATAATAAAAGTAAAATTTAAACATTAAGAATAAAGATCTAATATTAAAACAATTACAAACAATGCCAATGCAAAAACTAAACTACATACATGTTATCATTTGCAAAACTTGAATGTCAAGAGCAAAACTCTGGCTATTAAATAATAACAAAACAATGCTAATGCAAAACAACAATGCTAATGCAAAACAACAATAAGAGAAAAATCAAAACTATAGACATGTTAACATTTTTAGCTACTAAATGAAAGAAAGTTTCTTTGGCTGCTGGTGTATATTTACTCAGAGTCCTCGGACTTGGCTGCGCAAGACTTTGCAGAAGACTGGCAGCTAACAGATGCTGGCATAGGCAAGAACATGGTTGAAGAAGTAGCTTCCACTTCTTGCTTTTCTACAATGTGCTGCGCTTCAGTCGTTAACTTCTTCAGCTGACTCCATATTGGCACCTCAGTCCCTTGTGTAGCTTTCAGTTTTCTTCTTCTTCCGCTTTGTTTTCATCAGGGCAACTCTCAGTCCTTTTGAGTGAAGGGACAAGGAGCTTGTCTGGGTCCATTGTGGTGACGGACATAAGGCTCTGGCACCCAAACTGGCTGCGCTGCTCCTTTTGGAAAGATATAAAACACAACCTCTTCCCCACATTATTACTGAATCTGATAAAACTCTTGTCTGGTTTGTGCTTCCTTCCACCTAACTAACTCAGTGGAGGCTATTGTACAGGAGGCCTGATGCCTTTCACCTGCTGTATGATCCTCTGCATCACAATTCAAAAAATTTAAAGTATAAAGAGCATGACTGAGTTTGTTTTGAGGTGACACATAACATCCGTCTCCCCCTTTTTGTTTTAGTAATTGATTTTAAGAGTACGATTGGCTTTTTCCACTATTGAGTGACATCCATTTTGCCAGATTTGATTAGGTTTAAGTACTTGGGGATTTACCCCTAAAGTTGGCACAGGGAGGTGGATAACACACTGAGGACATTGTTTTCAATAAAACATAGAAATTGTCGTTCTCCAATAACATTTTTAAGGGTGAAAAAATAAATGAAAAGTTCCTCCGAATTAGTATGCCCTATTGTAGCTGTTTCAATAATTTTGGCCATACTTATCACATAAGCACTATTACTATAGATTGATGGGCTTCGTAGCAAAATCTGTTAAGGCATAAATAAGAGCTTGTATTTCTACTGAAATATAAGAGGTTTGAAGGACCTTAGTTCCCCTGCTGCAGTAGATCCAGCCATTCCAGAACTGGATCCATCTGTAAAAATGGTTAATGCCTGAGGTATAACATCTCTTTTAAATGTGGCAGTTAATACCATTCCCTGTGTTAGAAATAAGGCAAGCCCCCCCCCGCAAGTCAGGGGTCCTGGTAGAACACAAAACATCAAACATTTTGACTTCTATGCAGAAGGGTGTGCACACATGGTCTGGAAGCATGCACACTGACCTTCCTTGCCCTTGGTCCTGGGCAACCTGCAGCAATGTACAGCTGCTGACTGCTAGCATGGCAAGGCATCTTCACTATCTTTATTTCTGGACTGTTTTTCCTCTGTTCTTGGGAGCCACTGCTTATTTTGTGGCTTGAACAGTCCTATCAGGTCCTCTCTGGGATCCGTTGTTGGAGGAATCCATATGGGGCTTGGAGGAGTTTTCTGGAAATATAAACATATTCTCGACCAAAGGTTAATAAAGAAATATTTTCTATAAATTAGACTTGGGATCCTTTAGATTTTTGTCCAAACAATTTTCCTTTTGCTTATTTTGACACCATAAGATTTTATGGGTGTCTTGTTATCAGCATTATAAATGAAAAAAAAAATTTTTTTAAGTAAAAAATTTTCTTGATGTAATTTATTTACAGGATATTTCTTACAGGATATTATTCTATTAATCTCTTTTTTATTGTTATTATTATGAGGCTTTTGTAAAATTTTTTAATGCAGTCTTGATAACCTTTTATTTTTACATAGAAATATGGCTGCTTTGGATTCACTGCATGTTAAGCAATTTTACTATGACATAAACCATCAATAAAAATTTTTGTTAATACTTCAGGAACAGTTTTTTGTGCAGTACAATTAAGTTTTTATGAATATTAACTTATTTCAATTAGCCAATTTAAGTTAGTCTGAAATAAGGTCAATTTATTTATTACTTTAACTTTATTTGTCCTAGGTTATGGACAGTAAATGACATTAATTTTCTGCAATTAGTCTTTTACTTTACATAAAATTTACCAGGGAGGCAAAAACACAAATTATTCACTTTAGTTTAAGAGGCCAAATATATTGACTTTCAATTACAATCCTTATGACATTTGAAGGAAAACTCTTTATTTCTTTCTAGAATAATTTTTAGGCTATAGAGTCTCATTTTAGAATCTTTGTCTTTCTTTTTACAAGCAACCTGTAGGGCTACAGTTTAGAGTTCAAGCCTACAGCCGAGTAGCTAGCTATATTACAAGCACTTTACAGTAAGGTTGACTACTAATTTACTTTCAGATTTAACATTTTAACAACAATCTTAGTTTACACTGTAATTATTAGTGAAAGAGAATTCAAAATTTTAAAATTTCTCCTTTTTATTAAAATTATATTTTTAAAGTATCCTCTTAGGCTTATTTGCATGTACAGAGGAATCACGGGAAGCCTTCAGTAACTTTCTTAGAAGACTTATTTAAATTGCTTACAAAGACATTGGCTTATTTAAAGGAAGGGGGTTGGCCTTTGTTATTTCAAGATGGTGGCCCCCATGGGAGCAGCAAGCCATGGGGCCAACATTGCAGCTGTCTAATATGTTCTTTTAAAAGACAGTCAAAATCACATTGCAGAAAAACTCTCAATATCTGTTTCTGGTCTTTATTAAAATTGTTTATAATAAGGTAACTTAAGTAGGTATCTTTAATTAAAAAGCAAAGAGACTTATTCAATAAACTTATAGGTCTGATACTTATTGGTCTGATCCAAAAGCATAAATACTGTCCCACCCCCAGCCCATTCAAAATGCAGGCTGCATGGGGCTTTTGTCTTTCTTGAAATTCTACTGCTGTTGAAAATTTTGACTATATTTAAGAAATATATTGTTACTTTATTTTTTGTCCTTCTTAGAGGCTAAAACCTTCATAACATTTAATATATGTATATAAGTAAAATATATTGATTAATTTTTATTTGATAAAGCTTTCCATGCGATTTCAAGTATCAATCGGTTTAATTAAAAAATATTTCTTTTAAGAGAGAACAGACTTTTGAAAAACATTTCAAGACCCATGAAATGTCCAAAAGTTACTCAGTCTTGAAATAACTTGGAAAGATCAAATATATATATTCACATATAAGATTTAAAGATTATATACTTAAATTATCTTAAAGAATATAAATTAAATCTATACTGGATCACAGAATTAATCCTCCTTTTCTAAATCAGATCAATAAGTAACGTTTTGAATTCTTAATTATCAGAGAAAACACAACATTTTATTTTTTCAAAAACGTTATACTTTAGGCATTTAATTATCACATTTATATAATTTCTCCCAATTCAATTTGCACTTTAAACTTTCAGAGCTTGCAAGTCAAATATTTAGCAGTTCTTTATTAATAACCCTTTATACTTTTAAGAATATATTTCAAAAATCCGATAATTAACTTTAAACTGACCATGTTTTTTCTGCCCAGGGAAATTGAGAAGCAAACTTGTAGGTATTCAAATGTAAAATGTCCTTTAAAGAATGGCTACTGGCGGAAAGCTGATTTCAAAGGGGCCACTTTTTATTTAAGAGTTTGCCACTGCAGGAAAAACTTTTAGGCTAGCGAAACAGGTTTTTTGGCCTAGGCCAGTGGTTGGCAAACTGCGGCTCGCGAGCCACATGCGGCTCTTTGGCCCCTTGAGTGTGGCTCTTCCACAAAATACCACGGCCTGGGCGAGTCTATTTTGAAGAAGTGGCATTAAAAGAAGTTTAAGTTTAAAAAATTTGGCTCTCAAAAGAAATTTCAATCGTTGTACTGTTGATATTTGGCTCTGTTGACTAATGAGTTTGCCGACCACTGGGGCCCTAGCCGCTTGACTTTTTGAGGAAGGGAGGCTAGCAAATGTGTAGCCATTTAAATGCAATTTAACACATTCTTTAAAGATGGCTGCTGGAGGGGAATGGCCTACCTGTTCTTCTGGGGGAAGGGCGTCTACCCCTTCCTCCATTAACAAAGGGTGTAGCTTTAAAACCTTTTCATGGCGAGAAAAGAGACCTTAAACTTTCAGAGCTTCAAATTTTAGGTAGCAAATTAAATACTTAGCATTTCTCAAATCAATAATACTTTTAAATTTCTAAGGATACATTTCAAATAAAATAAAAGGCATATTCAATTAATAGATTAACTTCTATCCTCTAGACTTCATACTAGGCATACTCAGATCAACATTTCAGTATTATATCATTTCAATACATTTATATCTAAGTTTTTATCATTTGATTCAGTAAACTTCCAAGTTCTTTTAAGTTTCCAGCCGATAGGCCTGGCCCAGCAGCTAACTTTCAAAATGGTCACAGTTTTCCTGCTGGGGAAGTCAAGAAGCAAACCCTTAGCTATTCACATGTAAACTTGCTATCTACTTCCTGCTGGTTACTTGCCTCTGGGCGGGAAATTTCAAAAGAGGTACTTTAGATTGCCTTGGGAAAATCAGCCTCTATTTCCCCCCCACACCCCCACCCCCTCCACCCCCGTTCATATCCGCCATCTTTCTTAGGCTAAAAACAGTTTCGGGTTTTTATTCTGTACACCGTAAAAGGTTAAGCCCAGCTCAAAAACTCTATCTAAAATGTCCAAATACTGGACAGTTGCGCACACTGTGTCTTTAAACTGGCCTTTCCCTTTACATGTGCACGGAAATCCCCAATGCATTTATGAATTTGTAGAAGCTTTAAGTCACTAGCCAGGGGAAAAAAAATGGCGAAGATGAGGCCTTTGAAAATGGCTTTCTCGGGAAGTGGTGTCCATATTGGATTGCCACCTGTCTCCCTTCCCACACCTCCTTCTTTCTTTGGGGGAAGAATTCAGTGGTGGTCTGGCGCCTACTGTTTTTATTTTACTTATTTTTTCAATTTTTATTTATTTTTATTTTTAAGGAAAGAAAAATAAATTTTTAAGATAAAGAATTATTGCCAGTTGCTGAGAAATTCCTTTAATTCTTTCCTACTTGGTTACAAGTAGATTTAGCCTCCAACAAAATGAAAGGCCGTGGCCACATTCCGCTTAGACATTCTTAAACACTCCTGTGCTGGATCAAGAATTAAAGTAGGAATAGGAATTTTCTCTGGACCTTCTGTTGAGTATCGGTCACGCAACTGCTTTCTGACTTTTTCCCACGGTTCATCAACAAAACTTAAGAAAGAAATCAAGAATCTGACTATGCTTAACAGAGCATCTTTGAGCTTTGAGCATAGTTTTAACATTTGAGGATTACCCATATTTTACACCTAGCTAATTCAATTCAATTCACAACAATCCACTCCCCTTCTTACCTTATTCCTTTAATCTGTGGTGCGCACACTTCTAAGAGTGACCTCCTCACTTATTGCCTCCATACTCAGCGGGACCACGTTAGGCACCAAATGTAGAGGTGTTCTCTCTTTTCCGCGTCGGCACGGAAAAGGAACGGGTCCGATTCTGAGTGGAGGAGCTGGGGATTAAGAAATTAAAGAAAGAAGGAGACCAGATAGAAAGATAGAAACAAAGCTGGGAGCCAGGTGGGACGCCATCCTCTCTGATGGAGAGGCAGGGACCCCGGAGCCCACGCAGCACATTTATTTTATACCCCCAAATACCAGGAAGTTTCACCAAAACTTAGGATCAAAGGAGCTTATTTGCATTCTTGAGTAGGCCCTAGTATTCCTGGTGCTTGCCTGGATTTACATATCAAAGCCTGCTCCCTGGCACCTGGACAAAGGTAAAAAGTCAGTACTGATAACGCCCCCCACCTTCTTGGGGAGGGCGTAACCGAGACGCAGCTCTGCCAGTCACCTTAGGCTCAGCTGACAACAATTTAAAGAAATGCCCATGTGCCTTCCCAGGCGGCCCCCTACACTCTTGTTATGTCCTTCACTTTGAGATCTAATTTGTCAGATATAGGTATTGCTACCCCAGCTTTTTTTTCAGTTCCATTTGCCTGGAAAACCTTTTTCCATCCCTTCACCCTCAGTCTGTGTGCGTCTTTTTTTCTGAGGTGGGTTTCTTGTAGACAGCAGATATATGGGTCGTGTTTTCTTATCCAATCCGTTACCCTATGTCTTTTGACTGGGGCATTTAATCCATTTACATTTAAAGTTATTATTGATAGGTACTTATTTGTCACCATTCTTATTCTTTACCCCTGTGTTCCTTCTTCGCTTCCTATTTCTTTTTTTTTTTTACAGCAGACCCTTTAGCATTTCTTGCATTGCTGGATCTCAAGGTGCGCTTCCCGTCCTGGTGCTGGGCTAGGGGACCTGAGGCTACATCCCCTGCCCGGTGGGGCTTGACAAGGGTCTGGATCTAGCCCAGGGGTGGGCAAACTTTTTGACTCGAGGGCCACAATGGGTTCTTAAACTGGACCAGAGGGCCGGAACAAAAGCATGGATGGAGTGTTTGTGTGAACTAATATAAATTCAAAGTAAAGGAGTGGAGGGGAGAGCAACAGAACCCTCTGCTCTTTCAGCTCCGCGGGCCGGATAGAACAGCCGAACAGGCCGGATCCGGCCCGCGGGCCGTAGTTTGCCCACGGCTGATCTAGCCCAAAGGGGGGCAGGGGGGCTGGCCGGGTCTGGGTCTCACACGATTTTGAGGCACATGTGGATGGCCAGGGACTTGACTCTGGGTCCCCTGGTGTGCCCCAGACTCTGACAGGAGGAAGGTTTTCATATACATTTTACTAATTTTCTTTCATCTCTGACACTTCTATTATAGTGAAAGGGCAAATAGCAATATTAAATTATTTCCTCTAATTAATCTCCTTTTAATGTGCAAAATTTCATGCACCGGGCCACTAGTTTAATTATAATGTGCCTTGGCGTCGGTCTTTTGGGGTTCATTTTGCTTGGGACTCTGTGAGCTTCTTGGATTTGTGTGGGTTTTTTCTTCCCTATATCAGGGAAGTTTTCTGTCATTATTTCTTCAAACAGGTTTTCTATTCCTTGCTCAGTTTCCTTTCCTTCTGGAACCCCTATTATGCGAATATTGTTTTGTTTCGTGTTGTCCCAAAGTTCCCTTAGGCTCTTGTCCTGCTTTTTAATTTTTTTTTCTAGAAGCTACTCTACTTGGGTATTTTTTCCTACCTTGTCTTCTAGCTCACTGATGCGGTCCTCTGCTTCTTCTAGTCTACTCTTGATGCTTTCTATTGAGTTCTTTACAGCAGCGATGTCATTTTTCATTTCTTCTTGGTTCTTCTTCATTTCCTCTTGGTTCTTACTCATATTGTCGAATTTGTCTTCCATTCTTTTCAGTCACCTTATGACCATTTCTCTGAATTCTTTCTCTGGAAGGTTGCTTGCCTCCATTTCATTTACTTCCTTTTCTGGTGATGCCTGCTTTTCTTTCATATGCGGGCTGTTTCTTTGTCTCCCCATGGTTTCTCTTCTCTGGATGTCTGATTATGTAGTTCTCTCTCTCCTGGTTTGGGATATTTCTCCCCACCCCAGGCATAAACAGAAATGATATGCGAATGAGTCACGCACGCATCATAAGGTGGTGCGAAGTCTTAAGTCCAAGGGCTGGAGTCAGTCCCTGCCCTGATGCCACTGCTACTCTTAGCTCAGCTGGAGCGAGCGGCAATCACAAGCCCAGCAGCAGCAGGGGGGTGGATAGATCGTAGCACAATGAATGCAGTGGGGTTTTTGCAATGACCTAAATTATTGTTTTTGATTTCTTCAGATAAATACCCAGAAGTGGGGTTGCTGAGTCATGTTACTGGATCCAGTTTGCTAATATTTTGTTGAGAACTTTTGCATTTATGGTAATCAGGGATATTGACCCTAATTTTTTTTTTAGTGTCTTTGTCTGGTTTTGATGTCAGGTTAATGCAGGCCTTATGAAATGAGTTAGGGTGCCTTCTCTTCAATTTTTTGGAATACTTTGAAAAGGATAGGCATGAATTCTTCTTTGAATGTTTGTTAAAATTCACCTGGAAAGCCATCTGGTCCAGGGCTTTGTTTGTTTGGAGTTTTTGATCACTGATTCCATTTTTGTTACCAATTATCAATTTGTCCAAATTTTATGTTTCCTCCACATGCAGCCTTGGAAGATTGTATGTTTCTAGGAATATATTCATTTTTTCCTTGTTCAAATTTGTTTGTTTTCTTATAATCCATTGTCTTTCTGTGGTGTCAGTTGTCACTTCTCTTTCACTTCTGATTGTATTTGGGCCCTCTTTTTTCTTGATGAGTCTGGTTAAAGGTTTATTAATTTTATCTTTTCAAAGAACCAGCTCTTGGTTTTATTGATCTTTTTGTGTTGCTTTTTGACTCTACTTTGTATATTTTCACTCTGGTCTTTATTATTTCCTTCCTTCTGCTCACTTTGGGCTTTGTTTGTTCTTTTTCTAATCTTTAGGTGTAAGATTGTTTATTTGAGATTTTTCTTGTTTCTTGAGGTAGGCCTGCATTGTTGTGAATTTCTGTCTTAGAATTGCTTTGGCTCTGTCCCATGGGGTCATTGTGTTTTTATTTTCATTCGTCTCCTTTTGGTTATCCCTTGATCTCATTTTTAACCCATTCATTTAGTAGCGTGTTACTTAACCTACATGTTTGTGTGTTTTTCAGATTTCAAGTTGGAATTGACTTCTAGTTTCATATCATTGTGATCAGATAAGATGATTGTTATCACTTCAATCTTCTTAAAGTTATTGAGACTTGCTTTGTGGCTTTACATGTGGTTTATATTGGAAAATGTTCCATGTGAACTTAAAAAGAAAGTTCTCTTTTTGGATCCTAAAAATATTAATTAAGTCCATCTGGTCTGATGTGTCATTTAAGGCCACTCTTTTCTGTCTGAATGATCTATCCATTAATGTCAATGGGACATTGAAGTCTCTTACTATTACTACATTGCTGTCACTGTCTCCCTTTATGTCTGTCAATATTTTCTTTATATATTTAGGAGCTCCTATGTTGTGTACATAGATGTTTATGAGAGTTATATCCTCTTGTTGGAATGATCCCTTTTTCATTATGAAATGCCCTTCCTTGTCTCTTGTTACAGCCCTTGTTTTAATGTCTACTTTTTTCTGATATAAGTGTTGCTAACCCAGTTATTTATTTTTCATTTCTATTTGCTTGAAATATTTCATCCCTTTACTTTTAGTCTGCGTGTGTCTTTTGATCTGAAATGGATCTCTTCTGGCAATATATCTGTGGATCTTGTTTTTTAAATCCACTCAACCACCTTAGGTCTTTTGATTGGAACATTTGGTTCATTTACATTTAAAGTGATTATTGATAAGTATGTTGTTATTGCTATTTTATTGTTTTCTGATTGTTTTTGTAGTTCACTGTTACTTTTGATTCTCTGGCTCTCTTCTCTTGCATGTTGTTGACTTTCTAATAGTGTTGTGTTTGGATTTCTTTCTCTCTCTTTTAAATATTAAAAGATTTTTTTTAAGAGAGAGAGGATGGGAGAGGGAGAAATATTAATGAAAGAGAAACATTGATTGACTGCCTCCTGCATGCCCCTACTGGGGATCAAGCCTACAATCCTGGCATGTGCTCTGAGTGGGAATTGAATAGGTAACATCTTGGTGCATGGTATAACTCTCAACCAGTTGAGGCACACTGGTCAGGGTTCTATTCATTTCTCTTTATTTCTTATATATTTATTGTATATTTTTGGTTTGTGGTTATCATGTGCTTCCTGTATATCAAACTATGTTTATAGCAGTTAATTTTAAGTTGATGATCACTTAAAATTGAACACATTCAAAAATCGCTACAATTTTTACTCCCTCCACATTTGTGTTTTTGTCATTTTTTCTTCTTTTGTGAGTATGTGTTTGTGTGTATCACTTGAATTATTGTTGTATTACACATGATCTTCCTACTTTTGCCTTTTAACCTTTGTCAATAGCTTTGTACTTGGTTGATCCACTGCTTTTAGTGAACTGTTTGCCTTTGTCAATAAGCATTTTTTCTTTCCTATATTTTCTTATTCATATTTTTATCTTTTCTTTTCTACTTAAAGGAGTCCTTTTAACATTTGTAATTCTGATTTAATGAGAATAAACACCTTCAGTTTTTTCTTGTTTGGGAAATTCTTTATCTCTTATTTAAAATGATAGCCTTGTGGCTAGCATGGTCATGATTGTAGGTCTTTGCTTTCTTTCATCGCTTAGAGTATTTTGTGCCTACAAAGTTTCTTTGGGGAAATCAGCTTATGATCTTATGGGAACTTCCTTGTAGGTAACTAACTGCATTTCTCCTGCTACTTCTAAAACTCTTTGTCTTTAACCTTTGGTTTGAATTATGATGTGTCTTCGTCTGGGCCTCTTTGGTTTCATTTTGTTTGGGATTATTGTGCTTCTTGAACTTGTATGCCTACTTCCTTTACCAGGTTAGGGACGTTTTCAGTCATTATTTCTTCAAGTATGTTTTCAGTTCCTTGCTGTCTCTTTTCTCTTTCTGGTACCTCTATAATGCTGTTCCAAAGATCCCTCAAACTATCCTCATTTTTTAAAATTCTTTTTTCTTTTTGCTGTTCCAATTGGGTGTTTTCTGCTACCTTGTCTTTTAGATTGCTGATTTGATCCTCTGCTTCATCTAATCTTGTTGTTGATTCCCTGTAAAGTATTATTCATTTCAGTTACGGTATTCTTCATTTGGTTCTTTTTTATTGTTTCTCTCTTTTTGTTGAAGCTCTCACTGAGTTTATCTCCTAAGTCCATTGAGCATCCTTATAATGAGTGTTTTGAATTCTGTATCTGGTAAATTGCTTGTCTCCATTACAATTAGTTCTTTTTCTGGAGTTTTTTCTTGTCCTTTCATTTGGGACATGTTTCTTTGTCTCCTTATTCTGGCTGCGTCCCTGTGTTTGTTTCTATGTATTAGGTAGAGCTGCTATGTTTCCCAGGCTTGGCAGAGTGGCCTTATGTAAGTATGCTGTGAGGCCCAGTGGTACTACCTCTCTGTTCACCTGAGCCAAGTGCTCCAGGGGTGTCCTTTGCATGGGTTTGTGTCCTTCTGTTGTAGTTGTGCCTTGATTTCTGTCAGCACATCAGTGGATGTGGCTAACCCTCGGGCTGATTGGCTGTGAGGGCTGGGGTGTTACTTCAGGCAAGCTTCTGTGCAGGAGTTGACCTCAGAGAGCAAGGGTCACTTTAGTGGGGCTCTGGAACTAGCCAAGTCTGCCCTTCGGATGTGTCATTTGTGGAGCTGGTTGGGTGGTGCTCCAGTGTGGTCTGAAGTGGGCTGCTGGGTGTGTGGGTTCCAGAGCCTTTGAGGAGGAGCTCTAGTGCAGGTCAAGGTCAGTCACCATTGGTGCCCAGCTTGGGGTTGCCTGGCAAGTGCTACATAATGCTCTGCGGTTGGTTGCCACTTGTGCTGGACTTGGAAGCATGTGGGAGAGGCTATGCTGTGAACAAAGGCTGGATGTGACTAATGCTGATCTTGGGACACTTTTATGGGCACCACAATGTGAGCCAAGGCCACCCACCACTTGTGCCAGGCTTGTGATCATTTAATTTATGTTCTAAGCCAATGCTGTCACAGCTTATGGCACACATGGGGCCTCCTGATGGTAGTTACTATGCAAGTTGAGACTGGTTGCCACTTGTGCTGTTTAGGGTTTGTATGGGATGCTTCCAAATGGGTTCCTATATTATGAATCTTACATCAAAATGTGAAATTACTCCTATAATGATCCTTCCTCTAACACTTGCCTCCTGTGCAAAGATTCATGTGTAGAATTTAGTTATTTCCTGAAAAATTAACTTAACATGATTCTTTAGCACAAGATCTTTCCAATAAAATAGCCACCCACTGTACTAAGCTCTTTACATATTCAATCCTCATATCAGCCTTATGAGTGGGTACTATTATAATCTCCATTTCAGAGAAGAGAAAACTGAAATCCAGGAAGGCTAAATGATTTACCAGTCAGTCACAGCATGGTGACACATTATTGGCATTCACTGATGTATTATTTCCATCCAGTTGGCTAGTTATGTGTTTGTTTATTCTCCAACTCATTATTAAAAGGGTCTGGGATGAATTTTACAAGTAAACATCCAAGAATGATGTTTAAGAGCAAAATTTAACATCATTCAGATGACCTGACATGAGAACAATGAAGTAAAAAGGAGGGGAGGGACACTTGGTAAGAGCTCAAACTACACTCGTGCCAACTGCATACCTCAAACTTCAAGGGTGTTTTTCAAGATACAGTGGAATTCAGACCATGTTCCAAGAAGAACCAACGCTGAATTTCCTTTCTCAAGAAACAAAGGGAAGGACATTCTGGCAAAAACAACCTCAGAGGGACATAGGCTGGAGGTGTAAGAGAGATAGAACCTTCAAATGTGAGTGCTTTCTATTCCATGGGTCAGTCCATGCCAAGTTGTCATGGATGGCAGATCTCAAAGGAAAAGCTTCCAAACTAACAATTTTGCTTTTGATTGACAGCTCTAATGTCCCATGATGTGATCATTGAAGGGAATCAACTCCAATTCTAGAAAGCTAAGAAATAAAGAACTCAATTTGTAAAATTCAATAATAAAACACCAATATAAAAATAGACAAAATGCAATAAAATATGCAATAGAAAAATGAGCATCATCATACCTAATGATAAGATGCTAGAATTAATGAATTCAGCAAATGCTTGTCAAGCATCAACCAGGTCCACCCTTCACTAAGTGCTGGGTATTCCATTGTGAGAAAAATCAGAAAAGTTCTCATGTTTCATGGAGTTTAGAGATGAGTGATTTAAACATTAGTCCTTAGTCATCTAACCACATAAATAAGTCTGAAATTACAACTTGGTACACTGACAAAATAAAATAAGGATGCCTGGTCTAGTTAGGACCTTCAGGGTTGCTAATCCTGGAAGAAGTGATTAATTGAAATCTGAAGAAAAAATGGGAATTAGTAGGGGGAAGTGGAGGAGGTAAGTTGGAGAGAAAGAGCAGTGTAGGAGAAGACAGGGAAGAGGATGTCTTCTTATTAAAGTCAGAAATGAACAGTAGTGCCTGTTAATCCCAGTATTAGCAAACTCCAGAAAATGCTGATAAATGCAATGGCACAATAAAACAAAATGGGAAAGGAAGAGGCAAAATTATTATTTTGAGATAATATGGTTATCTAGAGAAAACTGTAATAAAATTATTATAGTGGAAAGGATGTTTAGCAGGTTGATTGATTATACAGATATACAAAAATCTATAACTTTTTATGTATCAATAATGAGAGGACAGTACTGACAATAACAACAATGTAAAATACTTAGGCATAAACATCTTATCATTAAGCATCATGATGCTCATTTTTCTATTACATAGTCTATTGCATTTTGTGTATTTTTCTATTGGTGTTTTATTATTAATAAGAAGTGTAGAGAAACTATAAAATTCCCCTGAGCAATATGAAAGAAAGCAAATGCATTCAATATTCTTAAAAGATAGAATATGTAATTTCTCCCCAAAGTATTATATAATTTAACATGTTGGGGAGGATGGACATAGAAATTGAGAAAATTTTAAAAAATTTCATCTGGAAGAATTTTTAAAAATACTATTATTAGGTGATTTGCTTTATCATATGTTAAAACATACCATGAAGCCATAGTTGTTTTAACTCAGTAAAAAAAGACATAGGTGAATCAATAGAGTGATACAAGTTCCAGAAACAGACTCAAATAAATATAGGATTTTAATATACAAGCATTTCTGATAGCTTGTCTGAATTCTGTCATTTGGAGTACAGTACCCTTATGGTACTACCCTCTGATCATTGGAGGATAAGTTGACTTTGATCATCCCTATTTGCCTGAAATAGGCTTGGTTTATGCCTTTTGTCTTGGCATAATTTTTAATAGTGCTCTCTTTCACTCTCAGAAGTGTTCCCTTTTGGGTGATACATTATATGGTCATCCCAGAATTATGAATTGTTTCTTATTTTTCCAAATTATAAACAACACTTTAATAAATATCCTAGTGGCTAAGTCTTTATACAGATTTTTACGACTCAATCAAAGCATGTGTGCATTTTAAGTTTTTTCATATATATTGCCTTACCTTCCAGAAAGATTGTACCAATTTACACTCCCACCAGCAAGTATGAGGAGCATCATTTTTCCAAAACCATTCATTTTTAGAAATCTTTGTCTGCTTAAAAAGTGAAATAGTATCTCATTGCTTTAATATTACTGTTTATTACTGTTGTGGATGAACATCTGTACAGATTCGTGTTTTTTCACTGCCAGCAACACAAACAATTCTGGGTGGATGAAATCAAGAGGAAGGCAGGGGAAGGATACACAAAACCCACAGAATTAATGGGAGCTGGAGAACGCAGCTTAGGAATGCATAAGCCACAGGCATTTCTGGAGGTGAGGAAGCAGGTACCCCAGAAATGAAGTCAGTGTAGAAGGGCATCATTGGGTTGGATTGGCTCAGAACACCATCACAGAAATAAAATGGAACCCCAATAGTTTTGGTCTCTATTCCTTTCATAATCCTCAAGTTCCAGTTGACCTAGTTTGAGCCACATGCCTGACCTCAGGCTAGGAATGGGCAGTGCCCTGATTACAACCACTGAACCCTAGTTAAAAGGAAAGCGGTAACTTCTCAAGGGAAATTAGTGTTGTTACCAAGAGGCAATAGATCTTGGGCAGCCAACCCCACAGATGACTATGACAGCTTCTTTCTGTGTTAGCTCTTCATTTCTCTCCGCAAGCCATCTATTCCTAATCCTTGTCCATTTTTTATCCTACAGTGTTTTTGTTTATTTTGATTTGTTTTTTGTTGACTTATGAGAGATCTGCAAGTATGGCTTATCCTTTTATTTGTCAGTTTTCAGAGCAATAATTTGGTGCCCTAATAGTTTCCAAGGGTTGTTTAAAAGCATTTCTAAGGATATGTTAAACTATACACTAACCATCTCTATTGTTTTTTAATTAAATATATTGGGATGGCATCTACACTAATAAAAGAGAAAGATGCAAATTGACCATCACTTCGCGATGCCCACCAGCCAATCAGGAGTGAGTATGCAAATTAACCCAACAAAGATGGTGGGTTAATTTGCACATGCAGGCACCGAGTGGCCAGGGGCGGGGTGGCCGCTTGTGTGCGTGCCAGCGCCAAGCAGCCTGGGTCCCAGGGACGGATGTCCTTGGGACCCAGGCAGCTCTGAGCCTGCAGGCCCACACGTAGGCCTGGAGTGGCCAGGGTCCCGGAATGCCCCAGCCACTCCGGGCCTACACTTGCAGGCACCGAGCGACTGGGGGCAGGGCAGGAACATCCCCGGGACCCAGGCGCTCTGAGCTGGCACACGCGCAAGCGGCCAGGGGTGGGGCGGGAACGTCCCCCACAGTGAGCAAGCAGACAGCAGGGCTCTGCTTGCTCCTGGCATGGCAGCGAGGGGCAAGCAGTCCCCCACAGTGCCCCCACAGAGAGCAGACACCAGGGCCTGCGGTGTCATTAAGCAGGCAGGTACACAGAGAGCAGAGAACCATGGGGAGCAGGCCTAAGCCATCAGTAGGACATCCTTTGAGGGCTCTCAGATTGGAGAGGGTGCAGGTTGGGCTGAGGGACCCACCCCCCGTGCACGAATTTCGTGCACGGCCCCTACTTGGTTAATAAGATTGTATACGTTTCAAGTGTACAATTCTATGATATATCATCTGTATGTTGCATTGTGTGTCCACGACCCAAAGTTAAATATTCTTCCTTCACTATATATTTGACCCCCTTTACTACCCTACTCCCCTTCCCTCTGGTGAAGATCATACTGTTTTATGTGTCAATGAGTTTTTGTTTGTTTGTCTTGTTTGTTCAATTATTTATACACACACACACACAATGGAATACTATTCAGCCATAAGAAACGATGAAATATTGCCATTTGTGACAACATGGATGAACTTTGAGAATATTATGCTAAGTGAAATAAGTAAGACTGAAAAAGGTTAACAACCATATACATTTTAAAGCTAAACTCAGTAGGGCTTTACAGAAACACCTAAATATCTCTTCATTTTGTAATTCATAGACGTTAAAGGCCCCTCTCTGCAGGTTTTACTGTTGTTTGTTGAGCTATAATTAAAATGTAAAACTGTTAAGAACCTGGCACTTTTTCTTCCCTCTCACTGTAGTAATTGTAACACTGGCTGCCATATCATAAAACCACGAAATCACAGTAATTTAAGGGATGATTTTAATACACGGCCACAGAGTTCTTTGACATGCTTCTCACTGAAAAGTGAGATCTGTATCCTGTGATCTCAGTTCTGGTCTCTGTGATTATTTGACCAATAAATTATGGCATAAATAATATTGTGCCAGTTTCTCGGCCCAAACTTCAGAGAAAAAGTGTCAGCTTCTACAATCTGTCTCTTGGGACATTTGCTCTTGGAATCTACACACTGTGCCTTGAGAAAGGCACGCAGCCTGTGGAGAGTCCAGCGTGGACAGGAACTGGAGGCCTCCATGCTTCAGCCTCAGCCAAGCTCTTGGTTTACACCCAGCAGGCACTTACAAATCATGTGGCTGGCCCATCTTGAAATAGGTCCTCCAGTGGCTCTGTCCCAGCTTATGCCATGTGAAGCAAGGGACAACTGTCCAGACAGAGCCCTATCCAAATTCCTTTTGTGAGTAAAATAAGTGATTGCTGTTATTTTAAGCCACTGAGTTTGGGAGTGGCTTGTTGCATAGCAATAGATAACTGATAGAGTGTAACACATTAGAAGTTTATTTTTCATGCCTTCTACATGGTGATTTTGAGGCATGCTTTCTCCATCTTCTGTCTCCATCCCCGCCTTATGGATTCAGTCACTTTTTGAGGAAAGAGTAAGGGAGAAAATTAGTGGGGAAGTAAAATTTGTTTTTAAGCTCTCTGGTCCAGAAATAACCCATCACCTGCACTTGAATTTCTATTGGTCAGAACTAGGCATATACCCACACACAGATGCAAAGGAGTCTGGAAATTGTGGTTCTTAGCTTCCTAGTAACAAGTTCACAGTGTGGAAGGTGGAACACTGATCTTTGGTGGAATAACCAGTTGTTTAGCACATTCACTTATCAAAGAAATTGAACCTTATTCTTCCTTAGGCAGCAGAGAAAGAAGAGAACCAGTTGTTTCTGTTCGAAGAATCTCATCGTTCACCTTGTATTAGTTTCCTCCATAGCATATTTCTGGGCGAAATATGTGAAAAAAATAGAAGCCTAGTTGTGACTCATGGTCTTTATTTAAAACTAGAAACCCAGTGCATGAAATTCGTGCATGGGGGAGTGTGTCCCTCAGCCCAGCCTGCACCCTCTCCAATCTGGGACCCCTCGAGGAATGTCCAACTGCCCGTTGGACATCCCTCTCACAATCCAGGACTGCTGGCTCCCAACTGCTCACCTGCCTGCCTTCCTGATTGCCCCTAACGGCTTCTGCCTGCCAGCCTGATCACCCCATAACCACTCCCCTGCCAGCCTGATTGATACCTAACTGCTCCCCTGCCAGCCTGTTTTCCCCTAACTGCCCTCCCCTGCAGGCCTGGTCACCCCTAACTGCCCTCCCCTGCAGGCCTGGTCACTCCTAACTGCCCTCCCCTACAGGCCTGGTCCCCCCCAACTGCTCTCCCCTGCAGGCCTGGGTCCCCTGCAACTGCCCTCCCCTGCAGGCCTGGTCACCCCTAACTGCCCTCCCCTGCAGGCCTGGTCACCCCTAACTGCCCTCCCCTGCAGGCCTGGTCCCCCACAACTGCTCTCCCCTGCAGGCCTGGGTCCCTCCCAACTGCCTTTCCCTGCAGGCCTGGTTGCCCCAACTTCCCTCCTCTGCCGGCCTGGTCACCCCTAACTGCCCTCCCTTGCAGGCCTGGTCCCTCCCAACTGCCCTCCCCTGCTGGCCATCTTGTGGTGGCCATCTTGTGTCCACATGGGGGCAGGATCTTTGACCACATGGGGGCAGCCATCTTGTGTGTTGAAGTGATGGTCAATCTGCATATTACTCTTTTATTAGATAGGGTAAGTAGTAAATCTATGCTTTATCAGGGCGATGCATTTCTTTTTGGGAAATTAGATGATTTCCCATTAAGGAATCAAACATAGGAAACTTAGAAGAGATTACCTAGGAAAGACAAGCTGTCTGGGTTGTATGTCTTTTTTTGTTTGTTTGTTTCAGCTTTTATTTTTCCTCTAGATGGAATTACCTAACATTTAGTAAAGAAAAATATGATGTAAGATGTTCACAGAGTCAACTGAACCCATAAGGCCTTTCTTTCATATAATTTCTAGTAATACACAATTATGGAAATAAAGAAAAGTACTAATAAAAGCAGCTCTTATCTATCACACTTTGAATACAATCCAGGCACTGTTCTAAGGGATATAATGTAATTAATGTTCACAATACTAAGCAATATAGTGTTACTATTATTAATTTATAAGTGAGAAAATTTAGATATAGTTAAGTAATTTGTCCTATAAGAAAAGAGTTATAGTGATAAAGGCAAATAAAGACTACATATTGGATAAATCCTTTCCCACTCTGATTCAGTTCAGGTTAATTTTACAAAATGAGATTGCAAATTCTGCACTGTATTAACAAGATTTGGGCAGGACAGAAGAATTTGCTACAATTTTAACATTAATATAGCCTTCCTCAAGTATGAATTATCAGTTGAATAACTTGTTAGCTAAAGCAAATTAGTGTCCCATATGTATGACATTTATATTACAAATCCTCTGATTTCCCCTAAGGGCTAATGACCCTGATGTTGAGAAAGGTTTGAATGATTAATGTTTCTAACATATTCGCTGCCATCCTAAGCCTTCCCACTTTTCTCACATTCATGGAGTTTTTCACCATTTGAACTCTTATGTCAAATGAATTCTGAAACACAAATCAACCTCCCAATCCTAACATTTCTAAGGTTTCTCATAACTAACAATGCCAAATAAATTTTGACTCTTAAATAAAAACTTTACATCCACAGTATTAAGTTATTATCCTCAAATGCTTTCCCACACTCCTTATAAGCACAGGAGTTTTTGTTTCTGTTTCACTATAGGAATTTCGGATGTCAATTAACTTCTGAACCTTCCCACATCTTCATTCACTCCTCTGTCCTGTATGAATTTTTCGATGTTGACAAAGTTCTGAGCCACAACCAAAGCCTTCCACATACTTTATACTCGTAGGGTTTTTCACCATTGTGACTTCTCTTGTGATAAATCTGACCTTCTCACATTCCTTACATGTATGGGGTCTCTCACCAGTGTGACTTTTTTTTTAATATATATTTTATTGATTTTTTACAGAGAGGAAGGAAGAGTGATAGATAGTTAGAAACATCGATGAGAGAGAAACATCGATAAGCTGCCTCTTGCACACCTCCTACTGGGGATGTGCCCGCAACCAAGTTACATGCCCTTGACCGGAATCGAACCTGGGACCTTTCAGTCCGCAGGCTGACGCTCTATCCACTGAGCCAAACCGGTTTTGGCAAGTGTGACTTTTTTGATATAGAATAAGTTCTGTGCTACAAATAAAGGCCACTCCACATTCTCTCCATTAATAGGGATTCTCACCAGTGTAAGTTCTCTAATGTTGAGTATGGTCTGACCCACATTCCTTATATTTATATGATTTCTTACCAATATGGCGTCAAATAAGATGCGAATCAGAGATAAAGGCTTTCCCACATTCCTTACATTTATGAGGTTTCTCACCAGGATGAATTCTTTGATGTAAACTCGGTTGTGAGGCACAACTGTATGCCTTCCCTCATGCCTTACATTCATAGCATCTTTCACTAGTATGAATTACTCGATGAAGACAGTTGTATATCATAATGAAAAGCTTGACCACATCCTTACATTTATGGGGTTTCTCACCAGTGTGGATTCTCTGATATTGAAAAAGGTGTCAGGGACAGGTGAAGGCTTATCCACATTCCTTACATTCATGGTATTCCTCATCCGTATGAATTCTCTGGTTTAAATGAAGTTGGGAGGTAGCTAGAAAGGCCTTCTCACACTCCTTACATGTATAGTGTTTCTCACCAATATGAATCCATTGATGTTTAATGAGTTGTGAGCTAGAATGAAAAGCTTTCCCACATTCCTTACATTTATGAGGTTTCACACTGGTATTAATGCTCTGAAGTTTAGACATGTCAGAGTCACAGATAAAGGCATGTTTCTTATTTTCACTAATTTTCTTGCTTTCACGAATTCTCTGAGGCCTAATCAAGTCTGACCTACTGTTAAAGGCTATCCCACATTCTCCACATTTGGAGTCTTTTTCTTTATTATGGCTGCTTTTATGTTGAGTTTGGTGTGATTGGTACCTGAAAACATCCTTGCATTCACATGATATCACTCCAGTATGAATTATTGAGGTGCTCTGTGAATTGTGCCCTGAATGGAAGTGGACCTTTTTCCAGGGGTTATCACAGCTGGTCTGAATAGTCCATCCTGTTGTCTCTCCAAGTAGCATTTGACTTCACAATTATCTCTGACGCGGGTGCACTCAGTACTCTTGGTCATTTCCAGTTGCAATGGTTTAATTTCATACCTGTCCTCCTTTGGAGATAAATTCTTGATTTCTCTTCTGGAGTCGCAATCTGGGCATCATTCTTTTGTCTCCTTCTTCTTAACAATCCAGGGCTCCTGCCCCTGCGCCAATAAGGAGATCACATCTGGCTTAGAATCAGAAAGTTCCAGTGAGATCAGGTTGCTATAATTCTCCAACATTATATCTCGGTACAAATCCTTCTGAGCGGGGTGCAAGCAATCCCACTCCTCCTGAGAGACGTAAATGGCCACATCTTTGAACATCAAGCCCTGGGCTTCCTTATTTCCTAAGGACAGAGGAACCTACACACACAGAAGAAGGCAGTCTAGTTCCACCAAAGAACCAGAGACAACTGTGAGTTGTATATTTCAAAGCATGGCCAGTCTCAGAGGAAGAAGTAATAGGTTATAGACAAGAGATCAGGGGAATAGTAGTTTGGGGCTCAGCTCTGCCACCAGCTGCTGTTTGACCTTGCACACCCTCCCTGCATCTCCATTACTTCAGGTGGAAAAAGGAAGAGGTTGGACTTGATAAACTTAAAGGTGTTTTTTTTAAGTTAATTATCTGTGATTCTAAGCACCACTATAGGAAAAGCTTCACTCTTGGAAACATGGAAATAATACCATGATCTATACTTCCCATTGCTAATTAATATTGTCCCCTATTAAATGATCCCCTTCAAAAAGTTAGAGTGAGAACCATGGATTTTCCACCTTTGCATGGTGTTCCCTTAGCAACAATAGCAACAGAAACTGCTCTGAACCTTAATAGCGATAAATAAAGAGACATGTCTTGGAATTCTTTCTCACGGACAGAAATGACTCCCAGCTTAGGATTCATGAGTCCACAATTTCAGCAGGAAAATGCGAATATATCATTTCCTCCTCATTCCCGAATTTTAACTTGAAGAGTTCAGCTAAAAAGGTGAGAAGGACATAGTGTGTGTGTGGGAGGGGAGTTCTGTAGGAAATTCTGTTCCCGAGTTATAATTAAGAGATATGGCTCTGAGGCTCTGCTGTCAGGAAAATGCCGACCAGATAAAACCCAAGCTTATGTCATAGGAGATAAATCTCTGAACCTTGGATGCATTTACTGAGTATCCATTCCTTTAGGAAATGTTTTAAAATTTTATTTTATTTTATTTCATCACCATTTATCTGCTCTATGCTCTCTTACATGTAGAAATTTTTTTGTTTCATGCATGGCCATACTATTTTTTCTTCCATCACTCCTGCCACTACTGTACAGAGGCATTCTGGATTTTGTCTCCAGCAACTGCAGCCTCAGCAAACTGGAAGAATGCATATATGAATCTCTGCATGGTGTGGGCGGACATGTAACATGTGTCTGTGTGTGTGTATGAACATGTGTAATTCTGCACCATGGATCCCAGAGGATAGATGATTAATCACAATAAATCTAAAACTCTTCAAGGTTTTGAGAGAAAGGGGTGGGAGAAGAACACCATATCCAAGAACATTCTATCACACGTCGACCCAGGCACGCGATGCTTAGCAACGAAGTCCAACACAAGAGACCTTGGAATAGAAATAATATCCAAGATGGAGTTCGTTTTGTGAGATTTTTGGGGGGGTGTGGGTGGGGGGAGAGGTACAAGTTATTCCTTCAAAGGGCTTTCCTGAAATAAATAAAAAATTAAGATGTTTACCCAAATTTATTCAATAATATTTCTTACAGAAAAAATTACCATTTGGAATAAAGTTAATTACTCTTGCTTCCATAAAAAAGTTCAGTAAGGTTTTCAATTTATTAATTTTCTTCTTGGTCTTATTCCGATCTATTATTAGAGTATTCAAAGCTGCTAAAAACATAGATTTGCTATTTATACTTTACACTAAAAGACTCAACATTTACACCAAAAGGCTGTAGCTAATTGTTCTTTTTTTTTTTTAGATTGTATACCTTTATTTTTTTTAAATTTTATTGTTTAAGGTATTGCAAATAGTAGTACATATGTCTCTCCCCCCCCCCCCCTGACCTCCCCCCGGCCTCCCCTACTCCCCAGCACTTGCCCTTGGCCCCTGCCCCCAGTGTCTTGAGTCTGTTGGTTGTGCTTATATGCATGCATACAAGTCCTTCGGTTGATTTCTTACCCCGCCCCCCCCCAACCCTCCCCTACCTTCCTGCTGTAGTTTGACAGTCTGTTCAATGCTAATTGTTCTTAAGGGGAGGAATCACTCTTCTGAAAATCCTTATTATATTTTTACAACAAAGATTGGCTGCTTCTTCAGATGCCTAAATAGGCTTTAGTTCAGGCAGTTTAAATAAGGGGGTTTGTTCTGGCTGAAGACGAGTTCATTGTAGGGCTTCTCCAGAGTAGAGTGTCCACCCCTGGTTCCATGAAAAAAACCAAGACAATGTTTTAGTAAACCTTACCTGAACTCTTTTTTACTACGTGCCTACCACAATAAGAGTCCTTCCAAATTTAACATTGTTCTTTAGATGCCTCTTTACAAAATGCATGGTGAGTGTGAATGTACATGGGGACACAGCTTGCCAATACATCAGCAGTGCTGCCTACACCCTGTATTCCAGCCGCTGTCCTACTGTTCCCTTAAATAATGGCTCAAAGACGTGCCTGCAGACTGAGAAATTATGCTTCCTGGCTAGTCAGTATTTTAAGTCTGAAATCTAAAATTTATGATTGCTATGAAACCTTGGATGCATTTTAACTTGAATGCCTTGGAAAATGCAATATTTGAATTTGAAACTGAAATTCAATATTTGAAATTCAACATTTGTGGGTCACTTTACAAAAACACAGTCTGCCTTAGCTTTAAACTCAGAATTGAAAAGGGATAAGAAATTTCATATAGTTTGCCTCCAAAGAGTATCATGCATCTTATGGAGGGATTTCTTCATAGACTTTTGAGGACCTCAGAATCATGTTGTAAAACTTAAATAGAACAAAATTATTGGTGTTTTCATTTCAAAACTGACAAACTTTGCCCAATGCACTATGATAGATAAATCTACCTCTTTGGGGAAAGAAAATATATACATGTTAAGGCACTCAAAGTATGAGTTTAAATCTTTCTCAAAGCTTTTAGGTAATTTCCAATATGGAGAGATCAGTCTACAAATTGAATTATTTTATATGTAATAAAAAAGAACAATTATTGTCAGATAAAGGGAAATGACATTATTACAAGCTTTAGATATGTGCTTTTTCTTTTAAAAAAAAATGGTTTTTGCCCTAATTGGTTTGGCTCAGTAGATAGAGCATCGGCCTGCAGACCAAAGAGTCACAGGTTAGATTCTAGTCAAGGGCACGTAACTTGGTTGCAGGCTCCTCCCAGCCCAGGCCCTGGTCAGGGCTTGTGCAGGAGGCAACCAATCCACGTGTTTCTGTCACATCGATGTTTCTGCCTTTCCATTCTCTCTTCTACTCTCTGTAAAAATCAATGGAAACATATCCTTGGATGATGATTACAACAACAACTAAAAGTTTTCACTGATTTTTAGAGAGAGAGGAAGGGAGAGGGAGGGGCCAGTGTGGGAGCATGCCTGCACACAACCTAAGAGGAGTTGACATTGTGTTTGAATTGAGTAATGCGAGCCTTGATCACAGCGTGATTTTCTTTGCTGTTGCTGTTCTGCTCTTTCTGAGTTCATACGCTGACCTAGACACACAGACTCAAAAGGTCTCTCCAGTAAATGTCAGTGTCCCTTCCCTCCCTTTCCCTCTCTGCACTCAATCCATATGCTGACGGCTGCTCTGCCAGTTCCCAGGGAGAGCCAGAGAGTTCATCTTCTGAGAGCACCTCTCAGCCCATAAGACATAGGGATTTGTGGGATAAATAACCAAGGCTGTTCAGCACTGTTTCCCAGCATTCCCCTGTGGGACTGAGCCCCAGATGTCCACAGGGGTCACTTGCTAGATAACATTCCTTTCATTGGCAGCCTTCCCTTTCCTGTCTCACTTCTTAGAAGTGTTTTCAAGGATCACCTCCCAAGTAAGCTACTTGCACATGAATCTTTGTCTCAGGGGTCTGCTTTTGAGTGAGAGTGGGAGAGCACACGAGGAAAATTTCCATACTAGCCCAGAAAAGACAATGAAATCATGTGTAATCACATTGCAGAGACAGAAGCACAGGTTTTGCTATAAACGTTTTTAGAAATGCATCCTACCGCCCTTACCTGTGTTAGATTGCTTGGTTGTTTGTGTATAACCCCGCATTCACTTCGTGGTTCATTTCCTGAGTTTTGATCTTGGCTTCAATAATTAGTAGCTTTGCAACTACGCTTGGGCAGCATGCTTGAGTTTCTGTGCCTGTTCCCTCATTTGCGAAAGATACCTACCCTATGTGGCTAACTAATTGCTGTTGTTGCTGCTACTGCTGCTGCTATTGTTATTATTACTTCTCTGTTATTTTCCTGAATCTTTAGACAGTTCATTAGGGCTACCTGGTCCTTTCTTGATGGTAAACAAAAAAAATTTGAGGGAAAGCTTGAGAGCCTCCTCTGGGACCAAAGGGTTACGGTGATATTCCTGGGAGTGATAACAAGATCTATGAGGAACAGTTCTCACAAACAAGATCAATCTTGGGGTCAGAGGTCAGATTCACAAAGTCCAGCCGCCCCTCCCTTGACATCCTTGGAGGATTATGTGTTGGCTTGATTAGTGGGACTAGTGGGTTTTCTTAGGGAAGATGAAAGATATTTCACACCATATGGGTTTCATCTGTTTTCTGTGCCTTTAAAGACAGTACATACTATTTAGTCTTGAGAAGAGGTTTTTGAAAATTTCTGCTAAATCCTAATTACACCCTAATGGCCTATTAAGAGTGAATCGACCTCTCACAGAATTGTACCAGAGGAGTAAATCTCACAATGAGAAAATCTGGTTCAATGTCTCCAGCTTCTCAACATTTATTTCACTGAATGGGGGTGGGGGGTGAGGGTCTTTCTCTACCCTGACTTCACAGCTGATTCAAAATCTCGGGGCTTAAAGAAAGATATCTCTTGATTTAATACATGCCCTAAGAAAGTAATTGTACCAGTAAATGCCTGCCACAATATGGTAAGAAGGGTCTGAAAATCTATTCTGGGTTGTGTTATTGCAAGATTAATGAAAGTAATATTTCTGGACATTCTTTAAGGTCTTAGAGGACACAAAAGCAAAGACAGTGAAATTTATACTGTTTGCAACTGACCATGTAACTGACAAGTTCCCCAGTAACAACAAGATAGTCATTTCCTAACTGGCCTCTCCCTCCCTAACATCCACGATAAGAACTTGAGTCTGCCCTTGTCTACAGATGAAAATGGGTGGGGGTAAGAGCCAAATTTACCTACCCAGCTTGGGGTTTTATATATATACTAGAGGCCTGGTGCATGAAATTCATGCGGGGGGGGGGGTGTTTCCCCTCAGTCCAACCTGCACCCTCTCCAATCCGGAACCCCTTGGGGGATGTCTGATTGCCGGTTTAGGCCCGATCCCAGGGATCGAACCTAAACAGGCAGTCGGACATCCCTCTCACAATCCGGGACCACTGGCTCCTAACTGCTCACCTGCCTGCCTGCCTGATCGCCCCTAACTGCCTCCCCCACCCCCTCATGGGCCTGGTCACCCCACGCAGCCTGATGTTCAGTTGTTTGGTAGCCCTTCACTAACCCTCCTGCCGGCCTGGTCGCCCCACGCAGCCTGTTCGGTCGTCCATTCAGTTGCGATGGTCACTTAGGCTTTTATATATATAGATATTTCAGAGAGAGAGGAAGAAGGAGAGAGAGAGAGAAACATCAGTTATTTCAGAGAGAGAATCATTGATTGGCTGCCTCCTGCACACCCCTGGTGGAGATTGAATCTGCAACCTGGGCATGTGTCCTGACTGGGAATTGAACTGTGACCTCCTGATTCATAGGTTGACACTCAGCCTCTGAGACAGACTGTACTACTTTAGAATACCTGAGGTACAATTAGAGATTGTCCTATAATTCTCCCCACTTCCCAACTGTTGTCTATAAGCCTATTTAGTGTGTCCTTATAAAGTGCAGACTTAGAACTCCTATAATATGGACATTTGCATGCTCCTTTTCCCATTTCTCATCTATTTGATAAGCACAAAAATTCACCTCTACTTGTCTCTAAGAAAAAAAAGCTCTGCTATCATCAATAAGGGGAACATCTCCTCTCTTGGAGAAGTTCTTTCTCTACCATATTTCTTGAAAGAGTCTGCTCTCCTGTAATTCCTTCATCTCCTATTCACTCAATGGGCCCCCAAGTTCTGGCTCCTATCTCCACCCACCCATTCCTCCAGCAGCCATCACAGAGCTCTTTGCACTGCCAAATCCAAAAGATACTCCCCAAGCCTCATCCTTCCTGACATCTCTGTGACCCGTGGCTTCGTCCTCGAGTCTCTTCCTACACAGCTGTCCTCCCCTGGCTTCAAGACGGGGTTCTTCCCAGGTCTCCTCTTGCCTGGCTGGCCATTCTTTCACAACTAATCACCATGTCCTGGAGCATCTTAAGTTCACCTGGTTATGACCCTTCAGCAATATTCCCACTGCCCTGAACAGCCCTTTCTTCTGCTCATCCCTTAAATGTCAGCTATTTACTAGGACTCTGCTCTCAATCTCTGTCCCCATATAGTCTATTATCCTTTTAAACAGGAATCATATCATGTCACTCCTCTGCTCAAAACAAAACAAAACAAAACAAAATTAAAACAACTTCATTGCTCTAACTAAAAAAATAAAGATGGAACTGCCTTTTGACCCAGCGATCCGACTTCTGGGTATATATGCCAAGAATCCTGAACTACCAATCAGAAAGAATATATGCACCCTATGTTCATAGCAGCATTATTTACAATAGCCAAGATCTAGAAACAGCCCAAGTGCCCATTAGTAGAAGAATGGATTAAAAAAAAAAAAAGCCATGGTACATTTACACCATGGAATACTATGCAGCTGTAAAAAAGAAGGATCTCTTACCCTTTGCGACAGCATGGATGGACGTGGAGATTATTATGCTAAGCAAAATAAGCCAGTCAGTGAAAGACAAATACCATATGTTCTCACTTATATGTGGAATCTAATGAACAAAATAAACTGACAAAATAGAACCCAGAGGCATGGATGCATAGAACATACTGACGGATGTCAGAGGGCAGGGGTTGGACTGAATAAAAGAAGGTGAAGTGATTAGCCAAAGAGCACATACGCATAGCGCATGGACACAGACAATGGTATGGTGAAGGCTAGGGGAGGGAGCAGGAGTGAGGGCTGAGTGGAGGTGAGCAGAGGCAGAAAATGGGGGATATCTGCAATGATGTCAACAATAAAAAAAACCCCACCTCCATTGCTCCCATGACCGTCCCCCCTTCCCATTTCCTCTCTGATTTCATGTCCTCCTACTTATCACTTTACTCTCTTAGCACTTACTTTTCATCTCTATTCAAGGCTTTACCCAAAGTCATGTTCTCACTGCATTCAAATTGTAATCTTCCCCTGCCATCCAATAAAATGCTCCCAACCCTCTTTCCTCAAGCACCAGAAGAGCAGGAATCTTGTTTGTTTCATTCCCTGATGTATCCCTAGGGTCTAGCACAGTGCCTCTCACATAGTAGGTGATCAGTTAATATTTCAATGAATGATGAATAAATGAACTCTCCCTATATCACCTCATGCACTCCTGTGGCTTCAACTACTAATTTTATGATGAACCCAAATCCATGTCTCCAGTTGTGACTTCACTTCCAAGGCCCAGACCTGTATGTATATATCTGGCCACTGAGCATCACCACTTGGATAGCTCCCAGTCATCTCAAACTCAAAATATCCAAAATAGAATTATCTTCTTCCACCTCAAATCTTCTCCTCCTCCTATGTTCACTATTTCAGTAAATGGTGTTGCCCACGCATAGTTGCAAACCTGAGAGTTATCTTAGACTCCTTTCACTCACTCCTCACCTCCAATCCATCACCTACCCCACCTACTTCTCTCACCTCATTTCATACCACGCCCCTTCATTGTCCTGACTTCCATGCTTTTGTACATGCTGCTCCTTCTATCTTACTATTTCTTTCCCCTCTCAACATTCCTCATTCATCCCCAGGTCCAACATTTATCCCAAGCATTGTCACCTTTTTTCCAAGGTTCCTCCCATAGTGCCCAGCACATTAATAATAGCACTTACTTATCCATCTCCAACACTAGACTCTGAGGTCCTAAGGTCAGAGACTATGGCTGATTGCATCCTGGTATCTAATACAGTATCTGCAGCATATTACATATTCAAAACATGTTTGATAAACAAATGGATGAGTAAACCAAGTAATATTCCTGGGTGTTCTTTTTATTTTATTTTAAATAAAACATCACTTTTATTGACAAGTTATATCACAATGGATTTCACAGAAAAATAGAAATTAGACAGTCTCAAGACATGGAGAGTAACATTACAGCAAACAGATTAATTAATACTCTTCATCCTTTTAAAAGTTCCAGCAATAAAGCGAAGAACATTAGCTACTTACTCCTCATTTCTCTGGTCCAGAAATGAAGAATTGCATAATGAGAAAAACTGGGGTCACTTTAGGCAACCACCTGTATTTATAAGATACTAGAGGCCCAGTGCATGAACTTGTGCATGGGTGGGATCCAGCCACCTGCCCTGATGGGGGCCAATAAGGGCTGGTGTTGGGGAGGGAGGGGATGTGGGAGGTTGGCTGGCTGGCCCTGTCCCAATTTGGGTGGGAGGGGGGTGATCGGGGCTGGGCCAGCTGGGGGGAGGGGCCATGGGAGGTTGGTGAGGGCCTATCGGGGCTCCGATCAGGCTGGTTGGCCACCGCAGTGCGCGTCATCGTTCGTTCCGTCATTCCAGTCACTTGGCTTTTATATGTATAGATAAGGACCCTTTTCTCTCTGCTTTTTTGCTTTAGTCTAAGTGGAAGAAAGTCTTTTTTGAGCACTGGTCAAAGTTTGATCCAGTTGTGAAAAACAGTTTGAACAGCAAAAGATCCAGGACATAAGATCGAGTGTTTTGAGATGCCTAAAACAATATGTCAAGGAGACTTGGCTTGTAGTTAAGGCCATGCTATCAAGCCTGCCAATAGAACTGGCATGATTGTTGGTGCTGACTGGTCCATGGATCACAGGCTTATGACTCCCAGAAACCCTTCTATCAGACTGGTATTTCCTATGGGACTGTACAACAAATGGGCATTGTTTGTATGTGCTCTACACTTGTAAAACTAGTTCTGGATGAGCTAGAAACCCTGTTACAAGGAATCACAACTGCCTCTTTCAATAATGATCCCGGGATGAGGAAAGTATACTTGTGTTTTGTTTTTTTAATCTTTATTGTTCACAGTATTACATATGCCCCCCTCTTTCCCCCAATGACTCTCTCCAGCCCACCCCGCCCCTCACCACCCCACTGTCTGCATCCATGGGTTATGCATATATGTATACAAGGTCTTTGGTTGATTACCTCCCACCCACCTGCCCCCACCTTCCCTCCAAGATTCCCTCTACACCCTGCTTCCATGTCTCTGGATCCACTCTCTTCATCATTTTATTTTGTTAATTTATACTTATGCTTTAAAGTATATTCTTTAAAATCCTCATACTATATGAGACTTGAAGTATCTTCTTAAAATCCTCGTACTATATGAGACTATGAAAACATGATTACTTCATTTAATCATTTTAGGTAAAAGCAGTAATAATTTAAGATGTTCCAGTGTTTGCTGCTTTGTTGTTGTTGTTCCAATATTTTCCCAACCTTCCTTGCACCCAAACTGAAGGGCCTGTAGAGAAGTCACCATTTTGAAGCCACCTGTCCTGGTGCCGCTCTGCCATGTCTATGAACATTAAGTCTCATGATTCAAAACACTCAAAGAGGGACATGAGAAAGTGGCTTTATTAGTTACATTCCACTTGGTGAGGAACTGAGGTTAATGACCTGGCCAAGGTAGCAATTGGTGACTGATGTCTACTCGAGACTTGAAGTTCTGCCCCAGATTTCAGAGGAATCCCCATCCCATGGGAACCTTCTCTGTTTTGAGCTTGTCCTTTGCCAAGTTGACATTCTATGCTATAGAAGCGTACGCCAGAGCTAACCTCCTGCATTCACATCCCAGCTCTACCACTTATAAGTTTATCTTTCTTCATATGAAAAATTTTTTTCATTACTTAGGACGACAGCAAATAGCAAATTCTGAAAAACAAGCACGTTTGATTCCGCTGAAAAGGGATAGTGCTACCTCTGACTTCTCAGACTTTGCAGCTGATGTTCCATTTGTCTGAAACCCTCTTTTCCCTGCTTTTCTGCCTAGCTCACTCTTTAGATCTCAGTTTGGACTTCATTTCCTCGGGGACGTGTCTTTTGGAGTCCAAGTCCGAGTTAGAATCCCTTCCCTAATGTTCCCATTGCTCAGCAATCGCCACCTGTTTCCATCTGTTTCTCTCTAGTGAGACTGTAAGCCGAGAGCCCGATTTAGTTTTGGATCTCAAGCACCTAATAGTTCTAGCAGCACATAGTAGGTGCTCAAATATTTGTGAAAGGAATAAATGTAATAGGTTCGTGAATGGTCAGCGAGAAAAATTTCAGTCAAAAAAAGAGTCAAGGATACTCCCCTAGGGCCCCTGGCCCCCATGGCACTTGACAGCAGTCCTGGGGCACGCAGTGGGTGGTCACCTTTCATAGCCAAGAGGAAGGAGTTCCCACCACCCCAAGACTTTGGAGCTCTCTTCCTAGCCCCTGCCTTCCGCAAGAAGACGCTGGAACACAGACAAATCCTCTAAGCAGCAGCAGTTCCAACCCTCCCTTTGGGTCGTGTGTCCCTGCGAGTCTGCTGGACGCAAATAAGGTGCACACATCGAGCGCCCACGTTGTTCCAAACGCCCAGTGTCTGGAGGGTAGCCTCCTTGGTGGGTACCTCCTGTGGTCTGCAGCTGAGGGTAGATGTTGGCTAGGGGAGAAGCCAGCGGGGCAGTTACAGCCCCGTAATCCCTCCAACTCCCACTTCCATCACCTCCCTACCGCTGCGCCCCCTGCCTGGGAGTGCACTGGGCCCGGGGCCGCCAGGGCGGGGAAGGGTCGGGCTGGGGCGGGGAGAGCCTTTATATAGCTTCTAGGAGTGGCGTGGGAGCTGCCGCCAGCCCAGAGACGCGGAGAAGCGAAAGGCTGCCCCTGTTGCCTCGCAGCCTCCCGTCCCTTCCACGTTCCGAGGTCCCCAAGGTCGGCGCGGTCCCTGCATTCTGCGCCTCCAGCCGCGCGCTCTGTCGCTCGGTGTGAGTCTGGAGGAAACTGGTCCAGGGCTTGGGAAGCGCGGGGCTGGGGTCCGTGTGGAAGTTTTCCCTAGGTAAGTCCTGCACTGAAGTTTGCTGGCAAACTAGGCTTGCAAGTGGTCAGTAGTTGCATGAGCGGGACAGGCCAGATAGAGGGGGCTGTGTGAGGACTGCGAGGAAGGACAGAAGTGAATTTCAGAAGCTCACAATCAACTCCCCTTTTTCACCTCCCAAGCTGTTAGCTGCGCTCACCCATCCATCGTTCTTTCCGTTTTCTGTATGACATCTGTTGGAGAACCTACAGCACACTCTGTTGTCTCTCTGCTCCTGGCTCCGTGTCCCCCACCGCTCACTCGAGTGCCTACAAAACGGAGAGGTGTCTTACCCAACAGTGTGTCCCCATGCCCAGCACAGGGACTGATAATGTGGCAGGCACTCGGAATTAAGCAGGCAACAGAACGGATGAATGAATTTAACCAGCGTGGGTCAGGAAAAGTCACTCCCAAGCCTGTACAGACCAGCCTGTACTTTTGCTCCTGCACCTCACCCAAATTTATTAAAGACAGATTGAGGTTTTATTGTTGTCTGGAGGAAGGGAAGAAGACAGGAAAAAAAAAATGCGCCCTTTTATGAATACCCAGTAACATTCTGCAATGAGTGGAACTCCAACTACCTGGCTCAGTATCAATTGTGCAGATTATTTTGATGAGGGGAGGAGGCAGGCTGGAAGAGGGAAAAACGTGGAAACTAGGAAGTGATTTCTTTTCTTCTGTGTCCTTTTGTGATAAGGATTTCTCATTTCTCTTTTTAGAAGTCTGCTGTATGATGATATTTAAAGATGACCTTTGCCAGCGTGTGTGTGGGGGGAATATTTAGATCCGATAGATGGTGGTGATAATGATTAGGAATATCTGAGATGTCGGTGGAAATCGTAAGACTTGAGATAGAAAGGATATCAGAAGTCTTTTGTCAAGAATTTCTAAAGTTATAGAAGTAACAGTCACATAGCTGTTTCAAAACAGATCTATTTGATGTATTTTTAATATAAAATTTTCAAGTACACCATTTTGAAGTTACACTGTTCAACTTATTGTTTAGTGGCCCCATAGATGGGATCACCTACATAAAAGTCCTGAAGAGTCTAAAGAAAGTGTTTCAGAATACATGGCCTTAAAAGGTGTTGTTTTTTTTTTCCTAATGAGAAAAGTTGTTCACTTCCTCCCTCCTCCCTCATTTTATTTCAACATAGTATAAGTGCAGAGGAGGACCTGAACAGAAAGCTTATCTTCCACTCAAAAGTACACGTGAAGTCCAATTTTATGATGTACTTAAAGACTCTATTTAAGCACTCACTGAAGAATCATTATCTTAGCTTTTTAAAAAAGTAACAAAAACCTTTTAATTTTACGAAACCTTCTTGTGAAACAATTCTCAGAAAAGACATTGTTAAACATAATATACGTGCCATTTCTACTTTTCCCATTCCCTTCAGATAGTCTGAATTTCAGAAAAGTTTGAATAGTCGGAATGTTTATGAAGAAAATATTTATTTTTATAGACAGGGTCAAGAGCAGTTAATTGGGTCACCAAATGAAGGTCGGGTTACAAGAATTGTGATTAAAAGTTGTTGGTTATTCATCTATATGCACAGTATACTATGTAGTCCCACTAATATAGTGGTTTTTAAAATGACTGCATGGCGGGGGGCGGGGAATCCACTACCTTTGGAATTTCTCAACAATATGCAATTGCTAGCTGCCTCTGCAAACAAATAAAAGTGGTCCAGACTAAGTGGATGTCTTTGAAAGCAAAGATCTCCAACTCCTACAATCCCAAGAAATAAATATGAAGACTAGCTTTTCTATACTTCTACTTTTATAAGTAGCATGACTATAAGACCGTTGTATGGTGATCAAATGTTGGCCAGAATACTCTTCCTCTCTTCCTGACCTTTCTGCTGTCATTGTCATTTAAAGTAGGAAGTGGTTTAGCTTTGCTCTGAGACAGGTCTAGGTTCAAGTTATGGACTAGCTTGGGCATTCACTTAATCCAGTGGCTTCCAACCTTTTCTTGGCCATGGCCCACCTAAGCATCTCTAAAATCCTGATGCCCCCGCCCCCCGTGACATATAATTCTTATTATTTAAAAAGTGAACTCCTATTCACATGGAGGAAGCCCAAAAGGCCATTAACTTGGTCTAAACAAGCTTCCAAAGAACATGGCATCCATGAAAAATAAAAATAAAAGAACGAAAGGACAGTTGAAGTACTGAGGAAGAAATCACTAAGAAATTGTTAAAAAATAATAACATGAAGTGATATGAAAAAATAGCAAATAGTTTCAAAACATACAATAGAGAACTGAAATGCATAAATATGTCACAATATATATTTATATATGGTATATGAGGGCCCTAGAACCATAAGAAATGCAAAAAAATCACTGTTAATAACTCATTCTCGAATTGCACCCCCTTAAAAATCAAATTGCCCCCCTGTGGGGTGTGTGCCCCACATTGGGAACCACTGACTTAATCCCTCTGAGTCTTTTCTCACCTGTCACATACCCACCTACCTCACAGAGACATGTGAGAAAGAATAAAAAAATCCTTATAAAATGCCAGGCATAAGTGCTCACTAAATGAGGGCAATGGTGATGATGGTGGTAAATTTTAAGCATCAAGGCAAATAGAAGCATTCCCAAAGTTCAGTTAATGTTGAGCCCAATTTTATTATGTGTTTTGACTTCACTGAGATACCTTCTTTCCATGCAGTATAACATATAATGCATGACTCGCCAAACATTGTAATCTCCCTGTTTCCCTGGAAATGTTCCACTTTGTAGAGATCATTTAAGGCAAGACCTGTCACTCAGGCATGCTGCTGTTTTGGAAGAGATGTTTGGGAACTGTGGCTCTACTGATTTCGCTATGCATTTCTTCATATTTTATGCTTTACAGTTTGGGGCAACTCTTCCTAGAGAAGTCAAAAGTACACTCGATGGTTTCGTTTCTTTAGATAATGGTTTTGTGATAACAAAAGTGTCTATTTTCAGCAGAAAGGTATTATATTTGAATTTTCAGAATTTTAAAATAAAGTCCCCCAAAGTAACCTTAAATTCTTCAAGGGAACAGAGAGTTAAAAAGTCAAACTAGATCCTTTACCAAACAATGACTAATTAAAGGCCACACTTTTAAAATAAAGAAATAATCCTTAGAGAGACTTGGTCTCACTCCCTCTCCTCATTCTCTACCCTCCTTCCTAACTTTTTCTTTTATTGGAGTGACCCCCAACACCCTGGCAGTGAATTTGGAAGAGATTGACATGAATAAAAATGGATACTGTTTGGCTAACATAAACCATGTGCAGAAGAAAAGATATCCATGTCTCTTAGATCCCTGACACTTTCCACAGTACCTGGTACTTAATAAAAATTAAATTAATGAAAGACTTAAAATTTCAAAGTCTGGCCAAAGTATGCTTCTCATGTAAATCTGGAGCACTTGCACTTAGAAAATCTACTAACATGCAAAATCTCAGGATGATAAAGAAGACTGTATCATCTGTACTTGTGTCTCGGCTTCTGACCTTCACTTTTGCTACTAAAGCAAGAAATAGCTGATCTACCATTACTGACTCTTAAGTCTTACCTTTATCTGTTGTCTTGATTGACTGAAGTAATCCTAAAAGCTAATACTTTTTATGGCTCCAAATAATAAGTCTAAGAAAATGCACTGATTTCATTTTGCCATGAATAGGAAGTTTTCCCCCAAATGCTCTAACAGTAGAGGGGATATGAATGTAAACCTCAACATACCCCTTAAGTCACAAAGACATATTAAATAGACATTTAACCATTCTTCAATCATTTACAATTAAGGATTGGGTATTGATTTGACTCTAAAATGTTTTTGTCATGCTCCAAGTACTGTATCCTAGACTTTGGAGGGGAAAGATTTTGCCAGAGTTAGTTGGCAAAGGTATTTGTGTTGGCTTGAAAAACTATAAGCTAATCACTGAACAAGTCCTTTAAAAACAACTTGATTAATGCTTGGAAAGAAATTCTGACTGAAAATCTCCAGTACATGAGTCCAAATACAATAAAAGTTTGAGGATCATGAGCAAGTCCTAGTCACTTTTGGCAATTATTGTTTGGTGGACAAGACCCCAGAGTGTCAAATGGTCCATGTGCTATCTTTTGGTACCCCCTACCCCACCATAAACCAGCATATGTAGTTAAATCCATAATTACACATACTTCCACATTTCTCTGGGACAGTTAAAATCTATAATACTAAGAAGATGACGTTATACATTGCAGCAGATTTCCCTAATGTCTACGCTTTCCTCTTCTCTGCTGGCTAGCAGATGATGTCAGAGCCCTGCCCAAATTCCCTCTGAAATCACTTTTTAGTGCCTGTTGGAAGCTTCTTCCTTCAAGCACCTGTGAAGGTCACAGGACTTTCTCTGGCCTTGGGAGCATGCCTGCGTCATGTAAAGTAGGCCAGAAGGGTCTGGGAGTTAACACCCCCAGGAGCAACCCTCACCCACTAACAGATGAAAGTTGGTGAATAAATAGCCCAGCTTTCTCACAGTGTGGAGGAGGCAACTCTTGATCGGATCTTCCAGAGGTGCCCAAGGTAAAAAGCTCCAGCTGCCCAGCATGGTAACTGACCTGCTCATTAGCAATTCTACAGGCTTCCTTCCCTTCCCGCCTCACTTCCCTGCTCTGCTCCCAGTGCTCCCAGAGATGACCTCCTAAATAAACCAACTGCACAAATCCTTGCTCAGAGTCTGCTTTGGGGACAACCCCACCTGCCACAAGTTTGTGGACGGTAAATGCAATATTTTTGCTGTAAGTATACCGTAGATTCCATTCCAGCCAAAAATTGAATCAAGAATGGAACTCTTGCTTTGCACTCTGGAGAACAGAATTTTGTCCCTAGCCAGTGCTGTGTCACTTGTGTCTGGGCCAGTCAGTTTGTTGGTCATGACCTGATCCTGAATTCCCATCAGCTCTTTGAGAGCTATGTCATGGGGGCATGGAGAGATATATCAGGAGGGCGGAGGGTGGCCCCAGAACAGTGAGGGCTCAGTGTGACCTTATCATTAGAGAAAGAGTGAATTCTGCTGGTTATGAAAAGTGGTTCAATACAGACAATAGCAGGGTGAAGGCCTGGGAGGGGCAGGTATGGGGTTAATAGGGAAAAACACAAAGGGGACATTTGCAATACTTTCAACAAAAGGATATTTTTTTAAAAAGAAAAAAGAAAGAAAAGTGGCTTAGACACATGCCCTGTAAAGATGGAACCGGCCTCTCTATTTTTCTGCTGGGTATTCCTACCTCCTCCACAGGTTTGGTCACCATTTACCTACTATTGTATTAGGGTTCTCCAGAGAAACAGAACCAGTAGAGTATAAATGGAAATATATGAGGAAATTTATTATAGGACTTGGCTCACATGATTATGGAGGCTGAGAGTCCTGTGATCTGCCATTTTCAAACCAGAGAATAAGGAGAGCCTGTGTTGTGAATCAGTCTGAATCGAAAGGCCTAAGAGCTGAGTGCTAAGGTTCGAGGGCAAGACTAAATGGATGACCCAGCTCAAGCAATAAAAGCCAATTCGCCACCCTTCCTCTGCTTTTCTGTTCTATTCAGGCCCTCCCTGGATTGGCTTGTGCCCACTTGCACTGGTGAAGGTGATCTTTACTCAGCCTATCCATTAAAATACCAATTTCTTCCAAAACACCTTCACAGGCACTCCCCAAAATAGTGTTTTACCATCTCTTAGTTCAGTCAAGTTAACATAAAATTAACCATCCTATTTACCAGTTACTTTCTAATTCACCACTCCACTCCCCCATCAGGCCAGATCTCTCCTCAGGACTCCAGATCCAGATATCTAACTGCCCACATGGCACCTGAACATCTTCCACCACAAACACAGCACAGCAGTATCTCTTCTCCCCACAAGCCCTCCCCTGTTTCTAGGAATGGCACAACTCAATGACCCCACCAAAGAACTCCAGAGTAGCCTTGAAGCCCTGTCCTTCTCCCCAGCCCTCATCAACAGTCCCATCTAACCAATCTCCAAATCCTAACAATTTTATTTCCTAAGGATCTCTGCAACATTTACTCCCCCTTCTCGTCACCTCTGCTCCTAGTACCCAAACATTGTCCTTCCTTTCTTCCAGACAACACTGCCTCCCAGTCCACCTCCCTGCTTCTGGTCCTGCTCCTCCTCCAGCATCCTCCAGCATCCTTTGCAACCTTCCTAAAACCCGTACTGTCCTCACTTAAAATGCTCCACTACCTTTGGATAATATTGTAGTTGAAAATCCTCCTGCCATCCAAGTGTTACTACCTCTTCTGCCTCATGCCTTTCTATGTCTTTGTCAGCATTCCCAATCCTCCAGTTTTTTTAAGGAAGACCTACCTCCTGCCATTTGCATTTGGAATTTCCTCTACCTGGAACTATATTCTCTGGACTCTAAATCTGGTTACCTCCTTATCTCCCATTAGAACTTAGCTAATTTGTCCATTCTTTGGGAAAGTATTATTAAGGTACAGGGCCCTGGGTCCCCACAATTCCCAGTGCTTCTCCTGTCATATTGCTCTCCCACTAAACTGTGACTACTTTGCCTTTCCTGTTCACTAGGCACTCAGTCCTAGCCACTTAGTAGATGGTCAGTACATATCTGTTACATAAATAAATGAGCTGAAATCAGGTTCCTTACTAGCTTACGGGCAAGTCACATAAGCTCTCTGAGCTTTAGTTTTCTCATTTAAAGTAGAAACCATATCCAAGCACAGGGTGGTTGAGAGGATTTTATGAAATTATGGATTTTTGGTTCCTGGCACATAGTTGGTGCTCAATAAACGATAGTTCCTATGGATTCAGGAAGGTAAGTACCATGCTTGATATGACACTTTAATATAGGGACTTTGGGTGGGACCCAGAGGAAGGAAATTGTCATTTAGCTAAAAAACATCATGCGTTCCTGATGTCCTTTCAAACCGTGCATAGAGCGCATCTGGGGAGATGTAAGTGACATAATGACATATAGCGGCATCCTATTCCCTCACACAGTTTCTCCCAAACAATCCTTCTTTTTAAGCTTCAACATCTGCATTCTCTGGATTAGTGCCACGATTCCAGTTTCTACACTGAGGTGCATTTTCCAAGAATTTTTCCATAATGAATTATTCCCCAACTGCCATTCCTCCTTGACTTCTCCCTTCTTCCACGATTATGGCTGTCATCCTAAACCAGCAGCCTTAGCACCTAATAACTGGGCCTCCAGGGACCTGTCATGTAAATGCTCACCAACTCTGATGTACACTTGTCATTGATTTGACTGGGTAGAGGCAAGCACTGAGCAAATTAGCAAACTTGCATGGGTCAATGATTAAGGCAAGGAACGTTTCAGATGTTAGTGGTAGGGAGTGAGTTAAGTACAGTTTGGGATGGATATTAGCATCTGAGAGAGCTGTATGACACTTTAAAGACTTGTAGGTATTATTTGTTGAGTTACTGCTTTGGTGTCTTTACCTAAGTCGATGGCAATTCAGTTGTCAAGCTCACAGAGCAGGGCTGCCCTGACCCACTTCAACACACAAAGTTTTTGAATGTCCTTTTTTCCCTATAAACCCCAACTATTGGGGCACACATAGTCATTTATGATCAACAGTCATTATGTAAAGAAAATTATATAAGTTGATGGTTGATGGTATTGTCTGTGTTAGAGACCCACCTCGTAAGTCCATAAAAATGTATTCCTAGATGCAAAATACTTCAGATAGATGCCTGTTTTCTCCTAAAGCGTGAGGGTTTCATTTATCTGTTCCTTTATTTTTTTTCTCAGTGCTCCATCATTTTTTTCCATTCCTTCATGGAGATCGTTGCAATTAGGCACAGATGTTCCATTGTCATCTGGATCCACAGCTATGAATGTTATTGATTTGGGTAGGGAGGGCACTGGCCACTGAAAGAGAGGTGATTACATCCATTGTGTGTCTGCTAAGCCTCCCACTCTGAGAAAGGAGACGTGTGCTCTGCTTTCAGAGCTGTGGCCATGCCACTAGCAAGAGCCACTACACAAGAGATGATCAGGCTGGAACCACCCCAAGCAGAAGGAGATGGCTGACCCCAGGTTTATTCTGTGAGTGTAGTGATCCCAGCAAGATCACTGGTGCAGGGACAAGGGTGGGAGGTGGTGAGAAGTGATTGGATTCGAAATATATATATTTTAAATATATTTTATTGATTTCTTACAGAGAGGAAAGGGAGAGGATAGATAGTTAGAAACATCGATGAGAAAGAAACATCGATCAGCTGCCTCCTGCACACCTCTCACTGGGGATGTGCCTGCAACCCAGGTACATGCCCTTGACCGGAATCGAACCCGGGACCCTTCAGTCCGCAGGCCGACGCTCCATCCACTAAGCCAAACCGGTCAGGGCTCGAAATATATTTTGAAGGTACTGTTGACCAGACTTACTGACGGATTGGCTGTGGAGTCTTAGAAGAACTTCTTCTTTACAGTATAGAACATTTTTTAAAAATATATTTTTATTGATTTCAGAGAGGAAGGAAGAGGGAGACAGAGATAGAAACATCAATGATGAGAGAGAATCATCGAGTGGCTGCCTCCTGCATGCCCCCCACTGGGGATTGAGCCCGAAACCCTGACATGTGTCCTTGACCAGAATCGAACCCGGGACCCTTCAGTCTGCAGGCTGATGCTCTATCCACCGAGCCAAACTGGCTAGGGCAGAACATATTTGTTTTTATTTAATTCTTTCAAAAATACCTTGCTTCCTCAATGGACTATAACTGTGGTTGGCAAACTGCGGCTCGTGAGCCACATGCGGCTCTTTGGCCCCTTGAGTGTGGCTCTTCCACAAAATACCACAGCCTGGGCGAGTCTATTTTGAAGAAGTGGTGTTAGAAGAAGTTTAAGTTTAAAAAATTTGGCTCTCCAAAGCAATTTCAATCGTTGTACTGTTGATATTTGGGTCTGTTGACTAATGAGTTTGCCGACCATGGGACTATAGGATCCACGAAGACCAAGAGCATGTCTGGTTTTACTCTTCTATTGCCTGCCTATTGCCTAGCACAAAGAAATGAGCAGAGAAGTAAATGTACTAAAATCACCTCATTTTACAGATGAGGAAAATGAGTCACTGAGAGTTTAAATTAAAGGATTGGCCTCAGGCCTCTCAGCTCAAACTAGAACCCATGTCTCCACACTCCTCATTCAGGCTACTTTCCCTCTGACAGCAGAGCCCCTTCTGAACACTGCGCTCTTTTATTTGGGGATGTGGGGCTACCAATATGTACTTTAAATATTCCTAATAGGTGACTGGACTGTTTAGCCAGGTACCCACAAATGGCAGCAAGCATTATTCTAATCACCTCCAGTCTGTGACATTTCTTCTTTGACCTTGTTTCCTTCTCCAGTAAAATTGTTGATCTCATCTCACTGTTGGTGAGGAGGTTGGCCTAAGGCCATCTGACTTGTATTCTGTTTTGAAAGACACCACAGCTTTTGACAAGAGCAGCTGGTGTGTTTAATCTTCATATAAGACGTTAGATATTCAAAAATGCTCGCTCCCCAAAGGCATTTTGAAAACAACAACAACACACAAAAAGGCAAGCTGTGATTAAGGGGGAAAAGAATAAAAGGCAATTAAGAGTTTCCTGGTTCTCTTGGAAGAGAAAAGAGAGGCCGAAATGTAACTTTCTCAAGCAATGATCACATCGTTGGACCTCTGCCTTTCTAATTAAATTCCCGATTTATACATATGGATAGTTCGCTTAATGAACAGCTGGTAAAATTGGATCTTTGCTCTGCAGAGGGTTACCAAAGCGCTTCAGCGTTTCTGTGTGATTGAATACTATTTAAGCCTGAAATGCAAAAAGAGGCAATTAAATCTCAGCTCGCTGCTCATCTTCTAGGCTGCACCCTCCCTGGTCTGCATAGTAATTGGTTCTGTTCTTTTCCATCAAGTGACATCCAAGCTAACCTTTCCTGTTTCCCTGGCCCTCTCTTGGAAGCGCACCCAGGGTGCTTTATACCTTTCTCGGGCCCTGACACCCGGTCTCCACCCTCCCGAGGCTTCCAGTCTAGTGGGAGGACAGACAGTAATGAAATAAACACTCCAGTGGAGGCTTCATCACAGATTTGAGATGAGCTATGGAGAAAAAGCATAAGGTGCCCTGAGAAAAATCACAAAGGAGATCTAATTTGTGAGGACAGCGGAGGAACTCGCTGAGGAAGTGGCATTGCAGTGAAGACCTGAGCCAGGGTAGAGGGGCAAACACGTGATTGGAGAGGGTGGCAGCAGTCAGAGGGACACAGGACAGGGCCCCTCAAACTTTGCTGTGCACACACACCTTCTGGGGATGACATTTCCCTCAGACTGACTCACTAAGGCTGGGATTCTAAAGTTCCAACAGGCTCCCCGGGTGCTGAGACAAGCAAGAACCGCACTGTGAGTAGCAACGGTAGGGCAAGGGTTGGCAAAGCTTTTCTGGATAGGACTAGATAAACATGTTAGACTCTGGGGCCATACTTTCTCTGCTGCGACTACTCCACTATGCCATTGGGATGAAAAGGCAGCCTTAGATAGCAGGTAAATAAATGTGTGGGTGTGGCTGTGTTCCAGTAAAACCGTACCTAGCAAAAAAGGAATCGGGTTGGCTCCCAGGTGGGAATTTGCTGACTCCTGAGGTAGGATGAGATGGTATCAGTTCTCAGCCTTGACTATACATTAGAATCACCTGGGTTACAAAACAATACCCACCAGGTTCCTACTCCAAATCAATACAATCAGGATCTCGGGGATGGGGCCCAGGCATTGGTGCAGTTGAAAAGCTCCCCAGGTGATGCTGAAGTGCAGGCTGGGCTGAGAAGCCACAGTGGGTCTTGATCTCCTTTGATAGTCTCATGTTCTCCTAGGGCAGTGAGCGGCAAACCGCGGCTCGCGAGCCGCACGTGGCTCGCGAGCCGCGGTTTGCCGACCATTGTACCTAGGGGGATAGGTAAGGCCAAAATGACTCTGAGACACCACCAGTTGCCCAATAGCTTTCAGGAAAAGGGGAAAAAACCTAGCAGGAAATGTAACAAATCAATAGTAACACCCATCCTGATTTTATGAATGTTAAGATCGGGGGGGGGGGGGGGGGGGGAAGGGAGCTTTAAATCCAGGAAATAACGGTATTCTCATTCCTGCTTTACAAAGGAGGAAAAAATGAGGCACAGATGTATTGTACAGATTGTATGGTGATGTACCAAAGGAGATATAAGCAAAATACAGCGACTTCCTTCCCTTCAGAGCCTCTGCAGGTACATTCTAGTCTCCCTGCCTTGGACTGGCCTCACTTTCTCCTTAGAATCCCCAGTCTATTTCCTGCTTCTGTCTCTGGTCTCTGGTTAGTCTTTTGGGGTGTCCTCCCTGACCCCACACCCAGGGGAGGGGCCCCTGCTGGGAGCACCTCCTGCCCTTAGTGAGGTTCCCCATCCAAGCTCTTTGTGTAGACACAGACTCATCCTCCAGGCCCTGGAGAAGTCCTGAGGGCAGGGACCAGGACTGCTTGTCATCATTTTATCTCTATCACCTGGTGTGATTGGGATTTATAATTTATAAATGTTTTGGTCTTCCTCCAGAATTCCTGGCTCACAGCTCCCAAAACCATTGGAATTTCCTAAGCAGTCAGAGCAATGGGAAGATCTTTGGTTATATTTTGGCTCTTGTCTTCGTTCCTAAAATAGCTTCAGGGCCATAAGGGTGAAATGGTGTCTTCTAATTCACAATGAGTCCCTTTCCACCGCACCTGGTGGTATGTTAACGAGGTGACTCTTGAAAATACCTAAGGATAGGAGCTGGTTACCAGGGGAATCAACCATTTATAGAGGGTTGGAATGTTTAGTCCCACCCCCTGATTTCTGGGGGAGGGAAAAAGCTGGAGGTTGACTCAATCTCCAATGGCCAATGAGTTAATCAATCATGCCTATGTAACGAAGCCTCCATAAAAACCCAAAGGACTGGGTTTGGAGATCTTCCGATTGGTGAGTGCCTGGAGGTGCTGAGAGTGTGGCATACCGGGAGAGGTTATGGAAACTCTGTGTCCTTTCCTCACTCCTTGCCCAATGCATCTCTTCCGTCTGGCTGTTCCTGAGTTGTATCCTTTTATAATAAGCCAGTAACAAGGTAAGTAAAACATTTCTCTGAGTTCTGTGAGCCACTCTGGCAAAACTAATTGAATCCGAGGAGAGGGTTGTGGGAACCTCTGGTTTACAGCCTATAAATTAGAAGCACAGGTGACTACCTGGACTTGTGATTGGCATCTGAAGTGGGGCTATTGTGTGGCTGAGCCCTTAACTTGTGGGATTTGATGTTGTCTCCAGGCAGTGTCAGAACTCAGTTGGATTGTAGGACACCCAGCTGGTGGTAGAGGATTTTTTGGAGGTGTGCCCCCCCCCCCCAAACACTGTTCCTCCCCTCACCCATACATGAATTGGTGACCAGACCCGCTACACCTGGTATATCGCAAGGACTCAGGAATATTTGTGGAATGCATGCACTTTGGCTTAGACCTGCTTATTGTTACCTATAGCAGAGTGATTTAGAGCGAGGGTTCTTACAGTGTGGTCCCAGGCCGGTCCCATTAGCATCACTTGGGAGATTGTTAGGAATGTAAATGTTTACCTCCAGCAATTTGTCTCAACTAAGTCTCCTGGTGATTCTGTATGGGGACCACAGATTAGGCCCCACAGGTTGAGAACCGCTGCTGTAGAGCCCAAGACCATCGGAAAACACAGATATTTACATTACGATTTATAACAGTAGCAAAATTACAGTTATGAAGTAGCAACGAAAATAATTTTATGGTTGGGGGTCACCACAACATGAGGAACTGTATTAAAGGGTCACGGCATGAAAAAGGTTGAGAACCACTGGATTAGGGTATGGGCTCTGGAGCTAAAACTTGTTTTAAACCTTGGCTCTGTTCTTTAAAAACTGTTTGGCTCTGGGAATTTGCATTGCCTTTCCGTTTGTGTTCTCATCTATAAAATGGAGATGACAAAAATAATAGCTGCCTCAATTGAATTAATGACATAGAGTTGCTAGCTCAGCACCTGCTCACTGCTAAGTGCTTAAAATTGGTTAACTGTTAGTGGTATTAGCTGTGCAACTATGGGCAAATTCATTAACTTCTCTGAATTTAACTTTCTTTATCTTTAAAACAAGAGTGAAATCTTGACCTCACAGGGTTTTGCAGGTTACGTGTGTGTGATGGTTAAATTTATGTGTCCACTGGGCAAGGCTACGGTGCCTAGTTATTTGGTCAAAGCGCAATCTAGATGTTGCTGTGAAGGGGTTTTTAGACGTGACTAACTTTTAAATCGGAAGACCTTAAGTAAAGCAGATGGCCCTCTTTATGTGGATGGGCTCATCCATCAGTTGACTTGAAGAGATAAGACTAAGGCCTCTCAAGTCTTCAGGGAAAACTGCCTTCAGACTCAAAACTGCAACATCAACTTCTGCTGGAATTTCTAGCCTGCCCTGCAGAGCTGAGACTTGCCAGTTCTCACAACTCCTGCTCCATACATCTGATAGATGCAGACAAAGATAGAGTTTATATAGAGATATTATGTATACTGTAGATCTCTAGATATAGTCTAGATACAGTCTATACTCAGATATGGTCTATAGCTATATCTATATTTAGTTTATATATACACAGAGACAAAGATATTGATATAGTCTATATATAGCTCCTGTTCCATACCTCTGTATAGATAGAGGTGTGTATATATAGTCTATATGTATAGGTATATCTAAAGAGAAGTCTGTAGAGTATGTGTGTAGATATAGATATAGGCACACCTTGTTGGTTCTGTTTCTCTTGAGAGCCCTAATACAATGTGTTAAAAATGTGCAGATTACTACTTCTCAACCTACATAGTTTCTCAACTATTGACATTTTAGCCAGATAATTCCTTGTTGTGGAGAATAGTCCTGTGTATTGTAGGGTGTTTAGCAGCATCTCTGGTCTCTACCCACTAGATGCCATTAGTGCTGCCCTCTTCCCTCAGCAATAAAAATTAAAAACAAACAAACAAAAAACCTATCCAGGCATTGCCAACTGTCCCCTGGGGGAAAAAAAATTTCCTGCATTGAGAACTACAAAAATGTAGGAGCCATTTCTCCCTAGTTCATTCCAGTTAAACCAGTGCTGCCCTCCTGTCCACACTCTTCCCTTCCCCCATCAAAATAAGTTTATCACTTTCCACAGAATCTGGCTCAAAACCCACTGCCACCAAAGCTGGCCCCGAGAGTCCTCCCTCCTCCAGATCCCACTTCTCTGCCTGTGTCCATTTCACTATTTTCCAGTGGTTTTTTCAGTTTCATAAACAGGAATTTCGTTTGCCCACTTCCACTGAACCTCCTTGAAGGAAAGGCAATCCTAGTAAGAACAGATCATTTTATTTGACTCTAAATTCTCTTTACCAGCTTGTGACCTTGGGATAGTTACTCACTCCTCCTGAAATTCAGCATTAATATCTATAAAATGGAAATAGTTGAATCTACTTCAGAGAGTAATGATGAAGTACAAGCACTTTTTAAACTATAAAAATATAGGCTTTCTTCCCAAAAGCAAAGCCATGGCTTTTATATATTTTTGTAATAGGATAGCCAGTACAGGGGGTTTCAAATGAAATATAACCTTGGAAAATGCTAAATAAACAAATGAATTTGCATATTCTATTTTGCATTTTGTTTTATTTTCTTCTGATAGCTTTTAAAGTAATGTAGGCAGGGTCCTTTCTAAGTTCTTCTGAGATTAATATATCAATTACCTAGTGGGGCAGTTGCCAAGGCAATGCAATTTGCTTAGTTATTGATTTCAGGTTCCCGGAAATGATGGCACTCATCCATAATTTTACCTACTCTCAGTGTCTATGCCTTTATTTCCTTGGGAGCAGCCATGCTTGAGACCAAGCATTTGTCCTTCAGCAGTAGCTGAAGCAGTCCTCTTCCAGAAAAATGATCTCTGATCACTCCCCCGCTGAAGCATCAAGATGCTGCTTTTCTGATTTCCTGCAGCCCTCTGGGTCACATCACAGATCTTCCCTGCCCATTAGACGAGTTCATGAGGTTGAGGGCTCTGTTTACTGGATTTTGTATTCCCAGGGGCTGGTGCACTATCTGGCCAAAGCGGGTGACTTCATTCATGAGGATGACGATGCTTCACTAGGGCTCCAATACCATGTTTATCTGACTGCAGGATGCCACTACTTCCATGCCCTGTGGACACTTCAAACACAGCGTTTCAAGAAAAGACCAAGCCTGACTCTTCCTTCCTATACCAGTTATCTCATGTTGAAAAACAAACTACTCTAAATTAGTGGCTTGAATACAGCAACTCATCTCTCATAGTTTTGTGGATTGTTTGAGTTTCTTTGGACAGTTCTTGGTCAAGGTCTCAGTCACATGGTGGCCGGATGTGGAATCATCGGAAAGCTTTTCAATCACATGTCTGGAACCTGGGCTGGGATGGCGGGATCATCTGAAAGCTAGTCAGGCATCTCTCTCTCTCTCTGTTTTTCCACATAGACCTTCTGTGGGGCTATCTCCGGCTTCTTCCTAACATGCAGGCCCTAGATTAGTGGAACTCATTACGTGGCGATTAGCTGCCACTGCTCATGCTCCAAGAGCTCCATGAGCCTGGGTGGAAACCACAAGGCTTCTGATGACATCCTGAAGGTCTCAAAATATTGCTTCTACAACATTCTATTGATCAAGTAAGTCATAAGGCCAACCTGGGTTCAAGGGAAAGGAAATTAGACCCCCTCCCTCAGAATGGGAGCACTGGCAAAGAATTCCTGGCCATATATGATCTACCACATTTTCTAACAAGTGTACTTTCTTTCTTTTTTCTTTTCTTTCTTTCTTTTTTTTTTTTTTTTGTCTAGGATTCCAAAATAGAGATTTATTTATTAAGAATTATTTAGTGTTTGCATAAAAATCACCAATTGTTCCTCACTGGGTTTTTAACACACATGAATTCTTTGGGGGTCCCTCTATTCACCCCAACACTTTCAAAAATACAGCTCTTGTTAGTGCCAGGGGGAACAGTTAAGGCATCGAGGTGTTTCCTTGAGTCTCGGCATCGGGAGGGCTTGTGGTCTCCCCACTGAGAGAACACACGTGATAGGTAGTTTCTTAGGTGGGGTAGGCTGTCCCTGAAGAAAATACTTATGCAAATTCAGTCATCTGTTGTCAGTTACTCATACCTGACAGATTTAAAATAAAGTCCCCTTGGTCAAGGTCATCAAAGGCTTGCTGGTTGTTTTCAACTATAAAAAACTGTCTGGAAAAAGACAGAAGGAAAGAGCAGGGTCTATAAATGACAGCGCTGTGAGGCTGGGCTGTGCAACCACAGGAGAGCACACAGCAGTCTGCTTTATGTAAGTGTACTTTCTTGACAGAGACAAGTTTGTATCCTTATATCTTAAGAATATTTTGTAAAGAAAACATATATTGGAGTGAAATAGAAATTATTCACTTTTAAGTTACTTAATTTTCTGACCAGGTTGGTTTTCATATGAACATTCTCTGCTCAAGAGTTTCTGTTGGTTCCTTCTTTCTTCCTGCATTATATTTATTGTCTAGCATTCTTTTTCCTTTCCTTATTCATGACTTCCTTGAAATATATAGAAAACTACGAAGAATAATGTAATAAATACTCCCTACCCCAACTGAACACTAATAACTTGCAATGTTTGTTTCAGAAATAAATATTACAGATAGGGTGGAAGTCCCCTTTCTGATCTGATTTTCCATTTTGCCTTCCCAGAGGCGACCACTGTTCTTAAATTGATTTGTGTTATTCCCAGCTTTGCTATAATATACATATGCTTTAAAAAATAGTATCTTGGTATGTTTTAATAGTTTTACATGGATGATATTATACTTCTGGGACATCCTCTCTGATCCTCTCACCCAGGGATGGGAGCACTACGATGAATAAGTCATATCAATCTACAACTAGTTTCCTCACTGTTTTGAGATTTATTCCTGTTAAAGCAAGTAGAGCTAAATTATTCATTTAATGCTTGAATAATATTCCCGTGTATGAGTTTGTGCCAGATTTATTACTCCTTTTTTCTCTTCAAGAACATTTAGGTGATTTGCAAGTTTATAAATGTCATAGAAGTCTTCTTACGCACATGTACCAGAGTTTCTCTAGGGCATTTACATTAGATGGAATTTCTGGGTCATCTTTAATTTTACTAGGTACTGCTAAATTGCTCTCCAAAGTGAATATATCAAATTATACTCCCACCAGCCATGTATATGAGCTCTCATTTTCCTGCATCCTTGTCAACCATTGGCATTGTCAGTCTCTTTAAATTTTCCAATCTAAGAGGGAAATGGTATCCTATCATTGTTTTAATATGCATTTCCCTGTTACTGGTAATGTTAGGGATCTTTTCCTATGTCTACTGACCATTCAGATTACCTCTGCTGTGAATTGCCTGTCTGTATCCACTGTCCACTTTTCTATTGGGTTTAATAGTTTCTTATCGATTTGTAGAAATACTTCACATATTCTGGGTGTTCATTTGTTGTTGGTTAAATATGTTTTACCTCTAGGCTAGGTGCTTGTTTCTTATTTATGATGTCTTTTTAACACCTAAGATTTTAATGTTCTTACCTTCACTCCTTTATGGTTTGTACTTTATCCTATCTTCCTTAAGAATTTCTTCCAAAGTTACAGTGATTTTGGTTTGTATTTTTTTTTTGTCATATTGCTTTTGGGGAGCCTTTTGTTTTATCAGAGTTTAACTTTAAGAAATACTATGTTTTCCTTAAGTAATATCTCCCTTCCATCTTCCATGTTGTTGTTATTGAATATTTTAGTTGCACTTTATCTTATCTTAAAACACCCCAAATTATTTTCTTTTTTTTCCCCACAGTCAATATTGTAATTGAGATGGGAGAAGTATGTAAGGTAAAATTATTTTCAACAGGGTATTAACCAAAGCCTAAGGAGGACGTGCTATTTAAATAAACATCTAAGCAGAGTGAGGAAGCAGAAAATTCAAAGGAGCAAGCTTGTTCTGTTCAAGGAAAAGCAAGATGGGTGAAGCTGGAATGATTTGGCGAGTGGAGAGAGGAAGGAGATGAGGTCAGGGGATTAATAGAAGCCAGACCGTGTAAGGCCTTGATGGACATGGTAAGGAATTTTGAGTAGATGTATGATAGGATCTCATTTTTTTTAGTTTAAAATAAAGTCTTCTAGAAGAATTTGTAGTTGGGCAAGAGTGGGTGCAGGGAGTCCAATTAGTAGGCTTTTGCTAAAATCCAGGTGAGATGATGGTGTCGTGGATTAGGGTGGAAGGAAAGAAGGTGCTGAGAAGTGGCTGGATCTGAGACCCACTTTTAAAAATAAAACGAACAGTATTTGCTCATGGGTATGAAAAGAAAGAGAAGAATCAATGATAACTCCTATGCCTCTAGCCTGGGCAACTTTGTACTAGTGGTACCATTTACTGAGATGGCAGCTCTAGTTAGCTGTGCATAATTTAACAGTTGATTGTTCTTTCATTATTTGGTACACAGGGGTGGGTAAAAGTAGGTGTATAGTTGTGAATACACAAAACAGTTTATTCTTGTATTATTATTTATTACTATTGTAAACCTACTTTTGCCTACCCATGTAGGTGTTACAACTCAACAATTAGATGGTGGGTCTGTGTCCCTCAACACAGGCTAACATAGTTGGATACACTGCATGCACACTTGATTGATTAGTTGACTCCACATCTATCAATTAATAGCTGTGTGACTTTTGGCAAGATTCTTAACTCTATGAATCAATCTCATTTGTAAATTGAGTTTAGTATTTATTGATACTTTCTGGGTTGTTGAGAAGATTACGTTTGCCCTTAGAACAATGCCTGGTATACCTGCTCAGCAAGTATTAGCTCTTCTTACTCATTTCGGGAACTCTTCCCCAAAACTACAGTCAGTCAAACCAGGGATCTTATGAGGAACTCTCTACTTGGTTTGCTCAATGCAAAGTCAGAATGTTTTTCAAAGATACCTAATATTTTTTCAAAGCTGATAGAGAAAATCCATGCCTACTTTAGAATGCCACTCTGCATCTGAATCTCTCGGCAATCGGTATTTGTTGAATGTCTACTTTGGGCTTAATTACCAGGATATTGAAAAGGACCAGTTAGATCTAATTCCTATTCCCTGTCATCCTAAGCCATGTATGCTTTTGGTTTAGCTGCAATAAATAAATATTTTATCAGCTACCCAACATATTTTATTACCACTCTGGTCCTTCTGGGTGTTGCTGGACAGATCTCAGATTAGCTGAGGTCATTGTTGGCTTTTAAAAATTGTGTCAGTATGGCTGTCTTCTTGTAGCTTTAGCCAAATAGAGAAAAACAGCATCTTGAAGACGAGGAGCCTGTATTCAGATTTAATGGGGTCAGCTGTAAGCAGAAATTCACATTTGATATTCATTGAAAAAGAAGACAATTTAAAGAAAATAATTTCCAATAATAAATAATTACCAATATAGATTATCTGTTAATTCTAACACATTAGGTCTGTGATTTTCAACCTTTTTCATCTCATGGCACACATAAACTAATTACTAAAATTCTGTGGCACACTAAAAAATATATTTTTTGCTGATTTGGCCAAAGGAAAAAAAAGTATAATTTTGATTTATTTACAACAGATGGCTGTTGTTGTGTTGGCTATTGTCCTTTTTCAATTTGACCATTTAAAGGAAAAGAGGTCAGTATCACTGACTAAATAGGTATATTGCCTGTTTTAAAAACTCTTGCAGCACACCAGTTGAAAATCACTGCATTAGATAAATCTCTATCTGCAGAGAACTGGATAGCATGCAAGCCTTAACCTCAAGGAAGGCAATATGATGTAGCTGAAAAAGAATGAACTCAGAACACTAGGGCTGGCTGTGCCCTGGGGAAATGCTTAACCTTGCTAAGCCTCAGATGTTTCCTTTCTAAGCCTCAGATGTTTCCTTTTGGAAAATGGGAATAATAATTCCTACCTACCTCACAGTGGCACTATCAGGATTCATGGAGATAATGGCTATGAAAGGACTTATGGAAAGGTGCAAAATGTTATATCTAAGTAAAATGTTATACCCTGCTTCCCTATTTCTCAGCCCATTATTACAAAGCTTATTAGAGATGAGACTCAGGGGGACAAATTTCTCCCTGTAACTGTCCTATACGTGCCCTCAACATGTCATTGGGCTCTTGGGTTAATTGCCTGATTTTTTTCTTTCCTCTAATTATACTTAGAAAGTTGGTTATTCTTTTTCTATACATTTATTGGATCTCACGTACACAGAATTGGATTAATCCTAACCCTTTGTTCATTACACACTTTCATCCATGGCTCCTTGCAAGACTCCTAAATATGTATTTATATGCCTATTTATTAATAATAAACCCATCAAACTATCCATATGAGAATCAGAAGGTGAATAACATATCTATAATAGGTTCCCTCCTAATCCCATCTCCCTGCCTCCCACATCCTATGTAACCACTATCCTGGATCCTGTATTTATTATTTCCTTGCTTAAAAAAAAAAAAAGACTATTTTTTTAGAGCAGTTCTGTATTCACAGCAAAACTGAGAGTAGAAGGTACAGAGATGTGCTATATATCCACTGCCCCTACACATGTACGGCCTCCTCCATTATCAACATCTCCCAGTACAGTCGTACATTTATTCCAATTTACATACCATTACCACGCAAAGTCCGTAGTTTATATTAGGGTTCACTCTTGGTGTTGTACATTCAGTGGGTATGGATAAATCTATAATGACATGTACCCACCATTACAGTATCATACAAAGTAGTTTCACTGCCCTAAAAATCATCTGTGCTCTGTCTGTTCATCCCTACTTCCCCCCAGCTCCTGGAAACCACTGATCTTTTCACTGTGTTTAGCTTTGCCTTTTCAGAATGATAAATGTTATTATCATATAGTAGAATCGTATGTTAGAATCATATAGCCTTTTCAGTTTGGCATTGTTTACTTGGCAATATGCACCTAAGTTTCCTCCATGTCTTTTCATGGTTTGATAGCTCATTTTTACTGCTGAATATATCCCATTGTCTGGATGTCCTACCATTTATCCATTCACTAGCTGAAGGACATCTTCATTGCTTCCAGGTTTTGACAATTATGAATAAAGCTGTTGAAAACACCTGTTTGCAGGTTTTTATGTGGACATAAGTTTTTAACTTTTTTTGGATAAGTACCAAGAAACATAGCTGTTAGATTTGTCAGAAACCACCAAACTGTTTTCCAAAGTGACAGGCATTTTGCATTTCCACCAGTAATTTGTGAGAACTCTTGCTGCCCCACACGCTCACCATCATTTGGTAGTACCAGTATCTTGGATTTTGGCCATTCTAATATAAGTGTAGTGGTATCTAGTTGTTTTCATTTGCAATTCCATGATGGTTTGTGATGTGGAATATGTTTTCATATGCTTATTTGTCTGATGCAAATCTTATTTAAGTTGGCTATTAAGGTCTTTGGCCCACTTTTAAACCAGGCTGTTGGTTTTCTTATTGTTGAGTTTTCAGAGTCCTTTGTATATTTTAGATAACAGTCTTTTATCAGATGTTTCTTTTGCAAATATTTTCTAAGTGTCTGTGGCTTGTCTTCTTATCCTCTTGACATTGTCTTCACATATCACAAGTTGTAAATTTTAATGAAGTCCAGCTTATCCATTATTTCTTTCATTGATCAAGCCTTTGGTGTTGTATCTAAAAAGTCATAGCAAATCCCAAGGTCATCTAGCTTTATTTTATGTTGTCTTCTAGTGTTTTATAGTTTTTCATTTTAAATGCAGGTTTGTTATTCATTTTGAATTACTTTTTGTGCAGGTGTAAAGTCTGTGTTTAGACTTATTTATTTATTTACCAGAAGCCCAGCACGCGAAATCGTGCAGACTCGCCCACCTGTGCGCACCCCACCCACGCTCACAGCCCCGCCCAGCCATGCCAGTCTTTGGTAGTTACGGCGTTAGGGCCACGGGCTTTTTATATATATAGATTTTTTTTGACATGTGAATGTCCAGTTGTTCCAGAACCATTATGTTTAAAAGATTATCTTGTTTCCATTGTATTTATTTTGCTCCTTTGCTAATTTCTTCTCTCATCTCTGCCTTTGGCAACCACCAATCTGTTCTCTGTATCTATGAGCCTGAGTTTTTCTGTTTGTTTTATAGTTTCCACAAGTCAGAGAGATTATATGGTATTTGTCCCACTCTTAATTCACTTAGCGTAATGCCTTCAAAGTCAATCCATGTGCTTGCAAATGATAGGATTTCCTTGTGTTTTTTTATGGCCAAATAGTATTCCATTGTATCTATACACCACAATTTCTTTATCTATTCATCTATTGATGGACATTTGGGTTGTTTCTATAAGTTAGCTATTGTAAACGATGCTGCAATAAATATGAAGGTACATATATCTTCCCAAGTTAGTGTTTTTGTTTTCTTCAGATAAATTCCGAGAAATGGAATTGCTGGATCATATGGTATTTTTATTTTTCATTTGTTAGGAACCTCCATAGTAACTGCACCAACTTACATTCCCACTAACAGTAAACAATGGCTTCTTTTTCTCCATAGTGTCACCAACACTTACTTCTTGGAAGTCTTTTGATAATAGCCATTCTAACAGGTGAGAAGTAGGAACTCGTTATGGTTTTGATTTGCATTTCCTTGATGATTAATTACGTTGAGCATGAACCTGTTGGCCATCAGTATTATTATTATTTTGCTGTTGAGTTGTATGAGTTCTTTATATACGTTGGATGTTAACCCCTTATCTGATATGTGATTTGCAAATATTTCCTCCTATTTAGGAGGTTGCCTTTTTATTTTGATTGTTGATGGTTTTCTTTGCTGTACAGAAGCTTTTTTAATTTGATGTAGTCCCATTTGTTTATTTTTGCTTTTGTTGTTTTTGCTTTTGGTGTCAGATTGCCAAGACCTAAGTCAAGGAGCTTACCAACTCTGTTTACTTATAGGAGTTTTATGGTTTCAGGTCTTATGTTCAAGTCTTTAATCCATTTTGGGTTAATTTTTGTGTATGGTGTAAGATAGCGGTCCAGTTTCATTCTTTGGCATGTGGCTTTCCAGTTTTCCCAAGACCATTTATTGAAGTGACTATCCTTTTCCCATTATATATTCTTGGCTCCTTTGTTGTAAATTAACCATATATGTGTGGGTTTATTTCTGGGCTCTCTATTCTGTTCCATTGATCTGTGTTGTCTGTTTTTATGCCAATACGATACCACCTTAATTACTATAACTCTGTAATAGTTTGAAATCAGCTTTGTTCTTTTTCTCAAGATTGCTTTAGCTGTTCAGGTCTTCTGTGGTTCCAGACAAATTTTACAATTCTTTGTTCTATTTCTGTGAAAAACGCCATTGGGATTTTGATAGGAGTTACACTGCTACCACATACTTTTTTTTTTTTTTTTTTGTCTTACTGCATTAGCTAGGGCTTCCTGTATGATGTTGAAAGACAGTGGCGAGAGAGGAAATCCTTTCTTTGTTACTGACCTTAGTGGGAAATTTTTGCGTTTCCCACCATTAAGTATGGTATTAGCTGTAGGGTTTTTTTGTAGATATTTTTTATAAAGTTGAAGAAGTATCCCTCTCTTCCTAGTTTACTGAGAGTCTTTATCATGAATGGGTGTTAAATTTTGTCAAATGTTTTTTCCATATTGAAATGATCGTGTGATTTTTTTTTTTTTTTTTAGCCTGTTGATGTGATGAATTATATTAATTCATTTCCAATGTTGCACCAGCCTCATATAGTTGGAATAAAGCTCATTTGGTCATGGTGTACAATTCTTTTCATGCATTGTTAGATTGGATTTACTAATATTTTATTGGGGATTTTTGCACCTATGAGTCATACTGCTTTATAGTTTTCTGGTAACGTGTTTGTTAGGTTTGGTATTAAGGGAATGCTAGCCTCATAAAATGAGTTATGAATTACTCTCTTTGCTTCTGTCTTCTTAAAGAAATTGTAGAGCATTTGGTATTATTTATTTTTTAAACGTTTGGTTGAAATCACCAGTGAACCTGTCTGGTCCTGGTGTTTTCTATCTGAGAAGGTTATTAATTATTGATTTAATTTCTTCATTAAATATAGGCCTATTCAAGCTGTCTATTTTTCTGTGTGTGAATTTGACAGATTGTGGTGTTCAAGGAATTAGTCCGTTTCATTTAGGTTATGGAATTTGAGGTTATAATGTTGTTCATAGTACTCCTTGATTATCCTTTTAATGTCCATGGGATCTGTAGTAATATCCCCCCTTTTATTTCTGATATTAGTAATTTGTGTCCTCTCTCTTTTTTTCCTCAGTTAGCCTGGGTAGAGGATTATCAATTTTATTGATCTTAAAGAACCAGCTTTGGGTTTTGACTTTCTGAATTGATTTCCTGTTTTTAATTCCATTGCTTTCTGTTCTGTTTTTCTTACGTCTTTTGTTTATTTTGGATTTAATTTACTCTTTTTCTAGTTTCTTAAGATGTCTAAATGACCGATTTTAGATCTTCTTTTCTGATACATGCATTCAATGATATAAATTTCCATTTAAACCCTTTTGTTTCATTCCACAAATTTTGGTAAGTTGTGTGTTCTTTTTCATTTCGTTGTAAATATATTTCAGTTTCTTTTGAGGTAGTGTCTTGTTTACTTTTCAACAATTTAGTAGTGTCTTGTTTTATCTTCAACAATTGGGATATATTACATGTATCTTTTCTGTTATTGATTTCTAGCTTAATTCCATTGTGGTCTGAAAGCAGACATTGCATGATTTCTATGCTTTTATTATTTTTTAAGGTGTATTTTTATTGATTTCAGAGAGTGAAAGGGAGAGGAAGATAGAGCCATCAATGATGAGAGAGAATCGTTGATTGGCTGCCTCCTGCAAACCCCACACTGGGGCTGGAGCCCACAACCCAGGCATGTGCCCTGACCAGCAATTGAATTGTGACCTCCTGGTTCGTAGGTTGACACTCAACCACTAAGCCACACCAGTTGAGCATGATTTCTATGCTTTTAAATTTAAGGTGTGTTTTATGGCCAAGAATGTGGTCTATCTTGGTGAATGATCCATGTGAGCTTGAGAAGAATGTGTATTCTGCTGTTGTTGAGTGAAGTAGTCTATTGATGCCCATTATTTCCAGTTGATAGATAGTGGTGTTGAAGTCAACTATATCCTTATTGATTTTCTGCCTGCTGGATCTGTTGAATTCTCCAACTATAATAGTAGATTCATATATTTCTCCTTGTGTTTCTATTAGTTATTCCCTTGTGAATGTTGAATTCCCTAAGCTCTGTTGATAGGTATATACATGTTTTCTTAGAGCTGTGATCCATTTATCATTATGTAATGCCCCTCTTTATTCCTAATAAATTTCCTTGCTTTGAAGTCTGTTCTTTCTAAAATTAATATAGCTGCTTTCTTTTGATTAGTGTTAGCATGGTATATTTTTCTATATCAATTTACTTTTAATCCATATGTGTCTATAGTTCAAATGGGTTTCTTGTAGACAACACAGAGTTGGGTCTAACAATCTCTGTCCTTTAACTAGTGCATTATGACTATCAATATCCTATTTTTGTCTTCAATCTTTTTATGGCTTTCTAAGTTTTAATTTAATATTTTATATTATTGCATTTTCTTTCTTTAGCATATCAGTTATACTTTTTTTAAAAAATATATTTTATTGATTTTTTACAGAGAGGAAGAGAGAGGGATAGAGAGTTAGAAACATCGATGAGAGAGAAACATTGATCAGCTGCCTCCTGCACACCCCCTACTGGGGACATGCCCACAACCAAGGTACATGCCCATGACTGGAATCAAACCTGGGACCTTTCAGTCCGCAGGCCAATGCTCTATCCACTGAGCCAAACTGGTTTTGGCTTTTTTTTTTACTTTTTTAGTGTTTACACTAGAGTTTGCAATATATGTTTACAACTAATCCAAGTCCAATTTTAAATAACACTATACCACTACACAGCAGTGTTAGTACCTTATAATAAAATCTAATTTCTCCCTGCCGTCCATTGTAGCATTACTGTCATTCATTTCATGTATATAGAAGCATACATAAACGTGTATATTTACAAATATGTAAAATACATAATTGAATATATTGTTGCAGTTATTTTGAACAAACTGTTATCTGTTAGATTAATTAAGAATAATAACAAGTTTTATTTTACCTTTAGTTATTTCTTCTCCAGTTCTCTTCCATTCTTTATGAATGAGTGTCTGACTATCATTTTCCTTTGCTCTGAAGAATTTCTTTTAACATTTTTTGCAAGGCAACAAATTCCCTCAATTTTTATGAGTCTCAGAAAGTATTTCTCTTTCACTTTTAAAGAATAATTTATTAAGATAAAGCAGGTTGGTGAATTCCCCCCTCAGTACTCTAAATATTTCACTCCACTCCCTTCTTGCTTGAATGGTTTCTGAGAAATCCAGATGTAATTCTTATCTTTGTTCTTCATAGATAAGCTATTTTTTCTTCTGGCTTATTTCAGGATTTTTCCCTTGATTTTCTGTAGTTTGAAAATTATATGCCTAGATTTAATTTTGTGTTTGTTTGTGTGTTTGTTTAATTTATCCTGCTTGGTGGTTTTTGAGCTTCCTTAATCTGGTTTGGTGGTCTGACATTAATGTGGGGAACTTCTCAGTCATTATTATTTCAAATATTTTCCCTTTTTCTCTTTTTCTTCAGGCATTCCCATTACACATATGTTAACACCTTTTGTAGTTGTCCCACAGTTCTTGGATATTCTAGGGTGTGGTTTTTTGTTTTTTTTTTCCATTTGTTTTTCAGTTTTGGAGGTTTCTGTTAAGATACCCTCGAAGTCAGAGATTCTTTTTCAGTTGTGGCCTGAATACTACTAAGTCTATCAAAAACATTCTTCATCATCATTACAGTGTTTTTTATCTTTAATATTTTTCTGGTTCTTTCTTAGAATTTCCATCTCTCCATACATTGCAATCTGTTCTTGTATGCTGTCTACTTTATCCATTAAAACTCTTAGCATATTAATTATAGTTGTTTTAAAATCATGGTCTGATAATTCCAACATCTCTGTCATATCTGGTCTACTTCTGCTTGCTATCTCTTCAAACGCTGATTTTTGGATTTTCAGTATGTCTTGTCATTTTTCTTGATAGCCAGACATGATACAGTGGGTGACAGAAACTGCTGTAAATAAGCCTTTAGCAATGTGGTGGTTGGGTATGGGGGAGAGGGGTGTTCTCTGTGATAAGGGCTCAGTCTTTGAGTGAGTCTGAGCCTCTGGCCCTGAGCTTTACAAGCTCCCGTTCCTAGATGGAACAGCATGGCTGGCGGAGCTGGAACTGGGTATTTCCCTACTCCCACTGGAAGGCTAGAGTGGGCTGGGGTTGTGTATTACCTTTCCCGCAGGTTGGTTAGGCTCCGATTAAATAGTATCTCATGAGGGCAGACTTTGCTAAGAAGAGCGGAATGTTCTGGTGTATTTCAAAATGGTTCCTTTTCCCTTATCCCTGCTGGGAAAAAAGATGGTATTTTTCTCAGATATTCACTGTGAGAACCCAAGAAAGCTCCAAAGTAAAACTCACAAAAGTGTGTCTTCCTGGAGTTTTTATGTCTCAGACTTGTCCACAGTGACCTGCAGCAATTTGTCAATTACAGTTCAGGTTTTCCTACCCCAGCACTGGCTCCCCCCCACCCCGGGGCTCAGCTCTTTGGTTTCTGCTCAGGTAAGTTGTGATTCTCAGTATTTTTCTGTTCCTCTCTCACATTTGGGGGTGGGGGGGTGTGAGCAGCAGCTTGCCTGGTGAGCTCACTTCTCTTATGGATATGAGTTGTTGATTCTTCAGTTTGCTCAGCTTTTTAACCAGTGGCAACTTTCAAGCTTCTTACTTGTTGAATTGGAAACCATCTTTTGCTTTTTAAAATATAGTTCTGTCACATTTACAGTTCACTAAAATTATATAACTTAATTTTAGTTTTTAATGAAAAAGGATATACTGCATGTAGTTTTTTGGAACTTATTTTTCACTCATTCAATGAGTCATCATTTTTTTGTACCTAGCTGTAGTTAATTCAACTGATGGATGTGTAATATGCCTTTGTGTCAGTATGCTACATTGACTTACTCATTTTTTTCCTATCAATAACAACCGCGTGGGTTGTTAGTAGGTTTGTGTTATTGCAATCAGTGTTGTTGGGAAAATTCTTGAACACCTCACCTGGCATATGTGTGAAAGATCTTCCCCAGAAGTAGAATTGCCAGGTCATGGGACATGAAAATATTCCATTTTATAAGATAGTGCCAAGCTGTTTTCCAAAGTGTCAGTACCAATTACACTTCCTCCAGCAATATATAGGAGGTCCTGTTTATTCACATACTCTCCAATACTTGATTTTTTTTTGGACTTTTTAGTTTTTGTCAAGGGAATGAATATAAAATGATGTCTCAATGTGATTTTGATTTGTTATTTCCCTGATCACAATTTAATTTGAATGTTTTAGCGTTTTAGCATTTTAGCATCTCTTTATGTGTTTAGTGGCCAGATGTTTTTCAGTTCTATGAAACACCTGTTCATGTTTTTGTCCATTATTTGGGGGTTATTTAATCCTAGAAATTCTAGGAACATTTATATATTTTTGATACTAATCTTTTGTCAGTATTGTGAATATCTTTTTCAAAATGTAACCTGTCTTTCCACTTTAAGATATCTTTGAACAGGAGTTCTCATTCTAATATAGTAAAATTTATTGATTTTTTTTTGTACTTTCAATGTCTTGTTTAATAAATTCTTTCCTAACTCTAAGCACAGTCAGACATATACTGACCTATGGTTTTTACTTAACATTTTAAAGTTTTGCCTTTAATATTAAAGAATTGTATCCATCTGTAGATGACTTTTGTGTACAGTGTAAAGAAGAGATCTATTTCACCTGTTTCCATGTGAGTAACCATCTCCTCACTCCCAGCCCAGTGACCTACCGTGGCAACTATGCATAGTATGTCTCTGGCTATCTGTTTCATTTCTATGGTCACATTGTCCTTCAGTAAAGTTTTACAAATTTTGCTATCAGTCTTTTACATATTTTAATATGTATTTCTTGGTATTTGATATAATAATGCTATTTTAATTTGACTCTTTTAAAAAGACTTAAATTTTTGAGTTGCTTATTGCAGATATATTGACTTTTATATCTGATGTTATATGAAGATACCTTGAATACTTCCCTTGTTATTTTTTTTTAAATATATATTTTTTTATTGATTTTTTACAGAGAGGAAGGGAGAGGGATAGAGAGTTAGAAACATCGTTGAGAGAGAAACATCAATCAGCTGCCTCCTGCACACCCCCCACTGGGGATGTGCCCGCAACCAAGGTACATGCCCCTGACCGGAATCGAACCTGGGACCCTTGAGTCCGCAGGCTGACGCTCTATCCACTGAGCCAAACCGGTTAGGGCTTCCCTTGTTATTTTTAATAATTTGTCTATAGATGTAAATAATTATGTCACTTTCAAACAATAACTACTTCATTTTTTCTTGATCTTTTTCAATCCTTGTGGCTTTAATTTTGCTAGAACCTAGGAGTGAGAGGGCCACCTTTTCTGGTTTCTCATTTTAAAGAGAGTGCTTTTGATACTTCCCCATTTGGATTATATGTGTTAGAGATTTTGAAAATACATTCTTTGTCAAGTTAAGTAGCTATCCTTCTACTTCTAGTTTACTAGGCTTTCTTTTTTAAATTATTAATTTATGGAGTGGTTTTCCTTTTGTGTTTATACTTTATCTCTTTAGCCTGTTAATGTGGTAAGTTATATAGTTCCTAATTTTAAAACATCTTTGCATTCCTGAGATACTACACCATTACCAAGATGAATTTTTATTTTTTTTATACACTGAAGGAGTTGATTTTTCTAATGTTTTATTTAGACGTTTTCGTGTCTGTATTCATGAGTAAAATGGGCCTTTAATTTTTCCCTTATACTGTTCTTGACTGGTTTGCATATCAAGATTACACTGGCCCCATAAAACTGAAATGGCTAATTTTCATCTATTTCTAGTCTCTGATGTAATTCATAAAAGATTCAGATGATCTACTTCTTGAAAGTTTGGTGGAACTTGCCAATAAAACCGTCTAGGCCTGGAGCTTTCTTTCTGTGATTATTTTAAACTATTGCTTTAATTTTTAACTTAGAAAAAGTACTTACCTTATCTACTGTTGTATCTCTTTTTCATTCATACAATTATCTATTTGTGTCCTTTCTCTCTCCCTCTTTGATCAGTTTATTGTGAGGTTGGTGTTTTAAAACTTAATTTTCTTTATATTTGTTTTTTTAGTTTGCTAATCTGCACACATTTTTAGCGTTTTAGCATCTCTCTTTCTTTTGGATGGATTCTGTACTTTTTCTAATTTCTAAGTTGGGCATTAATTCCTAGTAGGTCTGACTTGGAATTTTAGTCCCTTAAGTTCATGTAGTTGGGTCTGGGAGGATTCCATTAAAGATTTTGACCAAAGAGGTTTAATAGTCAAGACATGCTCTTTCTTTGCCTATTCACCCCCCCAATGGAAGACCTGCTCAGGTGGTGTCTGAGGGGCACTTTCCTTCACCGGACCATTTCAAAACATGTGCTCAGCATGTCAATGTGCTTTTGGCTTAATTGTTCATATATTTTTCTCTTCTAGTACTAACTGTTAGGCAAAGAACTGTTCATATGTGGCACTGTTAAAATTGAGAGAGAATATCATCCCTGTGCTACAGGTGAACCTATGGAAGTGAGGTGGTGGCGTCTAAAGTCATACAACATTTTCGGAAAGGAGTGACAGCCAGCCCATGAGACTATACCCTATGCTCTTTCCACTGAGCCAAGCACACACTTGTCCACACAGAAGAGTGTTCCTTGTATAATGTGGCAAGGTCACCTGCATGACCTTGTTCAATATGATCAACATATACAGCCCCTGTCCGTTGGTCCCAGAAAAAGCCACTGGGGAAAGTGCTGTTGGGCTCACCATCATTGACTCAGGGTTTATTTGTTCCTATTGTGCACCAAATACTCATCCTGCAGCATTTAAAGATGAACTAACATCTTACCTTGAACATTTGTCTTTCTGCCTTTGACTTCTGAGAAGTCGAGATGGATCAAGGGAGGGAAATAGAGATTGGGGGTTAAATAAGCGAACAACCATTTGCTTGAATTGTGTGGCATAGAGCCAGTGTAGTTTCTCCCAAAGCAACAGCTGACAATATTCTTGTTTCTGAAGAAAAATAAAATTAGTATTTAGAAATGATGTATCCTGCATGCTCATTTCAAAGGAAAGAATTGGTAATTCTGCTGAAATTTCTTTTGTATTTTTCTGGGCTCTAAATATTTTTTCGAAGACATGTCCTCGCTCATGAATTGGCTTCTATGAGGCAGAAGTCTCCCTGAAACCCCTGTTTTTTGATAACCTCAAGAGAGGTATTGCACAAGCTCTAAATATACTGATTTGAAGCCAAGGGTTATTGGTTGGCTGTGTTGCTTTTGCAGCTGTAGTTTAAATTAGAAACATCCTACCTTCTCAGCAGAAGGTTTACAGAGATCCAGATTGTGGGGTTTTTTTGTTTGTTTTTGGTTTGTTAACCTCACCCAAGGATATTTTTTTTCCATTGATTTTTTTTTTTTTTTTAGAGAGAGCAGAAGGGAGGGAGGGAAGTAGTGGGGAGAGAGAGAAAAACAATTGATATGAGAGAGACACATTGATTTGTTGTCTCCCACTGGGGTTGGGGATTGAATCTGCAATCTAGGTACATGCCCTGGACTGGGAATCGAACCTACGAACCTTCGGTGTACTGGCTAATGCTCTAACCACTTACCAAAACGGGCCATGGCGAGATCCAGATTTTTAAAAAGGCTTTTTTCCCCTCAGCAGTATTTTTAGAACTCCTGATTATAGTAGTAGACAGAAGAACCTAGTATTTATTGAGTACTGTTACGTGCCATGCAGTGGGCTTGGTGTTTTCTTTTAATTTTCACAACTATATGAAGGAAGTGTTTCCTTTATCTCTCATTTTATAAAAAGGCTTTTTATAGCATAAAACTTCTAAAAGAGGTGTATTACCCTCATCTTACTTGATTTAGAATAAATGCAGTACAACAAAATTGAGTTTAAAGAGACTTATACCTTTGAGAGTGTTTACATAATGAGAAGCAATCAATCTCATCGTTGTTACATTAAAATGGAGTGTACCATGAATTGAAATTTTATGTTGTTATTTTATGTAAATTTCTCCTGCATTCTCCCCTCATGCCTTTGAATATTTTAAAATTTATTTTAAATATTGAGATATTTAAAAAATGTAATGATGTAAATCCTGGTCAGGTCTAGTGGTAAAACAACATACAGATTATAGGCGATTCATCTCTGGTTTGATGTGGTAACAATAAACCAAGCCTCCCAAGCATGAACTTGGAGGTTCAGTCCCACCACTGGTCCCAGCACACACACAAAGCAGGGCGCAAAAGCACATCAAGATAACCTTTCACAGGGCTTCCTCAATGTTGAATAGCCTTACAGCACACTAGATTGCGGATTCCATTAAAATAGTGCAAGGAGATTGTGTTACTAAATGCCATCCCAAAGAACTAAGCTCTTAATGTACAGCTTCTAATGTGTTGACCGTCTGCATGGGGAAGTTCCTAGATGCTCCATGCTGCTTTGGGATCGTTAACCCTCACTTTTCCATCCAGGTTTTAACTTGTACTCCTTTCCTCCCATCTTTGTCATTTACCCTGTGGACCGTTCCTGAAGCCTTTTCTGTTTTCTCTCTCCTAACTCTTAAAGGTCGCACTTGTTTGTAAAGCTCATCACATAAGCAGAAAAAGAAGTGGCTAACAGGAAGCCCTGGTTTTGAAAAGCAAAAGTAAGAAGGCAAGAAAAGAAATACCAGTATTTCCTGATACTTTTTTCTTTCTTTTTAAAAATCTTTATTGTTGAAGGCATTTAGAAAAAAAGACACAGAACGAAGAAACTTGAGGATACTTTTTGTGTTCACAATACTGCGTTTAGGGTGCAGAGGAACTGAGTTTGAAAGTGCAGATTTTAGAGTCGGGCAGATGTGGGCTGTAGTCTCCACTGTGGCCCATTCTGTCAATGTGACAGTGGGTCAGTTACCTCTCCTTCATGAGTCTCTGTTTCCTTATCTGTAAAATTGAAGAAAGAACGTCACCTGCTACTAGGTTTGTCGATATCTAACAGGAGAACAAATGTGAAGCTGCTAGCACGGGGCATGGCACATACTAAAAGCTCAGCAAAGGTAGAATTTGTTATTATTGTATACATATTAGTAAAAACTTTGCACAGATGGTATGACTTGGTTTTTCCTTGGGGCGATCCACTTTGGGACCAAAACCCCTCTAAAGTGATAAGGTTGAACTAAACAACCAAAACCAACCACTTACAAGTCCCTTCCAGCTCACGGATTACCTCTGGGAAAGGATTGATAAATTAACTAACAGCCTGAAAAGTTGATCTCATCTAGGCTTCTGATAAAGGAATAGAACAGAGTCCCAAATTCCAGAATGTCAGAGGGATGATGAAGTAGGTGAGAAAATAGGAGTGGAATTTCTCATGGCAAAGGTTCCTTTTCTGAAGGGGGTGAAATATTAAGCACCAGGATCCTGCCAGACAAAGAGTGAGGCAGCCATATAGAACCTGGCAAATACACGTATGGGTGAAAATAAAGCAAGAAACAGACATTAGTTTATTAATATGAATCAATTAATTTTTCCATTCCGTGGATGAATGAGTGTTATGAATGAGCCCAACACTTAATTAAAATATTTATTTTCGATATATTTAATATCCTGTTTCATTCCATAAAATGAATAACTGAAGGCGACTAATTAGAATTGGAAACATCTTACCTTGGGCAGATCTAGGCAGTTGGAAGCAAAATAGTACAAATTGAGTCATTCTGAGCAGCAAGACATCGTATGGGATATGGAGGGTCACTACTTACCTTTTATCTTCTTTCAAATTTAAGGATGAAGAGAAATTGTTACTTTTCTAATTAATTATGTAGGAAAAGGAAAAAAAGTTAATTGGCCACATCTAAAGACATTTACTTCTCAAATATTAAATACACCTACGTGTTTGTGATGAGCAATTGCAAAATCAGGCCTTAGACTGTCCCAACGATGAACTCTGAATTGTCTCGGCAATGAGTAGACAGCGGATGATACTATGATACTATGATACTATGGTGACTAATAGGAACACGTATTATTGTTGGAACTATAATGCTTCTGGCTACCTCTATTGACAGTCTAAAATCTTGTGTTTGTGCAGGGTCCGGGGACCAGGAGAAACCTGCGATTCTGTAAATGGTGGTGGTTCGCTTTTCTCTAAGGCACTTCACAGATCAGAAGGTAGGAGGAAACGGCAAAAGTTCCTTATCCCCTTCTGCATCCAATTTATTACATGATTTTGTGTATTCTTATATGTGTGAGTCTTGTTTCCCAAATAATATCCAAAACAGTCTTAGATGTTTTTCTTTTCGCCCTTTCAGATTTCAAGTTGGAGATTTTTCAGTTCATAATATGAAAATGCTGCTGATTTTGTTCCTCATAATAATTTGCTCCCATGTTTCTGTGAACCAGGATTCTGGTAAGGAAAAAATTGGGAAGAATTCTTTAACTCATTGTGGAAAATATATATGATTTTGACTTACTTAGAAGTTGAGTTTCGTTTCGCTTTGTCTTGATTTTGATAGTGGGAAGGGTGGGGTGGTAGCTCAGTTTCTTTTTGAAGCTCATTTGTCTCTGGAATTTGCTCATTGTTAACGATAGGAAGATACAAGAGCTGCTATTTTGTCCTCAGTTTCAACCCCATTTAGGTCTTCTGGGAGGTTGCATAAAATTCTGTCTCTTACTATTAGGTTCAGACCTGAAAATCTTGGAATGTATCTTCCTAATTCATTTGTGACAAAACATTATCTTGGTTATGCAGACAGCTTTTGCTCCAATTTAAGCGATTTAATCTGATATTGTAAAGGAAATGCTTTTACTCTGAAGTGAAAGCACCATAGCTGTCTACTGTCTGTCAGCAATCTGTATCCAGTGGACTTGAACTCAAAATACTGGCCTACCCTTCTCTGCCTCTATCTCTTCTTAAATAACTAGTTCACACACTGGTCCCTTCATGTCCAGGGCCACCAGTGTTAGCTTGTACAGTTTTCTCAAGGACTCTGACTTTGGTAGTAAGTTTTCTGAAGAGATAAACTAAGACTCTGCCCTGCAAGCATCTTCCTTTGATGTCTCACTGGGCCTGATATTAAGCTTTTTAAAGAAAAAGCTGAATCTAGCTCATGTGCCAGTTGTCTACATTTCCTTTCTCCACACACAAGAAATGATGGTTTATCCATGAATAGGAAGGTCGCTTTGGTCACAAGTCAAGCCATCCTGGGCAGGGCTTGCCCGACAGTCCTTGTAGGGGTTCCAGCCTTCTCTTGGAGGAAGATATTAATGCACTCTCTCTTAATTCTTCCCCTAAAATGCTACTGGCTAAGTGATCGTCAAAGGAAGCTCAAAGTGGTTGAAATTAGGTTATTTAGAAGACAAGAAAGGTTTTATCTACTATGCCTCAATGAGACTGCTATGAAGAGAATGAAATAAACCTAGGGTGGACACAGACAACAGGGGGGTGAGGGCATGAGTGGGGGGGGGTGTTAATGGGGGGATGAGGACACATATGTAATATCTTAACCAGTAAAGAAATTAAAAAAAAAACAAACCACCTAGGGGTGCCAAAGCTGGTTTCCTACCAGTTGTAGATAGGAAAAGATTGATTTTATTTTAATTTGATTATAATGTATCTAGTAATCATATCAGATAACCAGCATCTGAGAGTGAGGAGGGGACCTTAGATATTTTCTTATTGAATCTTCTCATTTTAAAGGTGAGGAAACAGGCCCAAGTATATTGAATGGCTTGACAGAGCTGTTAGGGTTAGCTGATAACAAAGTCAGGACTTCTGTTACTTGTTCAGTTGCATCATATCTTCTTAAATATACACCATCTGGACACACACAGACATTTCCCTTCTTTCCCCAGATAAGAAATAGATCCTATACTAAAGTGCTGAGAACTCTGAATTCAAACCAGCAGATCACCAATACACAGCATTTTGTGGTTGAATCCAGTGATTCTCTAGCACATAAAAATAGAATTCTGTATACCCAGCATTGAATCTGGCATTGAATGAAGCCTTAAAAGTTCAACAAAGTATTATATTCCTCTATAAAACATTTTTATAGAAACTAAAACCATAATCATTTTCCTAGCTTAAGGTATACTGATTTCCATCACATTTACACATGTACGAATAAATTTATCAATTGTAATGCCCACTCATATGGTTTATAAAAAATATTGTAAGTAATCTTAAAATAGATTAAGGCAATCTCATATTTTTATGATTTTAAGTACTTTTTAAACTTCATCAATTTGACACTGGCAAACAAAACTAATATTTTCATAAATTAATCACTCACTTTGTTGCCGTGCTTAAATTGGAATCACAATAAAAGATTATCTTTCAGATTTCTCTATTCAAGCAAATTTGAAGCAGTTTAGTTCTCAATTAAATTTTTTATCCTCTTGATATAAACTGAGGTCAAATTCTGAAAGCAAAAATTTAAAAAGGTATAAGGGGAAATTACCTACTACCAGTATAAAAACACAGGAGTTTTTACTCTAAATTTACCTATTTCTAATGAATCTATTCCTTGCGAAAGTGATATTTAATTTTGCAATTCGTTTAAATGAGAGGATATATATAAGAATTGGCCCTAGAAACAAGTATTTTTTCTTGAGAAGATGTGTAATTCCAGGCTATTATTTTCAGTTCGTTGGGAAGATATTAAAAATACAGACAAAAGAGGAAAGTATGTTTTCCCCTGTATGGTTGGCATTAAGCAGGGCAGTACCTTTCTAAAGTTTATGCTTTGTTGATTTGGTTGTGTGTGGGTTTGCAGGCCCCGAGTATGCAGACGTGGTGTTTCTGGTGGACAGCTCTGATCACCTGGGAATTAAGTCCTTCCCTCTGGTGAAAACATTCATCAACAAAGTCATCAACAGTCTCCCCATAGAGGCCAGTAAATACCGCGTGGCCCTGGCCCAGTACAGCGACAAGCTCCACAGTGAATTCCAGCTGAACACCTTCAAGAGCAGGAACCCCATGTTGAACCACCTCAAGAAGAACTTTGCGTTCATGGGCGGCGCCCTGCGGATCGGAAACGCTCTCCGGGAGGCTCACAGGACCTATTTCTCTGGACCTGCGAACAGCAGAGACAAGAATCTGTTTCCCCCGATTCTGGTGGTCCTGGCTTCGGCCGAGTCCGAGGATGACGTGGAAGAGGCTTCCAAGGCTCTCCGGGAAGACGGGGTGAGGATCATCTCGGTGGGGCTGCAGAAGGCGTCTGAGGAGAACCTGAAGGCCATGGCCACGGCTCAGTTTCATGTCAACCTTCGGACTGTCAGAGACCTCAGCACGTTTTCCCAGAACATGACGCAGATCATCAAGGATGCGGCTCAGTACAAGGCGGGAGCAGTGGATGATGTTCTTATGGAAGGTGGGCTTAGGGTGCACACATAAAAATGATGATAAAATGCTTTTGAGAAATCAACATGGGGAGAGGGTTGAGGCTCCATCGACATCCCTTTCCCCCAAAGCTGGGCTGTATTTTTAGCTGTTAAATATAGGTGTGTTCCAAAGGGCCCATTGATTGTGGCCATTTTATGTTATTGTTTTAAAACATATTTTTACTAGAGGCCCAGTGCATGAGATTTGTGTGGGAGCGGGGGGGGGGGGGTCACTCAGCCTGGCTGCACCCTCTCACAGTCTGGGAGCCCTCGGGGGATGTCCAATTGACGGCTTGGCAGTTGGACATCCTTAGCGCTGCTGCAGAGGCAAGAGAGGCTCCCTCCACCACCGCTGCACTCACCAGCCATGAGCCCGGCTTCTGGGCTTCTGGCTGAGCAGCGCTCCCCCTGTGGGAGTGCACTGACCACCAGGGGACAGCTCCTGTGTTGAGCGTCTGCCCCCTGATGGTCAGTGTGCATCATAGCGACCAGTTGTTCTGCCATTTGGTCGAGAGAGATAGAAACATCAATGATGAGAGAGAATCATTGATCGGCTGCCTCCTGCGTGCCCCACACTGGATATCATGTCCCAATCTGGGCATGTGCCCTGACCAGGAATTGAACTGTGACCTCCTGATTCATAGGTTGACACTCAACCACTGAGCCATGCCTGCGGGGCTGGCTGTGGACATTTTAAATCCAGTTAACCCCACAATTCTTGGTGTTCCTTGTTACCCTTAAACCATGTGAAGGGTTTGTTTGAAAGGTAAGTTTTTTCCTAGAGAAATCCTTGACCACAGAATGTTAGAGCTGGAAATAGCTTTAATTAAGTCGTTCAAACCCCCTGTTCCGCAGGGAGGAACTTGCAGGCATCCTTAGAGTTGGTGACATAACCTGGGCCAGGGCAGAATGCAGTGTGAAGTCAGAGCTAGGTCAGGTCTCTCGATTCCCAGGCCCAGGTCGTTTCAGCCCCATGCTGCCTCCCTTCCTGCTTCTCTGTTCTGAATTAGCTGCCCTGTGTTCTGCTCCACCTCCCACCTGCTGTCCTGGGGACCTTGTACTGTTCTATTAACAATGGCCAAGAGCTTATGAACATCATTCAAGTGAGGGGTGGGGGAGAGCCAGTAAGAAACAATTTGCTCCAAGTGTACATGCAACATAGGAAACTCGCATTATTTCCAGTTAAATCAGTTGGAATGACATGACATATAAAATTACCTGTTGTTAATCAAGAATGCTTTTCTTGTGGTCATCTATGAAAATATGAGTCCTATTATCTTTCCCAAATAAAATAATGGCAAAAGTATCATTGACATCTCAGTATTATCCTGTAGGAATATTTGGAATATATGCTGATTTCAACAGTGATAATGCTTAATGATTTTAATATGATAGTAGTAGCTGCTGTTCATTGAAAGACTTAGGTCCCAGGCCACAGATTAAACACCTTATCTCATTTAATTTCCATAACAACTCTATGAGCTAAATATTACTACTATCTCCAATTTATAGAGGAGGACATTGAAGCTGGGAGTTTAGCTGAGATCCAATATTTGAACCCAGGACCCTCTGATATGAGCTTCATAATAATTTCATATGCCTCCTTCTTTCTTTAAGTGCATAACCCAGCTCTGTAGATGTTCTCCATGCCTTTGAATGCTGAGCAAGGAAGCTGACCCACTAAAATTATGCTCCTTCCATCCTTGCCCACACAGTTTGCCAAGGCCCCTCCGTGGCCGACGTGGTGTTCCTGTTGGATGTGTCCATCAATGGCAGCCAGGACAACTTGGACTATCTTAAAGAGTTCCTAGAAGAAAGTGTATCTGCTCTTGACATAAAGGAAAACTGCATGAGGGTTAGCCTCGTGGCCTATAGCAATGAGACGCAGGTGATCAATTCACTGAGCAGGGGCATCAATAAGTCAGAGGTTCTCCAGTCTATACAGGGCCTCTCTCCCCTGGCTGGGAAGGCCTACACTGGGGCCGCCATCAGAAAGATCAGGAAGGAGGTCTTCAGTGTGCAGAACGGCAGTCGGAAGAACCAGGGGGTGCCCCAGATCGCCGTGCTGGTGACCCACCGGCCGTCGGAAGACAACGTGACCAAGGCAGCCCTGAACCTCCGGCGCCAGGGCGTGGCCATCTTCACGATGGGCGTGGAGGGGGCCAGCGACAGCCAGCTGGAAAGGATAGCATCGCACCCCGCCGAGCTGTATGTCTCCAAACTGAAGACCTTCTCCGACCTGGTCGCTCACAACCAGACGTTTCTGAAGAAGCTGCGGAAGCAAATCACGCACACAGTCTCTGTCTTCTCAGAGCGCACCGAAACTCTCAAATCCGGTAAAGTGTTTTGCTGAGGGAGGTATTATTCCATCCTTTTCTTTTTTTTTCTTGCCTTTTAAGTATTCTGTGTACAAAAGTGATTGTCGGGGTGTTAGGTGGGCAGTGAGAATAAGTTTCTAATTTCTTACTTGACCTTGATCACATGGAACGTAATTGGGGGAAAATAAAAGCTATTGAGGTGTTGGAATAGGTCAAAAGGGTTTTCCTTTCTACCTCCTATTTTGTGCAGCTTTAATTGGATTCTTTGTTACTTAAAAACACCCCAGAATACCGTCCTTTGCTGTTTTTCTCTCTTCACTTTCCCCCGCTCTTCTTTGCCTCTCATGTTCCCCTGCTCTTTCCTTTGTTCCTTTTTTCTTTTTGTAACTTTTCTCTCCTTTTCCCTCTCCCCTCATCCTCAAATTCCAACTTAGAGAAGCATGATTTGGATTGAGAACACTGTAATTAATTTTGTGAAGTACTAGTCTAGTACCCATGAGTTTAGAGAGATAGATAATTATTTTGTATGTTTTATATGTACACACATGTGTGCTCTATAAATATTTTGTGTGTTTATATACACACGTAAGTATATATATTTACATTCTTCAACAAATATTTATAGCATGTTTACTATAAAATTGCCCTTGTCCTATACAAATAAGGCCACTGGCAATACCCCTACTTTTATTAAATGACCAGGAGTGAATAAGGAGTAAATTATTTATTCAAGTTCTCAAGAAATAGAGCTCATATGTCCACAATGTTCAGTTCGAGACCTTCTCCATTTTACAACACACCACTTGACTTTTTGTGAAGCAGTTACTTACTAACGAGAGAAGTGGCTTGTGAAAAGCATTTTCAAGTTTTCTTTCTTACTTTTGCTGTGTCCCAACTGGCCTTGATTCATGGCAGAGAATTATCGAAATAGTCTTAAACTGTCAAAAGAAACTCATTCGGCCCCACCGATGCTGAGTCCCCTGTGCTAAGCTAGCAGAGCATGTCTTTTACACCTGCAAGCTGTTTCCCAGCTTGGTCCCTCTGAAGATGCTCATACTTGTTCTTGCATTCTGCTCCCAATTCTTCCTCACACGTGCCCCAATGCCACACTCAGCTTCTCGGTTCCCCCTTAGGTTGTGTGGACACTGAAGAAGCAGACATCTATCTGCTCATCGATGGCTCCGGGAGCACCCAGGCCACAGACTTCCAAGAAATGAAGACCTTCCTGTCAGAGGTCGTAAAGATGTTCAACATCGCCCCCCAGAAGGTGCGGGTTGGGGCCGTCCAGTACGCGGACAGCTGGGACTTGGAATTTGAGATCAGTAAATACTCAAACAAGCAGGATTTGGGGAAGGCCATTGAGAACATCCGGCAGGTGGGTGGGAGGACGAACACGGGCGCTGCCCTGAATTTCACGCTGGGGCTGCTGCAAAAAGCAAAGAAGCAGCGAGGAAACCGAGTGCCGTGTCACCTTGTTGTCCTGACAAATGGCGTGTCCCAGGATAGCGTCTTGGAGCCTGCGAACAGGCTGAGAGAGGAGCTCATCCGTGTTTATGCCATCGGGGTCAAGGAGGCCAACCAAACACAGCTGCGGGAAATTGCAGGCGAGGAAAAGAGGGTGTACTATGTGCATGACTTCGACGCTTTGAAAGACATAAGAAACCAAGTTGTTCAAGAAATCTGTACCGAAGAAGGTAGGAGAAGGGCGACTTTCCCTTTGGACCTGGGCTCACAGGTGGCCCTCCTGCAATATTTGACATTGCAGGTTTGCAGAAACAGCATGAATTTCCGGGTTGAGATTTGTTGACTTGTGTGGCTGTGCTTGTTTCCAGAACAAAACGGGGGGCCCACTAGAGTGTGGTTCTGATTCATATCTGAGGCATAAAGATAGTTGGTGGAGTTCTCCCTTATTAGTATTAATTAGCCTCTTCCCACAAATCCCTGCTAACATATATATATATGCTTAGATACTGCATATGTGAATGACCAAATGATTTCTTATTTTAAGGAATATTTCAGGTTTATTTAAGTTTAACAAAACTTTTATGGGCTCTTTTAGAGCTCTATCAGTAGTTTTCAACCAGGGGAATTTTACCCTTAGGGGACATTTGGTAATGTCTGGAGACATTTCTGGTTGTCATAACTAAGGGAGTGCTACTGGCATCTAACAGGTAGAAGTCAGGGATACTGCTAAACATCCCTCATTATCCTACAATGCGTAGACTACCCTCCCCAATAAAAATTATCCGGCCCAAAATGTCAGTAGTCCTGAGGTTGAGAAACTCTGAGTAATATACTCAATCAAATCATTAAATAACAAATAGAGTGGTCACTTTATGGCCTCCAGTGCTTTATTTACTTGCTAACTAACCATCCTTACCAAGCATACCTTTAACTTCAATATAGAATTTTTAAATTTTTTTTCCTGTTCACTCTTAATCTTTTTACATGATAAACATTTCACTTTCTCCCATGCAGCCTGCAAAGAGATGAAAGCTGACATCATGTTTCTGGTGGACAGTTCTGGCAGTATAGGACATGAGAATTTCATCAAAATGAAAACATTTATGAAAAGCCTGGTGAGTAAATCTCAGATTGGGGTAGATCGGGTGCAAGTTGGTGTAGTTCAGTTCAGTGACATCAATAAGGAGGAGTTTCAACTCAACAAATACATCTCGCAAAGTGAAATTTCAGATGCCATCGACCAGATGCCTCACATTGGACAAACCACGATGACTGGTAGTGCCCTGACCTTTGTGTCTCAGTACTTCAGCCCCGCCAAGGGGGCCCGGCCCAACGTCAGGAAGTTTCTCATCCTCATCACAGATGGTGAAGCTCATGACGTAGTCAAGGACCCTGCGGTAGCACTTCGGCAAGAAGGCATCATTATCTACTCGGTGGGGGTGTTTGGCTCCAATGTCACCCAGCTGGAGGAGATCAGCGGGAGGCCAGACATGGTGTTTTATGTTGAGAATTTTGACATTCTGCAGCGCATTGAAGATGATCTTGTTTTTGGAATATGCAGCCCCCGTGAAGGTAGGCCTGGGCATATCTGCTAGTGGGATTACCCAAACACCACATGTTCATGTTAGTCATTATTTCTACATATTGAACACGTTAAACTTCATGTTTGATTGAAATGTTTATCCTAATGGCTTTAGACCTACATAAGCAATGTGACTTTCTTCAACAGAACTGTTGAATAAAGAGTCAGTAAGGAGCAATTTTGGTCCACCTAGATTCTCTCCCATTTGTAGACAAATAGCAGTAGGGTGATGAGGCCTCCATTGAAGAAAAGTGGTAACATCCTGGGTCTTAGATCAGTTTCCCCGGATTCTTGTGGAAGTGGCTTTTTGAGGAGTTGTTTTCAAAAGGGAAGTAAGGAAAGCAGGACAGGGCATGGATAGGAGCTAAGCAAGAGGGTGGTCTTAGCTGGAGTCTCACTTCAGCCTGATCCCCTGGGAAACTAGAGCATGAATTATACCACAGTCTGTTTCACCTTGAGCTATAGGGCCCAGCCTGAGTCCTTGGGCTGTGTCTGGGCTCCCACAGCAGACCATAGAGGGGCATACCCCCCTGCTGGGCAAGGTAGCTTCCCTTTGACCTAACATCTACTATCTGCCAGTTATTTTACAGTTTTTAAAATTCATTACTTATATAAAATGAGATGACATTTGTAAAAACACTGATATTTTTTAAATCTTATAAAGGAGGACTTTAGTAGGGGAACTTGAGCAATAGATGCTTCAAAGGAAGTCAATAGTAGAGTCCCAGTTCTCCTCTCATGAAACTACAGAGGAATGGAAGTGATAAAACAGAAGTCCTACAAATATAAGAAACGTATTTATACTGTGATTCTAGGGGCTTGATGACAGAAGCATTCTGAAAAAAAAATCTCTGTGATTGTCTCAGTGGAGTTTTGAGGGAAAGGAGAAACCTTGTACTGTTACTCAAATAACAGTTTTGTTCAGTTCCCACTAGAAGGTTGATCGTGGTCTGTTATTTGTGGTAAATGAGATACACCTAGTTTGTATTTCCTGGTAATTCTACTGGGAGCAAATCTGAACTCTTTGAAGGAGCAACCCTGAGTAAACTACCCCAGACCCCCGGGGGAATCCAAGCCAGCTCCCCAGGGCAGCTGAAGGGCAGAAGGACATTATTTCCTCTTTGGTGAAACCAGCCCAAAAGAAAAAACTCATGTTTTTCCTTCCTATGTTAGAAAAAACCCCGTTCTTCCCTACTGTTTCATTCCTCTTGTCTTCTATACTAGTCACATGGCACACTTCACTTCTGATACTTCTGGTCACCCAATGTGTGCAGGTTTTTCCCATCTCAACAAGCAATTCTCGGATACCAGCAGGGTGTCCAAGAATTCAGCTCACGTCAGACACTCTCTACCTGGAGGTAGCATCAGATCCCACAGATTGAGGGCTCACTCCCATAAGACTGCTCCACTCCCCACTTCAGACACCAGTGACAAACACAGGTGATCACCTGTGCTTCTGACTAACCTGCTATATAGATGGAAGTTTAACAACTACCTCCTTGGTTTCAATTAACTTACTAGAGTGGCTCATAGAACCCAGGAAAACACGTTTACCAGTTTATTAAAGTCTATGATAAAGGATCCAGATGAACATCCAGAATGAAGACATGCATAGGGCAAGTTATGAGGAAAGGGGTGCAGCACTTCCAAGTATATATAGCATATTCTATGCCATTCCCAAGCGCCTCACTTTCCCAGAATCTTCATGTGTTCATCAAACAGCTCTCTGAACCCTGGGTTGCTCCTTTTGGGATGATCCATCATTAACTCCATTTTCAGCCCTTCTTCCTTCTCAGGAAAATGGGGATGAGGCTGAAAATTCCATGCTTGCTCTTCCCGGTGACTCGCCCTCACCCAGGAGCCATTCTTTCCAGGAAACAACAAGAAAGAAACACATAGTAGGGGCCCATCCAGAGTCACCTCATTAGAACAAAAGACACTCCTGTCACCCAGGAAATTACAAGGGTTTCGGGAGTTCTGTGTCAGGAACTGAGACAGAGACCAATATGTATTTTCTGTTACCTCACACAGCCTTTCTGGAAGTCATTGGGGGTAAATATATTGGCCCCAGAGTTTTCAACAGCCCTACCACTTAGTGAGCAAGTGGTTGACAAGAGAAGGAAATGTGGTGAACCTCTGCTGGAGAGGTGGGGGAATTCTTTCTCACAACTCCCATTTCTCCAGAATGGAGGAGTTAACATTTGGAACATACTCTTGTAAAGCCTGCAGAGACATTGGGCTAAATAAGGATTAAATCATTAAACATCTTACAATCCCACTTCTCCAGAATGAATGAGTTGGAGTTTAGACCTCTGCACTTTTACGTAGAATATGCTCCATACCTCCATACACGTGGGTTAAGTATTAATTGGGTCTTTCCTGCTTTGCTTTCCATGGCATTGACCCAAGTAATAAAAAATTAACGGGAGCATCACCGTAGTTGGGCCAAGTGTTACATGGGCTTATTTCTATGATGAGGCCCAATAATGAAAATAGATAGTGTTTCCAGAATGTCCAAAAGGGAGAAAACGTAACCCTGAAAAGTCAGCTGTCATATAACCATGAAAAACTATACAGTGTTGCCAAGTTAATTTTTTTCTTTGGCCATTTCCCCAAGGCTTATCTTGAGAATAAAATTTCATAAACCCTATGGCTTAAACAGACAAATTCGTATAAATGAAAGCACATGTTGAAAGAACCATTTATACAGGAAAATTTCCACAGAATTGTAAATTTTTTTCTAGTCCAAAAGCATGACCCCCTCTCAACTCTTACAGAAGATTTTACTTTACATTAGCTTTGTCCTAAAAACTCCCCTAGTTGAATTTATTATGTACTGCCAACACGAATATATATGTACTAGAGGACCTCGGGGGGTGGAGGGGTCCCTCAGCCCGGCCTGCACCCTCTCGCAGCCTGGGAGCCCTGGGGGATGTCTGACTGATGGCTTAGGCCCTCTCCCAGTCAGACATCCTTAGCTCAGCTGTGGAGGTGGGAGGTGGGCGGCTCCCGCCACTGCCACTGTGCTCGCCAGCCATGAGCCCAGCTCAGGGCTTCTGGCTGAGTGGCACTCCCTCTATGGGAGCGCACTGACCACCAGGGGGCAGTTCCTGCATTGAGCGTCTGCCCCCCTGGTGGTCAGTGCGCGTCATAGTGACTGGTCGTTCCACCGTTCGGTCGATTTGCATATTAGCCTTTTATTATATAGGATTGTGTATATTATCTAAGGAATGGACATTCTAATATACTGCTTGATCCAATTGAGAGGAGACACTGGCAATTAAAAAGCAGGTGAGGGGCGGCGAGTCTCCCATGATATCCAAAGCTAACCTCATGGTTTTCCTTTCTCCTCCTCTTAGAATGCAAGCGAATTGAAGTTTTAGATGTTGTGTTTGTAATTGACAGCTCTGGCAGCATTGACAATGATGAATATAATATCATGAAGGATTTCATGATAAACTTGGTGAAAAAAGCTGATGTTGGCAAGAATCAGGTTCGTTTTGGGGCTATGAAGTATGCTGATGACCCAGAAGTGCTGTTTTATCTGGATGACCTTGGCACAAAATTGGAGGTGATTTCAGCACTCCAGAATGACCAGCCCATGGGCGGCAACACGTACACCGCTGAGGCACTAGGCTTCTCAGACCACATGTTCACCGAAGCCCGTGGCAGCCGCCTGCACCGAGGGGTCCCCCAAGTCCTCATCATAATCACCGATGGGGAGTCCCATGATACAGAAAAGCTCAATGCCACAGCCAAGGCCTTGCGGGACAAAGGCATTCTTGTCCTGGCTGTGGGGATCGCGGGTGCTAACCCTGTGGAGCTGCTCGCCATGGCAGGATCAAGGGACAAGTACTTCTTCGTGGAGACTTTTGGAGGCTTGAAGGGGATATTTTCAAATGTGTCAGCCAGTGTGTGTAACACCTCACAAGTAGGTAAGGTTTGCCAATTAAGTTTTTCTTCATTACCAGCAGAGGTCCAAATGAGGGAGAAAGCAATATCCCTCAAGAGTACGTTCTCCAAACAGGAGAGGAGCACTCATCGCTTTATAGGACATCTCATTTGGCCCCCTCCCTAAAGAGGAATACATTCTACAACAGTACTGCTCCTTTCTGTCTAAACTCTTCTCATGATGGGGAATTCACCATTTTTTGAGTAAGCTTTATTGATTGGGGCACAAATTAGTCTCCATGTCATTTCCATCCATTAGTTCTTCCTGCTTTTTACACAAGAAATCAAATTCCATACCTTCCTAACAACTAGCGATCATTGCCTAAAGTGTCTTTTCTCTCCTGCAGGCTGGAAGTCCCTGGTTTCTTGTTCCCTCACCTGTTTCTGTTATGACACAAGCTTGTTTAAGACATGGAGCCCAATAATGAGCATTCTATTCCAGCCTCAGATGTTGCCAGAGCAGAGTACAGTAGGACTTCCTTTGCCCTGGCTGCTGTTTCTATTCTGGCATCTGGAGATTGCATTGCCACCTTTATGTCTATGTGTCTGTGTGTCTGTCTGTCTGTATGTCTGTATGTAATTCATTCATTCATTCATTCAGCTGTCCTTGTACACTTTTTCAAAGAGAGATCATGGTCTATTTAAATTCCTTGTCTTTATTAAGAGTATTGTACTAAAAATACTACTTTTTATTAGATAAATTGCTATTAATCTAGGATTCCAACATCTTGGTACAGTTCTTTTTAAAAATTAACTTTTCTGGTTTTCATAGATATTGCCTCCTAAGCATGCAACTACTGTCTTTTTCTTTCACAAAACTAACAAACTCTTTCTGGGTCTTACTGAAAACTAGGACAAATCTCTTATCTTCTGGTGGCCATTGCCTAAGATTCAATCTGTCCTTTTTAAGTTCACTGAAGAAGTTGACATTGCATTTTTTTTTAATACGTTTTGTTAATCCTCACCCAAGGATATTTTTTCCATTGGTTTTTAGAGAGAGTGGGAGGGAGGGGGAGAGAGATGTGAGAGAAACGCACTGCTTCCCCACTGGGGCCAGGAAGCGAACCCACAACCCAGGCATGTGCCCTTGCCCAGGAATCAAACCCATGACCCTTTGGTGCATAGGCCAATGCTCTGACCACTGACCCACACCAGCCAGAGTGACATTGCTTTTTTATTTTTATTTTTAAAATATATTTGTATTGATTTTAGAGAGGAAGGGAGACAGAGAGAGAGATAGAAACATCAATGATGAGAGAATCATTGATTGGCTGCCTCCTGCATGCCCCACGCTGGGGATCAAGCCCCGCAACCCAGGCATGTGCCCTGACTGGGAATCGAACTGTGAGCTCCTGGTTCATAGGTCGATGCTCAACCACTGAGCAACACCGGTCGGCCTGAAATTGCATTTTTAAACAGAAAGTTCTTCCTTGGGCAGGAAAAAGTACTTTGTTTCCTTTATTGAATATAAAACAAAGAAATTTAGTAAGTTAACCAATTCCTGAAGGATCTATTTATCATATTTCTTTTTATCTCTTTTTGCATATCTCAACTGTGGGATTCTCAGACACCTTTTGTTTTTCACAAAGCTAAGTGAGTTAGGTCCATGGTGAGATCTCTGGGGAATTCAGGGAAATGTTAATGCTTACCAGAAGGCTAAGGGATACACATGAGCATGTGCCAAGCATAACTCATTCACTGGCAATCATCTTTCATATTCTTTTTGTTTTGTATTTTCTGTGTTAATACCAAGGAAGCATACTATACTATACTGAATTGTTTGCTCAAAAATAGTATTCTCAAGTAGATATTTTTGCCTATATGCATCAGAAAGGGGCTGATAAAGAGGAAAACTTCTGAGATATAGATCAGAAGGCATGATTTTAAAACTTCAATTTGTCTTAATAAACCAGGAAAGTACTCATTGGTTCAACTGGCCAGGGAGGCTGAGTCAGTACTACAAACCATCTGTCTCTTTGGGTGAAGCTCTGAATGGATGTGTGATTTTTGTTTTTCTTGATGTGCTACTGTCCCCGGGTTTTCCAGAAGGGTTAGGGCTAGATCACAGGTAGGAGCAAGTTCTCTGTAGCAACCCTCCTCCCCCAGCATCTTGGAAAAGAAAATGGTGTAAGGCCAAATGGAAAAGCAAAGAGAAGTATAAAAAAATGTGAGTTGTTCACCCCTAGTGCCACCTTTGGAACTGGTGGGCTTTATTTCTTCTCCAATCAATGTGACCACAGAGTGGCCTACGATAAGAAACCACTTTCAGGAAATACCATTTCTATATAGCTGCAAACATTTAGCTGAATCAGGCTGGGTGAAAGAACAAAGAGCCATCTAATTGTTTTGTTCCTTTTCCTCTGCTTTGTAGATTGTGAAATTGAAAAAGTAGATCTTGTTTTCCTCATGGATGGTTCCACTAGCATTTATCCAGATGACTTCAAGAAGATGAAGGCCTTCTTGGCATCGATTGTTCAAGAGTTTGATGTCAGTGCCAACAGAGTGCGTATAGGAGCAGCCCAGTTTAGCCATCACTATCGGTCAGAGTTTCCACTGGGAATGTACATAGGGAAAAAGGAGATAGCATTTCAGATTGAAAACATCCAGCAGATGTTGGGAAACACACACATCGGCGCTGCACTCCGGATGGTGGGGCATTTCTTCCAGCCAGACATGGGCAGCCGGATAAATGCCGGTACCCCACAGGTGTTGCTGGTCCTCACAGATGGCCAGTCCCAAGATGAGGTGGCTCAGGCTGCTGAAGACCTGAGACACAAAGGTATCGACATCTACAGCGTGGGCATCGGGGATGTGGATGACCAGCAGCTCATTCAGATCACCGGGACTGCAAGTAAGAAACTGACGGTCCATAACTTCGATGAACTGCAGAAGGTCAAGAAAAGGATAAGTCGCGACATCTGCACCTCAGGGGGTGACAGCAGTAAGTATTCAAATGTGTCCCTCGTGTTCACTGACATTTTTCTCAAGCTCTGTTTATGGCTGGTGGGAGGATTTAGATTCCTGCCTCTGGGTTTCAAATTGAACGTTTCCCAGTTACCAAGTATTTTCTTGTGACTTGTGGATTGAGAAACAGGGCATCCGAGAGAGTTGTCTTTTCTCCCCCTTGCCTCCTGGGAGAGCATGCCCTCTTTGTAAATGTGAATCCTTCGATTTCAGACGCTGTGAGGAAAAAGCCGTTGTTTATAATCTGGTTGGTTTCAGAGGCTGGAGAACGGGTATCAAAGAAACAAACCATTTGACAGATTTGGGTTGCCTGGCAATAGGGCCTGCGGAGCTGCCAAGTGCTCCGGTACAAGAATGCAGGGAATGTCTTTAGAGGGTTATGTCTTTATCATGAAACTTCTGGACGTTAGTAAATTACTTCTTAAAACTCAGCACATTTTGACATTCCACCCTACCCCTCACCCCTGCCCAACAGATGGAAGGAAAGGTAGCTTTTTCTATTTTTTGTATAAAAAGTGCCTAGTAGGTTGGCTGTGATTCTGTATAATGGTAAACATTAACCCTGGATTTTCACCAGGGAGAGAAAAGCCTACACAGTTGCTAAGAGCAGCTCTGAAGACAGGCAACCTGGCTGCTCCATGGCCGTTTTTTCTTGGACAGTTCCTTCTGTAAGTTGATTTTCTCATCTGTAGAATGCGAACAATAGCAGCCCCTAGTTCAAAAGATCATTGTGAAACTTAAATGAGAAAAATGCATATTTAAGCTTTACTTTGATTAAGCATGACACCAAGGATGTAATTATAAAGTGCTCTATTTTTGTCTACCACCGACCCATGAAATTGATTCACGAGGGCCAGCTCCTCACGTTCAGGAGATAAGTGAACCTCTTCTTGGTGATTCAATGTCCATCCCAGTGTAACGATTAAAACTTCAAACTTCATTCAAGGGCACTCTGCTTTCGTAGCCAGCCACAGGCTGCTCCCCTGCCACAGAGAAGAGGCCACATGTGGTTGGCGTTTTATCCATTGTTCTCACCTCTCACTTCTACCCCCCTTCTCCCAGGCCCTGCCCTCTTCTTGCTAACCATGCTTTCTGGCCTTCCCGGAATGGGCTGGGGAAAGGAGAAGAGCTAAAGAGGTACAGGGAAGTTGGCACCTGACGGCACATGTCAGCAATTGGTTTTCTATGACGATAGCCCGTGTCTGAAGTGGGGTCCATCCCTAGGTCCTTCAAAGATTTTCCCACCTGCCCCGATCATTACCCGCCCCCACCACGGCACATTTGTCAGTGGATCTTTTTTTAAAAATATATTTTATTAATTTTTTACAGAGCGAAAGGGAGAAGGATAGAGAGTTAGAAATATCAATGAGAGAAACATCGATCAGCTGCCTCCTGCACCCTCCCTACTGGGTATGTGCCCGCAACCAAGGTACATGCCCTGGACCAGAATCGAACCTGGGACCCTTGAGCCAACAGGCCAATGCTCAATCCACTGAGCCAAACTGGTTAGGGCGTGAGTGGATCTTTCCACCATCGTTCCCTTGAGGAAGATATGCATGTCTCAATTCCAGATGTTCCCATGCCTTCCTCCCCTTCTGAGCATCTGGTGATGCCTCCAGCTTTATTCTGCTGCCATGTCTTTGCCCTTCCAGTAGCCTTGTTGGACAGGAGATCAGAGGAGCACACAACAGGCCTTTCTTATAGGCAACCATAGCAACTCCATGGGAAACAGTAACATGTCAGTTTCCCTGATAAACACTGAAAGTTATGCGCCCCTGCCCCCAGTGTGGCCACCTCTCCTTTGCAGAGAGAGCAGCATGCCAACCTGCATCTCATTCTTTAGAATTTCTAGGCTTTGGTAATCTCCAACTTATCTCTTAAAGCTCCTCTCTCCTGACTTCAAGAAGAAATTACCTCCTTTCCTTATACATGTGTGTATGTATCTATGTGGTGGGAGAGCTCACCACACATCAACAGCTCTCTCCAAAAATGCTCTTCTGGACTCCCAAGTTCAAACCTTTTATAAGACCCAATGTGTAGGCTAAAGCTTAAGAGTCCGAGAATTGATCAGGGACTATTGTCTTTGTAAATCCTGCTTCATGATCTCCCCATACTTTGGCATGTGTCTGGTGACTTCAGCCAAACCTTCTACATAACTTAGTGTTTCACATGAAATACCCATTTCCAGTTATTAGGCAGAAGTTTTTCTTGGAACTATCTATTCTCTACTTGAGAGAGTAAAAGAAAACCATGTGGAAAATCAAAGCCAGGAGTATATGCACCAAGTAGTGAGCGAGTTCTCTTTAAAGGAAACAATCCTGAGTGTGAAGACAAATAAATAAGGAAGGAAAGTACTCTAAGATAAACTTGAAGTCATTATGGCAGCAAGCAAGAATGTGAGGCCTTTATAGCCAAGCTGTGGGCTGAGGACTGAGGAGGCTGGAATGAACACTGATAAAGCTTCAAAGGCATGTGCAAATATATCAGAGGATGCCTGTTCTTCTTTTTTTTTAATATATTTTATTGATTTTTTACAGAGAGGAAGGGAGAGGGATAGAGAGTTAGAAACATCGATGAGAGAGAAACATCGACCAGCTGTCTCCTGCACACTCCCCACTGGAGATGTGCCTGCAACCAAGGTACATGCCCTTGACCGGAATCGAACCCAGGACCCTTCAGTCCGCAGGCCGACGCTCTATCCACTGAGCCAAACCGGTCAGGGCATGCCTATTCTTCTTAAACTATAAACTCTCAACTCAAGGAAATCAGACAGTAGCTTGGTGTGGCTCAAAGCGAGTTACACTTACAATATGAATATCTAGCTATGCTTCTTATTAAAATATGCATAACTTTGGAGACATCAGTATCTCTTCTTAGTTTTCTCATCTGTGAAATTACATCATCTCCATTTCTCTAATTGTACACTATGATTTCATATGTGTGAAAGGAAGGGCAGCTGCATGGAGATATGAGAGAAGTGACTAAGGATCAATATTTCTGGAGCATCTATCAAGGGTCAAGTGTGGTGCTCTAAGCATTTTGAATGCATTAGCTCAATAAAATGCTCCCCAAAACCTATATGGTTTATATTTTTACTAGGGGCCCAGTGCGTGAAATTCATGCACTGGTAGGGTCCCTAGTGGCTGCCAGCTGCGGGCCGGGGCCTCCCTCCCTTTCCCCAGCCAGTTCCAATCCCTGGTCGAACTCCCCGACAACTCCTGGTCGAGGGGACGGTTTGCATACTATGCTTTTATTACTTAGGGTTTCCAATTATAAATGAGGAAAATGGGACTCAAAGGAGTATTGCTAACTTGACCCAGAACATACAGGACATAACGGACTAAGCAAATTTTGAAACCTAGGTCTGACTCCAACCCAGTTTTTTGTTTTTTTTTTTGTTTTTTTTTTTTTATTGATTTCAGAGAGAAAGGGAGAGGGAAAGAGAGATAGAAACATCAATGAGAGAGAATCATTGATTGGCTGCCTTCTGCACGCCCCCTACTGGGGATCGAGCCCACAACCCAGGCATGTGCCCTTGACCGGAATCAAACCTGGGACCCTTCAGTCCGCAGTCCAACACTCTATCCACTGAGCCAAACCAACCAGGGCCAACCCAGTTTTTTTGTTGTTGTTAAATTAAGCTGCCTGTTTTCTTGACCTAGTTGTTGTCTAGAGTATCTGATGCTGATGTTATAAAGAAATAGTGTCTAAGCGTTCTGCCTCACCAATTTATATCTGGAACTGAAGCCATCATGGGTTTGTACCTTGAAATTGTTTCCATAAGCTGCTGCTCCCTAGTGAAACCACTTACTGTTAAGCTGTCACTTTCAACATCACAATCTAGTAGCAGAACTAGTAACCTACCTGACCTATCATCACTACCCAGGAAGTAGTAAAATAAGGTAGTTTGGTATACAGACTCCAAACAAGCCTAGATCTGAATTCCGAGTGTGAGATCCACTGTAGTAACTGTGAGATCGTGGGTAAGCTGCTCTGTCACAGCTTCCTCTTCAGCAGAATGAATATCAGAAGAGTTCCTGCTTAGTCTGTTTCATAAGGATAAGTGAGATCCTGAATGGGAAGTAGGTGGTAAATGTTCAGTGAGTATTAATAACTATCACAGAGTGTTGCAGAGGGTATATTTATAGGAAGTGATCCTATAAATGCAAAATACATGGAGTGATGAGTTGGTTCCCAGAAGGACAATTTACCAAGAGATCCTTGGTTTAGGAACTTTAATATTTTAGCAATATTTTAGAGCCATGTTCAAATTTAATATCTCAACATATACCAGATTCCTCTAAGCAACTAAATTCCAAAGTCTGTTTTTTGTTGTTTTTTAACCTTAATTTGTGTTTATTTTCCTGATTTTTCTTTGAGCCTGGCTATTCTGACTACTTAGAGAAGACCAGGCAGTTCTCAGGATAGGGAAGTCCTGCCTTTTTCTTTGGCATGGAGCCATAATTATTAGGTAGCCAAAGCTATCAAGTGTACCTCTTATCTATGTATCATCATAGAGAGATGAATCAAAAAGGAGATTAAGCAAAAGGCCAGTCTGATTAATATGAGGTAAGAGACACCCTCAAGATTTGATTCAAGGAATGTGGGAACTATAAGGAAAATTAAATGGTCATTTCCAACTTAACAAGGATCTCTGTATGTCCCTGTCTTTACTGGGCTCTCTAGAAAATGGAGCTCAAAGCAAAGTTTGTGCTAATATTTTATGTGCTAATATTTCAGGGAAGCAAGAGTGAGTGGAAGGGAAGTCATACAGGAAAGGAGGGAAAGTAATACAAGATGTATGTTACCAAGCTAGCTACAGCTTCTTGAGGAAGCATCACCAGCATGTTGGTCATTCAGAACACTGAGGAAACCATACAGAGCCACCATATAGACCTCCTGGGAATAAAGGAGGGGATTAATCTGCCAGTTCCTTCCCATCTATGACCTCTTATTGGTCAGAGGTTACCCCACGGAGAGTCAATTCTCCCATCCTATGTGTTGTGTTATCCAGCCCTTTGGGGAAACCAGATACAGAACCCACAGTGCTTTATATCTATGGCTAAGCATGGTGGTAGGAGCCAGAACTCCCATGAGTACAATTGGGTTGGACATGGGCATCAGAATTACTGTGGCTCTACTATAATGAGCATCATGGAGGCCATGTCAAAGTCCTCCCCACCCCCACAACATTGGGAAACCGGACAATGGTGGCAGCCCAGGCTCTCCATTGGATAAATGTCCAAGTACTTGGGTGTGTGTGTGGAGGGGGGTGGTGGGGTAAGGGGGCAGGAGGTCCAAGCAAATCTGGAAGGTATATAAACTAAGTCTTTTACAGTAACTGTTTTCTTGATCATTCTTTTTTTTGAAATCTCAGATACCCCTTCTTTCAAAGGCTCCACACAAATTTATACTTGCTAATAACTGCCAACAGTCTGACTTTCCCCTTTATTTTCTCAAGAATCTGTCTTCTAATCTTATTAATATATCATATCTCATGCTGGTGGCAGATTCTTCTAATTCTTAATAAGAATCTGCCATCATCAACTCCGATTAAGGACTTTCTTTATAAGTCAGATAATTAAAATCAGCTTTTGGGTCTGGCAGGGAACCATAAGACTATAACTGTCACTCCAATCCATTCTTTTCTGTTCTTTTGTATTTTTATTTTGAAATACATAATCTTATTTTTGTGGGCAAGAAAATGAATGCCCAGAGGGATTAAGAGATTTGCCAAGTTATTTAGCAGTAACAGAGTCGTGACTGGTACATGACTAACACTAAACTTTGTGCTTTCCCACTCAAAGACCTCCCGCTTCCACGCCTCCACATGCTGTTTGTAAGGACTAATCAAATGCTTAGGACATTAGTTTACTTCTCCATCTTATCACCCTCTGTAGCCAGTCCTGTGAATTACCTTCTTAATTCCCTGCACTTATTGCCCCTCTTCTATTCTCTTCACTCTTGCTATCCTAATTTAACCCTACCTTTCTCTTTGGAAATCCAATTTTAACCTTCTCCCTAGCTCAATTCCCCAACCATCCCTACCTCTTATTAACTTTGAAGGCTCCCAATTTGAGAGCAGATGTCTCTGTAGAGTTTTTAAGGCCATTACGTGAGAGTCCACTCGTTTAGTATGGCCTAATTCCTTTAATTGTATTTAAACTCATAGCTGCTAGCTCTGTACTTGCTTCCCAAATTCTATTCCTTGGATCATATCATCATGGAATTATTTGCCAATTTGAATTAAAGAAACACAAGGAACTTATTTACTAGACTTTGTACTTTCAGTAATCTAGACCAAAAAAATAAAATACTCAGATTTTATAGGGGATAGTTCACAAGATTCCTCAATGACATTTTGGCATTTCTATGTTTTTTATGTGGTGTTTTTTTCTCTCACAAGAGACTGGTTTCCTTGAAGGCAGTAACATATTTTGGTTACCGAATGGTTTTCTAACAATGTTCATCCAAGAGGGAAATTTTCAATCTCAAGATAGAAATGAAAGGATATAGATTCAAGAGGAATTTGGGAAAGGACAAATTCTTATGCTTCCTTCTGACTAGTTTCTTTCTTTTCATTTCACTTTCTGACTATTGGGGAAGAGATTTTTCCAATAAAGTAAGTGCGGTAAAATTAGAAAACCCGCCTTTCAGGTTTTCTTAATAACATATTGATTCACTTCAAATGTCATAGTGATTTAAAATTGATTATCAAGTAAGGCTTTTGAATTTTCCCTCATCTGACTCTTCTCATTAAAAATGAATCAAGTTACTGGCTCTTGTTTTAAGAATTGAAACTGACATTTTAGTTAGAAAGATATGCAAATGTTTAACTGACCAGTGTGTCTGGAGGTGGTGAAGGCAGACATTTGTTCACACAACAAATACCTGAAAAACTGCTTATCCAAACAAAGCAAATGGAGAATATACAGTCCTCCCGTTTAACTTACCAAGCAAGCTGTGTAGGTTGAATTTATTTAAAAAGGTTGAAGTTTTTTAGCCAAGCTAAAGTTCTTGAAAGAAGAGTGTATGTTACATGACTTTATTCTTCTCTAGTTATCTTCCCTTTATGAGGCTCAGCTGAAAATAACATGCCTTTTCTAGTTTCTCCAGTGCTTAAATACCCCTGGAGTTGATAAGAATAAGAGCAAAGCATTTTTTAAAATATGTTTTTATTGATTTTAGAGAGAGGAAGGGAGAGGGAGAGAGAGAAAGAAACTTCAATGATGAGAGAGAATCATCGCTTGGCTGTCTCCTTACCCTCCACCCCGCACACTGGGGATTGAGAGGCAACCTGGGCATGTGCCCTGGGAATTGAACCTGCGACCTGATGCACGGGATAACACTCGTTAGTGCAATACCTCTCTAAATATTTCTTGAACCCCAATATGGCATTGGCTTTGCCTTCCTGCATGGCTGAGCTCTGCAGGCAGCACCATCTTTGACATGGTTAAATGTGGGGAATTTGGTGCCCAGTTTTTCACTTGTAGGACCTAAATCAAGCAAGATTTCAAAGGATCTCTTGGAGCATTTGTTTGCCATTTTACTTTTTCTTTTCTGAATGGATGTTAGAAGACAGAAAGAGGAAACATTCTTTTTGTGATGTTAAATAATCAAAATCATTCCTTTAGACAAGTTCTTTGTGATTTCTTTTTCTAAATTACTGCTCTATGCAAATGTTTTTATATTTCCCTTATAATTTAGTATTAGTTGAATGTTGATAAGTAGTGTGATGTGAATTTGTGATTTTAGACTCTTAACAAATTTCCACAATATGCTTTAGATATTTAAATGACTCTGCATAACTTTTTCAATAGCCATGATAAAATCTTTCAGAACTTTGTTATAGAATCATCTAGATTTTATACCAGCTAAAAATAATAATACTATATACTTTTGCAGGTTATGAAAGAGTGATCCTGGGCCTCTTCCATTATTCCCTCCTGTTCTTTCTCATTTTCCAACTTTGTGACTGGAATAGAAATAAAAATTCCAAGTCCCTTGGTTCAGACATAGCATCCAAGTCAAATAAGGGGATTATTTGATCTAATAAGGTATTTTTTTTCCTTAAATCCTAGACTGTTTTGTGGATGTTGTGGTTGGATTTGACATCTCCACTCAGCAGAAGGGGCAGACTTTGCTCGATGGCCAATCTTGGATGGAAACCTACCTTCCAGACATCCTACGTGCCATCAGCTCCCTTAATGGGGTTAGCTGTGAGGTGGGCACAGAGACTCAGGTTAGTGTGGCTTTTCAAGTAACCAATGCCACGGAAAAGTACTCTCCCAAGTTTGAGATCTATAGTGAAAACATACTGAATAGCTTGAAGGATGTAACAGTTAAAGGACCATCCTTTCTCAACACTTACTTCCTGAGTTCCCTGTGGGATGCCTTTCAGAATAAATCTGCTGCTCGAGGCAAGGTAACTTGGTTTTATTTTATTTGTTGGTCTGTGGTTCCAATGACCTCCCTTTTACTCGTGTTTCTTTCTTGAATACTTTCCTAGGTGGTTCTCTTATTTTCAGATGGATTGGATGATGACATTGAAAAACTTGAACAAAAATCTGATGAGCTTAGAAAAGAAGGTATTGAACATGGGGGAGGACTTGGGGAGGGAAGATTATTGGTTTTATACTCTCAGAACTCAATTCTGGCTCTTAAGTTTCCAGGCACACAGCCCTGAATTTGACAATCTTTCTACTCTGTATGCACTTGGCAGAGCACATGAGTTCTCAGAACATTCTGGCATTGACTTTTTTTAACTCATGCCCTATGTATATGAAAAAACACTGAATACAAAGTCCTATTTTTTCTCTCATATTACTCTGTTTCTTCCTCTCAAACTTTTCAGGAAAGTATTCCTGTCTAACTTTGCCTCACATTATATAATATTGCTACTTCTTTAGTATCAGCAGAAGTGAACCATGTATTTCTTTTAGACCAAGGAATGGGAGAGTGCATTTATGTTCTTCAACACTCTTAACGTTTTCAGAGTTGCAAGCATTATTGGACAAGTTTACTCATGTTTTGGGGCTCTCTAATCAGTTCCTTTCTTCAGACCAGAGATAGACCAACCATGGTGTCTGTGAGTGTTTAAAGCTCTGGTACCAGCTTTTGGCTTCAAGAACTAGTGCCCAATCTGGCTTCTTGTCAGTTCTTACCCGAAATATGGATCAGTGGAATGCGTCCAAATGTTCTGGTTTGACTAAGAATGGGAAAACCTTCCTGTAAGTGGATACTGCTGGTGTCCCACCCAGATTCCCTCTTCCAGCTGTGAGTGTTGGCTGCTAACAACTCACAGGTCCCCTTTCTCTAAGGAATTGCCCTTGGTCAATGGGCGCCACCTCACTTGGAAGGTTACTTCCTACCCCATCCCTGGGCAGCAGGTTGAGTACATAGAGTTGGATCTTTGCCTCAAAATAGCACCATGTGGTGTGATTTATATTCTAAGTTCCTCAGGGGACCAGGCTGACACTAGACTCCAGCTGAGACACTGTCTTGCTCAGCTCCTTTCTCTGCCCTGCCCTGCTTCCCTCGCCCCTTTCTTCTGAGAGTTCTTCCTCCGTAAATTGTGTGCAGCCAAAGCGCTGTCTCAGGCTCTGTTTCCAGATTCTCTGACCTAAGACATCTGCTTCTAAACTTAGTTATTAGAGATTTGTCTTTACTATTTTGGTTCTCTCTCTTCAATCTTAAACAAACTGCAAAGTTCACTGAATTTGCAGCTGGAGGATAAGGACTTTTATTTTGCCCTTTATTTTCTAAAGCTACTTCCTCTATATTCTATCAAGTCTTGGCATTTCTTTCCTGAGTTGTAGTGGAAATTTTAATGAACGGGACCCTAGAGTTCTTAGTGGGTAGGTGTTTTGTTTGTTTGTTTTATTTCAGCTTTTCTTTTGTGAGGAAAGATGTCTCTCTTACAGACAACATCAAAGTTTTCTCCAAGGAAGTTTGTCTCGGAACACCCAGATTTCTAAGACCAATCATCATTCTTCCAACTCCCAAAGAAAAATTAGTAAATCGATTTCAACTTCAGAAGCTACATTTTTTTTTTTTTTCATATCCTCAGAAATTCAGGATCTTTAGGAAAGAGGCAAAGGGATGATGGCCATATGTTCTTTGAAAAGTGTCAAATGGATAAGGATATCTCTAGCTCTGACTTCCCATATTTAAACACATGATTTCTGGTGATGCCAGGACCTATGATCTATTGACCTTACATATTTAAACACAGACGATTTCTGGTTCATAGGTCGGCGCTCAACCACTGAGCCACACTGGCCAGGCTCTGTGGATCCTTTTAAACTCACTATCTCGCTGTTATAATTTCCCGTCTCCAATTTAATTAGTTCTGGAAAATGTAATTCCTTTTGTTCTCTGATTAGTCTTGTTACTTGTCAGGCTTTTATTGCTGGGGGAAGCAGACAATAAAAGGAGTGTTCCTCTTGCAACTGTTTTCCTAGAATAACAGTTTAGACACACACACATGTGCAGAAAGATTAAAATAACCCAACCCCCTCACCTGGAGACCTGTACCTTGTGTTGGCCAGGCCTGAATGCCCTTATCACTGTTGCTCTGACTGGAGCCACCGATTCAAATGACCTGGCTGATCTTCTCTACATTGAATTTGGGAAAGGATTTGAGTACAAGACCCAGTTCACTATTGGAATGAGGGATCTGGGGAGCCAACTGTCAAAGCAGCTGGTAAGTTATTCAGAAAAGGCAGGTGAGTTTAAATTTTCTATTTGTTTTATATACAGGTTAAAAATTTATGCTTATGAATTTGAACTAGTTTTGTTCATTGGGGAGTGCAGAAAGAATTTTCTGAATTAGTGGACAGTTGAAATAAGAGGATGTTTTGAAAGAAAGTAATACAGTAGAGAGATGTCAAAGCATGTTTGATTTACATGCTTGGCCAAAAAAAGAAGCAACTAAATAGCATTTATAGTCCTGCTCAAATTAAGTGCAGGAATTTAAGTGCCAAAGAGAGTGTGAGATCTGAGAGTTAATCAGCTGCTCCCTCAGCCAGCCAGTTTGCACATTCCTTGTGGGTCCTAAGTGTCACAGCTCACCACACTGAGTGATTCTAGTGCCTAAGATGTGTATTTTCCCTGCAACATGGCCTGTGAGAACCACTTACATTCAGGGTTTAACTGGAGAAAGAGCCATCTGCTCCAGCGTTGAGGAAAAACTAGTTGGATAACCTCCTATGTTGTACTTTATGAGCAATGAAAAGATTTGCCTTCACTGACCGAGATTTTTGCCTTATGATCTATTTTTAAAACCTAATGTCTAGATGAGATGCATCTCAATCATATTTCTTTCAGAAACGTATAGGATTTCAAACTAGAGTGATTAAGTGTTACCAAGTTGTGTGGCACTGCTTTCACCTTAATAAATGGCTAATAATTTATAATTTGCTTATAATTTATAAAACCTGTAATCAGCAAATTAGGACACTCTTCAATAAAATGAGAGTCCTGCTATTTTGCACCTACAGAATTGGTATATAAATAAATGTGTAAACACAATTGTTCAGTGTAGTAATTGTGCAAAAAATAATTGCTTAAAGAATATGGAAGTTTTTCCCTAACCGGTTTGGCCCAGTGGATAGTGCATCGGCCTACGGACTCAAGGGTCCTAGGTTCGATTCTGATCAAGGGCATGTACCTTGGTTGCGGGCACATACCCAGTAGGGAGTGTGCAGGAGGCAGCTGATCGATGTTTCTCTCTCATTGATGTTTCTAACTCTCTATCCCTCTCCCTTCCTCCCTGTAAAAAATAATAAAATATATTAAAAAAAGAATATGAAAGTTTTGTTGGAATTTCTACATGGGAAGACAATCTATTTTTAACAATGTATTTTTTATCTCTACTACTCTTAGAAATCTGTAGTGGTAATTCATAGCGGGAGGAAGTTATTCCTCAAAATAATTCTGTCAGTTTTAAAATATTACATAAATGCAACACATTACAAGAAAAACTTAATTTTAGACACAGAAGATTGATTTTAATGTTAATAGTAGAAGTGTTAATGCGCTTAAAAACAGGGCTCAGGTGTAGAGTTTTGGTGATCCAAAGAAAGTTGATATTATGTAATATGAAATCAGAGAGTCTGTTTTGTTGTTATTATTTGATTTGATGTGTTTCAAGTGTTATTGGGTTTGACAGTTTCAGGGAAAAAAAAAACAGAATTTTCTACTATCAGAAAAGAAACATTATATAATAAGAGACAAAGAGGAGAAATTGCTAAATAGTTACCACAAAAGATTGCATTTTTCACCACACTAGAATTTTGATGGGAAACTTCTCAATACAAAGGCTGATTCTGTCCCACTAAAGGCAAATCATGGCATTTACTGTAAATAGAATTTTCCTAAAAGTAAATTTTGTGGATTAATTGTAAAACTGCAATGGAATATGTCTATTATTCAGGGTATGATTAAATTAGACCCAGGATGAGATTTACTCAGATATTTAAATATAGAATATAATTAGAATGAATTTTTGGCCAGAGTAGACAGAGGGATACTCTCCTCATGCCCCCATCCTCTCCAGCAAGTGCTTCTGAAACGCTGAACATGCAATTGGTGTTTTTGAGATCCTGTCACACACACTGTTTTAAAAGTATTTTCCAGTGGACTTGGTTCCAAGCAGTGTGACATTGGGCACCATCTATACCCTCTAGCATACAAAGAATTCACAAGACAGGAAATGAAGAAAACAGCATGCATTCATTTTATTGAACAAAACATTGGGGGCAGAATTATATAGGGCAATCAACAACACCATGGTCAATGCTGGGATGGGGTGGGAACAGGAAATCACATAAATTAGTATACAATGAGTTGGCCATGCCTAAACTGATAGCATTTTGAGAACACAGATCTTCAGGTTGAATTCGACTTCCTCATATGCTGGAGAATGCAGATCACAGAACAAAAGATGGATGGTAAAGAATGTCTCATGCATTCTCTCTAGAGCACGGTCACTTTAATGGTGAACAGGCTTCTGAAACGGACAGATGTCTGAATCACACTGGTGAGCTTATATGTGTGTTTGGAAGAAATGTCACCAAATGTATTTCCTGCCTTCCCCCAAGGTCAATGTTGCTGAAAGGACTTGCTGTTGTTTATTCTGCAAGTGCTTTGGAGGAGATGGAACAGTGGGAGATCATGGACCACCCGGGAAAAAGGTAATTTTAAAATGTATGGCTCACTTTATTTGAAAGTAGTATGTCTTTCAGACATGAGTTCAGGTAGAAGTAAGGGGTGATTTTAACTTCTGGGTAGAGCCTCTGAGGCAACCTGTTATTCTCTTTTTATATGTCAAACTAGATGGTCAGGGCTTTTTCTTGGCATTCTAAATTGGAGTGTTTCTAAAAAACCTTTTGTACGAGTCTCAGGAGAAACAACTGCCAAGATCGTTGATTACCCAGTGTTCTAGCATTGATGACAGTGATGTAGGAAAATCAATTGCCATCTTTCATGTTGAATAATGAAAAGCTCCTGAATACCATTGTCATTTCAATTTTCATTTTTAATGACTGCAGAGCCATTTAAGTCAGGAATATTTTGGGTAGTCTGCTAAAATCAAGCTAGATCAGATCACCCTGTCATAGCAAAAGGTGTTCAGATGTTTTATTCAGCTTTAGCCAGACCCAAATGTTATCACAGGTGTATAGACAAAAACAGGCCAATTATGAAAACAGTAACCAACAACAGACTAACCAAAAAATGTTACATGCCCTGTGTAAAACTATGGTCTGGGAGTTTAGGAAATGTTCAAATATGTACAACCATATTAGGATGTATTTAATAATGATTTCAGTACTGCTTGTATATATGTGTGTTTGACTTTTGAATAATTTATAGATAGCACTGTAACTCCCAAATTGTCATGGTTGTGTCTCCGAAGAAAGTGTTTGGACTAGTTATTTCCTGATTGCTTCTATTTCATATTAAAAAAAAAAAAAGTGGTAGAATTTTCTTAAAATCGGGGCTCAGAAAGAATAGAAAGAAATGTGGGTGGTCTATTTTTTATATTTAGCATAAATCATAAAAAATATTTTTTAATAAGAGAATAATTCTAGTTTGTCAGGGGCACATAGAGCTGTGTTCATTTGAACATTTGTCTGGACAAAACTCTAGCACTATATATAACCTCAGAGAGACGTATGGACAGTATTATGATTCACTCACATATACACCCCCTTGAATTACTTGTCTCAAAATTCCATTTATTTTTATGTGTATAAATGTAGCCTAAGTTGTAGCAGAGAACAAAATTTTTTCAAACTCTTTTCTAAATAAAATAAAACTGTAAAGTTGAAGAATTTTGCTTGATTACCTCTGGGTTTTGCTTTATGGAGTATTAATGTGCTCTTCCTTTCCTTATTTCCAGGGACTCCCAGGTTTGAAAGGCAGTGAAGGCTACCTGGGAGAGGAGGGCATTGCTGTAAGTCAAGGTTTTTTTTCCAGCCTCATTTATTCCTAAGGACATATCTACAACACGAAATCATTTGTGTCAATTCAGAGAACATGGGAAAAGTCAGAGGTCTTTCTTAATCCCCATAGGGCTTTGCTTCTGATGATCATTAGTGGTGATTTGTTAACCTACTGTCTCCTCTTTCACCATCCACCAGCATTGCACAATGAACTCAATGCAGAACTTATCTTCCTCACTAGAGGAGTCAGATCACTGTTATTTCCCCCTTCCTGATCCATTTTGTATAGGTAAACCAACGCACCACAATGTTTATCAAGGATCTCACTCTTTCTTGCATCCACCATCCCTTCCTTTTCTTCCTCTCCCCTTCCCTCCCCCTTCATGCCTCCTTGTTTCCCTCCTCCCATCCCTCCTTCCCTGTCTTCTCCCCTCCCTCCCATCTATCCATCCATGCATCCATTCATTTAACAATTATATATTAAGCATCTTACCATTTGCCACATTATTTACCAAAGTTTTCTCTCACAAATGTATTCATTATAGTGCTAGGCCCTAGAAATTAAAATTAATAAAAGACAAGTATGGTTCTTAGGTAACTTCCAGACTAGTAGAAAGGCCGATGAAAACGGTGTTTTCAGCTGTTACACACAAGTCCCATACTAGAGGTACAGTGAGATGCAGTGTGACAGAGTGTAGCAGAACAAATACCTAACAACCTCAGCTAACAGCTTGGGTGGCAGTTGGGGCTTGGAAGAAGAAGGCTAATGCTTGGGCAGACATCTGAAGGACAAATAGAAACTTATCCAGGCAAAGTTTGTGGGGGACAACATTCTGTTACAGAACGGTGATTTCAAGGGCATGAGTCATAATTGTATGTGTGCAGAATGGCACATGGTCAACCTGGAAGGATCCCAGTTCACAGTGAGAGGAGGTTATACGTCAACTAAGACTTAGATTATTGGGAGTCTTGAATACCCTGTGAAAGATTTGGAGGTGCCTTCCAGTTGGTGGGCAGTCATTGAATGATGTTATGCATAGAAGTAAAAATGATGGGGCTATGGATTTAGAAAGCATACCCAGGCAATAATATGGATGATGATAAGGCAGAGATTGCAGGTGGGAATCATGCAGTAGTAGGTGCAAGGCAAAGTGGTCTTAATCTTAGAATGAATGGGGGACAGTGTGAATGGAAGTAGAATGAACATAACTTACTGACTACTAGGGAGAGAGAAGCTGAAGATGACACCTTTGTTTCCAGCTCACAAGATGTACAGTCTGGTGGGGTCACCTTGACAAGGTCTGCAGGAGCAGTATTTATTTAAGTAAAAGAGAGAAGGACAATGAATTTTGGTCTAGAAATCATGCCTCTTGCTTAGTTCATATCTGACGCATCCTTCTCTGATGTCTCACCAAATTTTTGTTATCTGTTCCTGGAATGCCTCCTGAAATCTTGAGACTACATCTTAACTGCTGGTTGTTTTATATAGATACTGCTCTACCCACGACAGCATTCACATGAGATCTAAAGCAAAACAAAGTTGTCAACGGAGTAGGTCTGATTTACTTCCATGCTTGGTTTGTATAAACATGAATTCTGGATTGTAAACTATGAGCATTCACACTTTTTTTTCCAACACAAACTTGTCAAATTTTCAAGACAGATTCCAGATTACAATATAAAAAGTTCACCTGGGTCTGTGCTCTTTCTCAGGGAGAAAGAGGAGCCACTGGACCAGTGGGAGAGCAAGGTACTAAGGGATGCTATGGCGCCAAAGGTCCTAAGGTAAGGGTCATAATAGACATTGTGAAGTCTTCCCAACATTAATTCTTTCTTCTTACACTAACCACTACTGTCCTTTCTATTTTCAGGGACACAGAGGACTATATGGACAGGAGGTATAGTACCAAAAGTATCCATTTATCTTCTCATCTGCTACCTAGAAATATTTTTATTTTTGAGATTATTAACCAGTAGATTGTATGCATGAAGTTTCTGTTGACCTTCCTTTCTTATTGTCAATGATTTAACTTTGTTTATTCCTGTATTTTATTGCAGGCAATGTATATTATTTGTTGAAAGTTTTTATTACTGACTAATCTTTGATATTACACCAGGCCAGCCTAACAAAGAGGCTGTCTATGGGACACAAAATTAGCCTTTTTGTTTGGTGCCTGACCTCTTTGCACATAAATGTAACGCACTCTATTCTGATCACACCTGTCTTTTTAGGGAGAAGTTGGGGAAAGCGGAATTGATGGATTAAATGGTGTACAGGTAGAGCTTTCTCTTTGTGCCATAAAGACCTTGTTGAGCTATTTTCTCATTAAGAAAATGGGAATTTGAATTTCTTCTTCTGTTTCTTAGGGTGACAGTGGTCAACCTGGAAGAAAAGGAGAAAAGGGAGGTGAAGGATCCCAGGTAGGGATTCAGTAAATAGACAACATGAAAACTATACTGGGAATTAAAGATGTGATTAACAGAGTAGAAGCACTACCTTAGGTGTATAAGTCGTCTAGTACCACAAAATTGCTTTGTGATAAACAATCACAAAACCTCAATCACATGCAACAATAAACTTTTATTTCTTATGTGTCTGAGACATTCAGCTGATCTAAGCTAACCTTAGCTCATGTAGGTTGGCTGGGGACTTTGGTCCACATGTCTCGTATCCTACTCCTGGGACCAGACAGCTGCCTGTCCATGTTGACCATGACCTTTTCCTGGTCTTGGCAGAAGCACAAGAGGAAGTAGGAACACACAAGGTCTCACGACTTCTTGAGGGCTAGGCTTGGAAATCTCACTGTGACGTTTCTATTTCTTTCTGTTGGACAAATCACATCACAGCCAAACTCAGGGGTAGGGAATTTTGCCCCCACCTCCTGACCCCCATACACACACACAGTTGAAAGATACTACAGAGTTACAAGGCAAAGAGCAAAGATTCAGAGAGGAGTGAAGAATTGAGGTCATTAATGAAAAGCAGCTACCACACCAAGAATGGTAGTAGAGTGTTGACCAGAGTGTGGTGCAGGGCAGCACGTTGAAGGTGTATGCTGTTCATTCCCATCTAGAACAAATACTAATAGCAGCCATACTTCCACCATTGACTTTATCTTTTATCTGTCTTTAGCACATGAACAGTTGAGTCAGAAACCCACTTTCTAGCTAATGCAACCACCTTGGGGAAATGGATAGTCTTTCTGAATCCCAGCTGCCCCATTAAAAGAAAGATAATAAACAATACCTGGTTTATAAAGTAGTTGTAAAAACTAAACAAGATGATAAAGGTGTCTGGAACAGAGTTCACCATGTGGCAGATAATTGAGGTCACTCTTAAATTATTCATATGGTGCCTGAAACTATTTTTTTGATTGTTCCTCTTTCTAGTTTAAAAAATAACTTTGGAAAAATATTTAATTATTCAAATCAAGGAGAAGATAAGCTCCTTGTGAATATTAATGTTATTAAAAAGTCTTGTTTTGTCCTTCTCCTGATTTTTATTAACTTTAGGGAAGCCCAGGAAAGAAAGGGCTTGCTGGTGACCGTGGAGCAAAGGGCCTGCGAGGAGACCCTGTAAGTGCTGGGGCTGTGTGGGCTGTGAACTAACATCAGGGCTCGGATCCCATCCACTATTGATAAGAGAGTGGCATCCCCACTTTAAAGTACTGCAGTAACAATCCTGAGTTCAAATCAGCACAGGAACAGTTGTAGAAGTTTAAAAGGAGGTTTGTCTTGTTAGATCCATGTCGTAAACAGGATGAGAATGGACAGTGAGAAGCCCTTACCCTTCATTTACACGTGTAGTTTTTGAGAATACACATTCAGAATTGTCCTTGTGCTTCGGATCTGTGAAGGAATTACAGTCTACTTCATCATCTTTTCTGGGTACCTCAGAATACAGACAGAGGAGAAGAAACAAAGCCATATGTTTTTTTCCATTCTCCAAGAGTCTTGAGATTAAGCATATTAGCTTCATTGCTTTGAATCCAAGCCAACTAAGATTATGTTAGGCCAAACTTAAGACAAAGGTGCTTGTACTCACAGGGACATAACCCAGTTAACAGTGTACAAAGTGTTGATTTAATACATTTATGTATTGCAGTATGATTATCACCAGAGCATACCTAACTCCTCTATCATGGCACATAACTATCATTTCTTTTTTTGTGGTGAGAACATTTAATATCTAGGCTTTCAGAAACCTTGAAGTATATAATATACAGTCTCGTCTCTAATCACTGTGCTGTATATTACATCTCCAGAACTTATTGAACTATAAAATACTTCAGAAAAGTACACAAATTATCAATGTATAGCTTGATGAATGTAAATACACCTGTGTACTCACCACCCAGGTAAAGAGAGAGAACATTAGATAACAACAAAGCATCTGAAAATCCACCCCCCCCCCCGTCATGTCTACTCGAATCCCTATCAGTCCTCCCTAAGCTAATCACTATCCTAGGATCATAAATTAGTTTTACCTGTTCTTAAGCTCTAAGTGAGTGAATTATTTATGATATACTCTTCTGTTTCTGGCTTCTTTTGCTTGTGAAATTCATTAATGTTGTTGCAGATAACAATAGTTCATTCTATCTCATTGCTGTATAGTATTCCACTGTATGACTATACTGTGATTTATTTATCTATTCTGTTTATAGACATTTGGGTTGTTACTGGGTTTTGCTATTATAAATAGCACTTCTATGAACATCCTTGTATGTGTCTTTGGGTGCACTGTGCACACATTTCTATTGGGTCTATACTTTAGGAGTAGACTATCTGGATGATAATTTAAATGCCTATATTCAGCTATCGTTTTTATAGCCAAACAGTTTGCAAAAATGTTTGTACTAATTTGTACTGCCACCAACAATGTGCCAGAGCAGAATGGCTAATATTTATAGACTGACAATACCAAGTGTTAATAAGGATGTGGGGCAACTGGGAATCTCACAGGCTCTTGTCTTTAATAACTCATCCTCCAGTACACATGAGTTGATCAGAGAAATAATTTGATGCAATATATATTAGCAAATGTAAATGTTAGGTGTGCTCTGAAGATAACTCTGTTTATAAAGTCGAGTGTAACACAACGATGCTTGCTAAGTGACATCTCCTGACAATAGTCTGGTGACCTAAGAGGTTTCAAACAACTTCAAGCTATCTAATTAAAAACAAAAACTATCTACAAATACAGATAATTAAGAAATAGCAGTTTAAATACAAAGACATTTCAGTATATGATGGCCAAAAATCCACTTGGGGCATTGCTATAAAATTTTCATTCACTTTGATCAGAATTCCCCCTAATTGTCTGAATGATAATAAAAAACCTTTAGAGAATCTGAATAATATAAAAGGATTTCTATTTAAAAATAAATGTTCTGTGATTTCAAGATGACTACAATTCAACCCACTAGAGCTTCTCCGTGTTGTGCTGTTTGTCATTATACTAACTTTAGATGCTTCGCCAATACATAATAATTCTTCCCAGCCACTTAGGGATATATTGCACATCTCAAATCGAAGACAACTCTGTGGTTTCTGTGGGCTGCTATTTCAGGAAAAAAATAAAAAAAAAGGTATTTTAAAAGAAGATTGATAGAATAAATAGAACACACACAGTCAAATTATTTATAGGGATACATGCAAATGATTCAAATTCCTGAAAAATTTATGCTTATTCAGAGAGAAAGTCCAATCATACAAAAATCCAATCACAGTTTGGCTGTTTGGAATTTCCGATTTTGACCAAAATATATATATTTTTTATTTCATGTAACTTGAGGGATAGAAGAGGGGGAGAACTCAGCTAGATCATTTGTCTGAGCTACAGAGTTTATCATTCTAAACCATACCATTATTAGAAGCCCAAGTTTAATCACAAGCCCAAGTTTGTGTTATCTGATGCTCTTTTGTCCACTTTCATAGAATTTGAAAGACTCGACAAGATCCCATTCAGACTAACCAAACAATTGATCCACATAAGAATTAGGATGTTCTAGTCAGTACAGTGTGCTGGAATATGATTTTTTAAATGCCATCTCCTTCAATCAAATAGTTCAGAGTTGGACCACAATATGAAGCTTTATACTCGTACACCCAGTGGAATAAATTCTGGACTTTACCTTCCTTTTCATTACACACCTTTCTCACCAAAATGTAATTCTCTAATATTGTAACTTAGGTATACCCTGCTTGGAAAACTTAACAGAAAAATGTAAGAATAAAACAGAAAATAAGAAAACAATCTTTGGCTTTGGTATGTGGGGGAGAGAAATAATTTTTCATTTAAGTTTTAATATCAGCTGTAAGTTCTAAGCCCATCTTTTTCACTCTATTAGCCTATAAACTCCGTGAGGGTAGAAACTACTTGTTTAAAAGCTTACTGCGTATCTGGAACAATGACATGTCCCTGTTGGTGATCACAAATTACTTATTGATTGATGAAGGTAATCTGGGCTGCTGTCAGCCAAAGAGCCCGGCAGCCGACATTCAGCAGGACCGGGTAATTGTTGTCCCCTCTCCGTCTATTGGAGCATTGACTGAATTGACTGGCTCCATTGATTGCCCGGGCTTCACTGTGACACTGCTCTGTTTGTGGTCCTAACTACCCAAGATAGAAAGCTTTCTGTTTTATCCTACAGTCGGATAATATCCTACAGTGTGTGCCTGTTTTCAGTGAGTTTCTGCTGGAACATTTGTTTGCACATTGGGGAAAACTCAGGATTTTCTGAAAACCAAAAAAGGAGGGCTGAGCATATGGGGAAGAAAGTAGCCAGGCGTCCAAGAGGAGACAGAGGGAGCGGATGGCAGATGCAGTCCTCAGCTCTGCTCAGTGTACGTGTGTTCCTGTGGTGGGTGGAGCCCATTACGAAATGTGCCTTTTCCCAAGGGAAGGGGAGAGTAAAGTCTCCCAACCCTCAAGAATAAACTTGCCTAGGCTCCCAGAAAAAAAGAAAAGTTAAGAGAAAGGATAGCAGTAGCAAGAAGGGATACCTCCAGACCCAGGTTAAGAGTTGTCATAAACATGCCCTAGCCAGTTTGGCTCAGTAGATAGAGTGTCGGCCTGAGGACTGAAGGGTCCCAGGTTCGATTCCAGTCAAGGGCACATACCTGGGTTGTGGGCTGGATCCCAGTAGGGGGTGTGCAGGAGGCAGCCGATCAATGATTCTCTCTCATCATTGATGTTTCCATCTCTCTCTCCCTCTTCCTTCTTCTCTGAAATCAATAAAGAAATACATTTTTTAAAAAAAGAGTTGTCATAAACACAAGTTATTTCACCCTTGCTTCCCTTGGCAAGCTCTAGATTCCCTCCCCTCCCCCACCCACCCTCACACATGCACATACCTTGAGTTTCCACTCCCTTCTGATAATACAAAGCACAGGAAGAAAAGAAAACTCTTATAACCATGTACAATCTTAACCTGTTTCTGCTTTCAATTGGGTTAGACTTCTGTCCACTTTTTGGTGGAGACTAAATATGTTATACACAAGTCACAATTTTTAAGACAAATGTTCAAAGCCTATTGATTTTTCTTTTTCTTTTCTATGTTTTAGGGAGTTCCTGGATTGGACAACAGCATAGAAGGACCTAAGGGCTTGAAAGGAGAACGTGGAAGAGAAGTAAGTATGTGGGCATTTGAGAGGAAACTTGTAATGATGTGGCAGCTGGGAGGCCCCAGTTCTTGGACATGAAATGCACATAAAGAATTTGGAATCAGAGTGGATATACTTCATGCAAAAAAAATATTTTTAGGAGCAAAAGGATCTTTTACTCCTTATCTGCTACTCTGTGACTCAAGAAGCATTCTCTTCTTCTGAATTTGGGGTGACTTGCTTCACTGAGCCATACCCTTGAGTCATCATTTATGAATGTAAACATCTAAACTCTAACTTAACATGTAGGGCTCGCTAATAGAAGTAGCAAGTGAGTTGTTGGCCTTGCCAGGATCCAGAGGACACACCCCTTAACAAGACATCATATTCTTCATAGTTTATGATTTTTAAAAGTGCAAGGTCTGATGGAACTCTACACATTCTCAAGGCAGGTTTCCTGGTATCAATCTCATGAAATTTTCCAAGTACCAATTTGATCATTTTAACTTGTTGTGTGTTTCTTAGAGTTTTAAAAAATTTTTATCTGAATAATATGTGTCTCTGGATCTTCTTACTAATAAGGAAGTTTCCTTGGTGACTCCACCTGGGGGAGAGGTCTGATATGGTGGAAGGACTTTGTTTTGGGGACTTTGTCTTTTACCATCTCTGTGGCCTTGGGCCACTTTCTGTAAACCTCAATTTTCTCACATGAAAAAGAAGAGAAAAAGCCTACTTTTGGCAGTTTTATGGTGGGAATTCAATGACTAACCCTGCCATCTCAGAAACCTTCAGGAAATGTTACCTGCCATTTTTTGTTAAGTGACAAATGTCTCAATGTAGATTCATAAGTAGGCCTTCCTTTTCTATCTTGGGAAGACTTGTGAGTATTGTGAGATTTTATTCACATTAGCGTGTAATCTACGCAGGTTAACTAAACAGAACAAGAAGTCCAGAAGTAGAAATCCAAACCAGTAGTACCTATACTGAACATGTGGCCTGCTTTCATTGTCCACTCTGTGGGGATAGTTTGATTTAAAGACTCTAACTCCCTAATTGCAAGTTATGCAGTGGTGATGAGCAGATGAAGCCATGCCCGTAGCATTTTGTTCTGTAGTTCCTCGTTACCCACAAAGAGATGGGATTTATGACCAGGGGGAGTAATGCTGTGTTCCAGAGGGAGAATAACTCTCTGGATGGTGGGTATCCTGCCTGCTTCCCTGGAGCAAACAAGCTGAGGTTGAAGAAGAAATGTGTCAATGCTGTGTAATTGCTGTTGCACGTCTGTTTGTTCACTTGACAGGGTAGAAGAGGCTGGCCAGGCCCCCCTGGAACACCAGGCTCCAGAAGACAGACAGTAAGAGCCTTTCTAGGCTGGTAGCCTAGATTGCAATGGGAATGGCTGATTGTGAGGAGTGGTGGGGCGGTTCTGTGGGGGCTCAGTACCTTGGGAAACTGACCTAGGATGTCTGTGAGAACTGAGCTGGAAAAGGACTTGGGAAGGCCCCGAAGCTCAGGCAGGAAGGTCCTGGCTGCAGGGGAAATGACCAATCAGGAGGAAGAGCTGGGCAAAGAAAACAAAGCCAGCTATGGGAAGCATTGTCAGAGTTTGGCTTACCCACTAGGCCAGCGATCTTCAACCTTTTTCATCTCACGGCACACATAAACTAATTACTAAAATTCTGCAGCACACCAAAATATATGTGTGTTTTTTTTGTTTGTTTGTTTGTTTTTTGCCAATTTGACAAAAAAAAAAGTATAATTTTGATCCATTCACACTGGACGGCTATTGTTGTGTTGGTTGTTGTCAGTTTTTAGACATCCTTACCTGTGGATATGTTTTTATTGATTTTTAGAGAGACAGGAAGGGAGAGCGAGAGAGAAACATCAGTTAGTTGCCTCCCATATGTGCCTGACTGGGATTGAACCTGCAATCTAGGTCCGTGCCCTGGCAAAGAATCAAACCTGTAACATTTTGGTGTACAGAATGATGCTCCAACCAACTGAACCACCTGGCCAGGGCTGTTGTCATTTTTTAAATTTGATAATCTATGGGGAAAAAGGTCAGAGCCCCTGACTAAATAGCCAGGTATTGCATGTTTTAAAAATTCTTGTGGGACACCAGTTGAAAATCACTACACTAGGCTAACTAAGGTGCCCAGTGATGTTTTAAATCCAAAACTCCATTCCTCTGCCAAATTTTACAACTATGTACTTAGCAAAGTGAGTCCTGGTATAGGTCCTCTCTCTGTTCTTACTTCCATTTTTTCTACCTTATAAATATTTTCTTGATGGAATATAATAGCTGGTTCTATGGACTTCTGCCCAGAAAATACAATCCTATCTAATAAAAGGGTAATATGCAAATTAACCATCACTCCATCACAAAGATGGCGGTGCCCATAGCCACAAGATGGCGGCGCCCAGTCTTCTCAGTCCCACCAGAGTCCCCCAGTTCTGGGGGGTTGGCCGCTGAGAGCAGGCAGCGTGAGCAGCCTGGCGGAATGCTTGCTTCATCGCCACGGCGACAAGGCAAGCGTTCCGCGCCCGGCCGCGGATGGGCTTCTGGGCTGCGGAGAGCCTCTGGGCAGCGAGTTTGGAGTGGCCAGGCCCCGCAGAGAGCTACTGGCACACGGATTCATGTGCAGGGCTACTAGTGAAAAATAAATGTGATTTATTAAACTAGTTTTCATTTGTGTTCAGTTTTAAAAAATGATGCATGATTATTGAGATATATTGTATTAGTTCTAGGTGTTCAACGTAATGATTGGATATGTGTATATGTTGCAAAATGATCACCACAATAAGTCTAGCTAACATCCATCACCACATGTAGTTACACATTTTTTCTTGTAATGAAAACTTTTAAGAGTTACTCTCTTAGCAACTTTCAAACATACAATACAGTATTATTAAGTTAGTCACCCTACTGTACATCCCATGACTCATTTATTTCATAACTGGAAATTTGTACCTTCTGACCATCTTCACCCATCTTACTCACCCTCTACCCTCTGCCTCTGGCAACCACCAGTCTGTTCTCTGAATCTGAATTGTTGTGTTGTGTTCTATTTTGTTTTCAAGATTCCACATAAAAGTAAGATCATACAGAATTTGTCTCTTTGAGTTATTTTACTTAACATAATGCCTTCAAGGTCATTCTAAATGGCAAGGTTTCATTCTTTTTTAATGGCTGAATATTATTGTGTGAATAAGTCCATTGTGTATATATTCCACATTTTTTTTAAATTTACCCATTTGTCAGTGGACACTTACTAGTAGGTTGCTTCCATGTCTTGGCTATTGGAAATAATGCTGCAGTGAACATGGGGGTATATTTTTGAGGTAATGTTTTCATTTTCTTTGATAAATACCCAGAAGTGGAATTGCTGGATCCTATGGTAGTTCTATTTCTGTTTTGTTTGTGTGTTGGGTTTTTTTTTTTTTTTTTTGGGGGGGGGGGGAGTTGTGTTTTTTGTTGTTATTGTTGTTGTTTTTTGAGGAACCTCCATACTTTTGAAAACATTATATATTTTTAGGGGTGTAAAAATATATGCCTGAGAGTAAAATTAGATAGGTCATGGGCTTATGGAACCTTTTAGGATCTTTTGTATTTGCTTCTTTGCTTTTCTGTGTTTTTTTGTTTTTTTGTTTTTGTTTTTTTTCAGTGAGTACTTTAAACAAAAGATTCTGTGCTTGACTTCTTGGAAGAGCACAGAGATTGTAAAAGAATCTTTACCCAATAAGGAGAGATAACTTTGATAAAATATACTTAAATGCCTGCATTGGATTCTAAATTAAACCTGCCTCTTCTCATTTTGCAACATTTTCTTTCATTCTTCATTACCTATCTAGCCTTCTCCAACTTCCTTCACCTCCCCACCCATAAAATATATAATGTTTTAAAATTGAGCACAAATAAAAACTAGTTTAATATATTTCATTTATTATGCATTGTATTTTCTGAGCTGAAGTTTATAAAAACAGCTATTCTGCTCCATTGAGAAAACATTTCTCTATCTTGGAACACACTCCTTCTTTGCAAGGCAGAGAAATGGAAATAAAAATGGAGATTACGTTTAAAATGTGCAGAATTTGATCGCTGTTGGAAAGCACTTTACTACTGCTGTTTTAATGCGTCGAAAGATAAATGCATTTGCTATTCATTTCACCTTCTAAGAGGGTGTAGCCAGCTTACATACCCCGAGAAAATATTTTGAACTTCAAGAATTTCATCCCAGAAATCCTGGCAGGAGATGTACTTTTATTATTTTATAGAGGCTATAGTCTCTCTAGAGGCAAATGCAATATGACCATGTGTTATTTAAACAGCACAACTCATGAGAAATATGGCCCCATCTTGGGTTTTAGATTCAGCAGTGTCATCCATGAGTATAAGTAGGACTTCCAGCTGAAGATGGCAAAGTCAAGGTAGTATTTATTTTTCTTCAGAGAGGAAGGGAGATGGAGAAAAAGAGAGAGATAGAAACATCAATGATGAGAGAGAATCATTGACTGGCTTCCTCCTGCACAGCCCTCATTAGGGATCAATCCTGCAACCCGGGCATGTGTCCTGACGCGGAATCAAATCAGGACCTCCTGATTCATAGGTGGACGCTCAATCACGGAGTCACACTGGCTGGGCCAAGGTGGTGTTTTAATACTATCCCCCTTTTGTACAATTCACCAAGAACAACAAAAGAAATTTAAAATAGTTTAACAAAGAATGACCACAACTTTAAGCTGCACATGACAACTATTGGCCAAATATTTAAAAAAATCTGTATCCTAATAAGGGAGGCTTTGGAGAGCAGACACATACCACCTCAGACCTCGAGCAGGGGTCAGATTTTTCTAAAAGTAGCTGCCATGTTCCTGAAAAAGCTGGTGAACAAAATCCAGGGCTACTATACATTTCGAGAAGATCAGGGAATATACTGATAGAAACACAGTTTAGCAGAGGAGACAAATAATAAGAAACTGAAGAATATTCGATTTTTAGCACTTACAGTGTAGCAGCCTCGGCCCTGGAGGCTGTAAAGACAGGAGAAGAAACAGTGCCTCTCACAGCACAGAGAAACTATGGCTTCACGGACTTTGTGTGAGTTCCATGAGTCTCTTAAATGCCAAAATTTGAAGGAAGAGGGAGCCATAAGGTAAAAGAAATAATTCATGATGAGAAAGCATTTGAGATAACATACCTATATCAAAGCTATTGACCAAGTCCAGCTATATCCCATTAATAGTTTTTCAGTAAATAGGTGACCCTAATTCAAAGGTGATTAATAATAAAAAATATTAATAATCTTCATTGTTAATTAGATGATTACTAATCAGGACTTACGCATAGAAATTGCAAAAAAATAAGAGAAAAACTACATGAACCCAGGCCAGATCAACACTCATGAGAAGAGGAACTACTTAAGGAAAGGGTAAAACAACTCTGGCAGATAGTTCTCCAAAGTCTCAAAAAAATTAAAACAGTATGACTGCTCTAAAACAAGTCTAAAGAACTGATAAAATGATAGAAAGTGAAAAAAGCAAGCTGGTAATGCTTGGGGAACAATGGGAAGTGAAAAAATATAGAAGATAAGCTATAGTAGAAGCAACAAAAAATTAAGTATGACTGAAAATATAGACAGGCATCTATAATAATAAAAGTGTAATATGCTAATTAGACCAGACATCCTTCCTGATGAAGCCGGGGCTGCGAGGGAAGCCTAGGTCCCGGGTGCTGGAGGGAAGCCGGTGCGGGCAGCCCGGGGAAGGAAGGCCTACTCTTGCACATATTTCATGCACTGGGCCTCTAGTATGGGATAAAATAGAGATAGAATATCAACAGTGGAGAGCCAACAAATAATTTGCATTACTAAATTAAACCAAAAAATTTCAGAAATGTAATAAAATATCACTTCTTGAAGCAAAAGCTCAAATAAGCAGAGAGAAAATACATGTTCTTAGAAAAAATGGATACGAATATATCAACACTGAGCCACAGCCTATTGAAATTACCAAATTTACTACAAAAAGAATCATGAGAATTTCCAAGTGGAAAAAATAGAAAACTCAGTCTGTCTTCGGCCTTCTTCCCAACATTCAGGGCCAAAGGGAACAGGAGAATGGCTACAGAGTTCTGAAATAGTTTCAAGATTTGGATACTCACCCAAGTTGTCCTTTAAGTATATAAGTACTTAATATGTCAAGCCTTCAAAAACTCAGACAACATAGCCCTCATGTTCCTTTCTTTAAAACTTTATAATAATAAATTTGAATCCCTCTAAGTGTAGAAATAAGGCTAAACCATAGAAACTGTGATTACAGAACAAAATGTAAATTTTATACATTTGACAATCTAAAAATTATATGAAAATAGGAAAGTGGGAGAGGTGTAGGGAAAGTGCTGGTATACTGTGTCCTCATATTTCATTGTCTAAGCATCATTCTAAGCTAATATATGTATTACCCTAAACTCCTGAGTTTTTAAAATAATTATTTTTTAGGAATGTATTATTTCTAATTGTCAAGAAATGTTACCACCTGACATGTCCAATTCTTTCAGTTTTATTTTTTTACTCCATTAAATTCAAATGAAATTAAATGTAGTATTTTAATTTCAAAATAGCATGAATAGCATGATCCTTTTTTAATCCAAAATACCACTATTTAGAACTCCAGGAATCATGATTACCAAATATTAATGAGAGTTATTTTTAGATGGGAGATGTGGGATGGCTTTTAAATTTCTATTTTGTGTATTTTCTGCATTTGAATATTTAAAAATCAGCATGTATCATTTTTATAATACCAGTAAAATCATTATCCTTTAGGAAAGAAGAAAAATCTGTATCACTGAAAAACTCTAAAATGTAGGTAGTGAATAGTCAGGACTCCTCAATGTTACAAAATTCTGCTGAACTGATCAGTGATTGGAGGCTGGCCAGTGGTAGGGTGTGGCATGCAGGGAAATCTCATCAGTTGACCAAATCTGACCTTCCTTCATTTGGTAAACTTTTATTGAACACCTACAATGTACCAGCAACTCTACTAACTGCTAGACCTACAAACTCAAATAAGACATATCCTTTGCTCTCAGGAAACTTAGAATCATGATGTAGAGCATGGTATCTCAACTTGCTTTTGACATTTGGGCTAATTCTTTGTTGTGGGAGGCTGTCTTGTGCATTTTAGGATATTTAGTGTCATTCCTGACCTCCACCCACTAGATGCTAGTATCACCCCTGACTTGTGAGAAAAAATATCTCCAGATATTGCCAGATGCTCCCAGGGAAGGAAGCAGGGGGTGGGGGGTGGGGGGGTAGGGGGTGGGCTAAATCCCCCAATGTTGTCAAGAACCACTGTTATAGAGGAGGACAGACCTGTAGGTACAACAAGCACTGTGCCCGGAGTCTATAATGGATTAGATGGTTGGGAGGAGGAAGGACCAGGACCAGAAAGCTGAGGATGAGGTGGGGATTGGAATGGGATGTTGGCTCTTTCTGAGCCAGACTTTACTGAGAATAAGAATAGATCCTGTGCCGTGGCTAATGAGAAGCAACTGTAGCCTCAAACTAAAGCAAGGTCTTCAGTCCTATTAAGTCCTGAGGTTATGTTAGGTATGCTTTTCCCTTTTCCTCTCTCTTGGCACTATTCTAGGGACAGCTTGAAGTGCTCTAGGACAGTCATTTATCATGCTGAATGAGTTTGCCGTTAAGATTCAGTATTGCCCTGGCCGGGTAACTACTTTGGCAGTGGTCGGCAAACTGCGGCTCGCGAGCCGTGGTTTGCCGCTCTGTTGACTAATGAGTTTGCTGACCACTGCCTTAGGGGAAAAAACTTAAAAAACATTTTAATAATGTACTAATGTCTTTAACCTGAAGTCAAAACTTCTGGGTAAGGGTAATACCTTACTCAGTGGTCGGCAAACTCATTAGTCAACAGAGCGGCAAACCGCGGCTCGCGAGCCGCAGTTTGCCGACCACTGGGTTAGAGCGTCATCCTGATATGCCAAGGTTGCAGGTTCAATCCCTGATCAGAGCACATACAAAAATCAACCAATGAATGCATAACTAAGTGAAACAACAAATATCTGTTCTGTCTCTCTCTCTCTCTCTCTCTCTCTCTCTCTCTCTCTCTCTCCTCCTCTGCCTTCCTCTCTCTCTAAAAAATCAATTTTAAAAATTTTGGGGGAAAAAGATTCGATATTAATGGAATGCTTTACCATTAAGAATGTCCTTTATTTTTCTGGGGATTCTGTGTCCCACATCAGTCCATACCTATCTGGGAAAGTGGGTCATGGTAAACCACCAGGAAGCCGGGCTATGAGGGACCAAGGGCCTGAGGGCTTTTCTGGGTCTTCTTACTCTCAAGTCTTCTTTGGGGAGATTTTCTTTCTGCTGTGCCCATTCACATTCCCTTGCACAGATGAATAAGGCTGTCTGGATGTGCTACCAGACAACTATAGGCAAGTCATTAAGGTGTATAGGTACTTAATTTTTCCCATCTAAACATTTTAAAATTTGAGGCACAATTGTAAAAATCATCTCCCCTATTTCCTTGCATTGTTTTTTTTTTCTTGCTCTCACACCACCCATGGAATTTAAAACCATGACTTTCATAATGAAAGTGCCAGCTGATTACTTCTGGAGATGTTGCCATTATTCGTGTGAATGGTAGATTATGGTCTCTCTCCACCACTAGGCTTATAAACCCCTGCCTAGGGAAGGAGTGTGAGTTTTCTCACCACCACGTAGACAAGTGCCTCTAGGAAGCCGGAGCTCAATAAATATGTGTTAAGTAATTTAAATCAAGCTCTGTCAAGGTCAAACCTTAAAGACAGAACAAATGTTTATTGATGATCTTTCAAATGCTATGATAATGGACCAGATATTTGGATGTGGAGGCCTGTTTTTTATCATATAGGAAGCTCTTTATTTTGCCTAAAGATAAGGCTGCATTTCATTCAGTGTTCCTACCACAACCAGATGTATCCACCTAAACCCTGGGTCTGGCCATGTACATTTTCTGCTCCAAGAACCCCAGTGGGTTCATTTAGCAGAAGCTAAATGAAGTATGAACCCTTCATCTAGTATTTTCAGCTTTAGTAACCCTAATACTCACCTTTCTTCTCACATCTTAGACCCAGAATTGCCAGTATCAAATACACTTCCTATTTTCCTTTTTTTTTTTAACTTAGGCTGGTATCCTCTGCTAAAAAGAAGACTCCTTACATTTTCTCCCTGGAAGACTCCTACTCATCCTCCAAAACCCATCTTTAAAATCTTTTCTTCCAGGAAGGTTTTTCCCGATTTCACCAACTAGAAATGATTGCTTTCTTCAAAACCCATATTCCTACCATTCCCCTTCCCTGTAGCATGTGCCGTACTCTACCTTATAAATATTCATCTCCTCCCGTCAAACCCAAAGAGTGAGGGTGCTCTGAGATCAAGGACTCTGTGTCTGTGGATGTGTGTGTGTCATCCTTAAGCTCCTGTGGTAGCCACCCAATGTGTGTCGTGGGTAGTTAATCCTTGGTAGATATTTTAATGAAACTGAAGTGAACTGATTCAGAACAGATAAACCCTTGTGCTAAAGGACACAGCTTCTTTCCCTCCCTTTGATAGGACTGAGACTTTCATCAAAGCTGGTTCCTCAGGGTTTTCAAGAAGTAGGCCTCCAACCATTTCCCCAGATGCAGTCTGTTTCCTAGATAATAATAAATTCTGACTGAAATAATATTAGTAGAATTTAAAGTCTGCAATCTTGGCCTCTCAGAATTTTGAGCTGAATATCTCAAATAAGTTTCCATCAAGAAAATATTGCCTGATAGAGTGTGAATTTTCCAAATCCTGGATGTCAGTATTGCTATTACCTTACTGACAGATCCCAATCTATAATAAAGTTCATGAAGTCAGTTCTCCCAGTTTTCCCTCTGGCTTCCTGCCTGCTGGCCACTCTATTCCTGATTTCTGGCTTACGTGGTCATACTTTGGAAAAATGAAAAGAAATAAAACTCAAACCAGTCAATTTTGGAGCTTCTGTAACTAGCTCCAGTAACCATTTAGTGGAGGATGAATTATTGACCACAATCTGCTCTCATTAGTATCTATAGATTTCAATTGTCTATGATCTTAATTCCCTCTTGCCTTAGGATTGGAGTTCAGAGTTGGCAACATTTGACTGTCATGGTGCAGAGGATAATTGAATGTTTTGAGCAATATGTGGAAACATTTTTTAATGTTAGTGCCTTAAGGTGCCGATTACTAATTAAATGAAATATCAAAAGCATTTTTTTCCAGAGTTACTGATATATATCTCTTCCTCCTATTTTAGGCAGCTCATGGCCGAAGGGGACTTACAGGCCCACAGGTACGCTGGTTTTTTTTCTTAGCTCCAAATGATAAATATTCTGTGTCCACTCAAAGAGCTGGAACGAAGACTCTGACTTGTCTCTTCCAGGCCTGAAGTTCTTTTCTTTTTTATGATATTGGTTATGGAATAAAATGTTGGAAAACTTTAAGGCTACAATTTCAAACACTCAAATCTTAAAAGAAGTGAAAATGTGGGCACTTTATTCAAAACCATAAAAGTTAATGATAAGAGACATTACTTGGCCCCATTACTGTTAAATTGAACTTTGAATTACACAAACTCTAGTAACTCAGTTGGGGACTTTTCTTTTAGACTTTTGCTCAATTATCTCTGAAACCTTATTTAGAATTTACATAAACCCATTTTCAACCAAGAGAGTACAATAAAACCCTAATGTAAATGGTATTTCTGAATGCTTTGTCCAGAAGTGGGCTACACCAAATATAATCACATCCCCTTTGTACATGTTGGTGATACACTATACTTGCTTCGTGAACCTACAATATTTATGGGAGAGCAGTTGTGACTTGGAATTTTTCGAAATTGAGGAAACACACATCCTCATATTGAAAATACAACGAGGATAAGTAATAAATCCACTCTGAATCACATCACGGTGAACCCCCAGAATGTTAAAGGAAGCATCTTAAGCACCACCGGAAAAGGCAGTTTTACCCGTGAAAGGAATAACAAATTAGATTGTAGCAGACTTATGTTCACTAATAATACATGCCAGAAGCAACAAATTAGTATCTTGCAGGTGCAGAGGCAAAATGGCTGTTAACCTAGCGTTTTGTAGGTGGCTATACTATAAGTGAGGAAAACAGACATTTTTAAATCGGTAAAGACTACGACTGTACCACCCACAGACTTGACCCCATCCACGCACATGCCAAGGTTAGACTTCAACAACAAAGCAGATCCAGAAAAATGGCAAGAAACAAATGATACGAGATTGGGGAGAGAAGATGCTGAGAAATGTCCTCTTTCTGATTTCTAGGAAAAGGCATCAGTAAGGGGCATTTAATCACACCCAACTGTAACAACTGGGACATAAATTTGGGCTATCCCAGGAGTTGCCTAAAATAAACTTTCTTAATCCTTTCTTACTCTTCTTGGAATTCATGTCTGTGGCAGAGTTCAAGGGCAACATGAAGAGAATGCTCAGCTATTGATCCTTAGATCTTTAAGCTACTTGAATAAAAACAGAATGTTGTAAGATGTCTGGAGGTTTTTGAAGAAAATGCAAAGTAAATTGTGAGATTTTTTAGGCCAAATGCCCAAGTTAGAGATAGCATATTACAAGCATTATAGGAAAATAAAGGAGTGTGTGTCCGCGGGACGTGTGTGTGTTTGTGTGTGTGTGTATAAGACTGAAAGAGAATACACTAACATAATAGCTGTCGTTATTTCTACTTAATGAGATTATATAAACGTTTTATTTCCTCCTTTGTGTTTTCCTTTATTATTCATCTTTTTGCAAAGATCCTGCACTGCCATGTGGTTGAAAAAATATTTATAATCTTCACATAAAGGAGACAAAATTCTCAGAAAACAGTGTTAACAGATTGATTCTCTCTCACTATAGGGGACAACAGGCACCCCAGGCCCAGATGGACTTGAAGGCTCGCTGGGACTTAAGGGCCCTCAGGTACAATTAAGACTAATCAACACATAATAGGGTGGTGAAGGCCTGGGGGTGGGCTAGAAGGGGTCAATGGGGAGAGAGGGGAGAGGACATATGTAATACTTTCAACAATAAAGTTTTTTTTTTAAAATAGAAAAAAAGACTAATCATGATGTGAGACCTTAAAGAATCAGAAGCCTTGATAGAATCCCTCGGCCAATTCCCCTTGAGGAATTATAGTTGTTTAAAGTGTTTTCAGGGCAAAAAAGTAGGGGAGCAACACAATCTTGACTTGTACAGTATTTGGTCTCCCTTATCTAAGTTTTGTCCCATGGAGAATGAACATGCTGGGCAACGATCCCTGAGCGATGCTTATCTGTGGCAGAGCTCAAGGGCAACATGAAGAGAATGCCCTGCTGTTGAGTTCAGGCGAACTAGAGTCTTCAAAAGAGACCCTGAGCCAAGGAAAACATTGAGCCTCAAATTGGGAATTTTGGCCAATTTAGCACAGTAAGCTCTCAGTGTTACATATCTGGATGCTGTGCTGTAGAAGAGTTGGCTCCACGCTAGGAAACAATTATTCTAAATACAGCTGAGGTCTTCGGCGGGGTGATCTGTAGTGTGGCACTCAGCCTGTGCTCTCTAGCTCGCTTCTCCTGGGAGCTGCCTCCAGCACTTTTTTGCTTTACAAGGAACAAGCCATGGTTGGCTCTCACACTGCTCACATGAGGGAAGAGGAAGCATGTGCCAGAAAGGGCAAGATGCAGCCTGAAATAATGAGAAGGGAAAGGAAGTCCTAGAAAAGGCTGAGATGAAAATAAAAAGTCAGACTACAGAACGTAGAGAATATTGTCTCTCTCTCTCTCTTTTTTTTAGTCTTGAAATATTGAGAAATTATTTTGCTGTTTGGCAAATGCAGGACAAGCAAGGGTTCTGCAATTTTTCAAAGTTTTAACCCACATAGTTAAAAAAAACAACAACCCTAAAGTGACTATTAGATGTTGGCAGTGCATGTTGGGCAAAACAAATATCCTTAGATCTCAGAAGAGAAACTTTGCTCACATTTACCAAGATTTCGGAGCAGCAAACAGTTTGCTCCGTGGACCTCTGTCTCTTTCGAGCTTGATGGCTTTTCTTTGTCTTACTTGCCAGCCTAGGAAAGTTCCTTTTCCCACCTTCAAATGAGAAAGATTTGCCGTTGGGGCTGTGGGGAAGCACTTCAATAGATTGCCTGGCTTTATTTCATGCTAAACAAGCCATATTACTCTAATATCCCTTCTTCCATTTTATAGATCCTTTTTTCATGACATAATTTTAAAATAGATGTGAAAACCAAACACAGCAGGAAGGTTTGTCTGCATAACATATGGAAGCCACAGTTAATAAGCAATATAACATTCCCGAAGTAGAACTATCCAAATTTCATCTCACTGCATGCCGTATCTTGTTTATTATGACAGGTCTTCAGTGTGGTTATTGAATAAAAATTCCATTTAAATATTTCAGTCTTGGGGCTTATATATTTAAGGATTATTTTTTCTCTTTAGGATTATCTTCTTTTAACATAATATATGCAATTGCAGTATAAAGATGCTTAGGATAATTAGAAAGCAGTGCTGAAAAACTCACCTGTTCCATATTTCTTCATTTGGACTGCAAATGCCCAACTGTCTGTCAGATTGGACACATGGCCCCTCTCCCCCTGCAGAGGGAGAGCTTGACAGATCAAGACAGAACCAAAGACACACATGGACTTCTCTTTCCAATTTCTTCTGTCCCTGCCACTGACTTAGCATGTCCATTTTAATATTCAAGTCAATATTCAAGTGAACACTTTTAGGGAGAAAATAATGCTTTAATTCTCTGTACCTAGGGCCCAAGAGGAGAGGCCGGTGTGGAAGGAGAAAAAGGCGGTCTGGGAAGTAGAGGTCCCCAGGTATGTAATGAGAGCAAGTGACCGCCTCTGGCTTTGATCTTGCCTTTAATGTCGATGTCCTTGTGGTTTCTTTCCTGCAGCTGGATTACTTAATTGCCTGTGAACCAGCAAAAGTGTATTAGGTTTGACCTCATTGCTCAATATGGCCACGCCACACCCTGGCCCCTAGCTTGCTATGCAGGCTATCATTCTGTCCAACACAGAGCTGGTTTCTAGCGCTATGCCTTAGCAGCTCAACCATTATTGTGAGGTTAAGAACTCCTCCCTAGGTAAATCAGGTCACCTCACTCCCTTTATCTCAATCCTCGGGAACTTTCCAGGCATCCCAAATACAACCTATTCTAGTAGTGGTCCTCAGCCTAGCTACGTCCGAGAATCTCCTGGACAGACTGTAAAACTCCCCACCACTTGGGACCCCTCCCCATACCACTGACATCAGAATCTCGAGGTGAGGCCAGGGTCTCAGTACCTTTAATGCTCCCGGGCGATTCTAACATACACGCCAGTGTTGGGAATGACTGTCCCACATCAGCATTCTCAAACTTTGAAGTGTGTAAGAATCACCTGCAGAACTTGTTAAAATGCAGATTCTAATTCAGGAGGTCTGGGGTGGGCTTGAGATTCTGTACTTTCAATAATCCCTCAGGGGAGGGTGCTGGTGCTGGTCCCTGGACCACACATGGAGAAGCTAGGCCCTCCATGCTTCGGCCCTTGTCTACTTGCTATCATAGTGTACACTTGTTTATTTAGCTGTTCTTGTCCCTCGTCTAGATTGCAAGCTCTGTGACAGCCAGGACTTTATCTTGCTTATACTATATTCCAGAGTCCAGAGCAACAGTGCTGCTGCACAGTGGAGCTCAATGCATATTTGAATAATGAATCAATTAGTAAATGAATGAATGAGACATAGTTGGGACTTAGACTCTGGGCTAGCAGGAGGATAAAGGGAATCAGTCCATTATTTTGTGTCCATTCATTCAACTGGGCAGTGGTCCAACACTGTAAGCGGATGTAGTCATCATCAAAATGTTTAAGAGGCTATTTGCATAAACTTATATCTCATGACACAATATTTTAAAACATATTAATTACTACTCATGAGGATATTTCCCCCCATTTTTTGATGAATGTGCACCTTCAAAAAGCATGAAAATTTTAAAATTTTACGGTAGGATTAAAGTGATGAAAAGTAACTATTTTGCCTTCAACATCTTTGAATCATTAAAAGCTTGCTGGCACCACAAATTGAGATTTTAAAAAAAGAAAGCTAAGGGAAACATATATTGGGTGGTTATCTCATCTGTTTATATAAAATATTGAGATGTAGATGGGTTGAAATTCAAAGAGCTTAGTAATTCCCTTGCTCTAGAATCCAAAATTGTATCCAAGTGGCTGTTACTTTAATAAGTCATTCCATTTTCCCTGTAGTGTACTTCTGAGTGAGTCCCCTTTAATCTTGCCTTGGCACGATGGGTCATAGTCATAAATCATTCAACGTCTTGGCATTGCCAGAGGTAGCAAAAGGCACCACTTATCCCTGGTCTAGCTCCTCCATTTATCTAGCTGGAAAACATGGTTTTCTTTCTTTGCTTGCTTTCCTTTAAATACCCTTGTCAACACAGTGAAAGCAGTATTTCAAAGATGTGTAGAATTTTCTATGTTCAGGACATGATGAATGAGATCTCATAATTGTTGTTTCCAAAGGAAAGCCACAGAGACAAACACAATCAGGTAGACAAGAGGGTGTTATTCTTACTGGCTCTAAATCCACTGACATAGGCTTTATATTCCCTTATAACACACAAGGACCAGCCACTCAGGTGGAATCACGTGAGTATTTTCTAATTGCAGGCTTGAAAGTTGCTCTTAGGGTATACATTTAGAAAAAAAGGTGTGATTTCTGTTGACAGTGTTATGAAGGCTTGTTAATTTATGGAGTGTGGGAGCATTTTGCATAAATCAAACATGTGCTAATCCAGCCAAGTATATGGCTATGATATAAAAGAAATACAGTCCATGGCACAATGAAAAAGAAGAAAGAACTTTGAAAGTCATGGCATATCTCATCATTGATATTTCTATCTCTTTCTCCCTCTCAACTTCCTCTCTGAAATTGATAAAAATATATATTTTTTAATTTTTTTTATTGTTTAAAGTATTACATATATTAGTACATATATCTCCTTTTTTTCCCCCATTGACCTTCCCCCAGCCTCCCCTACCCCCTGTCGCATGCCCTTATCCCGCCCCCGCAGTGTCTTGTGTCCATTGGTGTGCTTATATGCATGCATATATTTTAAGAAGAAAGGAAAGTCATGGCATATCCATTTGTGCCTTCCTTTGTTCCTTGTTTGGTTTAGCTAAAGGTCCTACAATCACATAACCATGGGCTAGAAAAGGAATGGGAAATCAGACACAAAATACCAATTCCTATAGGAGCTGCAGTTAGTATTCTTTAAAGATGTAGGGTTTTTAGTGAAATCATGACTAGTATCATATGCAATATCAAGGAAGGTTGAAATTATTCAGTGCGAATTTGGGATACAAAGTAGAAGTTCATCTTTCCAAAGCATAGCATAGTGGTCAAGGGCATAGCGTCTGAAGCCAGGCTTCCTGGGTGTGACCTCCAGACTTGTGCCTTCATAACTGTGGGGCCTTTAGTAATTTATTTAACCTCTCTGTGCCTCAATTTTCTCTGCTATAAAATAAGAATAGTAATAGTAGCTGCCTTATCGGATTGTTGTAAAAATGAAGTGGTTTAATATGTAGGTGCTTAGAACAGTGCCTGCAATATGGTAAGAAAAGTATATATGTTTATTACTATTATATTGCATCAGTGTTACCTAATTTAACAGAGTCATTTTATACCCAAAGCATGCTTATAGCCAATCCAAGGAAAGCCAAAATAATAACATATAACAATATGTAATCTGTATGGCAATCGTCGCATTTCATCATTTTGCGTAATCTAGGTTAGATGGTCCGTCAATCATTTCTTTTACTCGTTTACAAACATTTACTGAGTGTTTCCGGTTGTCAGGCCCTGTACTAGGATAAAAGGATGAGTCAGACACAGACCCTACCCCACAGTGCTCCCAGGCTCATAAAGGAGACTCAGGCAAACAGATAATCGAGATGTGATATGCTAAATGTTAAAATAGAAATATACCCTTGCCTACTTGCTATCATTTTCCTGCATAGACCATTGCTTAACTCTCTTGTGACATTTGTGAGTTTTGTGTGTGTGTGTTTTTATCACAAAAGAGTTATTTTTGGAAGTTCTTAATGACTGAAATAAGTGTGTATGATTATTAAGATGATTGGTGTTTTTTACCAGCATTTATTACAGTAATCCAAAAATAACTTTCTAACCACCTCAAGTTACATAGGATGCTTATTTTTGAAATAATAAAAGGTTCTAGCCAGAAAAAAAACAAAAACAGAATTATGTCCAACATAGAGTAGTGGGAGAAGGATGGAGTTAAAGGACGAGAAGAATGATTTAGCTTTTGCAGGATAAGGAGTGTTTTCCAGGTGACCACGGGAGAAGGGCAGGCATCCAAGGAAAAGAACCAGATTATATAGAAAAGGATATTAAGGTGAACTTGAAGAACCACACGGGGTTCAATGTAGAAGGAATGTGGGATAGACTGGCACTGTCAAGATCAATATCTACTCAGGTGTCTTGGTGGTTTGTTCTTGCATTAGCCCTCCCCTCGCTGACCTTCTGATTTGTAAAAAAATATATATTTTTATTGATTTCAGAGAGGAAGGGAATGGGAGAGGGAGAGAGAAAGAAAAACATCAATGATGAGAGAGAATCATTGATTGGCTGCCTCCTGCATACTCCATACTGGGGATCTAGCCCCAACCCGGGCATGTGCCCTGACTGGGAATCGAACTGTGACCTTAAGGTTCTTAGGTCGATGCTCAACCACTAAACCACACCGGCCAGGCTGACCTCTTGATTTTTTCTCTCAGGCTTACAGAAGCTGAACATTTAATCTCGTTGGGTTGTTTCCCAGCCTGATATTTGCTGGTTGTGAGCATAGGCATGTGAGTGTGCCCCCATGAGTATAGTAACAAACAGAATTCATTTTAAAGTTGAGAAGAACCTGCACCTATTATCCCATCCAAAATCGAGGTGTCCTTGTCAGTGCCCCAGCCATGAATCCCAAACTCCAGTGCAATGCCCTCTGACAAGATGCTTTCTAAGGACAATTTTAAAAAACATTTAAATTCTAAAATTCTTCTATCCTCACTTAACACTAAAGCAGTTGCAGTTGCCAAGGACTGCGAAAGAGTCTCAACATGAACAAAAGTCACCTTATTGGAGGTTAGATCTGGCCCCAGACTCCTGCACCAGGTTTGGAGATTCACATTTTTGAAACTCCAGTCTTAAAGGCTGCACAGATGGTAAGAGTTTGGGAATCCCACCCAAGACACGGACTTCAAAACAGAAAACAGAGTGGCTGGGAGTTCCCCTTCAGAGTCAGAATCAGCCCCAAGCTTCTATTCTAATTCACAGCTACTCTTGATCTCAGATCAAGGCAGCTTTTTGACTCTTTGATATCTGGGGGGTGGCAGGGAATTTTTCTTCTTTCCTTTAGAAACATGGCCCCTTATACAACCAGCAGTATTTGAGAAGGTGATTTATCTTGGTAACAACTCCTTGAAGCTTGAGCCCATTCACATAGTTGCAATCCCTACGTTGGTACTTTGCATGGTCCTGCACAGGAAATAGAATTAGGTTTTCCAATGTTCTAATGAAAAGGCTCTTTCTGCATGCATGCATGCATCCATCCATCCATCCATCCATCCATCCATCCATCCATCCATCCAAGAAATCTTTTATTTTGGCAGGCTTTCAAACAGAATAATCTCTCATTGTGCTTGTGTGTGCTTGAGGTGACTACACAAGAAGTAATCTCCCAGAAATAGTCTTCATCTCACAGAGCCCATTATGCCTGAAGGAAGCACAGAAAATGGGCTCCTACACAAGACTTCCAGTTTATCCCCTATTGTCAAGAACACTTAAAATCCCTCTTCTTCTTCCTTCTGTGATATACATGAAAATTCCCTATGGAAAACCAACAAAGTAAACATATGATTTTCTCTCTCCTGAGAACCATTCCTAGATAGGCAGTTGGATAAGTAAATGAAAAGATGGGTGAAGTGATGGGTTCTATACATGTTCTGGAGATATGAAGTCAATAGGACATGCCCCTTCCTTTAAGGAGTGTGCAGGCTTTTATCTAGTGGATGAGAGAGAGAAATAAGTGAACAGTTGCATACAGAATAGAGGAATCTGTGGGACAATTGTGAGATCCAACACAAGTACGGGGTTCTGCTATTCTTCTCGAGACAGTGATGCTAAAAGTAAGATTTTCAGGAAAGGGAGATTATTTTTCTCCCTAGATCAGGGGTGGGGAACATCTGGCCCGAGGGGCATCTAAGGCCTGTGAAACCATTTGGTCTGGCCCTGCCAAGGCAACCACAGGCGGGACTCAAAATTCAATAAATCTAGGAGCTTTTTTCATCGCAACATAAATTTATATTAAGTGAATTGTATTAAGCGAATGATGTTATAGATATCCACATGGCCCTTGGCAGCAAAAAGGTTCCCCACCCCTACCCTAGATGAAAAAAAAAAAAATGGACCAAAGCTAAGGGAACAACTTGCACAAGTGTGGCGATGTAAGACACAAGAAGTATTTGATGACTTCAGATGGTTTAATGATCATGAACATAGAATGATTGAAGTACTCACAGATGACTACAGAGGCCTGCAGTACCAACAGTTTCAGGGATTTTTATATATTAATACAGTACTAACACTTTATTCTGAAAGTTACTCAGAGTTCAGAATTTCAGACAAAGTGACAGCAGCAGCCTGACATTTTAAATCAAAAGGAGAAAGGAGTGGGGAATGAGTTAGAGAGAAGCCAGGCCACAGGAAGCCAGGAATTCGGCAGAAAACAAGAAGGGCCAGAAGGCAGGTGATGGCAGTGGGAGTGGAAGAGAGGTGGATACAGAGCGGGGATACAATCTGTATGAATTGTAGTAATAGCTGCTTGGTTTTGAGAGATGAGCTAGAGGGGAGGGAAGGGTCTGGGTGATTCTTAGGTTTCTGACTTGGGTTTCAGGGAGAGTAAAAATGGCACCATTTCTTAATGAAAACAAAATATGAAACTAAGCAGGACTTATGGTAAATATGATTATCTTGGTAATCAATTCCTGTGGGATAGCCCGTAGGCATTTTAATGTATGAGTCTGGTGTTCAGTTGAGTGGTTTGGACTGGAGATGTATATATGGAGGAGTCATTTTTGTAGAAGTGGTATGTGAATCCACGGGGCTGTCACTCAGGAAGAGGGGAGAAAATGAGAAAATAAGGTCAGAGGATGGGGCCCATGGAGATTTAAGAAGCAAACTGAAGAAGGGGTGCCTTCAGAGTTTCCTGAGAAGAGATGAGAGAGGGGCCAGGAAGATGTGGTAACTGGATGGTACAGAGTTAATGGAAAGTTTCAAAGAATGCATCATCAAACTCAAATAAGGTAAGAACAAAAAAGTCAACTGGATTGAACGTGAAGGTCATGGGAGCTAGTTCCATCCAGCGGTGCACCTGGAAGAAGGAAAAAGGCTGAGAGCTATGAAGAGTGACAAAATTGAGACTCTTTTAAGACAAAGAAGGGAGAAGGAAAGATGGAGAGCTGTGGGAATATCACATTATCTTTCTTAGTAACAAGTTCATTGTTCAACAATCTTTCCTATTGGGAAAATTGTTTGATGTCCAACTTATTACAGCTTAGTTTTTAAGATGAAAAGATTAATGTCATTTTTTTCTTCTGAACAAAATTAATTTGCCAAGTATCATGCTGATTACACAGATTTTGTTTATTTTAAATTATAGTAACCATGGTAAAAAAAATAATTGTGAAAGTGATTTCAATTCACTGGGATTGTTTAAAAGTACCTTTAAACAGTTTAACCAAGTGAGATTTCTGTTGCCATATGTTTTGAAAACTCAAAGGAAAAATCTGATCAACAGTGTCAATAACATACGAAGACATTTGGGCTGTCTCTGAATTGGGATTTTTAAATGTTCACCTCTAAAGCTATTCCAATAAAACATTCTTTTAGAGTGTTGGAGAGACTTCTATTATATCAAATAGATTTTCCATATAGATGTGTGGTATGTTTATCCATCAGTTTAACTTTTGTTATATTCATCAGTAAGAACTTAAAGCTTTCTTTATGTAGGTCTTTTATATATTTCTTGTTAAGTTTATTATAAGGATTTTACAATATTTTTCCCATTGGTAAGTGGAAATTCATTTACTTTTCTAACTTATTGCTAGGAAAGAGAAAACTATTTCAGAATATTATACTACTTGAACATGTCTTATTACTGCAAATTATTTTCAGTCAAGTTTCTTGATCTTTCTATTGTACAAATAATATTATTTGCCAGTAAAGATGTTTACCTTACAACACACACACATTGCTTCTTGGCCTTTTGATCTAGGGTAGAGATCTGTTCTTATCAGTTTACAACACACACACACTTAACATGCTTTCTACCAAAGCAAGGAACCAGGAAGACTATAGTTCAAGGCAAATGTCATTTTGAATGCCCACTTTAAATGGTTGACATTTTGGCAACATCTGCTTAAAATCTAAAATCTCTTAGCTCAGTCATTTAGGCAACATCTGGCATGAATTACTTTATTAATTTCCCTTTATTTACCAGTCTTTACTTGACAGCTATGATACTTTTTTTTCCCAAAGCAGGAATCAATAAAGCCACAAGTCTTTTTGCATCTGTGGTTCATTTTCCTCCTAGCAGAGACACAAACGGTATAAAGGAAAGTTGCTTTATGTTCTGCTATATTTGCAATTCTTATTTTGTTTCAGGGGCCTCCAGGACCAGGAGGAAAGGCAGGGAGTCGAGGCCATTTGGGAAGCCAAGGAAACAAAGTAGGTCACATTCTTTATACCCACCAAAGTTAAGTTTTTCTCCTCAAGGGAAATGTGTCTGGTTGTATTAGCCAGAGCCTTTTCAACAGAAAGGAGAACAGATCCCATTGCCCCTACACCCTGGCTTGATTCTTAGAGAGCCAGCAATGTCTAAGGATGTGGGTGTGGACCAGAATGATGTCAGGGATTCAGCTCAGCATAATCTCAACAGGGGCTCCTCCCAATCTGAGCTGAGGGACCTCAGGGAAGGGGCCCTCTTCTGGGGGCACGCTTTCCTTTCTCCCTTTTTTTCCTCCCTCCCTCCTTCCCCTTTTTTTCCTCCCTTCTTCTCTTCTTCATTCATACACACTGTGATTTCTTCCATTATTTTTTTTCTCTATTCAAAGCAACCTTTGCTGAACACCTTTTAAGACAAAAGCACTGACTGGACTGGCATGCAGCAGGACTAGAAAATCAGCTCCAGGAGAGCAGAGATCTTCGTCTGTTTTGCTCACTGATGCATTCCTAGTGCTTAGAACAGTAACTGGTACATAATAAGTGCTTAGTAAATATTGGATTCCTGGGAGAGTTTGTGTGTTGTACAGTGATAAATATGATATGGAATCAACCCCACAGAATTTAGAATATTTTCAGGATAATAATCTCTGTCATCAAGTAGTCGGGAAAGTGGGACTGAAATAGTGCTCATGGAAGTATTTTTGAACTGGGAAAAGAGGCATCATAGTGGCTACAGACTTCGAATGGACCTTAGAAGATAAGAAGGACTTTGGCAAGCAGAGATGGGCATTGGAAATTTCAGGTAAAAGAAATAGGGCAAACCCTAGCCGGATTTTTTCAGTGGATGGAGCGTTGGCCTGCAGAGCAAAGGGTCCTGGATTCGATTCTGGTCAAGGGCACGTACTTCGGTTGTAGGCTCCTCCCTGGCCTGGGCCCTGGTTGGGGCTTGTGCAGGAGGCAACCAGTCAACGTGTTTCTCTCTGTCTTTCCCTCTCTCTTCTACTCTCTCTAAAAATCAATGGAAAAATATCCTCGAGTGAGGATTAAAAAAAATAACAAAAAATAAACAAAAAAGATACCATTATCATAAAAAAAATAAATAGAGCGAAGGAAAGCACAGGGTTGGGAAATCCTGGGAATGGGTAGTTGGGGAATGAACAATGATCCTGTCTGGTGAGCACATAAAAAATAAGAATGTCCATGGTTACTGACTTTATTACATAGTGGCTACAGTGCTATTTACAATTTTTGAATGGAGTGTATGAACACAGCCAGACTTGGAAGATTTGAATAGGCAACACAGTGTAGAAATATTTTGAAGGCTGCGAGATTGGAAGCTAGGAGACGAGTTGGTTATGTTCACAGTTTTCAAGACAAGCAATGATTGTGTAATTTAGCAGGGTGAGGACAGGAGCTGCTCGTGATGGTTTTGTGGGACTCTTCCAGTCAGAAACTGAATCAGAGGGAAGAGGACTAGATGATTCCTGGGCTTCCAACATTCATGGCAACACATCACAGAAAGAAAGGGTTTAGGGCTAATTGGAGATGATTTCAGAGTCATTTGGACTCTTGGAAATATCTATTTGTAAGAAGGGGAAGAGAAGACAGACAATGACTTACTAGAAAGGACGGAAAAGAAACAGAAAAGCACACTGGATGCTGTGAAGCTGTGTTCAAGAGCGAGAGGTCAAGGGTATCAGCAGGTGCACACTTTGAGAGCCACTGTCCAGAAGGAAGGGCCTCAGGGCAGGTGATCTGCTTCCCTTTCATGGGACCCTCTTCTGTTTCACCACAGAGCTCAGTGCTGGTGACCGTTTGTCCATTTGCACTTCTCACTCTTACTGTGTTGCCTTTCTGTCCTTACAAATGTGTTAACCACTCCCACTCAGTGTGGACTACACCACTTCCACACTGTTTCTTCCAAAGACTACACTGTGCAAAGGGCAGGGGTAGGGGGAAACTAGGCAATGAATGAACTTGACCCACACTACCTCAGTCAGGTGATTAAGGTTAACATCAGTAGTGATAGCCATGTTGACAAGGGCACACTCTTGAGATGATGTCATGAGAATGGCCCTTTACCTCTATGGTCTTTATCCCCCAAACCCATAAAATTCACCATAATCATGAGAAGAAAACATTAGAGAAACCCAAGTAGAAGGACATTTTACAAAATACCTGACCGGTATTCCTCAAAACTGTTAAGGTCATCAAGAACAAGGAATATTTGATACACTCACAGTCTAGAGGAGTCTAAGGGACATGGCATGGGATCCTGAACAAAAACAAAAAGGATATTTGGTAAAAATTAAGGAAAGCTGAATAAAGTATGGGCTTTTGTTGATAATAATGAATCAATATTCATTTATTGTGAGACACGTACCCTACTGCTATAACTAATGTAATGGTCAATAGGAGCATATAGGAACTCTAGTTACTGTCTTCATGTTTCTGTAAATCTAAAATCTAGAAGTTTGAAAGTTTTTTCGTTGTTGTTTTCCAGAAAAGGAATTAACCTCCTTTTGTAAGCCTGTGCCAACTTTCCCAAGTAGCTGGAATTTCCTCAATACTGAGATTGATTCAGAAGTCAGAAACAATTGCGAGGGACCCTGTGCTACCTTGGTTATATTGATTGACACATCAAACCTTCAAACTAGATTAATAAGTCTGTTGTCTTTGCAGCAGCCAGATGATTTGCATAGATCATCATGGATCGCAGTTTTGTTACTTTTCTTAAATAGTGCAGAGCTTCCTCCTTGACTAGTGGTATGACATTTTCAAGGATGCGTTCCATGGCACTGAGCAGCTAAGATGGCAACCTGCAGTATACAATACATCAATCAGACTTGTTGAAGCTTCATTGCTCAATAGAGGAGACCTCAGTAGCCAGTTCCTCCGGGATTGGTTGCACAATTCCCAGTACTGGCCACATAACCTATTGTGGATGTATGTGACACATGGATACAGTTAAAAAGTGTTGTCTTAGTGCCATCGTTTTAAATTTTATTTACAAAAACAACCTAACAAGGATACATTTCATTGTTCTGTTAACAGGGGGAACCTGGAGATCTGGGAGAAAAAGGAGCTATTGGCCTTCCTGGTCCTCGGGGCTTGCCGGTTTGTAGTTTAGCATCGCTTTTTATCTTTTAGATAAAATGATTGTCCTTGCAATGTTCAGTGGCTATCAGGTGTGGTTCTCTGGAGGGAGTGTTAGAGATACCACCCCAGTCTAGCCTTACAGCTTTCTAGAAATTGAGATGTTATCCGCATCTTGGATTAGCTCCTTGGCCAGCTTTTCCAAGGTGGCAACTTCCTAGGTACCAAACAGCCTGGCCAGGGTGCTCTTGAAGCTAGATCATAAAATGGACAGAACTTGTCGTCAGCATCCCCATAGCCCTTCTTCCATTCTCTCCTCCCATCAGATCCTAATCATCAGAAATCCACCCCATGCTTGGGGGACTTCTCACTAAGGCCTTCTATAAGAGTCCAACAGTAGCCAGTGCCCAGGCATTTAGGTCTTATTTTTATTTGGCAGAGTGAAGATGGATTAGTGTTACAGTATTAAAATACAAGTGTTCCCTGGAAGGGAGAACACCACTACTTCTTTATTTTGAGATTACTACATGCCTGAAATGTTTTATCCTCATAATAACACCAGGACTGGGTACAATTATTATTCCTACTTTCTAGAAGAGACTAAGGGACAGGGCTGTATATGTTATTGAGAGATGTCTTCAGTGCCACTATCACCAAATGCCAGTGGCCTTCCCCAGAGAATCCTGCTTCCTAATTTCTCCTCATCAAACCCCAGAGCCGGCTGTCTGGTTCTTTTGTGAACAGGCCTGCGTCTGGCTGTAGTCTGGGATGGTGTGATTAATCGCTTTGTTCGCAGGGTGATGATGGCAACCCAGGTTATGGCAGCATCGGAAGTAAAGGAGCCAAGGTAAGGCTTGTCGACAGCAAGCTGGACATTTCCCGTGTATCTTTTGTTGTGTGGTTTTCATTTGTTTGCCACACTTAAGAGAAAAAAGAAAGCAGAGAGCAAGGCAGTTTGGGACTTTTAGAGAGAGATTTTGGTAATTTATTTGCTGATATCCTATGGGGAATGGAGTGGAAATTAAAAAAAAAAAACAACTCACAACAATCTGGTGTTTTAAGGTGCAGGCAACAATTGAAACTTGGAAGTCGGTGTTCTGGTCCTTGCTGAGACGTGCAGCCAGGGCCTGACTGGTTCCGGCCTGAGCAGTGCGTGGAATCGGAGCAGCTCTGGCTTGAGTACATGCAGGGAGGATTCCAAAGTGTGTCCTCCTCCTCTTATGTTTACTCTAGCCATTAGCGAGAGGTTCCACAGGGCCTTTATAAGTGCATTGGGCCAAGTAGTAACTAAAAACATTTCAACTACAGCAGAAAGATAGTTTTATTTGTTACTGAATATTTAAATGTCTGGAACTAAGCTAGACAAGTTTCTCAAAACCAGTAATTTATATATATTTATAGTAACTACTTAGAAATCCTAGTAACATTCATAAAAACAATAAAGTGAAGAATATCTTTATGCCTAGCTGGTGTGGCTCAGTGGTTGAGCATCAACCCATGAACCAAGAGGTCACCTGTGCAATTCCCAGTCAGGGTACATGCCCGGGTTGCAGGCTCGCTCCCCAGTTAGAGGCGGGCAGGAGGCAGCCAATCAATGGTTCTCTCTCATCGATATTTCTGTCTCTATCCCTCTCCCTTCTTTTCTCTCTAAAATGAACAAAAACGTATTTTTTGAAAAGAATATCCTTAATGTAAAATGTTTGGGACCTATGACAAAGAATTACTGAAATGTGAAAGAGAAACTTCAATGACTAAAGGCTAAAACATAAAGGATTAGTGTAATTCCAAATGAAATCCCACTGGGAATGATACAACCTTAATATCTCATGAAAAGGGAAATATTAAGTAGCATACAGCATTGGGACATTAGCTGCTTTTTATAATGAATGTATATAATTTATATCTATATAAAAACATCATTATGTTACATATCAAGTAAAAAAAATCAGAGTACAGTCAGGGAAAAAAAACCAAACACCATTTATGCCAATGATGCTCAAATGTGTTTTAAATAGCTAAAAGAAAATATAATCCAGTATTTATCATGAGGAATGAGATGCTGGGTGGTGAGAAGTGGGTGACTTTGCTTGTTTCTATTCTTTAGTATTTTATATATGTTTGAGGAGATACTACATTTAATAATCAGAAAACAAACTTTAAATAAAAAAAATTTTTTCAGCAAATGGGGATTATCATATGCCTTCAACTATAGTCTGTGGCCAAGGTAAGGCAAGCAGAGAAGCAGAAAATGAAAGAGCAAGTTTAGGCGCCAGGCTTTCCCAGTTTCTCCACTGAAATCCGTTTTCAGAGGACTGTCTCAGAGACATGTGGACACCAATAACCAGCTTTCCCGTGACACGCCTACGGGAGGAGAGCTGATGTGTAATTCCTCCACAGGATACATTTACCCACTTACTTCGTGTTGCCACGATATTTTAGTGAAACCAGTAAATACTGGTTCCAACATAGAAGTTGACGTCAGTTTCTCAAATAGTGCTGTACAGTTTGTTTTCAACCTTTCCTTGGTTCAGGAGCACTAAAGCAAAACAGGGCAGCGGGTAAAATTAAACTCAGTCTAAGCCTACCTTGGTGATATATGCATATATTAATTTTACATACTGTCCATCCTAGGGACAAGAAGGATTCCCTGGAGAAGGTGGACCTAAGGTACTGTGTGCTTCATACTAACTACAGATCGATCAGAAACACTTCTGGGTTATGAGATGCGCAAGGGACCATAGAAGGACAGTTCATTATAAATGAATTTAAAAATCTTCACAGGGGAAAGGAGGGAAGACAGCAGGTTTTTTAAATTTAAAAATATATATATATTTTTAGTTTTTTAATTCATAGGCAAAGGAAGAAGTTACCCTTATTTGCCTCTGCACCTGTGCTCCTTCTCCTCTGTCATATCTAGTTTCTTCTTTGTTCAAAGGAAAGAAAGTAAAATGTAAGGAAAACCAAAATTATGATATCACCTGCCCCAGTTTTCCCAATGTGTTTATAAATCACCTTCATATAATATGTTAGCAATGCTGTCCTCTACCTGAAGGCTTTCACTTTTGCCAGAAACGTTGACTGAGCTCAGTAAAGGGCAGGTCCCATGATAGGATCAGGGGACAACGTCAAGGGCACAGTTCATGCCTCCAAAGAGGTTGTGTTCTGCCTGGAGAGACAGAAGTAAAACAGTGAGCACCAGTGTGCTGGGCAGACAGCTGTGAAAATGGGGAAGACACCTCAAAGAAGACTTAAAGATAAAAATGTGTATGAAAATGCCTTCATGTTGGAATTAGTTTTAAAAACACATTGAGAGCTCTCTTTGATTTTATTAACTATTTTATTTTTCTGAACTTATTCAGGGTGCGATTGGGGACCCTGGTGGTCCAGGAGAAACTGGACCCAAGGGAGCTAGAGGCCAGAGGGTAAGTTTCTTCGATGCTCACAACCTTGGCTGCTTTGGGAAGTCCTCTTCATGTTTCCCAATCATTTGAGTTGTTCCCAAAGACTTGTAAAATGTGTGTATTGGTTCAAGGCAAGATTGGGGAAGGGAATATCGCTCATCCTTTAATGCCAGCAAGAAGGTGGATGACTGTTTGCTTTTAGTGAGCAAGTTCACCCCTTCTGGCTGCCAAGGTATCCTCCTGAACACTGGAAATGCGGTTGGTGGTGGTGGTTTTTAAAGTGGTCTAGTGTTCTAAAATATGTTTTGCGCTGCCAACATATGGCCAGTTGAATCACGTCTCCCTGGCAGATTTAGTACAACCCAGTGCCCACTGGCATGTTGTCTTCACTAGAAAGGTTTTGTTAAACTGCTCTAATGAGGTGTGTAGCCTGAAAGACCCTCTCTTTATTGAGCTCAAGAGGATATCTCTTGAGCTTGGAGAGAAAGTTTCCGTTTATTATGTAACTGAATGTGTCTTTATTATTCCACGGAGGGAGTTAGATATTGCCTAATGCTCTGAATCATTCAGAATAAACACAAGTCTGCAGTAATTCTCATCAGCATCCTTGGGTTCCTGTGGCTCGAGAATGGATTTCCGCATTTGCTGACTCTTGCTGTATCCTAGGCTTGGTATGCGATGGCTGCTTTAGGAAAGAGACAAGCTTATGACAATTGTCTCCAGATACGTTCTTTGTCTCTCTTGTTCAGAACACCACTAATGAGGTAAACTGCTCTTAACACCATGCCAGGCAGGAAAAGAAAAACCCGAAATCTGATAGACTTTGAGACTAGAGGTGGTTTCCCAGTTTTTTCATCAGAAGAGTTCATTTGCTTCTGGGTAGTTTTTTGTTTTGTTTTTTTTGTGTTTTTTTTTTACAAAGTATAGTAAGAACTTTAGGGATTGTTTATGTAGGGTTTAGGGGTGCAAAATAAAGAATCTGCTCTTGCCCTAACTGGTTTGGCTCAGTGGATGGAGCGTCGGCCTGCGGACTCAAGGGTCCCAGGTTCGATTCCGGTCAAGGGCATGTACCTTGGTTGCAGGCACATACCCAGGGGGGAGTGTGCAGGAGACAGCTGATAGATGTTTCTAACTCTCTATCCTTCCCCCTTCCTCTCTGTAAAAAATCAATAAAATATATTTTTAAAAAAAGAATCTGCTCTTCTTTTCCATCCTGCTTCCCAGCTATAAATCTTTTCCTTATACATATTTTTGGATGACTATCCTTTAACATTATGCTCTTTATAAAAAATGAAGACTGATATAATTAGAAATATAATTGGGAAAGACTTTCCAATTAATCTAGATGCCATCTGCATTGGAGTATCTCTGGAACCTCTTTCCCTTGGCTTGTTAATGAAATTGTTTACCCTTGAACATTGGAAACCTGCTAACAAGTTCAGCTGCTTGTTGGACTCCCTCGCCCCACCTCCTTACCCCCACCCCAATGGCACATTAATCATTTTTTAAAATAAACAAACTAGTGGGTAATACATAAACTTTTTCTCTTGGCCTTTGGTTCCTTGAATTTCTCCTTTTTCCCACATTGGGCAATTTATCACTGTTTGTAACTTGCTTATTTCACCGGTCACGCTCCTTTTCATCTCTGTGAGTATTGTTGAAGTGGAAGTTGAAACACTGAAAACTTCCAGGTTTCCCTTGCAGAGTTGACGTTTCTATTGGAGGATTTTGGCAAAGCTTTGCCTTAAATGTTGAGAGCCTCCTTAGTTCTCTTGGAATGCTTACATTCCCAGTTTTAAGTTTTCTAAATCTTCACCTTGGTGTTTTGTTGTTTTGTTTTACCAACGGAAGCATTTTATTTTTAATTTGCTGGGACTTTTAACCTGTCTTACTCTGTGTATTCAAGTGTGTTTTTATGTACTTATATTTTTTATTAACTTTACACATGTACATACTTGAAGGCAGGTTTTCTCAAACTCAGTAGTGACATTTTGGGCTGAATAACTCCTTGTTGTGAGGGGCTGTCCTGTGTACTCTAGTATAGTTAGCAACAGCTTGTCCTCTATCCACTCGATGCCAACAGCCACCACGACTCTCCCCCTCCCCCTTGTAATAGCCAACGATGTCTCCAGACATGTCAAATGGCCCCTGTGGGAGGTCTTCAAAATTCTCTCTAGTTGAGAAACATTGGTTGAAAGAATCAAGTAATTTCACAAGATCTGTTAGGAAAAAAATGGCAATCCCTCGGCCCCTATCCCTTCTCTCTTATTTTTCTGGTAGTCTCTTTGCTCTACTTTCTGGGAGATTTCTTTGACTTTATCTCACAATGTTCTTCTTATATTTTAATTTCAAGAGTTCATTTTTTTCTCTCTGAATATTCCTTTTTTTATATACTCTTCTGTTCTTGTTTCATGGCTGAAATGTCTTTTCTTACCTCTCTTGAGGATACAAATTAGTATTTTTTAAGTCTCCTTTGCCCCAATCGTCTGTTTCCTACAGGGTTTTTTCCCCTGTTTTTCTCTGTATTTATCATATGTCTGGAGAATGGGATTTCTCTTCCTGTTGAGGACAAAAAGGCTGATTGGCAGCCGCAAGGACTTGGGGTTAGTCAGCCACAAGTGTCACTGAAAAGTGAGCTGGCTGAGTTCTTATCAAACCTCTGGTACCAGCATCTTAGGTCTTTCTTCTTTGTCTAGTTAGATTCTCCTGAGAAGATTCTTGTAATTGCCTACCTGAGGGTGGAGGTCTGGCTGCCAGCTTCCTAGTACCACATGGAAAAGAAGAGCTGAGGGTCCACATCTATTTCACATACCTTCCTTTGATCTCTCTATTCTCAGGACGGTACCATTGCCTTCAACTCTTCCTGGAGGTCCCTAGCATAGACAACTCAGTTTTACTGTCTGGGGTGGAAGAAGAAACATTCACCCAGAGAATTGGAAAGAGATTGGTGGATTCCTAAGATGATTTTCAAACAACCCTTGATTTAGCCTCTCCCTTTGCCTCTACGTCTAGAGGTACCTGGTGCTGACAATTTCTGAGGAATGTTATAAAACACATAAATTCTTGGCTTTTCCTGCTGTTGGCTTAGGATTCAGCTTTTTCAGATCTGCTAAGTCATTTAACACTTAAACATCTGCTTTCCAGCCTCCAATATTTATGGCTATTATCTCCTTTCTCATTCTCTACATGCTTTTTGTGGGGGTGGTTTTGCCTTTAAAAAAACACACCCACTTACTATTATTGTAGTAAGACATTGGGCGGGTTCAAAATTAAATGCATGTGCTCAGTCTACCATTTCCCCCTGAGAGGTTAATCTGTATCTTCTAAAACAAACAAACAAAAAAACACAAGAACAGTAAGTTTTGTTGTTTTTTTCCACATAACCCAGCATACTGTGAATATCATTGGAATACCCAAAGGGCATCAATAATTATTTGCTATTCCGTGGGCCATTGCTTTTACAAATTACGTTGATTTTAGACAACTTCATTTTTTTATTCCTATAAAGGTTATAAATTCTGTGGCATTTTGAATGAACAAAGGAATATTGTTCAAATTTTTTAAACTAAATTCTAGCTTTCCTTATGATATATTGTTGAGTGAACATGGAAAAATTCTTGGCATACAATAAGTGTCAACAACTGTTGTTTTTATGACTGTTGCTATTCCCCATTTTGCTACAGATATTTTCAGCCAACTGTTAAATGTTTTCTTACTGTTGTTTCAAGGGTTTTTATATTAAATTTTTTGTTTTTCTGGGGGTTTTGTTCATTTGTTTTTCACTTTAGTCACTAAATAAATTTAGATAAAAATTCATTTAGAGAAAAATTTCTCTCTTAGCCCATCAATTCTAGTTCTAGCAGTCTTCCCAAGGAAATAATCAGAATTGCACCTATAACTTTATGGAAGTATTGCTTATTACAACAACAGCAAACTTAAGTGCCAGTGGTAAGGGATTGATTAAGTAAATCATAGTATATCTACTAGTAGCTATTGGAATACTATGCAGCCAGGAAAAATGATTTTGCAAAAGAATATTTAGTAACACAAAAGTGTCCAGAGATATATATTTAGTTTAAAAGGCAACGGGGGAAAAAGCATAAAATTGAGAAAAGAACATATAGATTAATACCAAAAAAATAAAGACTAGAAGAAAAGACACAAAAATGTTAGCAAGCATTATTTGGGGGAGAAGGTATTACTGAGGACTTTTTTCCCTTCCGTGTGCTTTTTGTACATCTCTTTCTAAAATGAAAGTGAATTGCCTTTGAAACTTAAAATGCCCAAACCCACAAACACACACATATGTGTAAATGTAATTTTAAAGTAAATAAATTCTGCTTTGAGATATCCGCTGGACTTCCAGGAGAGCCGGGATCCCCTGGGGAGCTGGGACCTCCTGGACGCAAGGTAAGTTGAAAAGCCATAAATCAGACCAGATACTTTTCCAAATAAGAAGTCAGTGCATGGAGTCTTCTTTGTCCAGATGTACATACTTTCTGTCTCTGGCAACTATTTTCCACCTTTATGTGCTCAGAAAGAGGAAGCAAAAAGATGCCAGTTAAATATCAGTTGCCATTTCTTGGGAGGTGGAGAGAGCTGAGGGAGTAAATGAACAGTGTAAAGACTAAAATGAGATTTCTCAACTATCAGCACATTTTATTTATCTGTCCAATCCTTGTCCTCTTCTTACATTCAATAAATGATCAGCAAATGAAGGAAGGTAAGAGGAAATTAATAAATAGTGAATAAATGGTCAAAGTTTCATTGACATGAAATTTGCTTTCTTCAGGAATTTGGGTGGGCTCCATTGCATTTTTCTTGGAGTGTCTCTCTTAGCCAGACTCTTCCTGTTTCAAAGATGGGATTAACACACGAAATTCAAACCACTCTGTTCTTTCTATCCTCTCTCAGATAGATACACGTATGTAAGTAGGTATATTCATTTATGAAAGACGATTGGGATTACCTTTCTAGATGTCAGATTGAGTCTGGTCCCTTTGTCCTCCAGCCGATGATGGGAACAGATTAAGGTTCAGCTCAGCACCTGTTCGGTGGCCAAAATAAAATATGGAATTGAGGAACTCCCAACCTCTGTCTTAAGGAGGGGCAGGCATCTGGATGGTCCAGCCTTACCTAGTTGTAAGCCATAGGCCTGCTCCAAAGCTTTCCATGCCAGTGACCATGGTCAGCTCCATCCTTAGATTCTGGACAGCCCTTAACAAAACATAGGGTTGGAGGAAAGTAGCCTTTGGAAGTTTGTGTTCATCAAACTTGCTGCTTATTGGTTATTCCCCTTAGAATGTTGTTGCAAATTAGATGAAAAATATCTACGTGTATTCTTCCTTCCCCCTCTAACTTAATAAGAATAAAAACTTTAAAAAGTTATCATTTTCTAAGAGTAATGTTGGTGCACATTCTGGCTACTGATGTATGTGCCTAGAGCAGTGAAACCTCGTTTTGTTTGTTTCCCTAGGGTGTGAAAGGGGCCAAAGGATTGGCTTCATTTTCCGTATGTATCTCCTGACTCCAGCAGGGTGTTCCAAGCACTCCATGCATGAAATGTATTTTATTTTTAAACTTCAGGATCTGGCAGTCGGTTGGTTAATTCTTTCTGTTTTATTTTTGAACTGTAGGTGTGTGAGCTCATTCAGTATGTGCGGGACCACAGTCGTAAGTACCCTGCTTAAAATGATCACCCAAGTTGTCCGCATTCGTAGAAGAAAAGCAGCAATTTCTCACTCAAAATTGAGACAATTTACCAGCCAATTTCTTAAAATTAGAAATGTCACTGCATATATTTTGAGTCACATAGACTGGTGACTATTAACTAACTCCCTCTTTTGCTGCCAGCATGTCTAATGGAACCTCTTCCAAGCACTAAGTAATAATGATATATATAGTGCTTCTAGGGAAAATTGAGATATGAGGTCAGAACTCTCTGGATGGTGAAATCAATCAATCAATGGACAATCACAGTGAACACTTTAAAATGATTATTAACGCCTGATCCTGGCTGACAAGATTGAATTCATCTGGTGGGAAAGAGACAGCTGTGATAAGAGGGTGTCGTGGTGCTTGGGAGCCCAGGTTTTGGTTTACAGGATTGTAAATACCTGGAAAGGTGTGCTTGATTACTTTTAGTTGGACTGATTTACTTACAAAATTATTCATTCTGCCAATAGTTTTTCCTCTCAAAATTTTAAAAGCAGAAAGACATTTTGATTTGGCAAATGCTTGCTCTTTTGAATTTGCTTTAAGACCCTTATGGCAGCTTGTCCTATCAAAATAGGTGTTACCACCATCAAAGGAAGTCCATGTACAAGATCAGGAGAGAGTTGAGTATTTAATGTTCATCTACAAATGCTCATTGACTTTCTAAACAAACATCATGACTGATATGAAGAATCAAATTTCACCTCAAGGCATTTTGGGAAAGAAAAATAAACAAGTAGAGCTGATTTCTGTAGAGAGCATTGGTCTCAAAGATACAGACTTAAAAACTTTGAATGCAGGGTTGATTTTTTTTTTTAATCTTCACCTGAGAATATATATTTTTTATTTTAGAGAGAGAGTAAGGGGGAGAGAGAGAAACAGCAATGGAGAGAGAAACATGGATTGGTTGCCTCCCATATGCACCCTGACTGGGGATCAAACCCACAACCTTTTGGTGTACTGAAGATGCTCCAACCACCTGAGCCACCTGACCAGGGCTGCAGGGTTGATCTTAACGCTGCCTTTATGCAGCAGAATGGAACCATCCAAAGATGGGAGTCAAAATATATACATTGTGTCATGGAGACTGGCTGCTTTGGAGCTGAGTTAGCACAGTAGGCCTTCTGACATGGGAGTCATGTGAACTGTGATGACTCAAGAGTAGATCCGAGTATGATGAGGCCTGATCTTTTAAAATTGGAGGGGCTCGATAGAAAATTACTAATTCAAAGGAGGTACAAAATTATTTCAAAAGTAAGTGTTCTTTAGAACAAGAGAGGAAATCACAATCAATGATTTCTGCAGGTTACAGAAGTATGTGTTCATGTGAGCCCATGGCTAGGGACCCTCCCAGGGCCTTGCAAGGGGCCGCGGCAGGTGAGAGAGCAAAAGCAGTGCCATCCAGTACAACTTTCTGCAAGAATGGGAATGTTCCGATGCACTGTGCAATATGGTGGCCACTAGCCACATGACTCTGAGTACTTGAAAAGCTGAACTTTATATTTAAATTCATCTTAGCTAATTAAAATTTAAAGTCACATGTGCCTAATGGCTTCCATGTTGGACAGTAAAGCCCTAAAACTTAAGCTTCGTTTGCTTCAGAATAAATCTATGTCTGACGTTTATACACACATTTATGTGTGTGTGTGTATACAAATATAATTGAGAGCTCTAGAAATCTACATGTGGAAATTTAGAGTAAAGAGAGGGTAAGGCCTTTTAACTTTCCAAATTCTGTGCACCTCTCTGCAACATAATGCTCCCTCCCAGGCCAAAGGTCTTTTCCTTGACAGCTGGCTGCAGGCTGCTGATTTATGGCTGTTTATTGTCCCACCTCTCCATTCCCATTCCCTGTGGAAGGCACAGGGCTTGTGCCAAGATGCTGGGATGCATCTGCGTTTTCTCCAAACCCTATCTGTGGCTTTGATTTCTGAGTCATCTACAAAAAGCACGCAGTGCAGAATCTCAGCTGCCCTGATTTTCCCACACAGTACAGAATTCTGTTCTCCTACCAAATAATAACCTAATCTCCTTTGTTCTTCTTCCCTAGCTGGCGGACACGGTGAGTAATCTTTATTTACAGCATATTATACAATCAAGCCCAAAATGTCATGTATCTGGAGAGATGAGTTAGAATAATGTGTTGCCTACCAAATGATATAAATTTTACCTAGGCTGTCTTTGCTTCTTCATACTGGTAGCATAGACCTGCCTTCAATAAATCACTCAGTTTAGCTGAGGCTCACAGCTATTTCTCAACCAACTGGTTTGATTTTTTTATTATTAAAAATTTAATGACTAGCATTATCCCTTATCTTACTGTTGTTGTTTTTTTGTAGTAATATCCCCTCCTCCTTCATTTTTTCTTTCTCTCGATTTGTCACATTGTCTCTGTAGTTTAGAGGTTAGGAGTTAAGATGCAGCTGAGCTTCCCAGGTTACAACGAGGCAGCTGGGTTTTATCTGAATTAGAATGGAAGATTAAAGAATTTATTGAAAGTGTGAAGGGGGGAGAGCATGAGCTGATAAACAATTTTTTGAAGCTTATTTGGAATAAGTGTCAAAGCCAGAGGACTACTGGTTAGGAGGCTGTTGTGGTATTTCAGGCAAAGATGATGGTGGCCTGGCTGAGGGTCACCATTGTTAGGTTAGTTGAATGGCCTTGGTTTGGTTTGCCTCCTTCTATCCTCACCTGCTCAGTGCCAGGGAGCAGCCATCAGTATACAGTGTGTGGCCACAGGGCCATGTTGGTCTCGGTGTGGCAATCCGTGCCTTGAGGAGGCCTCCTTGATGCCACCACAATACAACCTAGCATCCTTCGGTGTCCTTGGGTTCCTGCAGCTTGCTGGGTTTTGGGGGATGTATTTGGCAAGTTGAATTAGCCCTTTGTTGTTTTCCAGAAACTGGATTTGTTTATGTCTTCAGCCAGTGCTGTGAATCCTTTCTCCCTTTGCCTCTCAGTTACGTCTGAAGCTGTGTTGTGGTCGTTCCCATATGCAAGTAACAGCCCCAACACAAAGCTGGTAGAACCACTTTTGTGCTTGGTCATAGTTCCACTCATTTTTTATTATAAAATTGAGATGACCTTAATTTTTAAAAATCTTTAAAACACATTAAATTAGACTCAGAGGCTAATACATTCTGTCCTGTCTCCATTGAGATGCACAGTGGAATTTGGAGTTGAATGTTTATTCTTAGTTGTCCTTTTGCCTGTGAAGGTCACAGAGTCAGGGACCAGAAGGAGATCATAATCTAGCTCTGAGGGGGGATCAGACCCAGCTGGCCATGGCAGAGGCCTCCCTCCTTGGCCAGCCTGGGCGGGACCCAGCAGGTCTGAGTTCCTGAGCTCCCTATGAACAGCTGGTGGTTTCATGTGCTTATTATCTCTGAGTCTGACTTGCTGGCATTTGAAGGAGAGGAGACACCCCTCCAAGAGAAGCACGTTGCGATTTTCAGACATCTTCCCCATTGTTAAAGTTTTGTTCTTCTTCCTCTACCTATTGCAAAGAGCTGTCCTTTGGTTCTTTTTCATTTGGGCAACATTTATTAGATCCCTGATATATGGCAGGGACTAATAACTTGGCAGATCAAGAGAGACACAAGCCCTGTCTCCACACTTCCTAAATTAGTAGGAGAGGCAAACATTAATCAGATATTCAGACAAGTGGAAATTGCCAACTGTGATAATTATAGGGAACTGGGATTAGAATGAATGAATTGGGATCATTGGCTAAATCTGAAAGTAATGCTTACATTTGAGTTTAATAATCATAATTCAAGTTTCTTTAAGTGGTAAGATATTTATTGATTAAACTTGCATTTTGGCTGTCACATAAAACATCAGTTAATTTTTTTCTTATTCTTTTAAGTGATAGAGTTCTCTCTCACAGTGAAAAAGTCTGTAATAATAATTATAATAGTAATGGTTAACATTAATTGAAAACCTACTATGTGCCAGGCACTGTTATCCTAAGTGCTTTCCCTGTGTTGATTCATTTAATCTTCAGCACGGGCCTATGCACTGGGTAATGTTAGGACTGACATTTTACAGATGAGCAAACTGAAGTGTAGAGAGGATAAGTCCCTTGGACAAGGTCACTTGGCTAGTCAGTAGTTGAGCCAGGACTTCCCGGTAGTGGCGGCTGTCTTCCCATCTGTCTGTTCTGTATAGAGTGTGTCAGTTCTCTTCCAATCTTTATGAACTTATCAGCAGAGCTCTCACACCCGTTCCTTTTTATCTCATTACAGTTCCTCACTAAGTAAAAAATATGTTTTAGTTTCTTTAACTGAGTGAATTTCCAGCAACAAACATGATGCCATTGATCCAATCTCTGTAGGTAAAAGGAAGGGCATATCCATGAGGTCTTTATCATTTAGAAGGAATTTGGACATTAACTTACAAATGTCATTAAAACTCAAATTGAATTGTAGACTTGCCCTTGTGTTTTATTTAAAAAGAGCAAATTCAGATTTTTAGAGTAGCATTTTAAGTATTCAATTTAAATATTTAATATTCCAAATTTTTTAAATATTTAAATTGTTAATACTTATTTAACGTTTCAATATTTGAACATTTAAAATTACTTTGCCTTCTATGTGTCTTTTTTTTTTTTTAAATGCTACCTGATCCTGAGCGTGTTCTTGCCTTTTAGGAAAACCCGAGTGCCCCGTGCATCCTACCGAGTTGGTGTTCGCCTTGGACCAGTCGCGGGATGTGACGGAGCAGGAATTTGAGCAGATGAAGCAGGTGATGTCCTCCCTGGTGAGCGGCGTTCAAGTCCGGGAGAACAGCTGCCCCGTGGGGGCGCGCATCGCTGTGGTCTCTTATGACTCCCATGCCAGGCACCTCATCCGCTTCTCAGACACCCACAGGAAGAACCAACTCCTCAGAAAAATCAAAGCCATCCCTTACGAGAGGTCCTCTGACAGCAGGGAGATCGGGAAAGCAATGAGGTTTATTTCCAGGAACGTCTTCAAGCGAACCCTCCCGGGGGCTCACACAAGAAGAATCGCCACACTTTTCAGCAGCGGTCAGTCTGCCGATGCCCAGTCCATCACTACGGCCACTATGGAATTCAGTGCCCTTGACATCGTTCCGGTCGTGATCGCTTTCAGCAACGTGCCCTCCATCAGGCGTGCATTTGCAGTAAGAGGGTTAAGCCTTTTATGTGACTTTTTTTGGGGGAAGTGGGGATTATATTCAGGAGTCTCTATAACAGTGGTTCTCAACCTCTCTAATGCCACGACCCGTTAATACAGTTCCTCGTGTTGTGGTGACCCCCAACCATAAAATTATTTTCGTTGCTACTTCATAACTGTAATTTTGCTACTGTTATGAATCGTAAGGTAAATATCTGTGTTTTCCGATGGTCTTAGGCGACCCCACTGCTGTAGAGCCTAAGACCATCGGAAAACACAGATATTTACATTACGATTCATTACCAGTAGCAAAATTACAGTTATGAAGTAGCAACGAAAATAATTTTATGGTTGGGGGTCACCACAACATGAGGAACTGTATTAAAGGGTCGTGGCATTAGAGAGGTTGAGAACCACTGCTCTATAAGAAAGTAGAATTATACTATTGAGTGCTGTTACCAGGAACGTGCTAAGCCCTTTACATGCATTATCCTGTTTAATTCTAAAAGGTACTATGTATGACATAGGTATAATTGTTATTCCAATTATATTATGAGAAAACCGCGTCTGAGAAGTTAGCCTATATGCCCAGGGTCACACAGCTAAGAAGTGGCAAAGTCAGGACTTGAACCCAGGTTTGCTACTCTAGTGCTTCTGCAAGGGACTCTGAGTTGCCTCTGGGTGTCAAGATACTCAGTCAGGAAGGCCAATAAACATTCCTGGATGTCACTTTATGGCCAGAATAAGTAATTGTTACTCTACAATGAAAACCAATTGACTGATTTTATAGCTTCACCAATCATGTAACTATCTAGATGTTATAAAGAAAAAGCCATTCTAGTTATAGCTTCTTAGGCTGAGGATTAAATTCTTGCTGTGTAGCATTCCTAAAGAAATCTGGGATCGAGATGACCTTTTTTTTAAAATGGTGGTATAATTGACATATAACATTATATTAATTTCAGGTGCACAACATAATGATTCAATATTTGTGTATATTACCAGATGGTCTCCACAAAAAATCTAGTTAACATCTGTCACCACACAGTTATAAAATTTGTTTTTTCCTTGTGATGAGAACTTTTAAGATTTACTATCTTGGCAGCTTTCAAATGTGCTATACAGTATTAACTATAATCATGCTGTACATCACATCCCCATGACGTATTTATTTTAAAACTGGAAATTTTTACCTTTTTACTCCCTTCACCCATTTCACCCATCCTCCCACCCCACACTTCTGGCAACTATCAAACTTGTTCTCTGTGTGAGTTAGGGTTTTGTTTTTAGATTCCACACATAAGTGAAGTCATATGACATTTGTCTTTCTCTGTCTGATTTGTTTCCCTCTGTATAATGCCCTCGAATCCATCTATGCTGTCACAAATGGCAAAATTTTATTCCTTTTTATGGCTCAATAATATTCCATTATACACGCACAAGTACGTCTTTATCCATTTATCCATTGGTGGACACAAGTTGTTCCCACGTCTTGGCTACTCTAATGCTGCAATGAACATAAGGTGCAGAGATCTTTCTGAGTTAGTGTTTTTGGTTTAGTTTTTTTTTTTTCCTATAAATAGCTAGAAGTGGAATTGCTAGATCAAATCATAGTTCTATTTTTAGTTTTTTGAGGAACTTCCATGCTGTTTTTCATAATGGCTGAACCAATTTACACTCCACCAAGAGTGCACAAGGGTTCCATTTTCTTCACATCCTCACCAGTACTTGCTACTTCTTGTTTTTTTGAAGATAGCCGTTCTAACCTTTAAAACACCCGCCCAGCCCTAACCGGTCTGGCTCAGTGGATAGAGCGTCGGCCTGCGGACTGAAGGGTCCCAGGTTCGATTCCGGTCAAGGGCAGGTACCTGGGTTGCGGGCACATCCCCAGTAGGGGGCGTGCAGGAGGCAACTGATAGATGTCTCTCTCTCATCGATGTTTCTAACTCTCTATCCCTCTCTCTTCCTCTCTGTAAAAAATCAATAAAATATATTTAAAAAAATAAAAATAATAAAATAAAAATAAAACACCTGCCCATAGTGGCTCAGTGGCAGGGCTCTCTTACAAAAGACCTGCTGAACCCAACCAAGTGTCCTTCCTGTCCTCTTGTGTTGGCCCAATATGGTGTTTTGCTCTGCACTTGTGTGGAACCATGAAGAGGGGCCCCACACAGCAGCAAAAGGGCCTTGGAAGATACAACCTGAATAAAAGGCCACGCACTGGGAAACTATTTCATTTGGAGGAATGAAAGTCGGAAGCAACTGGATCACTGTCTTCAAGTGTGTGAAAAATTATTACTGGAGGAAATTAGCCAGCTGAACGCCAAGTTAGCAAAATTTCATATTAGAGAAACTGGGATTGATAGCAGTAGGGAACTTCAGATTAGAGTTAAGTAAGCATTTTTCTCAAGGCAAGATTGATTTACTGTTGGCATGGACTAGCTGGCTCAATGTAGGTGGTAAGGCATCACCTTTGCCTGAAGGCCTTTCATAGGGGCAGTCACTCACCTGTCAATGACTTCTCCCTGTCTTTCCCGGAGACTGGAGGCTAGGATTAATGGGCTTCTGACCTTTCCCACTTTGTAATTTTCTGTGAAGGTGATCAAATAAGCAGGACTGAGTTAAAACGGAGCACTAGTCTATAAAACAGAGCAAGCAGTGTCTGTTTCCTAGAGTTGTTGTGAAGATTAAATGATGTGATGCTGTGCATCAGAGCTTAGTACATAGCAAACACTCAAGAAGGTAGCTTTTGCTTTATTATCATTCCTTTGCTTGATACTGAACTAAAATCTGTTTAACAATATTGAAGTCTAGGTTGTAGAAGAACTGAAACTGCTATTAGCCTCACTGAACTAACTCAGAATTATGCAAATGATCAGACTGATAATATCAGCCTCAGAGAAGAAAATGCACATAAATTAGAAAAGACTGGGGCCAGCAAATGAAGCTGCTATGAGGTGCAGGAGCTCCAAATTCTGTAAGTGGATTTGGTTACTCACAGAGTCCTCATAATTCCCTCTGTTTATCGAGAGCCCATATTGACCATTGGCTTTATTTAGCCACAAAACAAGGGATAACTTAATATCTAATGCAAATAAATAATTGAGGGTACTTGGAATATAAACTTAAACTGACACAATTCCATCACTCGCTCAAAGGTATATGCACAGCATATAACTTAAGAAAACGTATTTTGTTGGCTTATTTTAAACCTTTTGCATGTTAACATGTCACTTATAGGTTCTACCCAAATCACCTAGAGACTCTTTGCTCCTTTCTTGATGGAGTTCATCTCAAAAAGGCACTAATGAAGGTACAAATTCTTGACAAAGACCCAGCACAGAATTGGCTCCAAACACACCTTGGACAGAAAAGTGAGAGATGCAGACAGAAGTCAGAATTGGTCCCAAGGTTCATTCATCCAACAAATGTTTGTGAGCTCCTCATATATACCAGGTGCTGTCCTAGGCTCAGGGGATACAGCACATCCCCCGAGGGCTCCCAGACTGCGAGAGGGCGCAGGCCAGGCTGAGGGACCCCTCCCCCCCGCCACCAAGTGCACAAATTTCGTGCATCAGGCTTCTAGTTTAATAAGAATACCATTTAGTAAGAACTGCCCAGACCTTGCGACCTTTGTCCTACTACTTTCAACTTTCTTTGAGCTTCAGTTTCCTCATCTGTAAAACAGGGATGGTGAACATAAGAAAAAACCTCACTGGGTTGTTGAGATAATGGGTAGAAAGTGCTTGGTGGTCTCTCCTGACCCATGTGACCCACCCTGTGCCAGTAAGTGCTTTTCAATGATGAATCACTCAGTAGCCTTGTTAGCTAGGCGTATGGTTATTCTATTTTACAGAGGAGGAAACAGGCAAAATAACTTGTCATACAGCTAAAGGGAGCTTCAGGGCTCACACCCAGGCAGCGCTCTCAGCCACCCTGACAGGCTGTGCCTCCCCTCGGCCTTCTTAGAAGCAGCAACGTTGCCCTCGCCACATCTCAGTTCTGTGAACAGTCCTGGGAAGTTCTTGCAGCCCCACCCACTACGCTGTTCTTTCTCTCACTTCTCCTCCTCGCAGATCGACGACACTGGCACATTCCAAGTAATAGTGGTTCCGTCCGGGACCGACTACACGCCAGCACTAGAGAGACTACAGAGGTGCACGTTCTGCTATGGTAAGACCCACAGAGACACCAGAATTGGATCAGGCCTGTTAAGCATGTTGAGTCACCCTTGGCAGGACCGGCTGAAACTTGGCAGCTAGGACAGGGGTGGCCTTGGGAGAGTTTCCCTGGGGCTCTGGGCTCACCTCATCACACAGCATCATCCACAGATGGAGCCTCTCAGCTTCGAGCAGGGGCTCCTCCTAGGTACCACAGCAGGAGGATCACATTCCCAGGCCTCTCTGCCTCGTGCAGCTTCCAGGATCCAGCAAGGATTTTTAGAAAAATGTAGCTTGTCTCATTGCCAAGTTTTTCATTCTATAAAGCAGAGGCAGGGAACGTCCGGCCTGCAGGCCATATAAGGCCTGCAAAATCATTTGGTCTGGCCCTGCCAAGGCATTAGGGGTGAGTTAATTAAATGTTTGACCAAATATAGCAGGCTCATTTTTAAGGTGATAATTCTGTATGGCCCGTGAATGATGTTTTCTGCCAAATGGTCGTTGGCAGAAAAAAGGTTCCCCACCCCTGCTATAAAGTATATTTATGTGTTTCTAAATCCTAAATATTCACACCCCAAAGAAATGTTTTACAGGATAAGTGGAAATTAGCAAAAATCCGTGCATTTCTCATTCGAAAGATGCTTCATGGGCTCCTAAATGGGAAGCGTCAGGATTTGCAGGCCTGGTTTGTGTGTTGTTGTGTTTATACAGTCTACAGGTCTAGCTGGGGAACTGGCTAACCTGTATTTGAGTATTCTAGGAATTATGAAATGCGTCAAAACTGCTGAGATCACTGGTGGGTGTGATGGCTGAGTTATCAAGCATTTATTAGAAACTGTGCCCTGTCTAATTGCTTTACAGAACACTGATGATGGTGGTGATGATCATTAACACCTAAGCTATGGTGTTTATTGTGTTTCAAGCACTTTTCTAACTGTTTCATTCAATCGATAGAATCACCTGAAACGTTTGAACTGTTATTACCGCCATTGTACAAATGAGGACTAGAGAGATGAAATCATTTGCTCAGGGCCTGGCAGCCAGATCCATCCCAAGAAAACTAGCTTTAAAACACCTGCAATTTATGATAGCAGAGATCCCATTATTCTGCCCCTTGAAACTGTACTTGGCCTCGAAGAAAATGTTTAATTCCTTTCCTTCTCCATGTTTAACAATGTGACGCTAATGCTCACCCTATAACTGACCTCACAGGGAGGTAGTAACTTGGAGGCAGAAGCAGAACTTTTCCTAATAACCCTCCCTTCTTCCTGTCTTCCCCTTTGCTTCCCTCTAATCAATCTCCTTCTCTCCCCACCTCTTCCCCTTCCTTCACCTTGCCCTCTCTCCCCCTTCCCTTTTCTCCCTCTTTCCCTCTCTCTCTCTCTCTCTCTCTTCTCTCCCCTCCATCCCGTCCTCTTTCAATTGCACAGAGTGTTAGGCACTGGCATTCTTACTCAAAGCACTTAAAGTGCTAACCATACTGTGGGGAGCTACATCCCACCCTCTGTGTTCTCAGTTGGCTCTCAAACATGTCAGTTACCGCAGTATGCTGTATGTTGCACAGTCAGAAGTTGCACATGTGTGACTGGGGATAGATTTTGGCTTCATTTCTTGGCTCGAACCCTTGTTTTGTCTCCTAGGCATTTAAGGGAAGATATTTTGGCTCTCGTTTCCTGCAATTAAAAAACCCCACAAAACTGAACAAATGGGCAGCCTGCTGTCCCTGGTTTTAGAAACTGCCTTGCACACAGGTGACTGTTCAGTCATCTGACTATTAAATATGGTCATAAAATTTTACTGAATGTTAGTGAGGGAAATGTAACTTGTCCAGAGCTACATGGAGTCCATGAACAAGAATGAAGCTAGGAAGTTTGCTACATCCCCTAGGATCTGCATTCTGGTTATTAACCTTTCATCGAATAGCTTTCATTTGCAGCCCGGGCTCATATCTAAGTACCAGCTGTCCACACACATGTTATTCCATTCTCATTCTTTTTCTCTTTGATTTTTAAAGAGGCCATTCCCATCCTTAACCATTAACTATTCCTGAAAACCGAGGACTACAGAATGTCAGTCCTGGAAGGGCTCTCTGGGTGGATCTAATCCAATGACCTGATTGTGCAGAATCGGGGCCCAGTGGTGTCTTGGATAGATGCACAGAGAGTGTTCCTGGGTACAGTAAGACCGAAACTCAGGAATCCTGATTCTCAGGCCAAGGGCCTCCTCACTACACCACATGGCCCTGTCTCTATCAATACAACACTGACTTCATACGTAGAAACTTCTAGAAATATTGCTATCCTTTGATGAAATTGTTTTACTTGCCTGCCCTCAGTGTCACCTCTAAAATTAAAAGATTAGGTGACCTTTAAGATATTTCCATTTTTTTTATTTCTCTAAATATTCATATGGTAGAGTCAAAAGAATTTACTGTTTTTATTACTACACATTTTTTATAAAATGAGATATACATATTTATTAAAATGACCATGTGCTATGAAAGTTTCTTAACATGCATTATTTATATTCATTTATTTAACAAACACATACTGAGCTTTCAACTAATAATCACTATGAAAATACAAAAATAAAGAGTAGTTTTTTCCTTAATGTCCATACACAGATACACACCGAATTATAACCTTTTATTCAAATTGAAATATAAGAGTCATTGCTTTCTTCACTCCACCTTTTAAACAGATTACCTTTCATAGAACAGTGTGAGCATAAGGATAAAGGTCACTGGTTTAACCTGTATATCATCAAGTAGATAGATCATTTTATGTCATAATACAGTATACTCTTTTTTAAAAAAAAAAAAATCCTTACCCAAGGATGTTTATTGATTTTTTAGAGAGCGATATACATTGATGTGAGAAACATCAATCGGTTGCCTCCTGTACATGCCCAGACCGGGGATTGAGCCCTGACCAGGAATTGAACCTGCAACCTTTTGGTGTATGGAATGACGCTCCAACAGACTGGGCCAGTATACTCTTAACAGCATGAGATAAATTGTCCGCTCTGATCTTTATAAACTTAAAAAACAGCTAAGACGAAACTTGTGTTGAAAACAGCTTAAGTTTTAAAAGTCATGGATACATGGAACAGAATATCAGAGGGAAGGGAGGCTTGGGGGACTGGGTAAAAGAAAGTGAAGAGATTAGCCAAAGAATATATACGCATAGCCTGTGGACACAGACAACAGTGTGGTAAAGGCCAGGGGAAGCGGAGAAGGGGCTAGGTGGAAGTGGGCCAAAGTGGGGAAAATGAAGGACATCTGTAATAGTGTCAACAATAAAAAATAAAAATAAAAATCAGATAGTGTTAGTGAATGGAATTAAAACCCAGGCTGGGTATAAAATCTGCATTTTTGGATACAGATGCAAACCATGTACTAGGAAATCTTCCTAGAGTTGATGTCAGAGTTATTTAGTAACTATTTCAAGATCAAAGATCGTACAGTTTACAAATGGTGAAATCTTTGAGATGCTGCCTTTCCTGTTCTGTCCATTTCTGTTCAGTAACCTTAGGTGCCTTTTGGTCTGCAGATGTCTGCAAGCCAGATGCTTCTTGCGATCAAGCCAGACCACCCCCCGTGCAGTCTTACATGGATGCAGCTTTCCTGCTGGATGCCTCCCGACACGTGGGAAGTGCTGAATTTGAAGACATGAGAGACTTCCTGGGAGCAGTGTTAGATCACTTTGAAATCACCCCAGAGCCCGAGACCTCTGTCACTGGAGACCGGGTCGCCCTGTTAAGCCATGCTCCCCCCAACTTCCTACCCAACACTCGGAAGAGTCCCGTTAGAATGGAGTTCAACCTTACCACCTACAACAGCAGACGCCGCATGAAGAGGCATGTGGAAGAATCGGTTCAACAGCTAAATGGAGATGCTTTTATCGGTCATGCCTTACAGTGGACTCTGGACAATATCTTTTTAAGTGCGCCGAATCTGAGAAGAAACAAGGTCATATTTGTGATATCTGCTGGGGAAACTAGTCACTTGGACAGAGAAACCTTAAAGAAAGAATCTCTGAAAGCCAAATGTCAAGGTTATGCCCTGTTTGTGTTTTCCTTTGGCCCTAATTGGAATGACAAGGAACTGGAAGATCTAGCCAGCCACCCTCTGGATCACCACTTGGTCCAGCTTGGTCGAATTCATAAACCTGACCACAGATATGGTGTGAAGTTTGTGAAGTCCTTTATAAATTCAATCAGGCGTAAGTCATAAAATCTGTTTTTCCTTGCATGCTTAGAGCGCACTTGTTACAAAGGGTTGACGAGCTGACATGGATTTTTGGAAACCTCGTGCATGTCTTCCAGGGCACTGCAGGGTCAGAAAGGAAAACACGTAATGATGAATGGTGGAGTGAGGGAGCCTCTGATCCCTAAGCTTTTCATTTTCTGGCTCATCTTTCTCATGTCTCTGCTTCCTGTGGAGAAACAATCATAGCAAGCAGCTGCTCACATATCTGTCTGAATGGGGCAATAGAGTCTGGGGGTGTGGAGCCTCGGGCTGGACTTTAGCTATAAAGTAGAAGCCCTTTTGCCATGTGACATTAACATGCTGCCCTTTGATGGAAAGTGCCATCAGTTACAGTGGTCGGCAAACTGCGGCTCTGTTGACTGAGTTTGCTGACCACTGACCTAGACTCTTGATTCCAGTAATTACAGGCTGTTGTTGTTCCTTGTGATTAAGCCCCTATCCCAGTGGTCAGCAAACTCATTAGTCAACAGAGCGGCAAACCGCGGCTCGCAAGCCACATGTGGCTCGTGAGCCGCAGTTTGCCGACCACTGCGTTAACACATCAGAAAAGAGCCACAGAAAAATTCAACAATTCTTGGCTTGGCTTTTACAAGTTCAAAAGGCAGAGTTTGAAGTATGAGGAGATAACCATTTGTACCTGTCAGGATGAAAGATACGTCCTTGCCAAACTTTCTGTCTTGTTAATGACTTTTTATGATGCCAGTAATTAGTGCAACTGGTGCCCATAAAAAAATCTGTTTAAAATCATGGCTATATTTCTTGGAACGAGCTTGCCTTGAATGTCTGCAGTTCATTTCGAATGCAATAGGATGCATACAAAGAAGCCGTGTCCTGATCATGTGTGATTCCGGAGGTTGAAAAGCCCTTGGTTGAATTTCTGAATGTTTTCATGGTAAATGAGCCCTTGGAGTTCAGATAAATAAAAGTGAACATGCAGGCAAAAGAGCACCCTGCGTAGGGAGATTCTGATTATAACCCAAACTTGTCATTGGCATTATATGGTGAGAGCCATTAGGGCTGCAAAGACATCGACCAGTCAGCACCCGTGAGGTCTGAGAAGCCTTGAGCAATTGTCGATGAGACTCTGCCATTCAAGTGTGAGTCTAGGACCAACAGTATCAGATCACCTCGGAGCTTGTGAAAAATGCAGAATCCCGGGCCCCATCCTAGATATTCTGAGCCAGAGTCTGCCTTTTATCAAGATCCCCAGGTGATGCACATGCACATGTGGTTTGAGAAACACTGATGTGTGAGCAGTAAGCTCCCAGAATGAAATCGACGTGGGTGTGATCTGGAACAGGAACTAGAAAGAGGAGCTAGAACAAATGGGGGCTAGGAGTCATGCTGAGAGAAGTAATCTGAAGGCACTTGTAAGGGTAAAACAAAAGAACATCTTTAAAGGCTCTGAGAAACTTAATAAAGAAACACTTCATATGAGAAGTTTAAGATGGAATTTCCTTCCCCAAACCCCCCAAATTCTTAGAGGTATTTCATGGTAATTAGTCACACTACACGCATACCTCAGAGATATTGTGGGTTTGGTTCCAGACTACTGCAATAAAGCTATATTTATGTTTATCATAATCTTTCTGCTGGTGGAAGGTCTTGCCTTTAGTTTATAAAATAAACAAAATCTGTGAAACACAATAAACGAGGTATGCCTGTATATGATTAGATAAATGACACATACCACCACCAGAGAAAGGGAAAGAGATGTTTTAAGAATTGCTTGGGAGTAGGTGAGATATAGAAAGTGCTTTTTGGAAAACTATAACCATGACAGTGTTATACACCACTTTTCTAGAAATTAAGTATCTGGAGATCTTCAATTTTAAAATCTAGCTGAGAAAGGACAAGAGTTGAAGAAGGCTCTGACATAATCATATTCAAGCCTGCATACTTAATTCCATAGCAGGCACACGGACTCACACTCACCCACTCAACATTAACATGCATTTATTTAACATGCCTGAGTCACTCACTGTTCAGGTGCAGAGTATCAAAGATGCCAAAACCAGACATGGTCCTTGCCCTCCCTAATTCTAGCCCAGCGCCCTCTCCAGGTTGTGACTCTTATTTAACACACAGCTGTGATACAGTTGGCTATTAAGCACAGTCCATATCAGCATCAACACATTTTCTAAGAGGAACAAAATGACTGGCAAACAACCTGATGCTTAGAGTTACGATAGATAAACAATTAAAATTCAGATGCACAATAAGGGGAACGTCACAGTCTGGGGCCATTCAGCCCAGCAGCCTGCAGCCCATTCTGCAAACAGTGCTGTCTCGCAGCCCAGACGAACATGCTACATAGGATGACCCTGGGTCACCAGGAAGAGATTTAACTGTTTTTAACAAATATGTTCAATTTAATGCTTCAAGGAAATAAATAATACATTTTTAAAGTTAAAATGGTTTTTAAATGTTTAAATGATGTGGTAAGAGGCATGCTTTATTATCCTGATAAATTAATATACTTCCAAATGAAATGAGCCACTACTGAATTAAACCCAAGATGGCGCTATCGTTTCTGTTGTTGTCAATGATACAGAGACTATAGAGGGAATATTGTTTTCCCTTTGCATTTTGTTATTTCAAAAGAGCAAATGAAAATAACTTTTTTTTCTTTATTAAGGTATTACATATGTGCCCTTATCCCCCCATTGCTCTCCCCCCTCCCCGAAAAAAACTTCTGATTAATTTGTGTCAATTAGAGGCCGGACTCTTAGGACTGACTCAGGATAGCTCCTCTAATATTTGACCAACTTTAGAAGCTTTTACTTTTATTGAAAAGTAAGTTGAATTCTCCACCTATAAATTTTGCAGAGATGTACTTCTGTTTATTTTATTTTTTTATTTCAGAGCGGAAGGGAGAGGGAAATAGAAACATCAGTGATGAGAGAGAGTCATTGATTGGCTGCCTCCTCACCTCCTACTGAGGATCAAGCCTGCAACCTGGGCATGTGCCCTTGACTGGAATCGAACCCAGGACTATTCAGTCTGCAGGCCAACGCTCTATCCACTGAGCCAAACCGGCTAGGGCCAGAGATGTATTTTTAAACCCCAGTTTTAGAGACTCCTCTGAGAAATCGACTCCCATCTTCTGTGCCAGCCCCAATCAGTATCTTCCTTTGGTCAATGTTGAAAACTGTGATGTGACACTTTGCATATAGAGCATTTAATAGCCATACATAAGAGACTCATCACAAATTTTTCTCTTCCTAGGGGCACTCAACAAATATCCACCAATAAACTTCAAAACAAAGTGCAACAGACTCAGCTCCACAAACCTGAAGCAGCCCCCACAGCAGTTGCGAAGGTATTATCTGTTTGGCATCACTTGATAAATGGAGGTACCCTCCTACCTCCCCCTTCCTTTCTTCCTCCTCCTCCTCTCCTACTCATCCTATTTGGATAAAATCTATCACTAAACCATATGAAAATACAATTTGAGGGGACAAGAGATAATCAAAAGGGACCAGGTTGATTTGAAAAACAACAAATAGAGGGTTTTTTTAAGTGGAAAATCTAATTGTTGAAATAAAACAGTCAATGGGACTCCCCAGTGGCAGTGAGCATAACTAATGACTAGATCTTAGTTTCTAAACAGCATTCCCTACTAAAAGGAACTAGGGTTTTTTGGAGCAACAAGCTACAGTGGAGAAAGTGCAGTGTGAGCCTGGAATATTTGTTATGCCAGAAAGCAAGAAAGTAGTCAAAAACTCACAGCAACATATCAAAAGGGCAAAGGAGCTATCTTGAAAGGATTTTCACTGGCCCAATTTGGGACAATTTTAATATCAAAAAATAATGATAGTAATGGATGAAAACACTGATTTTTTAAAATCCACAACTCTGTAGAGCAGTGGTTCTCAACCTTTCTAATGCCACGACCCTTTAATACAGTTCCTCATGTTGTGGTGACCCCCAACCATAAAATTATTTTCGTTGCTACTTCATAACTGTAATTTTGCTACTGTTATGAATCATAATGTAAATATCTGTGTTTTCCGATGGTCTTAGGCTCTACAGCAGTGGTTCTTAACCTGTGGGTCGCGACCCACAGGTTGAGAACCGCTAGCAGGGTCGCCTAATCCATCAGAAAACTCAGATATTTACATTACGATTCATAACAGTAGCAAAATCACAGTTATGAAGTAGCAACGAAAATAATTTTATGGTTGGGGGTCACCACAACATGAGGAACTGTATTAAAGGGTCGCGGCATTAGGAAGGTTGAGAACCACTGCTGTAGAGACCCAAAAAAGGAGGAGGGAGGAAAAGCTCTTCTTTATAGAAGTATGCCAGCTAATGTAGAAGAAATGGTAGAATTAGAAAACCACCACTTTATAATCTCAAATGTCATAACTGAGTCAGCCAGGATCAAGGAATGCTAAACCCGTGGGATGACAGGTTGTGGGGGAGCAGCCTAATTACACAGTCTCGGGGAACCACTCCATGTTACTTAGTAATGCAAAGTGGGAGGTGTGCCTTTATGTGGTGAGATCTGGCAGTAAGATCAGGCAGCACCCACTTTCACCAAGGTCTGATATTATGTGCCTCCCGAGATGATGCAGGAGACACAACACCTTTGTGAGATTCCTGCTGGAAATGTTTGAGCCAAGTCTAATACTGAGGAAACCACTGGGCAGTTCCAGAATGTGGGATATTCTTCAGAAAGCTGGCCTGTACCCTTCATGGGTTTCAGTGTCACGAACTGCAGAGATGTGGGGCACTTACTGCTCTGGGATGGGGGAGACTAGAGACATAATAGTCAAATGTAATAATGTAAATCTTGATTTGATCCTAGTCAAAAGGAAAAGCTTATACAAATGACATTTGGGGGACAGTTGGGTAAGTTGAGTATGAACAATATGCTGGATATTATTGATTCATGTGGATTTCCTTATGTGTGGTAATGGTATCATGTCAGTATAAGAATGGCTTTGCTTTTGAGACAGGTGTGCTAAAGTATTTAAGAGTAACATGCATGATGGCTGCAGCCTACCATCAGGTGGTTTTCTGAAGAGGAAGTAGGATGGTGTGTGTGTGTGTATGCATATATGTGTGTATATAGATATATGTGTGTGTACATACACACAGAGTAGCAAGATGGGAACAGTTGAAGAATCATTTAGGTGGAAGGTATAAAGGTATTTATTCATGAGTCTATTCTTCCCAATATTCTGTGCATCTGACAATTTTCAAAATAAAAAATAACTTGTAAAACTCAATGGATGAATTCAGGTAACTAATGGACACATCTGAAGAAAAACAACGGACTGGAAAATATATATGAAGAAATTACTCAGAATGCAGAGAAGATAAATATAATTTACAGGCAGTACAGAATAAAAAGACTAACCTATCAAATTGGGCTTCTAGAAAGATAAAATAGAAAAAATAAATGAGAGAATATTGAAAGACACAAAGAGATGATCACTTTCAAGAAATTATGAATTGAAAGATGAAGGAAAGACAAGGTGTAACAGGCAGAATAAATAAAAAGAAAACAATTAGGCATGTGGTAGGGGAAGGCAGAACACCATGACAAGAAAACAAAGCCACTGGAAAGCTCAGCTACACAGAAACCACAATGAGGCTGGCAGCTGAGTTATCAGTAGCAACAGTGGAAGTGACAGTGCTACTGAGAATCTTGAAAGCACTGGGAGGAAATTTTTGTCAACTTAGAAAAACTGTGTTTCAAAAATAATGGTAAATCAAAAACAACTTGAGTAAACAAAAACAATAGCTCACCACAAAGAGACCTTTGCTAAAAAAACTTCTGAAATACATACTTCAAGGAAAATAAAAATGACCGCAGAAGGAAAGGCTGAGATGCAAGAAGAGGGAATGATAAAAATTTGTCAATATTTAGATAGATCTAAATAAATGTATTTTTAAATAATAGCAATATCTAATTTGTGGGGTTACAAAATGGCTGTACTTGTTAACAAAACTTTGGAAATAAAACATTTGGCACCTCGTGATTTTAATAGAAAGAAATAATTGTAAATGGGAGATATCTGTAATACTATCAACAATAAAAAAATATATTTTAAGAAAGCACACTCAAGAAAGTGTACTAAGATGTATAAATGTTATTTATGTATTAATTACCTAAACATGAGAAAATGCATTAAATAATAACATCATCTTTTGTTATTAAAAACAAACAACATAATATTTTTAACAAAAAGGCAGGAAAAGGAAGACAGCATGATCGACTCCATTTAAATATATCAGTAATCAAAATAAAAGTACATAGGCTAAATAAGCAGAGATTGATAGATTTAAGAAACAAAATAAAACTCAGCTATCACTGTTTTCAAGAGACACAGCTACAAAATAAGAAATAGAAAAGTGCAAAGTAACATTAAGGGGGAAAAATATACCAAGCAGATGTTGTTGTTTTTTGTTTTTTTAAAATATATTTTTATTGATTTCAGAGAGGAAGGGAGAGGGAGAGAGAGATAGAAACATCCATGATGAGAGAGAATCATTGATTGGCTGCCTCCTGCAAGTCCCCCACTGGGGATCAAGCCCACAACCTGGGCACGTGCCCTTGACCGGAATCGAACCTGGGACCCCTCAGTTCATAGGCCGACACTCCATCCATTGAGCCAAACCAGCCAGGACAAGGCAGATGTTTTAAAAAGAAAGTTGGAGTAGCTATGTTAATATCAGGTAAAATATACTTTCAAATGAAACCACTTTGTGGGAATAGAGTTACTACATGATGACAGTGTTCAATCCTAAATTTATAAGAGGGTAATAAAATCTTAAAATATACAAAGTGGAAATGTAAAAGCTACACAGAGAAATTGCCATAGAACTGTCATCAGAGTTGGAGATTTCAGTAAACCAGTCTCAATATTGAGAGGTGAAGCAGACAAAAATCAGTAAAGAAGTAAAAGATGAGTAACAAACTTGATTTAATATACTCAACTAGAACCCTGCACAGAAAAATGAGGCATTCTTCTGAACAACACATGGAGCATTAACAGCTTTTGAATCAAGGTAGAGTTTACAGGTGTTCCTTGTGCAATTTTTAACTTATCAAGCGTCAACACACCTGTAAGAATTGGTGCCATCAATCCAAATAATCTGATCACAATGCAATTAAGTTAGAAATTAATAAAAACAATATTTTAAAATTTTTTATTTATTGATTTGAGACAGGGAGAGAGAAAGAAACATTGATTCATTGCTTCACTTTTTTATATATTCATTGATTGATTCTTGCATGTGCCCTGACAGGGGATGGAACCTTGGCACATCAGGACAAAGCTCTAACCAACTGAGCTATATTTTTTAAGCATATACATTTTTAGGTTAAAACCACAATCTAAATAATGGGACAAAAAATTATAATGAAAATGCAAACATACTTAGATTATTATTGTATAATAATCAAAATTTATATGTCAACACTTGTGGGACAACTCAGAAATTCATAATTTAAGAAAATTTATAGTCTTAATCATTGTGTTAGGAAAATTTTTTAAACTCTAAAAGTTATTGAGCTAAACACTGTTCTTAAGATGTTATAGAAGAAAAAAGTAGAATATACCCAAAGATAGGAATAAAGTAGACCTTAATATTTTAAAGATATTTTTAAAAGTAACAACAAAGGCAAAAGTCCGTTCTTGTAAAACTTAATAATAAACAATTATATCATATCTTTTGCCTGCATGAATACTACTTACATTTTTTAAAAATTAGAAATAATTTAAATCAAGTAGTTAGAAGAGGGTTTGTTTCCATGGTAAATCACACTGTACTAACATACACACCTGCCCACATCGGACTGAAATCAAATGTGTGCACCAGCCGCTGAGAATCACACGTAGACAAGTGCCTTCGACAGTGTGCCAACTTTTGTTGTGCAGAGTGTGCATTTCTGTGCGGTGGTCAGGACCAGAGAAGCACTCCCAATCCAGAAGCTCTAGCTCCGGAAAGAAGCGAGGAAGCCTCGGCCTGGAATGGCTCCTTTCACCTTGCTGGGAGGCAGGGAACTGTCCAGCAGCAAATGCTTCCTGAAGTCAGGCCTGGAACATGCCTGTGCTGTCAGTCCACCAAGAGCAGGGCTCCCCCTGCTGCAGGTGCCTGGAAGTGTGGGAAGGGCTTCGCATTTGCATTGGGCTCCACACAAAATGCACTGGGCCACAACTGCGAAGGCAAATGCAATAGTCAGCTTATACAAATTCAAAGGCATTTTTGGAAACGACTCCCCACTCATGTTGTTTGAAGAACAATATGAATCGAGGCCGGTATTCCCAGTGCTTTTGGAAGGGAAATTTATTCCCCCCTCTCCCCTTTGCCTGAGATGTATACCTGGAGGCTCAGCTTCCCCTTTGTATCCAAAATGCTGAAATGCTAGGAATTGATTGGGGCATCAGAAATTGAGACATGAAGCCCATACCTCGCTTGGGGAGCTCCCTGATGGTGTGTTAGGCTGGGAAACGCGAGGCCTCCTCCAAGTGACCAAAGACTATAATGAAAGGTAACAAGGCACATAGCTGCTCCTGAAACTTCCTGCCTGAGCCTTTCAAGGGAAGTGAGGCAGAACTGAGCACAGATTGAGGAAGATGAGAGTGCCTGCTAGGCAAGCGGCCTCAGAATGACCTGCATAAGAATTAGATCATTCTGCTGTGAGATTTAAAGAAATACAGGTAGAAGCTGGTTCTTATCAGATGGAAAAAGAAAGGAACTGAACCCAAACACAATCAAGCAAGGACACAGATGGCCAGTGAGGGCAAGATTGCAGGGCAGCCTCTTTGTAAGCACTCAGATCTGCTCAGAGGCAGTAAAAGCCAGAGAGCCGCCTGTGTATTGTTTGATTCAGTCAGCCAGGGAAGCACTTGGCCAGACTTGAAAGCATTGACAGACCAGAGCCAGAACAACTGAATTGTAAAAATGGACAGTCACCAGTGCCATATGAATAATACATCTGTTGTAATTCTGCTTTCCAACGTATGTTTGTTGGACACAAAATGTATGTTAAAATAAAAAGGATTCTCAAAATAGAAGCAATCTTGTCTGCATTTTCTACTCCAATGAACCCAGTCGACTAGTAAATGCAGTATGGCTGAGTCCTCATTATCTGTGTAGATGAGGAACCTGCGATCACAGAGAACTGAAATCTACAGTCTCTTCCACCTCATTCTATCCAGCTTTGCTGGAGGCAGGCACATATTGCAAGATGAATTGGCTATTTTATCTTGACTACCTAGTGTTGGTGTTACCAATCAGTAAAGAAGTATCTGAGCAACATAGAGCAGGAGAACTATATAAACTCTTTATGGTTCCCAAACAAGGTAATCAAATGATTCTTATCAAAGGCTTATCTACTCTAATAAAAGAGAAACATGCAAATTAACCATCACTCTGCTATGCCAAGCCATGCCCACCAGCCAATCAGGAGTGAGTATGCAAATTAACCCAAGCAAGATGGTGGCCTGCCATGGAGCTGGAGCAAGCAGGAGGCTTGGGTTGCCCCAGCAATGGAGGAAGCCAAGCCCTGGCCAGCCCTGGCCTCCGCTTAAGGCTACAAAGTTTCAATTATAGAAGGTAAATAAATCCCAACAAAAATGGCGGTGGCCACGGAGCTGGAGCAAGCAGGAGGCTTGGGTTGCCCCCGGCAATGGAGGAAACCAAGCTTCCTGGCCGGCCCTGGTCTCCACTCAAGGCTACAAAGTTTCAATTATAGAAGATAAATAAATCCTAGATACTTGCTTCCAGCTGGCCCTGGCCTCTGCTCAAGGAGGCGCTGAAAAAAAAAAAGGAGGGGCTGGGACCTTGGGTTGTCAGGGGGTGATCAGGCCAGGATGGGATGGCAGGGGCCATTGGGGGTAAGCAGACCAGCAGGGGGGCAGTTGGGGGTGAGTAGGCCATCAGTGGGGGTCAGTTGGAGGTGATCAGGACAGTGGGGGGGGCAGTTTGGAGTGAGCAGGCAAGAAGGGTGGCGGTTGGGGGCGAGCAGGCTAGCAGGAGGGGCAGTTGGGGTGATCAAGCTGGCAGGGGAGGCATTTGGGGGTGAGCAGGCCAGCAGGGGGGGGCAGTTGGGGGCGAGCAGGCCGTCAGGCAGAGTGGTTAGGGGCAATCAGGCAGGCAGGCAGGTGAGCGGCTGGAGCCAGCAGTCCCGGATTGTGAGAGGGATGTCCGACTGCCAGTTTAGGCCCAATCCCTGTAAACCGGCAGTAGGACATCCTTTGAGGGGTCCCAGATTGGAGAGGGTGCAGGCCGGGCTGAGAAACACCCCCTGCCCCCATGCATGAATTTCGTGCACCCAGCCACTAGTCCTATATAATAAAGAGCTAATATGCTAATTAGACTGAACAGCAGAACGACCATCCAGACCTTCCAGACGAAGCCCAGGCTGCGAGGGCTGGCCGAGGCTGTGAGGGCTGCAAGGGCTGAGCCCCTTGCATGAATTTCGTGCATTGGGCCTCTAGTCCTATATAAGCTCGTATATAGAACAGAATGAAAAAATGGGAATTTGGAGATGTAGTATTTATAATGTTCAACCCTTTTGAGAATATTAAATATTTGAGGGAGGTAATGCTATGCCAAAGAAGCAGCTACCAATTACAACTTTTTCTTAACAAAGGGAGGACTATGACAAAGACAACTAAACTTACCATGAAAAGTATCCCAGGGGAAGAGAAGGGAACGGGGGGAGAGAAGGGAGAGACCAGTACAGATAAGTATAAGCCATGAAAACTGTTACAGACGCAAACTAATGCAGTCTCCATGACCAGTAGAGCCATGTTTGGTGTGTACATACAATTAGGACTTTGGGGAATCTGAGTTCAGGGTTAGTCTGGAATTTGATAATACAGAGAAGAGCAAAAATGTGAGGAAACTGTATTTGTATGGAAATTTAGCCAGGACTGAAGTTCCTGGTAACTGCAAGTTTGGTGATCAACTTAGTACGTTCCTGATAGCATTGATGGAAGTGAACTGAGACACACTTTGGGATATGAGTTTCAGAAGCCCAGACATATAGTATGTAATGCATGGAGGCTTCAGGGTCTGTGTAACATGGATGGAATGGTTTTCTTTGCTGGTTTGATGTCTCCTTCACCCCTAGCTATCATTATAGATGGAAGAAGGTATGTGATATGTGTAAAAGACATGAATTTAATTTTAAGTTCTGTATCTTTCACATATTCATTTTCTAAATATTGATGTTCTTGTGAGAGAGATCAGATTTCTAGCTGGTGAAAACGGAAAAATCCAAATGAAGAAATAGATCATAGTGAACATTGACACTATTTCCCTGGTCTCCACATTTGGAGTTCTCTTAAATCTTCTCTGGACCACAATCCAGCTAATTGCTAAGGTTTATAGGTATTGATAAGCCTTCTCTTCTTATGCCACCAGGCAGTCACACATTCACCCGAAAAATATTTATGCAAAGCTTATATGCCAGGTTCCTCATACCTTAACTGTCCAACCTGCTCCAGACTACCTGACTCCATGTGCTTTTAAAAGCATGACATTTAACATTTCACTTCCTTTTAACAATTCTTTTTCAACATATTTTTATTTATTTTAGAGAAGAGAGAGATATAGAAATATCAATGATGAGAGCGAATCATTGATCGGCTGCCTCCTGCATGCCCCCTACTGTGGTTCGAACCCGAAACTCAGGCATGGTGCCCTGACCAGGAATCAAACCATGACCTCTTGGTTCATAGGTCGACTCATCCACTAAACCACACCATCCAGGCTATCATCTCACTTTTCTTGTTCCATCTTGATGATTCTTCATAGTGTCCTAAATAAGAACCTAGTTCAATGGAAATAACATTGGACTTTTTTTTTAAAAAAAGTCTTTATTGTTGAAAGTACTACATATGTCCCCCTTTTTTCCTCATTGACCTCTTCTAGGCTGCAAACATTGGGCTCTTAGTATCAAAAGAGTTGGGTTATAGTCTCAGCTCTGTCGCTGACCTTCAACTCCTACATGTACCTCAGTTTCCTCATCTGTAACCCATAAAGCACCATGGTAACTAATCTAAGGGAATTCACTTATTGCTCACAACAGCATAGGTTGTTTTTTATCCTCATTTTATACCTGAAGAAACAAGGACCACTCTACGTAAATGATTTGCTCAGAGCTCCTCAACTAGTAAGTAGAGGAAATGGAATATAAAAATGTTTTTGATACCAAAACTTTCCACCACTTCCCTGTAAAACAATGCCAGCTGAATGGCTCCCTTCCTGTGCTGTCCAATATAGGAGCCCACTAGCTTTCAATTACATGAAATTAAAAAATTCAGTTTCAAAAAAAAAAAATTCAGTTTCTTGGTCACATTAAGCACATTTCACGTGCTCAATAGCCACGTGACCAGTGAAGATAGCCACATGTGACCAGTAAAGCACAGGATTTTATTGGACAGGCTAGAACTTCTGGTCAGCACTTGGCTTCTAGGATTCCTTGATTTCTCAGTCTGACACTCAAGGTGTTTCAGAGCCTGAATCCAGCTCTCTTTTCACTGATGGGTTACTCACCACTTCCAATCAACCTCTTTATGCACCTGCCAGACAGGACACTGTTTCTATGTCCCCCACTATACCTACCAATCATAGAGCAGATAGTAAACGGATGGATGGATGGATGGTGGATGGATGGATGGATGGATGGACGGACGGACGGACGGACGGACGAATGGATAGGTGGGTGGGTGGGTGGATGGATGGGTGGATGGGTGGATGGATGGATGGGTGGGTGGGTGGGTGGGTGGGTGGATGGATGGGTGGATGGATGGATGGGTGGGTGGGTGGGTGGATGGATGGATGGATGGATGGATGGATGAAAGGAAGGGAGGGAGGTAACGACATGGCATTCACTTAAGTTTTCATTAGACAAATATTAAGTGACTGCTAGGTGTTCAGCACTCTTCTTGGTTCCTGGGAATACTATGGTGACCAGACATGGTCTTGGGAAACTTAATTTCTATCTGAGAGGGTAGAACAGTGGTCGGCAAACTGCGGCTTGCGAGCTACATGCGGCTGGTGAGTTGCGGTTTGCCGCCCTGTTGACTAATGAGTTTGCCGACCACTGACCTAGACTCTCGATTCCAATAATTACAGGCTGTTGTTGTTCCTTGTGATTCAGCCCTAGAAGAATGGAGAATAGATCACCAAAAAGTTTACAAGTAAATCCGATAGTATTAAGTGTTATGAATAAAATAAGAACATGCCGTGCAGAATGACTGGAAGCGGGAGTGAGACTGGGAAAAGTACAGATAGGGTGGTTTCTAACAAGGTACTATTTGCACCTAAATCTGAATAAGCAGGAGCCAACTATATAAAGTTTTGGTTGAAATTGGTTCCATGAAGAAGAAATTTTGCTGTTGAATTACAGTTTTGCACATTTGACAACATGTCTTACTAACTTCTGATACATCTGCCCAGTTTAATAATGCCCAGTTTAGTCATCTTCATGAAATTACCCTGAAGGAAGGATGCAATAAGAAATGGGTGCAACAATTAATTTAGGAAGAAAGATTAATATAGAGTCTATTAACGTTGAAATGGCATCTATCTTCTATGATGTTTTTCTTCTTTTGTTGTATAGCTTTGTTCCTGGACCACACAAAGCAGCCCTTAAAGAAGATGCATTACAAAAGGCAAAGTTCTTTCAAGATAAAAAATATGTTTCAAGAGCAGTAAGAAACAGCAGAGATAATACTGTTCAAAATTTCACCAGAAACACATTCCATACCTTTAAAAATGGAAAAAAGATGATAAAAACTGTTCCCAAATGACATATAAAGGAAGTGCTTGAAGAATTTAACCTTAGGAAGTATGGTAAGACTCGGGACTTATGTAACTAAATTCACTGCCAAAATCATGGATCACTTTTATTTACATTCTGCCTATACTGGAGGTCCACTATATTGGACAAACCACAGGTTGGAAATTGAGGTAACTTGACCCCTTGCACTCATTGATATTAAAGATATATCTTGTCCATTTACAGTATTTGACCACTCCTGATAATTCCAGCATGCTAAGACTGATATATTCAAGACTGTTATTAAAAGAAGGCAGAATGAGGAAGTATCTTGAAAAGTCTAATGGCGATTATAACCTGCAGGTGAATTTTATATAGTGTATACATGTGTGTATATGGGCCAATGCTAATTCTTTTTATTATCGGTCTCTGTCCAGTCCATTTTCTGCAAACCAAACCATCTTTCTCAATTTAGTACTGTTTAATGCTGACCTGTTTAACCAAAGGTTGTTTTGGAAGATCCCAACATTTACCTTAGAAATTGATGCTGTTGTTATGTCATAATTTCGAAAATCTGGCCTTCCACAAGTCCACTTGAACACATCACTGTCTCTGGATGGATTGAGTAGTCCTCCGACGGGGATGTACTGGAAGGTTTCCTCCCATCTTCTGCAGTTGTTAGCTTGGACAGGTGAGAAGCAGAGGGTAGTTTTCCATACTTTCCCCCCACTCCCCAAATCCTCCCTAATTCACTGAGAAACTGGTTAATAACCCCAGAATATAAATTATTGCCTTTGAGCTGAAAGTTCCCTCTTCATTATGTAGAGTCTCCTACCTGGCCTTTTTATGGATTCTTATTCTTTTTCTTTCCCATTATTGTCATTTATTATTTTTTATTCATCCATATATTCTTTAGACAATGAGAGTAAGGACACACTTGTCATGGGTGAAGCTGAGTTCCTTTTACCCATCATGTAGCTACTTAAGTCAGTGAATAGCACCAAACTGGACTGGCAGAATCTAAAAAGAGTCTTAAATGCACACTGAGTTTGGAAAATATAAGGAAGTTGTTAATGTTTTAATCTTCAAATACATATGGGGTTAGGCCTCAACCAGCATTCTCTGACAGCTCTCTCCTTATCCCCAGCCAGATCATATAATTAATGATTAATCTTATGATGGTGCTGATATTTTCAACTAAACACCAATGCAGCATTATTTAATTTAGATACAATGTTCAGCCTTTACCTCAAATTGTAAGAGCTGGCTCCACAGCTGGTAGCAGTGGCCCTGCTGGGCAGAATTATCACTCTCTTCAGGAATGAGAGAGGACCTGCTTGGAAGTATGGGCCAGATGGTTACAGACACCTACCACCAGTAGGTATGGTCTGATTTGCTTTTCTATACCTCTGTTCATAAAACCTGGAAAAGAAGGGCTATCTGCAGTGTTTTTTTAAACCACGCTTCTGCCATCCTTACTCAGGCAACTCCATAGAGAGAGCTCCCAATGTCTTCAGGGTGAGGCAAGGAGTTTAAATGTCATATTCATACTCAGGTAATAGAGAAAAATAGAGCACATCAGGTTTCTTCATATCCTAAGTGGTCATAGAGATTCAGGAAAAAAATATGTTCCAAGTACAGGAAATTGATGAGCAATATTTAAGAGGTATTTTAATAAAAGGAATTTTTCTAGTTAACTTTGGAATAAGCAAGTACTCCTTTCTCCTCGTTATTGCTGGAAATATGTTTGTTTTTAAATACTTTTGAAATGTATCTGTCATTTTTTTGCATTGATAAGTAAAATACACCAAACAAACATTTCCTTGGTGATTGAGATTATTTTAGCATTTTGTGTCATTTTATTTGAGAGAGAAAAACATCAATGTGAGAGAGAGACATCATCTGGCTGCCTACCGCATGCGCCCTGACCGGGGTCAGGGATTGAACCTGCATCCCAGGTATGTGTCCTTGACCAGGAATTGAACCCAGGACCCTTTGGTGCACGGGGTGATGCTCTAACCACGGAACAACATTGGCCAGGCTGGGTCACCTTTTTAATCATTAATAGGTGAAGGATCTGAAACATACTGCAAATATTAAGTTCTTTTAAAAACTAAATCCTTAACATTAGCATTGTCCATGATTTACCTCTTTCTCCTAAATGGGGAACATTGCAAAACATACTAGTAAGTATAAATTCGATAAAACCCTAGTTAAACCAAGAATCACACAAATAAGCAGTGATGTTTCTTGATTTTAAAATGTAAATTAATTGACTATAAAGAACATGCCTCCTATTTTCTCTGCACTGAGTTATAAAAGTCAAACATGTAGAAAAAAATGTAGAGGTTGAAAAGAGATGCAACTCAACATAGCATCAGATAGTAGTACTTAGTATCAACTCAACAAAATGACCCCTGTAAAAAAGGGGGGAGGCTATAAGGGGGAGAATAGATAGTAGGAAGGTAAGGTGAGAAAAAAATTCTATTTCCATCAGCCCACTCCATTTTTTTCCTCAGCATTTCCCATGGTTATCAGTTCCAGGTTATCTAATGGCTCTAGGGTTGAAGCCCAGTCTCAACAGTTTATGTCTCAAAAAAATTTTCCCCAAACTCTGCAGACTCTAGGTGTGACTTAGTAGCTAGAAGCTGTAAATAGCTTGGCAGACATTAAGAGAAACAAAAGGCAATGCAACATAGTGTAAAAGCTTTCCCGTTTGATGTAGTCCCATTTGTTTATTCTTTGTTGCCCTTGCCCAGGGAAACATATCTTTAAAAATGTTGCTAAGGTTGATGTCAAAGAGTTTACTGCCTGTTTCCTTCCAGTTGAATGGTTTCAGGACTTCCATTTAAGCCTTTAATCCATTTTTAATTCATTTTTGTATATGGTGTAAGAAAATGGTCCAGATTCTTTTTTTTATTTGCATGTATGTATAGTTTTCCCAACACCATTTATTGAAGAGACTGCACTTCCATATTGTACATTCTTGCCTCCTTTGTCATAGATTAATTAACCATATATGTATGGGCTTATTTCTGGGTTCTCTATTTTGTTCCATTGATCTTTGTCATAGATTAATTAACCATATATGTATGGGCTTATTTCTCAGTTCTCTGTTTTGTTCCATTGATCTATGTGTCTGTTTTTATGCCATACTTTTTTTTTTTTACTATACCTTGTAGTATAGTTTGAAGTCAGGGGACATATCTCCAACATCCTTTTTTTTTTTCTTTGCCAATTCAGGGTTTTTTGTAGTTTCATACAAATTTTAGGATTATTTGTTATACTTCTGTGAAAAATGTCATTGGTATTTTGAATGGGATCACATTGAATTAGTAGACTACTCTGGGGAGTATGGACATTTTTACAATATTAATCCTTCCAATCCATGAGCATGGTATGTCTTTCCATTAATTTGCATTTTCTTCAATTTCTTTCATCAGTGTTTTTCAGGGTACAGTCTTTTAGCTCCTTGGTTAAATGTATTCCTAGGCATTTCATTCTTTTTGATACAATTGTAAATGGGATTGTTTTCTTAATCTCTTTCTGATAGCTACACAAACACAACAGATTTCTGAATATTAATTTTGTATCTTGCAACTTTATGTACAGGTATGTTCCCTCTATAGCCACTTTAAGAATTTTTATCATAAGTGAATGTTGAATTTTGTCAAATGCTTTTTATCTATTGTGATGATCATATGACTTTTATCCTTCATTTTTATTCTTGGTTTTGTTCATGTTGTGTATTATGTTTACTGATTTAGAATATAGAACCATCCTTGTATCCCTGGAATAAGTCCCATTTGGTCATGGTGTATGATCCTTTTAATGTATTGAATTCAGTTTGCTAATATTTTGTTGAAAATTTTTGTATCTATGTCCATCAGGGATATTGATCTATAATTTTTTTTTCTTTATTTTTTTGTAGTATCTTTGTCATAGAAAGAGTTTGGAAGTATTCCTTCCTCTTAAATTTTTTGGAATAGTTTAAAAAGTATAGGTATTTTTTATTTAAATGTTTAGTAGAATTTACCTGTGAAACTATCTGGTCCTGAACTTTTTGTTTGTTGGAGTGTTTTTTTAATTACTGATTCAATTTTGTTACTTCTATTCAGACTGTTCAGATTTTCTATTTTTTCCCTTGTTCAGGCTCAGATGGTTGTATTTTTCTAGCAATTTATCCATTTCTTCTAGGTGTTGAATTTGTTAGCATGGTATTCTTTTCATTCTTTGTATTTCTCTGGGGTTAGTTGTAACTTCTCTTTTATTTCTGATTTTATTTGGGCCCTCTCTGATTTTTTTCTTGATAAGTCTGGCTACAGGTTTATTAATTTTATCTTTTCAAAGTACCAGCTCTTAGTTTCATTAATCTTGTTTTTTTAAGTCTCTATTACAACTCTGATTTTTATAATCTTCTTTCTTCTGCTCACTTTGAGCTTTGTTCTTTTTCTAGTTCCTTTAGGTGTAAAGTTAAATTGTTTATTTGGGATTTTCCTTGTTTTTTAAGGTAAGCCTGTATCACTAAAAATTTCCTTCTTACAACTGCTTTAGCTGCATCCCAGGGATTTTAGAAAGTTTCATTTCCATTTTCAATTATCTTAAGATACATATTTTAAATTTCTTCTTTGATCTTCTTGTTTAAATAGCATTTTTTAATAGTCTTCACATGTTTGTTTGTTTTTTTCCAGTCTTCTTCTTGTAATTCTAGGTTCAATACATTGTGGTCATAAAATATAGTTGATATGATTTATCTTCATGAGTTTATTGAGACTTATTTTATGGCTTAACGTGATCTATCATGGAAAATGTCCCATGTCCACTTGAAAAGAACATGTATTCTGTAGTTTTGGGGTAAAATGTTCTATAAATACCTAGTTAGTCCATCTTTTCTAATATGGGTCATTTAAGGTTACTGTTTTCTTGTTGATTTTCTGTCTGGATGATCTATCCATTGATGTAAGTGGGGTATTAAAGTCCTCTATTATTATTGTATTACTATCAATTTGTATTAAATCAATGTCCTTTATGGCTGTTAATATTTATTGTATTTACCTAAATATTGTTGAATGTGTATTTACAAATGATAGATTTCCAAGATTGACCATTTTATCATTATGTAATGCCCTTCTTGATCTGTTTTTACAATGTTTTAAAATCTATTTTGTCTGATACGAGTATTGCTAACCTAGCTTTCTTTTCATTTCTATTTGCATGAAATATATTTTTGCCATCCCTTCAATTTCAGGCTGTGTGTGTCTTTCGAACTATAGTCAGTCTCTTGTAGGCACAATATAAATGGGTCTTATTTATTATGCATTTGGCCACCCTGTATCTTTGGATTGGAGCAGTTAGACCATTTACACTTAAATTATTAAGTATTTATTGCCATTTTGTAGTTCCTCTCTATTCCTTTCTTATTCTTTTCTTTTGCTTTCTTCCTTTGTGGTTTTATTTAGTATTATGTTTGAGTTCCTTTCTGTTTTCTGTGTACCTTTGTAGGTTTTTGGTTTGTCATTACCATTAAGTTCATATATGTTCATATATCTAGTAGTGTATTTTAAGCTGATAGACATTGAAGTTTGAATGCATTCTAAAAATGCCCTCCAGTTTTTGCTGTCATAGTTTATATCTTTTTGTTTTGTGTCCCCTAACTACACATTATAGTTGATTTTCTTACTTTTGTCTTTTAACCTTAATAACTTAATTTATTGCCTTTACTATATATTTGCTTTACTTGTGCAATTTCTCATTCATATGTATTTTTTATTTCTGGTTATGGACTTTATTTTTCTACTTAAAAAAGACCCTTTAATATTTCTTATAAAGTCAGTGAGGAACTCCTTTAGTTTTTACTTATCTGGGAAACTTTCTCTCTTCTTCATTTCTGAATAACCACCTTTTCAGGTAGAGCATTCCAGGTTGTAGGTTCCTTCCTTTTAGCATTTTAAATATTTGTATATACTGCCACTCTCTTCTGGCATATAAAGTTTCTGCTAAGAAATCAGCTAATAAATAGCCTTATGGGATTTCCTTTGTATGTGACGGTATGTTTTGGTGTGGTTCTCTTTGGGTTTTGTTTGTAACTCTGTGCTTACTGGACCTGGAAATCTATTTCCTTCCCCAAGGTTAGGAAAGTTTTCGCCCCTCTCTCTCTTCTTCTGGGAAACCCTATAATACAAATGTATGTTTGATATTATCTGAGATGTCCCTTAAACTATCCTCATTTTTTAAATTTATTTTTTCTTTTTGCTGTTCTGATTTGATGATTTCCACTACTGTGTCCTTTAGGTCACTAATCTGTTCCATGTTATTTAATCTGCCTTTTAATTTTCTCTAGTGTATTTTTCATTTCGGCTATCATACTCTTCAGGTATGATTGGTTCTTCTTTTTTCCCCCACTTCCCACGAGATCTGATTATTATATTTTCTAACTCTTTGTTGAAGTTCCTCCTAAGATTGATGAGCATCCTTATGATTGTTACTTTGAATTCTTTATTAGGAAAATTACTTACCTCTGTTGCATAAGGATTTTTATCTGGGTTTTTCTTGTTCCTTCATTTGAAATAGATTCTTCTGTCTTTTCATTTTGTTTGATTTTCTGTGTGTGTTACTATGAATTAGACAAAACAGCTCTCTTTACCTGATCTTGAAGGAGTGGCCTTGGGTAGGAACAACCTCTGTCTAGAATACGTGTGCTGAGTGATTTTGGCAGGCTGGCTGGAGCTGTATGGACATGTGGTACCCTGGGTGCTGTCTAAGGAGGCCCAGGGTGTGGGGCTCAAGGACTGGCTGACCAAGGATGTAGCAGGTATTTGCAGAGGCGGTCTGGGTGCAAGGCCCCTGGGCAGCCACTGGCCAGAGCTGCAGCAGGTGCTGGCCGAGTGGACTAGGGTAGCTGTGCAGGCATTAAAAGTCAGCTAGAGTGCTTGGACGTAGCTCCCTCCAATGGTACTAGGTATGGGAATGTGAACAAAGGCATTCAGCAGTACCTCTGATTCCACAGAGTTCCCACAGTTCCCCATCTGTTCAGCAAGCACCTTCGGGTAAGTAAATGGATTTTTTTTTTCATATTATAGTCTTGGTACTCTTTAAATCACTGTTTTACCTCTCTCTTTCTCTCTCTATATATATGTGTGTGAAATCACTGTTTTACCTCTCTCTTTCTCTCTATATATATATGTGTGTGTGTGTGTGTGTGTGTGTGTGTATATATATATATATATATATATATAGAATCAGGCAAGTTGCTCATGTGGACTCCTTAGTATTATCCCTCCCTGAAAGTCACCCTGTTGGGGTAGGGTTCCCGTATCTCTGTCTTTCCTACCTTCTCTATGTGGTCTTTCATTTGTTGTGGAGAAGCTGTTCAATTGGCCCTCAGATGTTCTTCAGGAGGAACTGCTCTATATGCAGGTGAGTTTGGGGTATTTCTAGGCCATCATTTTGTACCCCTTTTCATTCCTGACCTTCTGAATGGCAGAATTTTCCGATCATTTTGTTGTTTATACCTGTCTAAACACTAAGTGTATTGAATCATGAACCCAGACATATTCATTGAAAACTGTCATGTACCATAACTATATTATATCATTATAGCAATTTAAATTTTTGGAACATTTCTTAAACAAGTAGTATTTTCCCCAGACTCAGATTATCCAACTTTTCAGGCTGAGACACTCATGTGATTAATTCAAAACTTAAATATTTTGAACACTATAAACCCCTCTGCAAGTGGATAATAATTAAATGTGGAGAGAGTATCAGGTACGTGTAGGAACAATAATCAACAACCTTGAAGGGTATATTTTAGTGGGAAAGGCTAAGTTTGGCCTTTTAAAAATAAATTTATAGTAGAGCCTATAAAAAAACAGTAATGATGGCTAAGAGACACATTTTTCTAGAGCTGATAGACAGAAGATCAATTCTACAGTATTAAATAACTAATACAGTAGACTACAAAACACACAGGAAGAAAGATTAGAGCAAAGTCCAGAGATTTGAGTGGAAGGCCTAGTTCTGCCACTGATTCTTTGTGACACCGAGTCCATTTCTTCAGAACAAATATTGCTGGAGAGTGTATTCTTCTGCTAAGGTTTACCATTAAAAGCACCACCAAAAACAAATGAAAACCCTTAAGATGCTTGAATACAATTTATTGGCTGCTTTGAATAGCATTTTTAATAGCAAAAATGTGTTTACATTATAATAGCTTACAACCATCTTTTTTCAATACAAATTACACTTGAGGTCGTGTAAGTCTTAGCATTTTAGATTCCTCACCTCTGTGACATACAATAAAACATCCCAGATACTATCTGGCTGATTCTCACAGAGGTATGCACAAATGTACTAGTCAAGTACAACTTCTTTAACCACTCTGGGTGGGAATTATTTTTTTCATGAAACATTAATATAGACATGATTTTGAAAATTAAGCAAAGGAATCGATTCTCACTTTTCTCTAAATACACCTTTTCTCTTAAGCTACAGTATATTTATACAAAAAACTTTTCTCTTAAGCTACAGTATATTTATACAAAAAACTAAGTTTTCATTTCCATACCTTAACAATCCCATCTCTAGAAGCAGTTACAATGAAGCCCTGTGTTGTCTGGAACGTGGCAACATCTGTGATGATATCATGGTGTCCCACAGGCAGAGACTCTGGGCCCCTCCGAGGGGTGTCATCACTAGGTCCTACCTTCTGCTTATTCTGAATTTCCTGTTTCATGATTAAAAGTCAAGGAGAAAGCCAGAAGTTAAAAGCCTATACCACATTCTACCTTCTGTGGTATGTGTTGAAGCTAATGTCTCTTGTGAAGTAGACATGCTTTCACAAATACACGGAGGGAAAGGAGTAAAAAGAGAGTCCAACATGACATTCTAGGTTTCCAATTAGACTCCATGAGGAGCCACTTACAAATATGGAAAAATTATAAAAAAACTAATCTGTGCATATTATCTTTTCTCAAAATCAGAAGGGAAAGCATATAATTAAAAGATATAAATGACCAGAATAGGGAAGTAAAAACACATCAGATGTTCTGCATTTCTAAAGCTCACGTATTCATGAAGGAAGCACACTTTTCATTTATTGGGCACTTACTCAGGCCCTTTCAGGTATTTATCTCATCTGAAGTTTTTGTCTAACTCAAGAACACAAGCTTTAGAGTCCCAACATTTAGATTTGAATCTCACCTTTGCTGCTTACTTACTAGCTGGATGATCTTAAGGAAAATAATAAGACAACTTGATAAGGAAGTACCTTTAAGGACTGAGCAAGTTATAAAGTGCTTACTTCAAGTCATATACTGATATGTGCACCTTTGAAATGTTTATATTCTCTTAGCTTTTCTATATTTTTAAAATTAACATTTCTTAAACTTGGAGAAATACTGCCACACTCAACCAAAGCCATTTACTTTAATCAACGCAATGTTTATGAAAAGCATTTTTATACCTACAAAAGTTGAAGGAAAAAAGACTGCTTGTACCTGGACGACTTCAGTGCCTTCAATTATTTTCCTGTAGTAGGACACTGATGGAGAACTAGTACTTCCTGCAACAACATAGGACCTCTCTGGGTAAGCCAAGTCCCAAAACCTAGGGAAGAGGAAACGAATGGTGATAATCTTTGAAGGAGAAGGGGAGGAACTAATATTGGCTTACATTTATCAATGCATAACTTATTTTCTTTTGCATTAGGAAAAGATATTTTTCTAGAACTATACAAAATTAGTTACAAATGAAGTATTAAGAGCTATCCTTGCAAGATATGGATGACTTTAAACAATACCGTAGAGCTAAAATCCTACATAATAAAAGGCTAATATGCAAAGGCCAAACGGCGGAACAACCAGTCACTATGATATGCGCTGACCACCAGGGGGCGTGTGCAGAACATGGTGGGCATTGGCTGTGGTGGGATGGTGAGCAGGGGTGCCAGACCAAGGCAAGGTGCTGGTTGCTGTCATCAGGGAGAGCCTCTGGTGGTTACTGAAAATTCTCTGCTCCTGTGCGCTGCAGTCCCACTGGCGCTTGTACCCGCTGCCGGCATGGGTCCCGATCACTCGCCGCCATTAGCGAGTGCAAGCAGCAGCTGCTGGCCCTGATCGTCCCTGAGGGCTTCACCACCTCCCCATGCTCCTGAGATGCGATCAGGGCAGCAGCCGCCGCTTGCACCTGCTGATGGTGCCGGCACCATCAGCGGGTACGAGCGGGGCTGGCAGGAGTGGGCTGCCAGCAGACAGGGAAACAGGAACCACGACAGGAGGATGGGCCCAGACCCGCCCCTGGGCCTACCGCAGCCTCAAGGCCCACAGTTCCTTTCAAGGTGCACGAATTCGTGCACTGGGCCCCTAGTATATAATAAACCCCACCCCAGTGTTAACTATAGTATCATCTTTATTTTATTAACCTTCCCCTTTTAACTGTTGCATAAAGTGTTCTTTATCAGATACTATACCTTATTTTCATGTCTGAGCCAGCTGTCAGCAGGATAGGATTTCCATCTGCAGGACTACAGTAGATACCATGAACACTGTGAGGAGAAGGCTTAAAAGAAAGAAATATGGGTCAAATAAAAGGTAACAGTATATTCCACAAATGGTGCCATTTCTAGACATAATTGTCAGGCTTTAAGAGACTGATTATGTATGTCTTGTATATGTCTTTCTTTGGAACTTTAAAATGCATTGGCTTTGTATCATCTGAAATAAAGAGGCAAAGACTGTTCAGCTTCCTAAAATTTTCTATTTTGGATCAGCAGGAGAAAAAAAAATCTTCCCTACCTTTCTTGGCAACATAATTAAGAACAAAAGTGTATATAAGAGGGTCATGTTCCATTTTTTTAATGATCTAAACCAGTGGTCGGCAAACTCATTAGTCAACAGAGCCAAATATCAACAGTACAACGATTGAAATTTCTTTTTGAGAGCCAAATTTTTTAAACTTAAACTTCTTCTAACGCCACTTCTTCAAAATAGACTCGCCCAGGCCGTGGTATTTTGTGGAAGAGCCACACTCAAGGGGCCAAAGAGCCACATGTGGCTCGCGAGCCGCTGTTTGCCAACCACGGATCTAAACATCAATCTGGGCTTTTCCTATTTAACCCAGATTTGTACTGGGGTTCTAAAGAGATATCACAAACTTTATGGAGCTAGTAACCAAAACGTCCAGTGAAACTAACACTAGTCAGCCCAAGGAAATGAAAAGCACCCACGCAGCAATGGCCACCTAATACTTACTTAAATGTAACCCAAAAGCCCAACAGATCATGTTTGGTAAAATGTCTGCAACTGTATTGGCCTTTATGGTAAAAACTGGAGTCAAACCTGTAACTCAGAAAGCGGTGGTGCACTACTGGCCCAGAGAGTGAATCTTCTGTCGCCCGTCTCCATGTCCCACATTGACACTTCATTGTTGCCCTGAACGGCTAAGGGAAACAAAGGCCAGCACCATTACTCAGGTAAGAACTCTGCACTCACATCTAGGTAGATAATCCAAGTCAGCCTGTACCCGTTTCCATTGTTTCCCATCCTGCAAGAAATGCTCATTAGCACTTTTAAATACCATCGTGACCCTGTCACACTAGACTAGAGTGCAAAGAGATGTTTTTAATAGCCTACCAGTACATATTTACTGAAGTCCAACAAAGTGGGGTGCAAAGTCAAATCATAAAGATTTGCCAGTCTAGAAGTAGAGAAAAAAATACAAAGAGAACTACAAAGTTCCACCTGAACTCAAGAAAGGAAAAGATCACATCCAGGGGGTAAGAATCTAGTTTGCCTCATGGAGATGTCTACACTGGGACTGAAAGGACAAGTAAAGCTGGACAGATATAGGTGGCCTACAGGTAAATCATTTCAGGCAGAAAAAATGGAATGAGCAAAAAACAAATCGCTGTGTGTTTTGGGGAAGCATGAGTAGTTTGGTCTGAGTGAAGCTCATGTGTGATAGTAGAAAGAGGAAAAGGTAAAGAAAGATTATAAAAAAAGGAAACTGCAGGCCTGAGAGACGTTATCCTTTCGGGTTTTTGAGCAGGGGGAATAAGAATACCCAGCCGTCATACATACTAATTGAACCAACAATATTTCCTATGAGCTAGTCATTGTCCTAGGCACTGATGAAAAGAAGGCAAACAATTTCAAATCATTCCCTGCTTCACAGCACTTACATGCTAGTGGTGACAACAAACCACAAATATGCAAAGGCCCTGAGCAGGAATGTGCTTTTAATTCAAGGAAAGAACCAGGAAGCAAGTGTAGCTGGAGCAGACTGAGCATGGGCGATCAGCAGAAAATGTGCAGTAGTGCTGGTCACTGTCCACTCTCAGGTTGACCCACACGAACCACTGACAGGATCCTGTGACTGCTGGCTTCTAGATGGTTTGGGCCTGTGGTAAGATAAATGGCACCTCAAAATAACCAGGTCCTAGTCCCAAGCCTATGGATGTTACTTTATATGGAAAAGTGACTACCGATGTGATTAAGGATCTTGAGACAGGGATGGGTGGTTATCCTGAATTGTCCAGGTGAGCCCTAAATGCAAACACAAGTGTCCTTATAAGAGGGAGGCAGATGACGCTAGCTTTGAGGATGGAAGAAGGAGTCACAAGCCAAGGCATACAGCTTTAAAAGCAGAAAAAGGCAAGGAAAGGGGTCCTTCTCTAGAGACTCCACGGGGAATGTGGCCCTACTACCCTACCACCTTGATTTTGGCTCAGCAAAATTCATTTCAAATTTCTGCGTTCCAGGACTGTTAAAGAATAAATGTTGTTTTAAGCTACCAAGTTAGTGGTAATTTATTACAGTAGTCATAGGACACTAATGCACACCTACACGGCCCCAGTAAGAGATCAAGGGATGGATGAAAAGTCAGTCACCTCAGGCCGTATTTAAATAGCAAACCTATTCAAATTTTTATATTTGTCTATTTAAAATCTCCCCTAAGAGGTTGAATAGCCATCTTAACTTAAACTTGACATGTCCAAACTGAACACTTGTTTCCTCTCTACCAGGTTCCTCACCACTTCCTCTCAAAGGGGCCTTTTCTATTCAACTTCCTTCCAAATTCCAGTAACCATCCCCTTCCGCCTTCCTCTGCTAATCTGCTGGTACCAGCCCTGTTTTATTGCATGTTCTTTTATACTGCCTCTACTCCCACACCTTTATAAACAGTTCCTTTGGAAATAAATCCTACTTTGGGTATGCCATCTGTTTCCTGTTAGAACCCTGACTGATAAAGGTCAGCGAGGCAGCAGGGGCAGATCTCATAAAACCTTTGAGCCGCAGGGGAGGAGTTAGGCTGTTACTTAGGATGAGAAGCCACTGGAAGGTACTGAGCAGAAGAGAGGACAGTCTTAAGAGGTAAGGATAAAAGCAAGGAGTTACAAGGATATTGATGCAGAGAGACAAGAGATTATGGTGGTTTGGAATAGGGAGAGAGTGATGGAGACAGTAAAATGGGGTCACATTCTGAGTGTCTTTTAAGATAGAACATAGATGATTGGCGGATGGACTGAAGTGGGCTGAAGGAAGAAGAATCAAGCACAACACAAGGCATTTTCTCAGCAGTTAGCATAAAAGAGCTGCCGTTTACTGAGAGAACACTGTAGGAAGGGCAGATTCGTCTCAGAGTTAGAGGAAGTGGTGAGGAACCTGGTAGAGGAAACAAGTGTTCAGTTTGGACATGTCAAGTTTAAGTTAAGATGGCTATTCAACCTCTTAGGGGAGATTTTAAATAGACAAATATAAAAATTTGAATAGGTTTGCTATTTAAATACGGCATAAGATCACAGAAGGAAACCAGTGTAGAAAGAGAGGCGGTTGAGACCAAAGACTGAGCCCTGCGGCAGGCCACAATTTAAAAGTCAGTAGATGAGGAGGAACCAGCAAATCAACGAATAGGCGAACCAAGAAAGAGATGTCCTTGGAATCAGGTGGGTGAGTATTTTAGAAAAAGGAAACCACTGACCAAATGTTAAGTCCAATAAGAGGCGGGAGGAGTGATGGCCACTGAATTTGGCAGCATGGTGACTGACAGCAGCAGCGTATGAGATGGACTACGTATGAGAAGGGACCAGAAAAAGCCTAGATTCAAGAGGACCAATGAGGAAACATTAGAATAACAAGACCTATAGTTAGCAAGCACTATTTCTGCCCCAGGCTATGTGCTTTATATGTGTTATCTCAAATTCTTACAATTCTGCTAGGTCAGTGGTCAGCAAACTCATTAGTCAAAGCCAAATATCAACAGTACAACGACTGAAATTTCTTGAGAGCCAAATTTTTAAACTTATTCTAATGCCACTTCTTCAAAATAGACTCGCCCAGGCCGTGGAAGAGCCACACTTAAGGGGCCAAAGAGCCGCATGTGGCTCGCGAGCCGCAGTTTGCCGACCACTGTGCTAGGTAAATGTTTTAAACCACATTTTACAGAAAGTGAGTTTCAGAGACCTGCCCAAGTATTCATACAAGAAAATGTGAATGCTCAATGAGGGGAGGGAAGAAAAGCCTGTAAGAAGCACAGTAGAAACAGATCAATAACAAACGATAAGGAAGAGTCAAGATTTCTAGGAAGATGGTGGCAACTTTAACAAAAATATGAGATATAAGAGAAAGAAAACGAAGGGGAAACAGCGACAGCAGTGGAAGGTGATGTGGCAACTGATGAGATTACTTTTAAACAGTAAGTATGAGTGGTAGTGAGATATCAGTGGTGGGAACTTCAAAACAGAACAAAATCAAGTATTCTGTTCATATGTAAAATAAAAACTCAAGAACATGAGTCTTGGCAGCACTAAGAAAACCCTCCAATGTACCTGCTATCACCCAGGACTGATGACGGGGGTGCATTGAGAGGCGTCTGATCCGAGCCCTGGAAGGATGGCAGTGACTGGAAATTGGCAACTGGAACCTCATGTCCCAACAAGCCATGGTACCACTGCTTGTACCTTAAAGAGAAAAAACAAAACAAAAAAACGCCCTAAAGGATACCATCTAATGATTAAAGCGTATCAGGCTACAGTTATACAAATGGTAAACAGCATTAACTTTGTATGAATATATTTTAAAACTGACTTAGTCACTGAAAAAAAAAACTTTGTTGTCATGAAGCTGTCTCTCAGTTTCAAAACACCTTTAGTTATTAAATAACAAAGATAAAAGTGCTTATCACAATACTACTACAGAAGTGTCTAACAAATGTAAATTGAAATGAGTAATTCATTAATTACTGGCACTGTCATTAATTGTCAAAGGCACACAGAAAAAAAAACCAGAAAATCTAGAGGATACAAATTGAATTTGATACTCAAAATGTTCAGAAGCCTTAAATAACCAGAGATGTTTTACTGGCATTCAGTGAACATCTTACCAATCCCACAGTGGCAAGCAGCTTTGTAGCTATCCCAGATTTCAATAATTTCCATGTGCCCTTTTCCACAAAACATTCTGGAGACAGGTATGGGTGTCTAATCATAGCAGAAACTGGCATATGTTCCTGCACATCTGCCCACAACAACTCAAATCCCACAAATAATGCCGCCCACCCCAAAAGAATGTCTACCCTAATACTTAGCAGCTGATTGTGACAGAGGCACCGAACATATTCTTGGATCTCCAATTCCACAGGAGAGACTGGGGGGTGGGAAAAGACAAAAAGAACAGCAGGATCCTTCTGTTTGTCACCCTGGCCCATACCAGGACAATGGCTCAAATGACCACCGGTAGTAATGGCTGCCCCCTCAAAGCTGGCCTGGTTGCCTGAGAGAGAGCCACTGTCATTTGCTAATACACTAAGTGTTGAATATCTACTCTTCTAGGCCTGGCATTACATCTTCCTGTACCTGTACAGTTTATTCACATAAAAGGCAAAAAAGAATGCATTCCATATAAACTCTATAAAAAATAATAAAAGGGCAGATGATTCACAATCATAAATGCAAGTCAGGGAATCTGAAAACCAAAATTCAAACAGCAGATTACAACTCTTCTGAAAAACTACCAAATGGGGGGAAAAAAACTATGTACTTTCTCAAGGAGCAGGTTCAAAGCTCTATGGAAGGAAAAAATGTGACACTACAATATGGCAAAGAAGCAAGATCACATGGTACATCTCCAACCTTTGAGGAATAGGAGGCAGGAAGGAATAATAAGGCAAGAAATCATTCAACTTTTCTGCACCAGGCACAGTAATAGATACTTTCACCTCATTAAATAAATCCTCAAAGCAACCCCTGAAAGGATCAGCCCCTTAAAGCATACTGAGACTTAGAGGAGTTAAGTAGTTTGCCTGAGGTTATTGGAATTCAAGAGTCTGCCTAGAAATGTTCTCATTCATAAACCAAGCCTGCTGCTTCCCTGGCAGAATAAGAGAATGCCAGCCAATCTGATCGCTGTAATGATTATAAAGAGGCTCATTTAAAAACAAAGAGAAAAAGGAAATTGTCTTATGCATTCAGATATATAATTTCACTCTTTCTAATCTGTTTTTAATGAATAAAAATTAAATTGCAAGTGCTTATAACGTAATTATGAAAAGAAAAGATGGGAACAAAAGAGAAAAAGCTTTTACAAGGAGGCAATCCAGACATCAGTGGCATTCAAACCTCAGTCAAGGATCTGACAGTGAGCTTACCAATGCAGAGCCAACACTGGTGGATGTCCACAGCAAAGGAAGTTATGAGGCCTGACTTCAAATCGTGCTTTAATGTCCACGCATTGCTTGAAGACCTGAGGTCCCAGCCAACCAGAGAGCCATTCACAGTGGCATAGGCCAGAACAGACTGCGCCCCAGAGTTGAAGTGATGCATATCCACAACACAGCCATCCTCCTTTGGGTCTAGAATCCTAAAGAAATACACAAAACAAAAGGCCAAACCTTTTCCAGACTGAAAACAAAGTACCAATCTCCATTAAGATAAATTTATATTCTAATCATGGTCAAGACATAAAAACTCTGTGACCCACTGGGACAATGATAGCTGAGGCATTTTTAAAAAATTATTTTAGACTTACAGAAGAGATGCAAAAACAATACATAGAATTCCTGTATATCCTTCACCCAGCTTTCCCTATGTCAATACCTTACACAAAATCATAGAACTTTTATCAAAACTATGAATTTAACATTGGTACAATACTGGTAAAGTGCCAAATATATTAGTTTTTCTACTAGTGTCTTTCAGCTGTTCCAGGAGCCAAACCAAAAAACCACATGGAATTTAATTGTCATGTCTCCTCAGTCTTTCATTTTCTTTCATGACATTTTGGAAGGCTACTAGTGAGTTATAGAATATCCTTCAATTTGGGTTTGCCTCATGTGTTCTCACAAATAAGACTACGTTTATGCCTTATTGGGAAGGAGACCACAGAAGTGACATGCCCTTCTCAGTGCATATATAAGGGAGTACTTGCTACTAGTATGTATTATTGGTGATGTTAACCTTGATCATTTAGCTAAGGTGGTATCTGCCAGGATTTTCCACTGTACCTTGCTATTTTTCCATTTATAACTATAACTAGAGGCCCGGTGCACAAATTCGTGCACCGATGGGGTCCCTTGGCCTGGCAGGTGATCGGAGCCGATGGGGGCTGGCCAGCCAGAGAGGGACCACTGGAGTGCTCCAGAGTGTGTCCAGCCCTCTCGCCCAGTCCTGATTGGCCGGACCCCAGCAGCAAGCTAACCTACCAGTCGGAGTGTCTGCCCCTGGTGGTCAGTGCGCATCATGGCGACTGGTTGAGCGGTCGACCAAACAGTCAACCCATCAGTTGGACACTTAGCATATTTTTCTTTTATTATATAGGACTAGTCAATATTTAGGGGAAATGCCTGTGGTGTTTTAATAGTGACTGTCTATTTCCTTCATTCTTTCTGCATTTATAGATTAGAATTATTCTATACAAAAGAGTTGTCACTTCTATATTAATTTGTTCACTTATATCAGTATGGACTCAAGATATTTATATTATTCTTTGAGTTATTACCCAATATTACTGTGACTTTTTAAAATTTAGATATAGTAAAATTCACTTTCTGTGGTATACAGTTCTACGTGTAGACATCCTATGCAAATATATATGCAAAAATTTTTTTAAATAGTAAATGAATAGCCACTTATCTTCTACCACAGAACCATAGAGAATTTCACACCCCAAAAAAACTGTATTGTGCATCCCCTTTGTACTCAACCCAATCTCTTTTCCTCCTTATAATTTTGTTTTCCTGAATGCCATATAATTGGAAACATACAATATATAGCCTTTACGTCTGACTCCTTTCATTACAAAAAAGGATTTTAAGATTCATCGATGTTGTTGCATGAGTCAATAGTTTACTTCTTTTTATTACTGATAATAAAAGTAATAAAATATTACTGATAACTTTTTATTCCTTTTTATGTACTAGTCTATTGTATGGATATAACTGGGGTTTTTTTTTAAGCTTAGGCATTTTTAAACTACAAAGAATATCAAACCTTTATCAGTACATATGCTTTTGCACACACTAATTTAGTTTTCGCTCTTAGATTGTGAGTTAGTCAGCAAACATTTTCTGTAAGGAGCCAGATAGTAAATATTTTAGGCTCTGCAAGTCACATACATCTGTACTGCATGTTCTTTATTTTGTTTTTTTACAGCCCTTTAAAAATACAGAAATCATTCTTAGTTTATGGGCCATACTGCAGGCTGTAGTTTGCTGACCACTCTGTCTTAAATAAATAATTATATTCACAAACATTCTATTACAAACTATATTCCCTCTAAAGCGATGATGGAAGTCCAAATGCCAAATAAAATGTGTCAAGGTGTCACAAATTCATGAAAACAGTTGATCTGATTGAATGAAGCAAACAAACAAAACAAAAAAGAAAAAGGAGTCATGGAAAGATTTCTGTGAAACACACTACTGTCAGGTACAGTGAAATTTAAATATCCTGGCACAATCTCCCAATCTAGGTAGTTAGTGTTTGTTTAGGGAATAGACAGTAACATGCATACTGAAAAGCACTAGGAGCTGAGAGGGATCCATGCACAGATTGAGCATGTCAGTGTGTGTGCCCTGCCAGCACAGTCACCACACAACACATTTTCCCAATAGCGCTTTGTTACTTTACATGGAACACAATAGGTATATTGCTGTAGTCGTCCTCTGCTGAAACAATTTTAAAGAAAACTGGCCAATAATAGTTTTTTAGTTAAATGTCATATATAGTATGTCCTAGCCAGGGGTGGGCAAACTTTTTGACTCGAGGGCCACAATGGGTTCTTAAACTGGACCGGAGGGCCGGAACAAAAGCATGGATGGAGTGTTTGTGTGAACTAATATAAATTCAAAGTAAAGGAGCGGAGGGGAGAGCAAGAGAACCGGATAGAACAGCCGGATCCGGCCCGCGGGCCGTAGTTTGCCCATGACTGTCCTAGACACAAGTTGGCCAAAACTGTTTCATGAATGTGTAAAAAATAACACACTTTTAATACAAACAAAAGATAAGAACCTAGGTGATCCAATAAACATACTTTTCTGCCTTAGCTACCTCAATGGGCATGACTTATAATCCACTTAACTGTAAGCATCTGCTCATTCTGCTTTCTTCCCCTAGGGCCCACCACCTCTGCTGGCCCTGCCTGCCTTGGCTGGCTAGCTTACATTTGGTCTCATCTCTTCCAGGCCTTCTTTCTTATTCCCTCTAATATGGCACATTATCACACTGCATTGAAATCATCCTCCCATACACTGTAGTTCCTTAGAGAATAACTTATTTTGTCTTTGGAACCCTCAGTGTGTAGCATACTGGTCAGTTGAAAAACTGTCCTGCTTTATCTTTAAATATCATACTTGGCAAGCATTTACTCTGTAGGCAATCACGATTTATAAGTAGTGAAGGAACCTCTTAAATAAAACCAGCCAGTATTTTGTTTTAAAATGATAAGCTAATCATCTGAAAAGCTACACTCCATGTTCCCAACAACTTCAGAGGTTTTAATGCCAAGTGACAGATGACATTTGAGTTTTCTTTAATGAAGAACACCCATATTCTCAAAATCAGCTAGCCAGAGTTCTGCTTTTAGTAACTGAGAGATAAGATGTAACTGATAATTAGATTATTCAGATACATTCCAGACCGGAACGAGCCCCAAGTTCAAAATTGCCCTTCTGATCTTTTGACAAACTGGCAGAAAATAAAACATGCGGCATAGTTTTCTAAAACTAACTACATGTGATAAAGATTTGAGTTGGAAACACAACTGTATTTCACGTGCTTGAAAATAGAAGTGCAATGTAATAAATCCTCAGTTGATCCAAACTACATTGGAGAGGGAGGGTTAAATTACCCTAGGGTTCTAAATGCAGTTAAAAAAAACCCCACAAAAGATAGATACCTGCTTTGTAGAGGATGAATTTTAGGAGACTTGGGCAACTTAGAAGCCTCAATTCCAAGAAGCTGGACAGCACCATTATCAGACGCTATGGCCAAGTAGTGGGAACCCTGGCAGAATGTAAGAGTCTTGACATGTCCTCCAATTCGGCTATATGTAAGAATAGATCTGCACAAAAGAAAACTAGGATTGCATTTCTGAAAGGCCACAAGAGCATTATTATTGCTAATATTAAAAAAAATCTATGACATTAACAAAAAAGTACTGCTTTGAGGTCCATTACATCTCCTTGATCTCGTAACAAAAACAAAAGTCCCAAAGGCACAAAATCGCCTTTTCCTCTAATTTCAAATGGCTATCCTGGGTTGGCTCAGTGGATAGAGTGTCAGCCTGTGGACCAAAGGGTCCTGGGTTCAATTCTGGTCAAGGGCACATACCTCGGTTGCAGGCTCCTCCCTGGCCCAGGCCCTGGTCAGGGCTTGTGCAGGAGGCAACCAATCGATGTGTTTCTCTCACATTGATGTTTCTCTCTGTCTTTCCCTCTCTCTTCCACTCTCCCTAAAAATCAATAGAAAAATATCCTCGGGTGAGGATTAAAAAAAAATAAAAACACTATCCTCACACACTTCTCTCCTATCACAGAAAGACTATTCATCCTTCTTTCCAATTGGAACTCCCATACTTGTGGTCCTGATGCAGTTCTCCTTCCACTCCTACAAAACCTTAAACCCTACTCGTACACCCTTCAGTTACTCTATAATCCCTAAGCACAGCCTGGCACAGCAGGAAAACACTGGCATGGAAGCAAAGAGCTGAGTTCCACTACTTACTACCTATATGATCGTGGTCGTGTTTACTCATCTACAAAACAAGGACTGCCCAATTAACTAACTGGGACATAGTGAAGCTCAAATAAACTATAAAACATTAATAAAGGCAAAATATTATTATAATATTCAGTCTCTCCCACACACATGCTGACCTCTCAAGCTGTCTGTCCTCCTTCCTTATATTCATTGCCAAAGTTCTTGAATATCTGATCTACACAGGATGCCTGCCCTCCATTATTACCAACTCCCTCCTTCATTACCCTACACATAGGTTGCATACTCACCCTCTAAGGAGCCATACTCTAAAAGGTCTCAAGCCCTAATCAGAAAATTTATCAGTCTCTATATTTTGTAATTTATTTCATTTTACAAGATAATACATATTAAATATACAAAAATTATTGAAATACAGAAAAGAATAAAGTAAAAAAAATTATAATTCTATCACCAGAGAAAAAGACTATTAATATTTTGTTATATATCCTTCCAAATGATGTTCTATGCATATTATAATATATTCATATTTGCTTTTTAAATAAATATGGATCGTACTTTATATTTTTTATTAATCACATCTCTAGTTTACTTTTTCTTAACAACAGCTTTGTTGAGATACAGTTCTCAAACCTTAAAGTGTGCAATTCAGTAATTTTTAGTATATTAACAAAATCCTACATAGATTATCAGAATCTAATTCCAAAATATTTTCATCATTAATAAGAAACCCCAAAAGAAAGCCACCTCACACCATCAACATGCACTCCCTTCTTTCCCCTCCCCCTTAAATATTCTATGAATTTGCCTATTTTGAATGTTTCATATAAATACAATCATGTATTATGTGACCTTCTGTACCTGGCTTCTTTCACTTAGCTTAACGTTTTCAAAGGTTCATCAAAGGTTCACCCATTCCTTTTTATGGTCAAATATTATTCCCTTGTATGGATATACCACCTTCTGTTTATCCTCGGGTGATAAACATTTGTGCTGTTTAGCTACTATGAAAACTACTACTATAAACATCTATAATAGTAAAAGCATAATATGCTAATTAGACTAGACGTCCTTCCAGACAAAGCCACAGTGGGCGGGGGCCATGGCAGAGGCAGCAGAGGCCCCCGACCATGGCGGTGGTGGGCAGGGGCCGGGGCCAAGGTCCTTGCACGAATTTCGTGCATCAGGCCTCTAGCTTGTGTATAAGTCTTTGTGTAGATATATGTCCAAAGTAGTGCCTACAAGGGCCCACCAGTATGGTAGATGAGTAAAGAGAGCCAGGGACAAGGTAATGGGAGAGATGGAAATGCCAGTATGCTCAGTGTCTCACATTTGTCTTTCTTTGTCTCTCTCAGTCTCTCACATTTCTCTCTCTCTCTCTCTCTTTCTCTCCTCCCTCCCTCAATACTAAGATATAACTTAGAAACCATAAAATTCACTCTTTTTAAAGGGCTTTATAATATAATCACTAAGTTGTGGAACCATCACCATTATTTAATCCCAGAACATTTTCCTCATCCAGAAAGAAACCCTGTACCCATTAGCAGTCACTCCCCAGTGTTCCCTCCCAGCTCCTGGCAACTACTAATCTATTTTCTGTCTCTATGGATTTGTTTATTCTGGACATTTCATATAAATGGAATCATATATGCTAGATGGCCTTTGGATCAGGCTTCCCTCACTTAGCATAATGTTTTCAAGATTTATCTATGTTGCAGCAAGTATCAGTATTTCATTCCTTTCTACTAGTATTGCTAAGTAATATTCCATTATATGGATAAACCTTATTTGGTTTATCCATTTGACAGCTGACAGACTTTGTGGTTTCCACTTTTTAGATATTATGAAAAATGCTGCTCTGAACACTAGTGTAGAGATTTTTGTATGAACATGTTTTCAACTATTTGGGGTTTTTCTACCTATGAGTGAAATTGCAGGATCATAAGGTAACTCTATGATTATCATTTTGAGAAACTGTCAAACTGTTTTTGCAAAGTTGCTATACCATTTTATATTCCCACCAACAATGTGTGAAAGTTCAAATATCTCCCCATGCTCTCTAACACGTGTTACTATCTTTTTTATTACAGCCATTCTAGTGGGTATGAATTGGTCTCTCATTTTGGTTTTGGTTTGCCTTGCCCTAGTGACAAATGATGTGAAGTATCTTTTCATATACTTTTGGGTCCTGTTTGGAGAAAAACCTATTTGAGTCCTTTTTTTTAAATTGTTGCTTTTTTATTGAGTTGAATGTGTTTATTGAGGTGCATGTGTTTAATTGTTATGTTTTCCTGAGGCACTGACCCTTTTATTATTATAAAATGTTCTTGTCTCTAGTAGCAATTTCTATCTTAAAGTTTATCTTGTCCGATATTAATATAGCCTCACCAGCTCTCTAAGGTACTGTTTGCATGGTATATCTTTTTCAGCCATTCACTTTCAACCTATTTGTGACTTTGAATTAGACAGCACAGGAATATCATGTTTTTTCATCCTTTCTGCCTTTTATGTTTAATGTGAGTACCAATAAGGCAGGATTTATGTATGACATTTTGCTATTTGTTTTCTCTCTCTTACATGGTTTTTGTTGTTGCTGTTCTTCTGTTCTTCCATTACTGCCTTCTTTTTTGTTAAAAACATATTTTCTAGTATTCATTTTAATTCCCTTGTTTCTTTCACTATGTTTCTGAGTTTTACTAAATATTTTAACAGTTTATTTTTTAATGACTGCCTTAGGAAATACAATAACATCGAAAAGTGATCAAGTTAATACTAATTTAATTTTATTAATAGGCAAAAACTTTGCTCCAATATATATCTCTGTTTCCTGCTCCCTTCTCTGTACTATTATTGTCATAAATTATTTATTTACATAAGCCCCAAAATATAGTTTCACAATTTTTCTTTATAGGTCATTTTTAAGTTAGGTAAAAATAGTTACAAAAAATAATTTATATTCTCATATTTAGTTATGTATATATTTTTTCAGTGCTTTTATTTCTTCAGATAGGTTCAAGTTACTGCCTTGTGTCTCTTCCTTTCAGCACAAAAGATTCCTTTTAGAGAAAATCTGCTAGCAATAAATTCCCTGTTTTTATTTCCCTTGGAATGTCTTCCTTTTTTTATTATATATATATTTTTTCTCACTATATAATTATTGGTTGGCATCTTATTCTTTCAATACTTGAATATATAATCCCACTGGCAGCCAGTTTCCATCATTTCTGGTGAAATTTCAGCTTTTAACCTTATTGAAGATCTCTTGTACATGGTAAGTCACTTTTTTGTCTTACTGCTTTCAAGATTCTTTCTTTGGCCCTGACTGGTTTGGCTCAATGGATAGAGCGTCGGCCTGCGGGCTCAAGGGTCCCGGGTTCAATTCTGGTCAAGGGCATGTGCCTTGGTTGCATGCACATCCCCAGTGGGGGGTGTGCAGGAGGCAGCTGAATCGATGTGTCTCTCTCATCGATGTTTCTGACTCTCTATACCTCTCCTTTCCTCTCTGTAAAAAAATTAATAAAATATATTTTTTAAAAAAAGATTCTTTCTTTGTCTTTCAATGGTTTGCTTATCATGTGTCTGGTATGGCTCTCATTGATTGTCATCCTACTTGGAATTCGTTGATCTTCTTAGATATAAGGATTAATATTTTCCATCAAAGCTGGCGAATTTTCAGCCATATTTCTTCATCCATTCTTTCTGTTCCTTTTTCTCTCTCTTTGTCTTTTAGAACTCTTATTATGTGTATTAGAGGCCCGGTGCATGAAATTCAGGCACTCGGCGGGGGGGGGGGCGGGGGGAGGGTCCCTCAGCCCGGCCTGCACCCTCTCACAGTCTGAGAGTGAGAGAGTCCTTGGGGGATGTCTGGCAGTCAGACATCCTTAGCACTGCCACAGAGGTGGGAGAAGCTCCCACCACTACCACTGCACTTGCCAGCCTGTGAGTCTGGCTTCTGGCTGAGCAGCGCTCCCTCTGTGGGAGCACACTGACCATCAGGGGGCAGCTCCTGCATTGAGCGTCTGCCCGCTGGTGGTCAGTGTGCATCATTGTGATCGGTTGCTCTGCCATTTGGTCAATTTGCATATTAGCCTTTTATTATATAGGATGTTTGTAGATGAAGCATTTATAGAAAATATAATCTAGAATACTATAAAGGATTTAATTGAAAAATCTATGTGAAAGTTTAAAAAAACAGCAATTTTTCAAGTAGGCCTCAAGGAACAAATTAAAAATATAATTCAAATAAGAAAGAAGAAAATGGCAGAGCCAAGATCCAGGTGGCCTAAATCACCAATCAGAATTCAATCAGAAAGTTGGGACTGGGAACTGGGTAGTAAGTCCGCCAACATAATACATAGGGGAGAAGCATCAGTAGTCAGAATGTGCCAATAATATTTCCTGAGAAAACACATCACTTTTACTGCTCTAACCCAGCCACCAGCTGTTCCTCACTGGGTTCTGGCACTAATAATGATCTGCTTACCCCCTCATGGTTCATGAAGGCATGTGATGAGAGCAACACATTCTGTTCCCTTCCCTTCTCCCCACCCCAGACCTGGAATGAAGCACCTCCAAGCCAAGGCCTATTGCACTTAACAAGAGAGCAGGTGTTAATGGCAAAGCAAGAGAACAGATGCACTCAGGGGAAATCCAATCTCAAGTTAGAAGTTTGATTCATCTGTTAGCTTTGCAAAATCTCACTTGTTAATTCCCACAAGATTTTTACCATGGAGCCATGCCCTCTGTATCCCAGCATCATATTTTAGGCAGTGGTATTCAAGTGTCACATTTCAGACAAAGCTAACAGATGAATCCAACTTCTAACTTGAGTTTAAGTTGCACAGATGTATTTGTTAAAATTCATGGAATGGTTCACTTAAGATCTGTGTACTTCATAACATAAATTTGATGTCAAAAAAAGAACTATAAACAAATATTGAGCTCTAGTTAATGATATGCAAGCAGTTTTTAGGGGAAGTTTACTGATGTCCACAACTTACTTTGAAATACGTATTTTAAAGGTGGATTAATAGGAAGATGGATAATTATGAGAGCAAATATAATAAAATTATTAATTATAGAATCTGCATGACAAGTACATGGATGTTCATGTGAGACTCAACTTTTCTTGTAGGTTTGAAAATGTCATAAAAAATTTGACAAAAAATTGCTACATGAACCCAGGAATCTTGTATCAGTTTTTGATTTATATGCTGACCAATGCAATGCCAAGAGAGAATGAATAGGGAAAAAATAATTAAGCATGATGTAAAAATATAGAACCCTTTTTAAAAAAATGAATAGCACAAATTTGTATCAGAGTGGTAACTTTTAGTTATCAAAGCTATTTTGCTGTTTATTTTGTGGTTAACTATGGTTAATGAACTGATAAGAAAAGCACCAGAGATTCCCCACATGGTTTTATCTACAGCAGCGGCTCTCAACCTGTGGGTTGCGACCCACAGGTTGAGAACCGCTAGCAAGGTCGTCTAAGACCATTGGAAAACACAGATATTTACATTATGATTCATTAACAGTAGCAAAATTACAGTTATAAAGTAGCAACGAAAATAATTTTATGGTTGGGGGTCACCACAACATGAGGAACTGTATTAAAGGGTCGCGGCATTAAAAAGGTTGAGAACTACTGGTAAGCAATCAATCAATATGTTAACTGAATGAATGAATGGACTCTACCCCAAGCATATTTTACCTGGTGGTAGTGGTCTTCCCCTCCATCTTTTGACTGTTCCAGATTTTCACTGTACCATCATTTGAACATGTTGCAAAAAGTGAGTGTTCATCAGAGACTCTAATTCGATTCACAGCAGATTTATGTTCATGAAGATGTGCAACTAGTAGCCCTTTAGGACGCCACCCTGAGGAAAAGCAAATGAAACGTTTATAAATACAATCTTTTCCTCACCGTGCCCCCACCTATAATCACCAACCATCAGCATGAGAACAGTGATAAGAACTAAACAAAGAGTGCCAATACAGACTGGTCTAGTAGGCCATGACAGATACTATTATCTATTAAGATATCCAAGATAACAATTAAGTGTTTCTAAGGTAGCCTTACAAAGACTGGCGTTCTTCTCTAGTGTCTGAGAAGGAACAATAGTCGATTGCTACTCAGAAAACCCCCGACTACTTGCTCGGTAGCAAGAGGTAACGACTATCCTGACCTAGAGAAACTGGATGCTAGGAATGCAGCCTGAGCCTGAAAGTCTCAAAGACCCAGATTCACTATACCTTAAATGTCTGATCTGAGGGTACATATTTAAACTCTCTGAGCTTCAATTCCTCAAATGTAAAATGAGTGAAATATTACTTCAACCAAAAGCTCACTACATGGATAAATGAGATGTACAGAGTCTAACACTGAACCAAGTGCATGGTAAGCACCCAATATTGATTTCTTCTCTACCTGCAGTCATTTATTCTATGGCATCAACATGTTAGTATAAATGGTATTATAAATTACAGCCTCAGAATGCCCATGAATTTTCTAGTACTTTTTTATGACATCTACTAGTATACCTTTCTGTTTTATTATATATTTTTTGTGTATGAGTAATTTCCTCTAATAAATTATAAATTCTCTGAGGCTAAGACACCATGTTTTATCTATTCTGAATAATTCACAGTATCTAGCATGTCCTTGCACATAACTGTCTTTAAGGTTTGATGAATAAAATTCTATAGTATGTGCAACATTTCATCATTTTTAATATTAATTTTAAAATAAAACAAAACAGAAAGCTACTCTAAAGATCATACTATATTAGGAGTTAGCACTGTGCCTACTTAAGTAATAACAATGTCATTTTAGGATGAAATTCTTTTTTATCAAGAAACAAAAATGAAACCAAGACTACTTCCAAACTTGGCTTACACTAAGATAAAAAATACAATGTTTCCCCTTGGATCTCTAACCCACATGTGTGAGAAGAACAGCTGGATATGATTTTTAAGGAAGATATGCTGGATTTGAAAACGATCAAAACACTTTGCCAGGAAGTCTAGATAATCTCCCAGGCTAGGTTGAACATTTCCCTCTAGAGAAAATCAATTTCACACAACAACTCAAGTGTGGGGAAAAAAAGTAAGAGCCCAACAGTCACTGCACATTTCTTGAACCACAAAATTTGACACCTTTTCTGTGATTAATGTATAACAGCTCCACTTAAAGTAAAAAATGCCACTTAAAAAAGACAGGTTCTATCAAAAAATAAAATAGCTTGCGGTCAACTTTTTTTTAAAGCAATGTTGGTAAATAATATTGAACTACATTACAGAAACAACTTAAATATTCCAGGATATTTATTTTGATAAGAAAATTTATGTGACTTCAAAATGCCACTAACCACTTAACAATATTTTCTAAAACTTTAAATCATTTATCTATACCAACATGTTTCCTGAGTTCACAATAGAAGCCCATGGAAATTCACATAATTTTAAATCTCTATACATAACCACACTATACATTTCTCCTCAGAATTCAAGATAAATTTTTATTATTAAAAATCTATTCATAGAAACTCATTAAAAATGTTTTTCAAAATCTGCAAATCTAATATGAAAGACTAGCTCTACCACATTAAACTGGGCAAGTCATAACTGAGCCACGTTTTCATCTGAAATATCTAACTTTCTTTCAAATCTCAGCATGTAGGAGTATTTCTCCAAAATCTTAATGTTGATAATTGCTGAATAGTTGGGTATAGGTAATTTTGTTTTCTTTTCAAAGCACCCATAATTTTCTATGTTTTTAATCATTTTTTAAAAGAAAATTAAGATGTTGCCCTAGCCGGTTTGGCTTAGTGGATAGAGTGTTGGCCTGCAGACCAAAGGGTCCCGGGTTGGATTCTGGTCAAGGGCACTTTCCTTGGTTGCAGGCTCCTCCCCAGCCCAGGGCCTGGTCGGTGCTCGTGCAGGAGGCAACCAATAGATGTGTTTCTCTCACATCAATGTTTCTCTCTGTCTTTCCCTCTCTCTTACAAAAAAAATCTATTGAAAAAATATATCCTCCGATGAGAATTAAAAGAAAATTAAGATGTTAAACCCTTCAGAAATTAAAAGGTGAAAAAGAAGCCTGACATTCAATGAGAAAGCAGTATAGCATTAAAGCTAGCAGGTGAAACCTAACTTGGTAAATGGGGAAAATGGGCCACAGACAGGCTAAAACAGTGACTTAAACAAGACACTGCAAGTTGCCCCTACCGCTAAGATGATCCAAACTCCACAATTAATGACTTTAGACTTCTCACTTACTGCTTCCTCCTCTAGGCTTCCAAAGTGGCAGTCTGTTCTGACTCCCTCTGCCTGGTAGTTAATTATCAGTACCTTCACTAGATTCTAGGCTTCAGCACCCAGGCTGGAATACAACTGCCTCGCAATGGCACCTTACCAGGCGGTGGTGGTTTACTCTCCCACTCTGCGTTTTCCATCATCTGCTTAGCTATTCTCTCAGCATTGCACTGCTCCCGCTTTTGTTGTATGAGTTGCTGAAGCTCAGTTTTACAAGTCGTGATCCGAATCTGGTAGGTGGACGGTAAAATTGTACTACTTAAAACCTGTATTGTTGGTTTTCTACTTTGGGCATGTGTCACTTCTGGAACCTACAAAACAAATAGAATTATAGGTATTTATATTATAAGCAAACTGTATCTGTTGATAAAAATGTACCTAAGTTCTCTTTATTCATTAAATCAGCTTTTTGTCCTTATTAATATACTGATTTTTTTTTAAATATATTTTATTGATATTTCACAGAGAGGAAGGGATAGGGATAGAGAGCTAGAAACATCGATCAGCTGCCTCCTGCACGCCTCCTACTGGAGATGTGCCCACAACCAAGGTACATGCCCTTGACCGGAATCAAACCCGGGACCTTTCAGTCCGCAGGCCGACGCTCTATCCACTGAGCCAAACCGGTTTCGGCAATATACTGATTTTTAAATACATTCAAATACAATGACGCTTTCAATGAAAATCTAGTTAAAATTAAATTTAACCACAATATTACATATGCAAACTTCTACATTAAAAAAATCAGTGTAGCAATAACATTAAACAAAATCCTCATTAAGTGAAAAGAATAGAATGTTATCCATTTGTTCAGTAAATATTTTCATTTAAGATATGACTGGCTAGGGAAGAGTTACCTTAAATTACAAATTTACTTCAAATATATCTAAATCATCATGTTATTCTCACACAGGGGAAACCTGGGACTTTTCTTCCCAGAAGCGTTTTTGTTATTTACAGATATAACGATGTTATACTAGAGAAAGAATAAAAAGAGAATTAAAAGGTTCACTGCACACTAATTTATAATCACAGTTCATAATGATGTCTCCAATCACAATTTCAAGTCACTTTATTAGTGAGTACTCTAAAACCAGACCCTTTTTGATGCTTTCAATAACTAGATTTCCCCTTGGCTATAAAATTAAACATAAACCTGTCTTAAAAAGAAACATGTCCTCCTACAGTACAGTACACAGCCTTTAAACATCCAAAAGGAAGACTATTGACTAGGTGACAGTACCTGCGGAGAAGTTGACAAGGGGACACAAATGCCAGCAGAGGACTCAGAACGAGAAGGCTTCCCAGTCTGAATCACCTCCTGCTCACTCCCTTTAGGTAGGGCCTGTGCGATGGTCGGTGGTTCCAGTGACCCAAACATGCTTTTCCATTCTTCATTTACATTTGAGTCTTGTTTCACATGTTTTCTAGCTACAAAAACAGATTCAGAATAGACTGAAGGAAACCTCTAAAACCAGTATGTATTTTTATTGCTTTTTTTTGTTGTTATTGTTTTTTTGTTTTGTTTTGTTTTGTTTTGGTGGGGGAGAGACAGCAATGGACTTTCACCCTATTTGTTCTTTATGATCTCCAATATATTTATGTTTATATTTATATTAAAACTCATTAACTCTCGCTTCATCCCTAGGACAGATGGAACAGATGCACTTTCAATGGTGTTAATAATTAGACCTGATTGCTTCCTAGTTTCCCAAGGCTAGCTCACTTTCAAGTAACACTTCATCTGAAGAACTAATAACAAAAATAACTTTTTTAAATGTCAATGACCACACTGCTAAATATGACCTATTTCCAGGATTGGTTGCTGAAGAAGACAAAAGTAAAAATAGAATAAAAAATCAATTGTTATACAGCTACCTCCTGACCATAAACAGATGAGAAATCATCTTTGTCCAATTACAAAATGTATATTAAGTAACACAAAGTTCCAGAATTATCAAAATATAATATGAATTACTCCCATAAGTTTGTATGCCTCGTAAACTATATAGTTTAGTGATACACTGCCATATTATTTTACAAACATAATATATGCTATTTCACAACTTGCTTTTTCTTCTAGTTAACTAAATATGTTGAACATTTATTTCACCAATCCCTATCAATGGACACTTCATTTCTTCCTTTTTTTTTTTTTCCCACTGAGAACATCTGTATACGTATTTCTTCACATGTATGTTGGTTTTTCTTAGGAGAAATTTCCAGAACTGAAAACAGTGATTCCAAGGGTAAGGACATTGCCTTCTAACAAGAGTATGTTCAATTTATAATCTCATCTACAGTGTATGAAATACCTATTTCCATACACCCTTGTTAACGCTAGGCATCATCAGTCTTTGCTAATCATATAGGCAGAAAATGGCATCTCACTGTCTTAATTCACATTTCTTTCTTTACCTTTTCAAACATATGCATTTCTATTATTCTATTAGTTGTATGTTCAAATCCTTCACTGTTTTTCTTGTGGCAGTGCTTCCATTTTCTTATTAAATACAATGCTTTACTTATTATGAATGCAAACCATTGATAATTAAGTAGCAAATACTTTATCCCAAATTTGGCAATTAGAGGTTTATTTTAAATATAATTCATCAGCTGCCCTCATAAGCTGATACTAGAATAGAGGAATTTTTAAAAACATGTCCTTGGAATTGAGTACATCTCCAAAAAGGGTTAAGGGGGAAAGGCTTGAGATCTTAAAAACCTCATACAATCAAGGTCAGTATCACCATTACAAAACCTGACAATTCTAAATCTAGAGACTTCCTGTATTTCATTGTTAATAACAAGACTATTCTTTTCAAATCACTGGACATTACTCACTAATAACAAACCAGAAACATTTCATTTTACATAGACTAGTCACTTTGGGTTAGTGTTTAAAGGATTAAAAAATAGAATTTCACCTTCAGTCATACACCTCCACAGAGGCAACATGATTTTATTACAAGAGTAGAGCTTTAGAGTCAAGCTTTGATTTGAATCTGATTCTGACACATACAGAGCCATGACTTTGACAGGTTACTTTACCTTTGACCTGTAGTTCACTTCTCCACTTTTCCTCCCCCAAATCTTCCTACTACATAATGGAGTCACTCGCTGTATATGAAAGCTCTGTATCTAGGATATGTGACTTTTATTTTATTACTAATTAGCTAACAGTAGCTTTATGAAATAACTAATAATTACAAACTACACACACAAGTGTACTAACCTCGCTTGTCATCTGGTTCCTGTTTGGTTTTAACAAGATCTACTTGTCTCCCAGTTATGCCCAAGGCAGCTAAGTCAATTACGCCCTTCTGACTACTATCATGAAGATGGCTCTGGTCCACTATATTGGCCTTTGCTTTGTTAGATTTCATCATGAAGTCTTTTAGTGCCAAAAGTTTGTCTTCCTCTTCTTCTGTCATTCCCTAAAACCAAATAAAACCATATGTTCTAGGTTATTTTTGCAAATAGTAACAACAGGCCTCGGAATGACTGAGAACTGAAGGGTGAAATCAGCCAATTTAAAATTCTCAGAGTCAGCATGGTAAAATGAAGCAACAGGCAAGAGAAAAAGAAAGTAGCAATACAGGAAAACATCTCACTACTCTGGTCTCCCAGAACACACACTCTCCAGTAGGACACTTTCTATTTTGTATCATGATTTATATCCTAACTTTTTTCTAAATGAGAGCATTCAAGTATAACCCATTTTAGAAATCTCGAAAGAACTTAACGCAGTGCCTGGTATCTAGTAGATCTTTAATATATAACTTTGAATACACAAATGTTAAGTATCTAAACAATAAATCTGGAAATACATTTTTAAACAAAAAAAAAGTATACTTAAGTCCACCTTGCTCCAAGAAGTGTTGAGAATATTAAATGAGATACTGTGTGAGAGCACTGCATATACAGAAAACATTATACACACCTCAGAATTGATAGGCATGGTGGCTGAAATGCAGATGTGAGCAACTAGCATTTTAGGATAACACTACTATAATTGGAGTCAGACTGCCTAGGTTCAAATCCCAACTCTGTTACTTACATACCTGTGTGACCCTGGGCAACATATCCAATTTCTATGTACCCCTACTTATTTATCTGTAAAATGAAGATAACTGCTAGCACCTATCTGACAAAGTTATTATGAATTTTTTATAAGTTAATCCACCTAAGACACTTAGAAAAATTGAAACTAACAGCTAACAATTACTAAATAATTAATTTAAATAATTCATTCAATGTGCAACTTAAATTTTCTGGTAAATCGAACAATTCTGCATTTTCTTAACTTTCCAACCATGCACAGAATCCTCTAGAATGTTATTATGCAAATAAAAAATTAATAAAATGTAAATGGCAATTCCCGAGGCCTCAATCTAGAGTTTAAAGCAATAGTCACAATCCACAGTCAGAGTAAGACCAAAAAAAAAAAACAAAAAAACAACACAAAACACTAGAAAGTTAGAAAGCTGAGAAATAATAAAATTGCGATTCCTGTGATTGGAGAGGAAAAAATGGCGGTGGAATAGACAAACATGTCCTGAGCCGTGTCCTGGAGCAGATAGAAAGAGCAGGTGAGGGTCACACGGGGAGTGTGTGTTGATGAGTTGAGGGATAACTATACTCCAGGAGACGGTGGGGGAATGCTAGACGGGGCAGCCCCAACTGCTGCTGGGTTCCCTCCCAGAGCAAGTGGCTCCGACGCAGAGACCGTGCCATCTTGAAGGGGAAAGTGGATGTTATTGGAAGCCTGAAAATCTACAACTACAGCACCCACCGAACAGCTGCAAACCCCAGAGCACTGGTCCCCAATTGGCGCCAACACGCGGATTCAGAGGAGCTCTACACCCCACCATGGAAAGGTCAGATTTCACCTGGGATAAGGTGAGGTCTCTGGTCCTGGCAGGAGAGAGAAATGCGCACACTGCGGGAGCTGGAGGACCGGGGGAAGTCTGAGCCTAGGAAAATCCGTGGCTGTTGGGGCTGGAGTGATCCGTGAATGTGAAAGGGGGTCCTCAGAGCTGTTAACAGAAAGGAACTCTAAAAAGCAACCCCTTTTGATCTGACGCAAAAGGAGAGCCTAAAAAATTTAAAAGTGTGCTGGCTGCTTAGACCCAAGGGGGAAAAAAAGACTGCATAGACTTGCGCTGGCTTTTTTGTTGTTTTTTCTTTTTTCTTTTTCCTCTTTAAATCCTTGCTTCTGATTACTAAGCCCAATACATAAAATCACCCAGTTGGGGACACCCTAAGAGACTGCAGGGGAAAGTTGTTTTTCTGGAACCTGGGGAATAACCATCAGAGAACCAGCTCTGGGGCAATCCACTCCCACAAACCGGTTTGAATGCCACAGGGAAAGCAGGATCTAAGCACTGGCTAGAGAGGACCTATAGACCCAGAGGTCAATCCAGAAACACTGCCACCCAGGGGTTGAATCACAAATTGACTCTTGTGTAAACACAAATAAAGGAATACAAGAAATTAAGACACACTGCCTGCTTAAAAATCAGGACTGGCTTACAACACTGAGGAGCAGGGAACTGCAATACTGTCCTGACTAGGAAACAGGTGTGCCAAACAGAGGAAGTGAATGACCTTCACTACTACACATTTATATTTTTTTATTATTTTCATCTTTTACTTAAGAAACTAATTTTTTTCCTCACTTGATTTTACCTTTTTAATTATTACATTTTTATTTTCAATCAGTATTATTACTACAAATATTTTACCTTTTTTAAAAAAAGTATTTTATTTTCTCTTTATTTTACTTTGGGAGTAGTGTTCTACATTCTATTTTCATCTTCCCTTTAGCATCATTTCACTCTATCTCAACTTTACCTTTATGCCATCACTCTGTTCCTCACTTTTCCCTTTTTGTTGTCCTGTTTCTCTTACCCTTTTCCTGCTATAGATTCTCCATATTCTTTCTTTTTACGCCCCGTTAAAATTTCACCCTACTTATATATCTATTTTCCAATCCCCTGCTCCAAGTCCATACATACTTCTCTCTTCTCTGTCTTCACTATCCAAAAAAATGTTTTTCTCTGTATCCTTTTGTTGTTGTTTGCTTGTTGATTGTATTGATTTTTTATGCTTGTCGGTGAGATTGTTTTGCTTCTTTTTTTTGTTGTTTGTATTGTTTTTGCTTCTGTTTTCCCTCACCTTGCTTGATATTAGCTCTTGTTTGTAGTTTGTATTCATCTCCAGGTACTTGTTGCTGGCATTTGTTGGGATTAGTGGCTAATCTATTGGAGTTTTCTCCCCATATATATAATTTGTTTCCCACTTCTTTCGTATTCTCTTTCTTTCTCTCTTACTTTTTTTTTCCTTTTCCCAATTTCATTTTGGCACTCCTTTCTTTCTTTCTTTTTTTTTCTCTTCTTCTTTCTCTCCTACCCTCTACTTTGCCTTTCTCTGGTGGCCACCTTTATTTGGGGTTATTAATATTGTGAATACATTTCTGTTCAGTACCTTGTGTGTTGTACCTGCTTGTGTTGTATTTTGTGCCTTTAAATCAACGCAGGAGAGAGAGAACTACATAACCAGACACCTGAAGAAGAGAGACCATGTGGAGACAAAGAAACAGCCCGCATATGAAAGAAAAGCAGGCATCACCAGAAAAGGAAGTAAACGAAATGAGGCAAGCAACCTGTCAGAGAAATAATTCAGAGAAATGGTCATCAGGTGGCTGAAAAGAATGGAAGACAAATTCGACAATATGTGTAAGAACCAAGAAGAAATGAAGAAGAACCAAGAAGAAATAAAAAATGACATCGCTGCTATAAAGAACTCAATAGAAAGCATCAAAGAGTAGACTAGAAGAAGCAGAAGACCGCATCAGTGAGCTAGAAGACAAGGTAGGAAAAAATACCCAAGTAGAGCAGCTTCTAGAAAAAAAAATTAAAAAGCAGGACAAGAACTAAGGGAACTTTGGGACAACACAAAACAAAACAACATCAGCATAATAAGGGTTTCAGAAGGAGAGGAAACAGAGCAAGGAATAGAAAACCTGTTTGAAGAAATAATGACAGAAAACTTCCCTGATATAGGGAAGAAAAAGCCCACACAAAACCAAGAAGCTCACAGAGTCCCAAGCAAAATGAACCCCAAAAGACCGACACCAAGGCACATTATTATTAAATTGGAAAACACCAACAACAAAGTAAGAATCTAAAAAGCAGCCAGAGACAGAAAGTTACCTATAAAGGAACCCCCATCAGACTAGCGACTGATTTCTCAACAGAAACTCATCAGGCCCAAAGGGAATGGAATGAAATATACTAAGTCAGGCAAAAGAAGGGTCTGAATCCAAGAATACTGTACCCAGCAAGGCTATCAATCAAAATTGAAGGTGAAATCAGGAGCTTAACAGACAAAAAAGGACTAAGGGAATTTATTACCACCAAACCAGCAATGCAAGAAATGCTAAAGGGTCTGCTGTAAAAAAAGAAATAGGAAGCGAAGAAGGAACACAGGGATAAAGTATAAAAATGGCGACAAATAAGCACCTATCAATAATAACTTTAAATGTAAATGGATTAAATGCCCCAATCAAAAGACAGAGGGTAACGGATTAGATAAGAAAACAAGACCCATATATCTGCTATCTACAAGAAACCCACCTCAGAAAAAAAGACGCACACAGACTGAGGGCGAAGGGATGGAAAAAGGTTTTTCAGGTGAATGGAAATGAAATAAAAGCTGGGGTAGCAATTCTTATATCTGACAAATTAGATCTCAAAGTGAAGGACATAACAAGAGATAAGGAAGGCCACTTCACAATACTAAAGGGAGCAATCCACAATCCAACAAGAAGAAATAACTCTGGTAAACATATACACACCCAATACAGGAGCACCCAAATACATAAAAAAAAAGTCCTGGAGGATATCAAGGGAGAGATTGACAGCAATACAATCATAGTAGGAGACTTTAATACCCCACTATTACCACTGGACAAATCCTCTAAACAAAAAATCAGCAAAGAAACATCAATTCTAAATGACTCACTAGACCAGATAGGATTAATTGACATCTTCAGAACATTTCACCCCAAAACCACAGAATGTACATTCTTCTCAAGTGCACATGGGTGATTTTCAAAATAGACCATATGTTGGGTCATAGGCAAAGTCTCTTCAAATTCAAGAAGATAGAAATCATATCAAGCATCTTCAGATCACAGTGGCATAAAACTGGAAATCAACTACAATAAAAACAATCCAAAAAAAATCAAACACATGGAGACTAAACAGCATGCTATTAAACAATGACTGGCTTACCAGAGAGATCAAGGAAGAAATAAAAAACATCATGGCAACAAATGACAATGAAAACACAACAATCCAAAATCTATGGGACACAGCAAAAGCAGTCTTGAAAGGGAAGTTCATAGCTCTACAAGCCTACTGCAAAAAACAAGAAACAATGGTAATAAATTACCTAACCCTACAACTCAAAGAGTTACAAAGAGAGCAACAAGAAAAGCCCAGTGTTAAGTAGAAGGAAGGAAATAATAAAGATCAGAGCGGAGATAAACGACATGGAGACCAAAAAAACAATACAAAAGATCAACAAAACCAAGAGCTGGTTCTCTGAAAGGATAAACAAGATTGATGAACCTCTAGCCAGGCTCACCAAGAAGCAAAGAGAGAGGACCCAAATAAACAAAATCAGAAATGAAAGAGGTGAAAATATAACAGACCCCACAGAAATACAAAGGATTGTTAAAAAAAATACTATGAAAAACTCTATTCCAACAAACTGGACAACCTGGAGGAAATGGACATATTCCTAGAAAAATACAACCTTCCAAAACTCAATCAGAAAGAATCTAAACATCTCAATAGGCCAATAACTATGGAAGAAATTGAAGCAGTCATCAAAATCTTCCAGCAAACAAAAGCCCGGGGCCAGACAGCTTCACAGGAGAGTTTTACCAAACATTCAAGGAAGAACTAAAACCTATCCTCCTCAGACTATTCCAGAAAATTCAAGAGGAAGGAACACTTCCAAGCTCCTTCTATAAAGTCAGCATCACCCTAATACCAAAACCAGATAAAGACAACCCAATGAAAGAATTACAGGCCAATATCCCTCATGAACATAGATGCCAAAATCCTCAACAAAATTCTAGCAAATCAGATCCAGCACTACATTAGAAAGATCATACACCATGACCAAGTAGGATTTATCCCAGGAATGCAAGGATGGTACAATATCCGCAAATCAATAAAAGTGATACATCACATAAACAAATTGAGAGATAAAAATCACATAGTCATATCAATTGATGCAGAAAAAGCATTTGACAAAATCCAACACCCTTTCTTGATAAAAACTCTCAACAAGGTGGGAATAGAAGGATCATATCTCAACATAATAAAAGCTATATATGATAAACCCACAGCTAACATCACACTCAATGGGCAAAAACTAAAACCATTTCCCCTAAGAACAGGAACAAGTCAGGGATGCCCACTCTCACCACTGCTGTTCAATATAGTACTGGAAGTATTAGCCATTGCAAATAGACAAGAAGAAGAAATAAAAGGCATCCAAATTGGAAAAGAAGAAGTAAAGCTGTCCTTATTTGCAGATGACATGATATTGTACATAAAAAACCCGAAAGACTCCCTCAAAAAACTAATAGACTTAATAAATGAATTCGGCAATGTAGAAGGATACAAAATTAATGCCAAGAAATCTATGGCATTTCTATACACCAATAGTGAACTTACAGAAAGAGAGACTAAAAAAGCAATCCCATTTACCATCGCACTAAAAAAATTAAGATACCTAGGAATAAACTTAACCAAGGAGGTAAAAGACCTATACGCGGAAAACTACAGGACACTGAAAAAAGAGATAGAGGAAGACGTAAACAGATGGAAGAATATACCATGTTCATGGATTGGTAGAATCAACATCATTAAAATGTCCATACTACCCAAAGCAATCTATAGATTCAATGCACTCCCCATTAAAATACCAACAGCATATTTCACAGACCTGGAAAGAACTCTCCAAAAATTCATCTGGAATAAAAAAAGACCCCGAATAGCCACAGCAATCCTGAGAAAGAAGAATAAAGTAGGAGGGATCTCAATACCAGATTTCAAGCTGTATTACAAAGCCACTCTTCTCAAAACAGCCTGGTACTGGCACAAGAACAGACATATAGACCAAGGGAATAGAACAGAGAATCCAGATATCAACCCAAACCACTATGCGCAATTAATATTTGACAAAGGAGGCATGAACATACAATGGAGTCAAGACAGTCTCTTCAATAAATGGTGTTGGGGAAATTGGACAGATACATGCAAAAAAATGAAACTAGATCACCAACTTACATCATACACAAAAATAAAACGCAAAATGGATACACGACTTAAACATGAGACGGGAAACCATAAAAATACTAGAGGAATCCACAGGCAGCAAAATCTCAGACATATGCCAAAAGAACTTCTTCACTGATACTGCCCCTAGAGCAATGGAAGCCAAAGAGAAAATAAACAAATGGGACTACATCAAAATAAAAAGCTTTTGCACAGCAAAAGAAACCATCAACAAAACAACAAGAAACTCCACTGTATGGGAGAACATATTTGCAAATGTTATCACTGATAAAGATTTAATCTCCAATATCTACAGGCAGCTTATACAACTTAATAAAAGGAAGATAAACGATCCAATAAAAAAATGGGCAACGGACCTAAATAGAATCTTTTCGAAAGAAGACAGAAGGAAGGCCAAGAGACACATGAAAACATGCTCAAAGTCACTAATTATCCGAGATGCAAATCAAAACGACAATGCGATACCATCTCACACCTGTCAGAATGGCTATCATCAACAAATCAACAAACGACAAGTGTTGGCGAGGATGCGGAGAAAAAGGAACCCTCGTGCACTGCTGGTGGGAATGCAGACTGGTGCAGCCACTGTGGAGAACAGTATGCAGTTTCCTCAAAAAACTGAAAATGGAACTCCCATTAGACCCAGTAATCTCACTTCTAGGAATATATCCTAAGAAACCAGAAACACCAATCAGAAAGGATATATGCACTCCTATGTTCATAGCAGCACAATTTACAATAGCTAAGATTTGGGAACAGCCTAGGTGCCCGTCAGCAGATGACGGGACCAGAAAACTATGGTACATCTACACAATGGAATACTATGCTGCCATAAAAAAGGAATTCTTACCATTTGTAGCAACCTGGATGGAATTGGAGAACATTATGCTAAGTGAAATAAGCCACTCAATGAAAGAAAAATACCACATGATCTCACTCATTTGTGGATAATAAAAAACATTATAAGCTGGTGAACAAAAAGACACAGAGGCAGTAAAGCATCAAATAGACTGTCAAATTACAGCGGGAAGGTTAGGGAGAGGTGGGGGAAATAAGAGATCAACTGAAGGACTTATATGCATGCATAAAAGAATAACTAATGGATGCAAAACATTGGGGGGTGAGGGCATGTATGGGAGTGGGGTGGGGGGGGCAATGGTAAGATATGTACACATATAATACCTTAATAAAAAAAATAGTAGTTTTAAATAAATAAATAAATAAATAAATAAATAAATAAATAAATAAATAAATAAATAAAATGTGAGGATCCAAAAACTGGATAGAGGATGGATCTGGCAGAGAGCAAGAGCTATAGAGGTGTCTCCTCAAGTCTTTGCCTTATTACCATAATACAGACATACCTTCTTTAATTGCACTTTGCAGATATTGCCTTTTTTACAAATAAAAGGCTTTTGGCAACAAATCTATCGGTGCCATTTTTCCAGTAACATTTGCTCACTTCATGACTTTGTAATTGGTAATTCTCACAATATTCCAAATTTTTTCATTACTATATTTGTTATGGTGATCTGTTATCAATGATTTTTTGTTATTACTGTAACTGTTTTGGGGTGCCACAAACTGTGACCATATAAAATGATAAATTTAATGGATAACTGTGTGTGTTATGACTGCTCCACAGACCTACTGTTCTCTGTCTCTCTCACTCTCTTTGGGCCTCCCTATTCCTGAGGCACAAAAATATTGAAATTAGGTCAATTAATAACCTTAATTAATATCCTAAATGGCCCCAATGTGTTCAATTGAAAGGAAGAAATCATTAAGCTTAGGGAGGAAGGCATGTCCAAGCTGAGATAGGTCAAAAGCTTGTCCTCTTGTGCCAAACAGCCAAATTATAAATGCACAGAAAAAGTTCTTGAAGGAAATTAAAAGTGCTACTCCAGGGAACACACAAACTCTCCTCCATTCTGTGAAGGCTGAGAGAGGGGAGGAAGCTGCAGAAGAAAAGTTTGAAGCTAGCAGAGGTTGGTTCGTGAGCTTTAAGGAAAGAAGCAGTTCCATAACATAAAAGTGCAAGGTGACATGGCAAGTGCTGATGTAGAAGCTACAGCAAGTCATCCAGAAAAGCTAGCTAAGATAATTCATGAAGATGGCTACACTAAACAAGATTTTCAATGTAGACAAAACTGCCTTCTACTAGAAGATGCCATCTAGGACTTTCACAGCTAGAAAAGGAAGTCAATACTTGGCTTCAAAGCTTCAAAGGACAGGCAGATTCTTTTGTCAGGGGCTAATGCAGCTGGTGACTTTAAGTTGAAGCCAATGCTCATTTACTATTGTGAAAATCCTCGGGCCCTAAAGAATTATGCTAAATCTACTCTGCCTGTGCTCTATAAATGGAATAACAAAAGATATGACAGCATTTCTGCTTAAAACATGGTTGACTATTTTAAGCCCACTGTTGAAACATACTGCTAAAAAAAATAACTTCCTTTCAAAATATTACTGCTCACTGACAACGTACTAGTTACCCAAGAGCTCTAATGGAAATGTACAAGAAGATTAATGTTGTTTTCATGACTCCTAACACAACATCCATTCTTCAGCCCATCGATCAAAGAGTAATCTGAACTTTCAAGTCTTACAATTTAAGAAATACATTATTTCAGAAGGCTACAGCTGCCAGAGGTAGTGTTTCCTTTGATGGATTTAGGCAAAATGAATTAAAAACCTTCTGGAAAGGATTCACCATTCTAGATGCCATTATGAACATTCATGGGCCATGGCCAGTGTGGCTCAGTTGGGCATCGTCCCGTGCACCAAAAGGTTGCTGGTTCAATTCCCAATCAGGGCACCTTCCAGATTTCGGGCACAATCACCAGTAGGGAGCATGCAGGAAGTGGCCAATTGATCTTGCGCTCTCACATCAATATTTCTCTCTCTCTCTCTTTCCCCCTCCCTCCCTCCATCTCTCTTTCCCTCTTTCTAAAAATCAATTTTAAAAAAATTTTTTTTTTTTTTTAAAAGAGCCTTTGTGGTTGACAGGAAGAGATCAAAATATCAACATTAATAGGAGTTTGGAAGAAGTTCATTCCAACCCATGAATGACTTTGAGGGATTCAACACTTCAGAGAGGAAGTAACTGCAGATGTGGTGGTGGAAATAACAAGAGAACTAGAATTAGAAGTGGGGCCTGAGGATGTGACTGAATTACTGAAATCTCATGATTAACCTCTAATACAGGGGTCCTCAAACTTTTTAAACAGGGGGCCAGTTCACTGTCCCTCAGACCATTGGAGGGCCGGAATATAGTTTAAAAAAAAAACAACTATGAACAAATTCCTATGCGCACTGCGGGCCCGGGACAAGTCGGCTACTAAGCAGGACAGGCAGCGGCACCCGGCGGGCCAGATAAATGTCCTCAGCGGGCCGCATGTGGCCCGCGGGCCGTAGTTTGAGGACCCCTGCTCTAATGGATGCAAAGTTGCTTCTTATGTATGAGCAAAGAAAGTAGTATCTTAAGATGGATTCCACTCCTGGTGAAGACTGTTGAAATGATGACAAAGGACTTAGAATCTATAATCATAAAAGCGTAATATGCAAATCGACCAAACGACTGAACAGCAGAACAACTGTCCAGATGACCTTCCGGATGACCACGCTATGACATGCACTGGCGCCAGGCCAGCCAAGGTGGGTGCGATGCGATTGGTCGGGGGCCCTGCCATTACCCCAAGATAGCCCCACAGAGGGAGGCCCATACCACCGGTCAGTGGCACTGTGGCCGGTGTGAAGGGGCCAGCCAGCGATCACCTCGCAGGGGGAGGCCCAGGCCAGCCAAGCAATTGCACCCCATGACTGTTGCCCGCAGAGGGAGACGACCGGTGGCGGGGGAGAGGGGGTAGCACGAGAAGGCACAGGCCAGGCTGACGGACACACACACAGACCGTACACAAATTTCATGCACTGGGCCTCTAGTATTAAATAAAATTAATTGATAAAGCAGTGGCGGGGTATAAGAGGATTGACTCCAATTTTGAAAGAAGTTCTACTGTGGGTAAAACACTATTAAACAGCATCACATGCCACAGAGAAATCGTTTGTGAAAGGAAGAGTCAATCAATGTGGCAAACTTCTTGCCTTAGTTTAAGAAACTGCCACAACCAACCCCAATCTTCAGCAACCACCACCTTGATCAATCAACAGCCATCAACATAGAGACAAGACCCTCTAAAAGCAAAAAAATTACAACTCACTTAAAGGCTCTGATAATGCTTAGCATTTTTCAGCAACAAAGTATTATTATTTTTTTAATATATTTTTATTGATTTCAGAGAGAAAGGAAGAGGAGAGAGATATATAGAAACATCCATGATGAGAGAGAATCATGGATCGGCTGCCTCCTGCAAGCCCCCCACAAGGGATCAAACCCACAACCCAGGCATGTGCCCTTGACTGGAATCGAACCTGGGACCTTTCAGTTCACAGGCCAATGCTCTATCCACTAAGCCGAACTGGCTAGGGCAACAAAGTATTATTTAATTAAGGTGTGTCCAGTATATATTTTTAGACATAATGCTATTGCACACTTAATAGATTACAGTGTAGTGTGAACATAAATTTTATATACACTGGAAAAAAAAAAAAAACTTGTGTGACTAGCTTTATTGCAGTTATTTGCTTTACTGCAATGGTCTGGACTTAACCCACAGTGTCTCCAAGGTATGTCTGTACTGAACAATGTACACGTGAGAGAAAATTACCTGAGGCCAGGAAAGACCAACAAGAAAGGAGTAAGCCAAACAATTCCCAAACCTCACTTAGGGGTGGGAATCATTCATGTTCCCACCAGCCAGAGGAGAAAGACCTCTTACTACACAGAACATCATGTCCTCAGAAGTCCTTAGTAGTTGGACTAAACTGGCCATTAACCAAAGGCTGCTCTGAATCTGTCCTAACAAAGCTTAAAGGCAAGACTTAAAAGGATCAAACTGGTTACAATAACTTAACTGTACAACAGAAGAAATCTAACACTATACAAAGAAATTCAGCACCCAACAACATAGAATTCACAATTAACAGACAAAGACACTGGGTAGCTAAAGGTCAGAGATTGGAAGAGAACTTACAAATTACATATCTTCAATTTTATATATTTTCAATTTTATATCTTATATATATAATATACAATCAAAAGTTATTAAAATAAAAATAATTTAAAAGTTTGAAATGTAAAGTATTTGTTACTTTCAACATTAGGAGTGAAATCATTTGTATTCTGTATTAAGAGTCCAAACAAATAGATACGAACAGAACAGGGAGCTCTTGTAGCTGAACAGCCCTGCCATGTGTCATCTCCAGATGCTAAGTACTACTGAAAATCTGGAGTACAAATTCCAACTTCCATATGGGTAATGTTCCAAAAGTGTACTTTAAGTCTATTATCTGGAACTCTGAACACATTTTCCCATAGAAACAATGGCAGGCTGGTCTACAAAGGCCTATTTTACCCATGATGTATCTCAAGTGTAGTTCTCTACAAACAAGCACTGTAGAACCCCAAGTAAAAAAAAAAAAAAAAAAATCTGTAGGAATATTCAGAATTCCCCTTGTGGAAGCTATACACATGTCTTTTCCCTCTGTAGCCCTGATATTAGGAACAAGGACTCAATTCTGCTAGTAGTCCCAAGAAACTCAGGTATTGCAAGAACCAAAAAGAAGTGAAGGCAAAGAGATGAGCTGCACACGAACTTCTTCCTAAGTCTACACAAAACCTATGAGAGCTTCTCAGTCTTAGTTCCCTGTCCTTTGTTTACTTTAAGAAGCAAGACAACACAGTGTAGGAACATGGGCTTTGGAGTTAGACAGGTTTAGGTTTAAATCTCAGCTTTGAAATTTACTGAACTGTGTGAGCATAGTCAAGTTAACTACCTTCACTGATTCTTAGTTTCCTTATCTATAAAATGGGGATCACACCTGCTGTTCAAGTTCATTTTAAGAACAGTCACAAACTACAGACAGTACCAACTACAGTGGTAGACTCATAGGTTCATGAAAATGAAAGCTGATGTTTTTCTGTTACTTCTGAGGATCTCTGAGATTCTGGCCTGCTCTTCCTTCTACTGGCAGCACCTGTCCCTTGAAACAAAGCACTCAACCTAGGAGTCTCCTAAAACTTCTGTTTATGTTATTAACAGAAATAACATAAAACAAGGGGTTACATGTTTCTCTTTCCCCACTCATACAAATGAGGGGATAAACCACAAACAAATGAATATATCAAGCAAACATTTAGAGGAACAGAAGTCAGTGAGTTTTAGTGATATCATCATGGAGGCTGGCACTGAGGGAGCAGCAATGGTAGGTTTGGGAGAACAGTAGGAAGTTGCAAGGTTATGGAAACTGCTCCTTTCCTCTCCCTCCTTTCACCCACATTAGTAGCAAAACCTACACCCACAGCAAGGTGAAAAGCAAAAATTAGAGGCCAGAGAGGATCCATGAAGTAACCAATGATTTACAATGAAAAGGAAATTTCAGTACAGAAGCTTTTAAATTAATATACAAGATTTGAAGGAGGGAGAGGAATATAAAGAATCACACCATCTAAGCCCAAAGAAACATCTAAATTGGGGTAGTTTTTACTGCATGCTAAAATATTTTTAAGAATTACTTACTCAGGAGAAACAACAGAAAAATGGGATTCACTATCCAATTTTCCATTATTTGCTTTCTAAAATATAAAATACATCTACTGTAAGAGCCAAGGTTAAAAGAAAACCAAAGAAAAAGCTCTTTGGCGATTCAAGTCACATCAAATTAAGTCTCCTAATATATAGGAAACAGAACCACTGGCCTCGAAGGGATATTCAGAGACAGCTCAAGCTTCCAGCAAAATTTAAACCTAAAAAGAACCAAAACAGTTAATGACTGGCCTCTCGTAGGAGCCTGTTCATATACTCAGTCACTGCTGGGCATCAAGCAGTACTGGATAGTCAGTGACAGGTACAATACAAGAAAGGATTTACACCCCAAAACTGATCAAATTCTCTCTCTGCAATTGAAGCATTTTCTCATCATCTTTTCTCCCTAGACAAGACATGACTGACAAGCATTCTATTAACCAAAACGTCTTGCACACTTAAAGACAGTCATTAAAGTTGTCTCTCAGAATTTGCTTTATGGCTCATGAAGCATTTATTCAGAAACTGTATTCTTTATTTCTAATCATTTTTTTTCCTATCTTGAATTCTGTAGGTTCCACACATCCCTCTTAAAATAGGATGCTAAAACTAGACTTAATATTTGTAGACAGACCCTACTAATGACAAGTATAATAAAAAGATTACTTAATAGTTCTAACAAGATTTGTTAATTGATCCAAATTCAGAGGAATTAAAGATACAGCAGTATACTGGTTTATTCAATTTAGGATGCATTATAAATTCCAGTTATTGCAGCTGTTTGCATGCCATGAGAACTCTCTGAATTTGAACTGAAATAAAACAGGAATTTTCTGCATTGCATTTGTGCTCTGCAATGTTTCTTTTAATTAATTTTCATTATATTTTTAGTGAAATATGGAACTGAATCAAGACCACTATTAAATCTAAGCTTATATCTACCTTTTCCCTCATTTCTATAGCCAATAATCACAAAATAAAACTTATTAGGTCTCCCCTGATTCCTTATTTAGTTCAACCCAATGACTTCTCATCATCCTAGTATCTCCTAGATACCAAAGCAAATGCATAAAACAGTTGCCACATTTATTTACTTATTTAGTCTGATGCAACCAAATTAACCAAAAATATTTTTAATAGCTAAATGGATGCTTTAATGTTTTTATGAAATTTGCGTTTAGCCTGGCTGGATTGGCTCAGTTGACTGAGTGTCATCCTGTGCAGTGAAAGGTTGCCGGTTCAATTCCTGGTCAGGGCAATACCTGGGTTGCGGGTTTGAGCCCCAGTCAGGAAACAAATGGAAGGCAACCGATTGATTGCAATCTATCTGCCTGCCTGCCTGCCTGCCTGCCTGCCTATCTGTCTATCTAATCTATCTATCTATCTATCTATCTATCTATCTATCTATCTATCTATCTATCTATCTGAGCAAGTCCTTGGGTGAGGATTGAAATAAAAGAAATTTGCATTTAAATGTAAGATTTCAGAAAAGTGATACAACCTGTGAGAGCAGTTTCTTCAGAAGCTGTGCTATGGCAGGATCCTCAGGTGGAGGGCAATCAGGAAGAGATCCATTCCGTTTTTTCTGACGCATGTGAAGATGTCTGAATAAGCTAGTAATATCTTTAGACCTCAAAGCATAATCAAATATAGAACGACTTACTGGCTCTTTTAAAACACTGAGTAAAACAAGTTTTCTTTCAATCTGTATCAGAAAAATAAAAAGAATCAGTCAAAACTACAATATTTTGTTCAGTTATTTTCAAGTTCAATACAATTTCTGTAAAGTTAACACAGGTATTTATTTTCTAAAAAAATGCAAGACATGAACATCTGCAATTTTTGTTGAGAAGAAAAAGGAATACTCGTGACCTTTAAAGAACTCAGGTTTTTCCTCTTTTTATTGTTAGCATCTCAGTACACACCTGTGTCTGTGATACTGGAAGACTAATAATAAATACCTATACTAGAAAGTTTAGAAAATGAAAAAGATTTTTCTATATCCCAAAATGTCAGGTGACTTCCTAGATCTAAAAAGCACCTGCAGTTCATAGGCCTAACAGCCAAGAGGTACTGATCCAGAAAAGATGTGCAACAGTCGAAGGGCTTCCCTGCAGCCATCAGGTTTTCCCATTAGCTTCAATCACTTCTAAAAATCACTACTCTCTCATAGAGTTCATAAAATCCTGCTTTTTCTTATCCCCAAGAATATTCTTGTTGTCAATGCATTTATAATAAAAAGGAAAAACACTACTAAGAGTAATCAAGAGGACTTTCTTTAGATATATTTAACAATCCGGTGAGTTGGCCAGTGGAAACCAGCATAAAAGGCTATCTTTTATCTAATCCAAAATGTAGAAAAATATAATTTATGAAACATATAATTAGCTTTTCAACTCCTGATCCTGGCCTTTCAGAATATCAAACACTGATAAAAACAAACAAAAAATTTTAAAAGAATTTCTGAGAAACAGAATGATACAGATTTCTAATAAACCACTTATATGTCATATTTATTATAGTAAACCACAACTAAAAGTTATTACCAAAATATATGCAATTTTTAAATCCAAAAGACATTTCACATTGTGCTATAAAAACTTTATAAACAAACTTCTAAATAGAATAAGTGATAAAAAATAGTAGGAATCTCTAGACCTGATTTTCAAGGAAACTAATAAGCTTCAAAAAAGGGGGAACATATTTTCTAGTAATATTATTCATCTTTCATGTACACTGAGTGGCCAGATTATTATGATCTCTGAACGCATAATAATCTGGCCACTCAGTGTATATCCTATATAATAAAAGGCTAATATGCAAATTGTCCCCTCAACCAGGAGTTCGACCAGCAGGCAGGCTGGCCAACCGCCCATCTCCCATTCCCCTGGCCAGGCTGGCCGGACTCCACCCATGCACGAATTCATGCACCAGGCCTCTAACACATATATATATGTTAGAGGCCCGGTGCACGAAATTTGTGCATGGCGGGGGGTGTCCCTCAGCCCAGCCTGCACCCTCTCCAATCTGGGATCCCTCTCACAATACAGGACTGCTGGCTTCCAACTGCTCGCCTGCCTGCCTTCCTGATTGCTCCTAACTGCTTCTGCCTGCCAGCCTGATCACCCCCTAACCCAGCCGTGGGCAAACTACGGCCCGCGGGCCGGATACGGCCCGTTTGGCTGTTCTATCTGGCCCGCGGAGCCAAAAGAGCGGAGGGTTCTCTTGCTCTCCCCTCCGCTCCTTTACTTTGAATTTATATTAGTTCACACAAACACTCCATCCATGCTTTTGTTCCGGCCCTCCGGTCCAGTTTAAGAACCCATTGTGGCACTTGAGTCAAAAAGTTTGCCCACCCCTGCCCTAACCACTCCCCTGCCAGCCTGATTGATGCCTAACTGCTCCCCTTACAGCCTGTTTGCCCCTAACTGCCCTCCCCTACAGGCCTGGTCACCCTAACTGCCCTCCCCTGCAGGCCTGGTCCCCCCCAACTGCTCTCCCCTGCTGGCCTGGGTCCCCCCCAACTGTCCTTCCCTGCAGGCCCGGTCACCCCCAACTTCCGTCCTCTGCTAGCCTTGTCACCCCTAACTGCCCTCCCTGCAGGCTTGATTGCCCCCAACTGCCCTCCCTTGCAGGCCTGGTCCCTCCCAACTGCCCTCCCCTGCTGGCCATCTTGTGGTGGCCATTTTGTGTCCACATGGGGGCAGGATCTTTGACCACATGGGGGCAGCCATCTTGTGTGTTGGAGTGATGGTCAATCTGCATATTACTCTTTTATTAGATAGGATACACACACACACACACACACACACACACACACACACACACACTCTGAGTGGCCAGATTATTATGCGTGCAGAGATCATAATAATCTGGTCACTCAGTGTATAAATAAATTGTTCTTGGGGTAAAAATAAAAAATTTTACAAACTACAAAATGAAGAATGATGATTCCCAAAAATAGATGAATCTACAAGGAAAAGTAAGGGCTGAAGGCACAGCCAAATCCTCATGTCCAGAGGATATCCAAGGCCACTTTCTCCAACAAAAGGGAAGGGACATTGGGATTTAAAAGTAGGAGAAAGCGGGCCGGCGGCAGTGGCGACTCTGGACACGAGCCGGGCCCAAAAAGAAAAAATAAAATAAAATAAAATAAAATAAAAGTAGGAGAAAGCCAGAAGCATGTGAATTCACAAAAGTGCTTTAGTAAAAATAGGCCATTTCAGAATGTTTTAACAGCCAGAATAATCCCTCAACAGTCCACTCAATTTAAATTATCTATTTTGATAGTTAGCTGTCCAGCAAGATAAAGGGTATAAACACTGACAAGTTGGGTAAACAACTGCCTTGTACAAACCAAAGACCCAAAGTTTATCATCAAGAGCTGTACTGCTGGGCAGGGGCAGGGTTGTAATTATTAGGTTCTTTTCTAATCCTATATAATAAAAGGCTAATATGCAAATCGGCTGAACACCTGGTCGCTGTGATGCACACTGACCACCAGGGGGCAGATGCTCAACGCAAGAGCTGTCTCCTGGTGGTCAGTGCATTCCCACAGGGGGAGCACTGCTCAGCCAGAAGCCACCTCTGTGGCAGTGCTAAGGACTCCTGGGGGGATGTCCAACTGCCAGCTTAGGCACACTTCCCATTGGACATCCCCTGAGGGGTCCCAGACTGCCAGAGGGCATAGGCTGGGCTGAAGGACCAACCACCGCCCCCTCCACCCCCATGCACGAATGTCATGCACTGGGCCTCTAGTTTTTTATAAATGCTGACTTGGACTGAACTCTGTTATACTTTTACAAATAAAAGCAGAGGTCTATTAATATACATTTCTTCTATATTTCACTCAAACTGCAGATGCTTTACAACATTACACATAAGAAAGAAAATAAAGTATGAATTACTGGCTGCTATATTATGCATTACATGATGCATAACATAATAGTCTCTTGAACGTTTCTCACCTTCAAAATATTTGTTTCTTTAACATTAATTAGCTTGAAATGAATTTGAAAATGCCCTAGCCCAATTTAAATCTTTAAAATTTTAAATAAAAACAAAACTCTCTAAATTTTTTTTTTAATGGTGCAGTGTGGAGGGAGTATTAATTCCAAATTGAAACATGCTTACCTGTATTATTGGTTGAGTAATATATGGGTCAAGGTAAGGCATCAGTTTACAATACACATCAGCTGTGTTTATTTGATGAGCTACCACTGTGATAAATCCCACAGCACCATAGCGTATCCATAGATTGGGATGACACAGAAATGGGGCTAAAGAAGAAAAACAATATATGGCTTAAACAATGTTCATAAATAGTTTCAAACTATCAGGATAAATAAATTTTCACCTTATAACACAAGTGATGATAAAGATTATACCACATGTTACTATCAGGTGCCCTCACATACAATTATCCTGAGGTGTAAACTCAACCAAGTGAACATACTGATATAATATTCCCTATCATAAAACTTAGCAATACCATAAAAGAATAAAAACAGCTACCTCCTGCCCTAGCCAATTTTGCTCAGTGATTAGAGCGTCGGACCACAGACTGAAGGGTCCCAGGTTCGATTTCGGTCAAGAGCATATACCTCATTTGCAGGCTCGATACCTGGCCCCAGTCGGGGTGCATGCGGGAGGCAACCAATCAATGTCTCTCTCTCATATCAATATTTTTCTCTGTCTCTCCCTCTCTCTTCCACTCTCTCTAAAAATCAATAGAAAAAAAAATCCTTGAGTGAGGATTAACAACAAAAAACACAGCTACCTCCTTTCTGAGAATTTAAATTTAGTTTTTAACCAGGCCTGAAGATGGGTAAACATCTACTCATTTAAAAAACTGGATTAGAAACTATTCGAGACATAAAAAGTCTCAACACTATATAGCAAACTATTACTCCCCCCTCCCATTTCCCCGAGGAAGTCCAAGGACACATCATCTACCACATGAGCAAGGAAACGAATAAGCCATCTCTTCTCCAAGCCATAGCATTATGATTAGGAAACAATTTCACCTGACATTCTTTTTAATGTAAAGATTTGATCAAATCTAATATATTGTAAGGCATTATAAATGAAAACTACAAGGCAAAAAACATAATGCCCCTTCTTAAAGAGTTTAAAATATAAGATTAAACCAGAAAATTAAATGTATGCCTTTTCATCCCTTTTAACTATTTTGTGTACTACATCGAAAATCAGTGATTTCTACTAAATGAAGATTTAGAATAAAATTCAAACTTCTATAAGCAAAAAAAAAAAAAAAAAGTATTAGGTCTGAGAATGCAAAAACATCGGCATTTAGAGCAGTGGTGGGTAATGTCTGGCCCTGCCAAGGCATTAGGGGTGAGTTAATTAAATGTTTAAAATATAGCAGGCTAATTTTTAAGTTGATAATTTTGTATGGTCTGCAAATGACGTTATAAATATCCAAATGGTCCTTGGCAGAAAAAAGGTTCCCTACCCCTGATTTAGAGGATATTAGTTTTGGCCCTGGCTGGGTAGCTCAGCTGGTTAGAGCGTCATCCCCATATGCCAAGGTTACGGGTTCAATCCCTAGGGCACATACAAGAAAGAATCAACCAATGAGTGCATAAATAAGTGGAACAACAAATCAGTGTTTCTCTCTCGCTTTCTCTAATTAATAAATTTAATTGAAAATTAAATAAAAGTATCTAGAGAATATTAACTTCATAAGAAATTCGTGCCAATAGAAAAATAAGAACAATGTCATGTGCTAATAATACTTATAGCATAAAAAAGGGAAGGAGAAATAATTGTTCAAAATATGTCTCCAACATTCTCCCATTCCAATTCTTTTAACTGCTCATGGAGAAGGTTTTAATTATTTTGTAAGCATCCTGCAGCCTCTGATACATCCAACAGGGAGAACTGGTAATTTCCCTTTGACAACAGGGAAAATCGGGACTGGAAAAACACTAAAAAAAACCTCCAAAACGTAACTAAGCCCAAAATGACTTGGCAGGAGTTGGGCACTGTGTGAGGTGGAATTATTGGTCCCAATTCTTTACATGATCTGTATTATACAACCATACTCTTGCCTTGTATTCATGCTTCTGGCTCAGTCATATTACCTCTGGCCAATGGGACGTTAACACAGAGGCTTGAAAAGCTAGGCTTGCTTTCTTGCACCTCTGCCATCACCCAAAACATAACCCCAGAATGAGACAGATAGATCACAGTCACCACAGTCTGGAGATGCAAAGCGGAAAGCATACAGCTTACAGATGCATAATGAGAAATTTACTGAAGCATTTACTGAGATTTTGTGGTTAATTGCTATATAGTATTATATCAATTAGTAGCTAATAGATACAAAGAACCTTAAACACTCAAAAAAACACACCAAGAAACCAGAATCAAGAGGATTTCCCCCCCACAAAAAAAACAGCGTACTCAATCTTTTCTCTACCCAACGCATTCCAATTCTCAGGGGACAAGCATTGGGGAAGGTGAGTATTCAGAATATCTAAGTGGGAAGAGTACAGTTTTTGAAAGAGCTAACAAAAATATCATGATAATCACCATCACCATCACCACCACCACCACCACCACCACCACCACCACTATTCCCTTTAAGAATCACTACCAAAGACTGACTATGCTAACAGAGAGATGTGTGCACTTTATCATTTGTTTTAAATAGGTGTTTCTAAATTACAAAAAAAACTGCTTTTCTTTTAAATAGTTTAAAATTACAACAAATGATTGTTCACTTAAATTTTCTCAGCAAGTTTTCTTTCTCCCCTTAGCTGGTCCTAAATTTAGTTAATTCTAAAGGAGTTTCCCATCCAAGAAGTTGTACCACTACACTGAATTTATTCTATACCTAAAGATAATAATTTGTTTTTATGCTAAATTAAAGATACATATGTACTCTATGTATTCATCCTGATCAATGACTAGAAATAACAGGGCCCAGAAAAAACTCTATGAAATTGAAGAGGAGGGTAAAAAACTGTCTTTATGATGTTTTTATTTAAAAATTGATAGACATTCATTTTTTCAGATAATTAAAATACCAATTATAAGCTACATTATATAAAAAAACAATTTCCAAATAATTAATCAACAGAAGAAATGTATTTATGTGAAATCAGAATATACTAGAGTACATATGTATATACAGAAGATATTAATTAAAGAGAATCAAAGGCAAAAGCAAGAAAAACTTGACCCTTGGGAAGTAATGCCACTCTTACAGGAGAAAAAAAGAAAGCACTGATATGAGAATTTAAAAATGAGAATGAGCAGGAAAATATTCCAGGCAGCAAGATGTGCATGTTCACACAATACATCTTCTCATTAATACAGGTTGCCCAAAAAACAGGTATACACACTTTAAAAGCTGATAGCTCAATTGATGTTTCTTTCTTTTCAGCCAGACTAAACTTTGAACAAAGGAAATTCATCCTAAAATGCTATTGGAAATTTGAAAACACAGTTGAAATACAAACAACGCCTTTATAATTATTCAAAGTATATATACATTTTTGGGGACAGGTAACAAAAAAAATTAGTCAATGCTGTAGATTCTTTTAAATTTTGAAAATGAACAGTATGTTAATAAAGACTGACTTTATAATCATTCAAAGTGTGTAGACTTTTTTGGGGAAACACCCTATATTATCATGAAAATGCATGCTTTCTATATCTGCCTTACAATACCCAGGACCAGAAATTCAAAATCGTTTGTTTTATTATAATATTAATAATTTTTTATTCTGCTATTAGTTTTATAACATTTTTTTCATTGATTTCAGAGAGGAAAGGAGAGGGAGAGAGAGACAGAAACATCAATGATAAGAGAGAATCATCAATCAGCTGCCTCCTGCACGCCCTACACAGGGGATCAAGCCCGCAATACGGGCATGTGCTGTGACGGGGAATCAAACCATGATCTTCCAGTTCATAGGTCAACAATCAACGACGGAGCCAAGTCAGCCAGGCTAGTTTTTTGTTTTGTTTTTTAAATAGAGATAATGAACCCATTAAGGTTCAACACTCTGTAGCTCATACGAAAAATCAAAAATATTTCAATATAATGGAGATTTTATTGTATTGCCAATACTCAACAATTTTCTATTAAATTTGGAATTATTTTTAACATAATCAAAAAATTCAAACCAAATTAGTTACAAACTAAAAGAATGATTGAAGATATTACAGAATAAAATAAGAAACCTATATATACTTAAATTTTTCACCAAAAAATTGTTTTAAAGCCACATTCATGCCTTAAAATTCTCCAGAAATTTTATCTATCTTTACTAGCTACCATCTAGTTTCCCAACAATAAAAATAAATAATAACTCCTTTGTCTTTTTCCTCTGAGGAGTTCCTCAAAAAAACAACAACAAAACAAACAAAAAAAACTATTAACCAAGTCTAACCAATTTTGGTTTTCTATTAATTTTCCTTGGCAAGCCATTTACAGCAATTAAATATTTTTATCTAGAGGCAATATTCTACGATTTCATGTCCTCTCTGGATAGAGCCAATTTGCAATCTTATTTTATTTTCTTCAAGTGAAGTGATAAGAAGACTAAAAGCTCCAGATAGTCTTAATTTTAGAGTGCGTCATTTGACTTGTTTGCACTTATTCTGAATTTTAAGTTGAGGTAAATAGTTAATTGCTGTAAAGGTCAAGGGATTAATCCCTTTCACTGGTTAATAAAATTACTAACAGTAGAAACTTCAATTCTAAAATTCTTAACTGGCAATGAGTACAATGACACATGTCATAGACAATCATCCACATCCAATTTCAACATGACTAGTAGTCCAGTGTCCAAAAAAAACAAATTGACTCTTCAGAGCAGTTACAGACTATCCATTTTGTGTTAAAAAACAAGCCCTGTCCAGTGCTGCTCAGAGTGTTGGCGTGCACACCGAAGGGTCACGGGTTCAATTCTGGTCAAGGGCATGGAGCTGGGTTGCAGGTTCAATCCCCAGCCCTGGTAGGGGCATGTGCAGGAGGCAACCAATCGATGTGTCTCTCTCACATCGATGTCTCTGTCTCTGTCTCTTTCTCTCCGTTCTTTCCTCCCCTCCACTCTCTCTAAAAATCAATGGGAAAAATATCTTCAGTGAGGATTAATAAAAAAAGCCAAATCTTCTTTTTTCAAGTATTATAAATGAAAACAAAGAGATTATTTCCCAACCCAGGCTGGAGAACCAAATGATCCTGTTTGCCTGCCTGCCTGTCTCTCACAAACATACAAGCATCCATGTTTAAGCATGCACATGTGTGTGCACATTCAGACACATACATACACAATATGGGAACAATAAAGTTGAAAATATGACTCTATATTGCCTAAAAGTTTTACAATGCTCTATCAATTTTTATTTCTCTTCCCATTTCCTAATTTTCCCAACCTAATCTTGAGAAACAGAAACTTACCAATATCACTGGCAAATTCGTAGACATGGGGTTTTTGTAGCAGCCCTAACTGGCACATACAGGTAAGGGCATTAAGAGCTTTCACAATAACAAATTCCTCAGCATCACTAAGACCTTGTTGCAGCAGGGGTTTGAGAATTGAGGAGCTCTGCCAGCCAACATAGGCAGCAACACCTGAAAAAGAGAAGCAACGTTACATGATAACGTACTCTACACCTGGAAGTACAAATGCCATTAAGTAAAACAATAAAATTAATTGAAAACCAAATATATTGAGCAACAATCAGGGAGACGACATTACACTTCCTACCCAGCACAATAAATGAAAAGACCCACAACAAAATAAATGACCAAGAAATTCTGGAACACCGAGGGGGGAGGGGAGAAGATCCTAGGAACTTATGAAAAGAAAAATATAGGTCCCCTAAAAACGAAGGAGAATGATTGGCTTTAGATTATCTTCAGCAACAATAGAGAGGCTAGAATACAACAAAGCAAGCAATTTCACAGCTTCTCAAAGGTAGGAAGTACCCTTTTCTCCAAAACATTCTACGGCAGCATTTGCAGAAACATTAATACTATTGCCATATGAGTTTCTTCCCTTTTTTTTTTTTATTTTTTAGGAAAATACACCCAAAAGCAAATATTTTAGCAGTTACTTTCCCAGATTATAAGGTAATAAAATCTAAATCCTACAGCTTTCTGCTACTACATGAGAAAGTTTGAATACCAGCAAAGCTTTCCAAGTGTAAAAGAGTCTTTAAACATTTTGAGTTAAACAGCAAGCTGTTACAATCATGTCCAAAATGATATAGAGGGTTAGTGGGTAATTATAATAACATGGCTTTAGCATATAACATTTCATAACTGACCAAATCTAAATTTTCTTTCTAATTAGATTGATTTTCAATCATAATTACATTTTAACTATTATTTTCTGATTGTAAAAGTTATGTATGTTTACTATAAAAAAATTTGACAAATACGAAAAATATAAAGAAAACAATCACCTACAATCCCAGTTCTGCATGTAACCACTATTCACACCTTAGTATATATATTCCAGTCTTTTGTATAAATACATATGATTTACTGTTATCTTTATACAACTGGAATCATACTTTAAATAGACCTACACTATAATTCAGTCACTTTAATAATATTTCATGATACTTTCCCAGGGCATTAAATATCATTTTAAAACAGTTTGTAATGACCATATGGTATTCCTTGATATGGATGTATCACAGTTTAATTAACCAATCCCTTGACCAACTAAGATATTCTTATCATCCAAAAGCAGCAGGAAGACAGACAGAAATACCAGGAACTCAACTCATTATTAATAAAATTTAGTGGTAATGTCACCTTTCAAATTGCCTGTTTTTGAGAATTCAAAACCTTAAAGAGAAATTTAAAAAAACAACATACCAACTATACTATCAAAAAAAGCTCCACGCAGATGCCAATCATTCTTATCATTCAGGAAAGTAATCATGTGAGACAATAAAACATCATTGGCTTTTTGACGTCCAAAAAATACACACAGCCGAGTTATTCCATTTTCCATTAAGGTTTGTTTCACGATATTTTCAGGGTCACTTAGCAAAGTGACAACTTTCTGCTGGACCATTTCATGCAAGGCTTGGAGCTCTAAAAAAAAAAAAAAAAATAAGTAAAACTAGAATCTATTATTTTTCCTTATACAAATAGACACAGTCTTCCTTCTTACTCCTCAGAGAAATGGATTACAGAAGCCACTATAAAAAGTCTATAATCACTACATTTTTCCAGTATTTAGAACTCTGAAGAATAAATGGAAAGCTGAAATATAAAACTGAAGAACATCCTAATAAGCTGACTTCACAAGCTTGGCTACTACCTCACTAATTAAACAGCTCTATTTATGAGGCTTAAGGAGAAAAGTACAGGAAGCACCAGAAAAGAGATCATACTGCTCCAATAAGATCAACCTAATCAAGGACTTGAAAACACTAGACTGGTTCAGAATAAAATCTGATGATGCAGGGCAGGCATTCTTTTTTTATTTTTTTTAAATATATTTTATTGATTTTTTATAGAGAGGAAGGGAGAGGGATAGAGTTAAAAACATCGATGAGAGAGAAACATCGATCAGCTGCCTCCTGCACACCCCTGCTGGGGATGTGCCCGCAACCAAGGTACATGCCCTTGACTGGAACCAAACCTGGGACCCTCGAGTCCACAGGCTGATGCTCTATCCACTGAACCAAACCGGCTAGGGCAAGAGCAAGCATTCTTAAAGGCTAGATTAAATTTCAGAAGCAAGTCCTGTCAAGGCTTTGCATGATCCGGCTACCACTCTGGCCTTATCTATCCACCCTCCCCTTATTTACTTACTTATCTGTCTTCCCCTTACTAAAATGTAAACACAAGAGCAAGGATCTTGTCTGTCTTAGGCACCACTGTATCCCTAGTGCTTAAAGCAGGCACAAAATTGCCTGATGCAGAGCTATCTTTGACAATTATCTGTTGGCTACGTGAATAAGGGCAGAGGCCACTCCTGGTGCATCCACGGTCAAGGGAAATGGAGGTCTGTATAATGTTCACATTAAGAAAAACTTCAGGTTAACTCCCCAAAAGAGTTAACACTTAAATTCATTATATAAAAAGATCCAATTACATGGTTATAGAACATTGAACAGTATTATTTTCTAGTTCCATGGAAAAAGTGAAGATTTCCTTTCTGATATATTCTTCTGTAAGTTCAAAATTATTTGTCTTGAGCTCCATATAATTATGCTGTCTTAAAAATTATGCTACTTTCTACAAGTAATAAGAGCCATTGCAGTTATCTGTAACATAAAAATCTGAAAACTACACTTCTCCAGTTTTTCTCAACTAGAAACATCTTAGAACAGACCTAAGCATATTATTTCACTTCTAAATATCTAACTCAATAAACATTAACTACAAGTCTATCCCCACTTTAATAAACATATCTTTATTAGAAATTGTACGAATGTAAAGAAACTAAGACAGGCCCAGCCGGTGTGGCTCAGTGGTTGAGTGTTGACCTATGAACGAGGTATGAACCAGGAGGTTCGATTCCCTGCTAGGGCATATGCCCAGGTCGGGGCTCAATCCCCAGTAAGGGGCATGCAGGAGCAGCCAATCAATGGTGTTTATCATTGATGTTTCTATCTCTCCCTCTCCCTCTCTGAAATCAACAAAATATATATATACACAATATTTTTTTTTAAGTGGCTCTTTAAAAATAAAAAATAAAAAGAACTCTGACCTCAAAGAGTTTATCATCATATCTGTCCTTTACAGTAAAATGTGTGGTTTTTAATATGTAAATCATAGATAGTATAAAATAAACACAAGCTTATGATTGAGGATACATAGGATATACTCACGTAAGGAAAAAAATTTAGATTCTTTAGCTATGATGTTGTCAATGGTTTTTCTTTTATCGTAAGAATGAAATAATTCAGCTAACTTTATTATTGACACAAATCAATTCTGGCTGAAAAACAATTGAGCTTAGAATCTGTAGCAACAAGCTGATCATTTTCTGGCTAGATAAGTATTTGAGAATAGAGAGAATAACCAGAAACCAGGAACCCTTCCTACCTATAGATCTGGTATTTTTCACCTTACATGAAAATTAGAAATGATGATTTTCCCCAACTTCACATTAGCAATTCATTCTAAGTAATAGGAAATCTGGAACAGAGAATCATACTACCTGTGTCATAATTTCCATTGGGATGTGTAACTTCATCTATTTCTTCACTATTTGGGTCATTTTCCATATTGAGATTTTTTAACTGTACTAATTCCAGGAATCTCAAAGCTGTTTCTGCCAGCAGAGCTATGTTTTCTATAAAAGGAAGAAAAATTGTAATTATCTTCTTAAATCTCTGTAATGTTTATAACTTTTCCTCCCTAACTCTACATATATAAAATAATAATCATAAAACTAAGGAGGAAAAGTAAAACTTTTAAATTTAGCACTTTAACCAAATCATATTTTAGTAACTAATTTCATAATCTACAACTATTTCTAAACTATCCTATATAATAAAAGGCTAATATGCAAATCGACCGAACTGCAGAACAACCAGTCACTATGACATCCACTGACCAACAGGGGGCAGATGCTCAACACAGGAGCTGCCCCCTGATGGTCAGTGCACTCCCACAGGGGGAGTGCCGCTCAGCCAGAAGCCGGGCTCACAGCTGGCGAGCACAGCGGCAGTGGCGGGAGCCTCTCCTGCCTCTGCAGCAGCGCTAAGGATGTCCGACTGATGGCTTAGGCCAGCTCCCGGGCCTAAGCCGTCATTTGGAAATCCCCCGAGGGCTCCCGGACTGCAAGAGGGTGCAGGCCAGGCTGAGGAACCACACCCCAAGTGCACGAATCTCTAGTGTTTTAATATTGTGCATAGGCATCTTTTAAAAAGGCAAAAATAACCCAAAACACAGCACTCAAACCTACTGAGAAAAAAAAAAATCCTTTTAGAGTCCTACCCTTTAAACAGTATTTTGACATTAGACTAACAAACATTCACCTGGAAATAACAGATCAAGCTGAGCTTTGGGATCACACAGACCTTGGCTCAAATCTCTACCCTGCCACTTACTAGCTGGCTGCTTAACCAATCTGAGCTTCAGTTTCTTCACACATAAACGAGTCACATCTATTTCAAAGAGCCATTACCAAACTGAATCAATCACTGTTGGATTGCTTCACAAGTGATACTCTGAAGTTCTTAAGGAACCAAAGTGTGAGACTGTTTGCCACACTTCTGCAGTTGTCTGTATTTTCTTCTTTCTCTTTCTGGTAATCTAGTAAAACTGATACTCCTCACCACTGTGAAAGTATCTACTTCTGAGTTCTGCTGTCATATTTGCTATTAATTATATCTACTCTATTGCTTATATCTTCTTCCTTCCATTTTTATTACTGTTTCTACGCTTCTTCCTCTACTACTTCTGTGCTTCTTAGCTTAACTCTGTACTCTTCCATCTTTGCAGTAAATAGCACTGAACATAAAGTTTAACTACTTTATTTTGAATCTGACACTCACTTTCTCTTAACTTTTTACATTTCCGAAACTGAGATGCATCTCACAATATTTGAGATTTTTCAGTCTACCAAATGCAGTGATTCCCTCCACCTCCCCCAGGTTCAACACGCTTCTGAATAGAATAGAAATTTACCTCTATGTAATCAAGGTATTAATACCCTACAATGCCTGCTCACCCTAAAGATGGAGAAATTTGGGGCTATCCTCTGGTAATAAGTCAAAATTCTAGATGAATATCCCCACTTTAATTAACACATCTTTATTAGGAAAAGTCTCTTATTTTTCTGAACCTCTAAAGTCTAAGTTATGCTTATTGACAAAAGATACAAATCTATACCAACATCTCTGAGCTAAAAAATGTTAAAGAAATTTACAAATTGATTTTAAACTTTTAATTACTAACATGTGTTGTTTAATTATACTTAACCATACAAGTTCAAACAGACCTCTGGTTCTATTAAAAAAGGTAGCTTTGTCATGCACCAAGCCATCGTGAAGGGACACTGCAAGGTACTGGCACTGTCCCTGGGTTATCATGGACTCGCATCATAAAAACCCAAAAGACCAAAGAAAAGCAGGATTGCTTCAAAATCAAGGTCTAGACCAGTAACTCTGAGAACTGAGAAAGAATTAGACCAGATACATTGGGGTCATGTTTTTTAGACTCTCTCATTCCCAATTTTCTCACTGGTAAAATGAATATAACAGTCACTGCTCAAGGTTTTTGCAAGGGGTAGTTGTGACAGACATACAGATCTTAGAATCTTAAAATCTAGACTTTATCTTAGAATCTAAAATCTATCTTAGAATCTATGTATCTCTTGCAACTAACCCTTGCAACAAGCCTGAACAGTAGATACCCTGACACACAGCAGGCTTTTCAACAAATAGCATTATTTTTATGCTATGACTATTAGTAATTGACTGTCAATATGTTAACATGGCACCTACACATCAAAATCTTATCTATTTAACACAATTAAAGAACAGACTAAGATCCCCTGGGTCAAAAGTAGAACATGAAACCCTAAAGATACAGCTTGTTTTTAAAACCTAAAAACTTGTTATTTAATTTTATCTGGCTCAATTGTCAATTGTATATTTACCAAGTGAATTATAAATATGCTTTGTTACAAATGATAAACTCAGATATATCTTAAAGAAATCCTTCATTTTCTAGCCCTGAAACTTATACCTATACAATTATGGAAACCAGAAACCATACATAAGTAAATAGGCTGATAGATAAATAAATAAAAGTAAAAATATACATATAAAAAAAAGAAACCCAACAACTGCCAATCACTTTTTGGATGTGCCTAGTATATATGGCCAGCGTCCAAAGACCATTTTTCACGTTCCATTACAATACTAACAGGCGCCCTGGCCGGATGGCTCAATTGGTTGGAGCATTGTTCCATACACCAAAAGGTGGAGGGTTCAATCCCCAATCAGGGATAAGGGAGGCAACCTATTGATGTTTTCTCTCTCCCCCCCACCCCCATTCCTCTCTCTAAAAATAAACAAACATACTCGCAGGTTAGGATTAAAAACATCTGTAAGATGTTTCCTAAGCAAGCATCTTACAGCAAAGGGACAATATCATCACCACATGTTATGTACTTCAAAAAAGAATCCCTGATTTCCATAAGATTACATTTTAGAAATAAATTATGGAATGATGTAAATGTTTCAATGGCATTTCCATGCAGTAATAAGCATTCAGAATTTAGGGAGCTAAAATTATGAATCTGTATCACTTGATTTTATGAGAATTACAAGTAAAACATGCAGGTGTAACACACGTCACCACAAAGAAGCCATACATCCTAAGCACTATAGTAACTGAAAGGATCTTAAATTCAGTAGGTAAGGCTAGATTCTTTCAACACCAAATTACCCAGCAAAATAAATCTTTTCAACAATAAATTGTTGCATATCCTAAAATTGATATTCAAACAGCTTATTTGTTCAGAGAAGCTTTATAAAGGCCTAAAGACATACCCCAGAAGCACATGTTTGTAAATATTAGTCTCCCTTCAAATTAAATATAATACTCCCAGTAAAAGTACAAGATTCTGTATTATATACTTTTTACTAGCTAATTCTGATCATTTCAAAAATGAGAGTACACACAAAAGTTGAGTCCCAGGTACAGATTAGCTATAAATATTACTAAAAAGTACACAAATAGTTCAGGGACCAAAGGTCATTCTCAGAATTTCCAAAGAAATCAGAAAAACAAGAGGTATTAGTCACTAACTTCATAAATATGAGTAGCTATTACTTAGACCAGTGGTCGGCAAACTCATTAGTCAACAGAGAGGCAAACCACGGCTCGCGAGCCGCATGTGGTTCACGAGCCGCGGTTTGCCAACCACTGATTTAGACAATAATCTCTTACCAGCATAGGCTAGTCTGACAATAGTAGCATCATCTTGGGCCAGGTGGGCTATGCCCGGCAGAATATATTCCGGATAGATATTGATATCATTGCGAGGAACCTCTTTGACTAGAGCTAGAACTTTGGTCAATGTCCTCAAGGCTTCAGCCCTCACTCTAGGAACAGAGTCATTGCTGAAATGCAAAAGATATGGAGTAATACGATCCAAAAGAATTTCTACACTTAATCGTGGAGCCAAATGGAGAATAAGTTCCAAAGCAGCAAGTTTGGAATCACAGTATTTAAGGGTCTGTAGACAGGAGGTTATAACAGACACCAAGATAACCAGCCCATTTTCCTTAGGCTCTCCTTCAGCTTTTTCCGGCAGATCATGTCCACAGAGATTGTGAATAATGTTGCCCAAATCCTTCCGTATAACCAGAATACGCTCATCTGCAGAAAGAAATGTTTCCTTGGCAAACTGGGCCATGTAGGGCTGAAGGAAAGTGTAAAATATTTCAGGAAAGGCATTGCCACGCTGCTGCTTTAAGTAATCTTCTGCCTCTAACCGTTTATCTGGCTCACGGTGAATCATCTGAGTTACCTATACCAAGGGGAGAAAGAGTAAAAAATGGATTTGAGAAAAGCAAATTAAGTCAGAGAAAAGCTACAAGGGCATCTTAACCATGATTTAAAGGATTTGTGAATTCTGACTCTTCTCAATCTTTACCATTCAAACTACTTTCAGAACCTAACAAGTAATATGTGACTCTATTACTGTCCTAAAAAGCAACAAGAAATTACATACTAACATATTACAGATGACCCAGACACATAAAGAGGAGGTGAATTCTGTTCAACATTCACCATTTATTAAGACAGAAGAGTAATATACTGCTGCCCACAACTCAAGGATTCTTAAACTTTTTCTGAGCAAGAGATGTCACTGAGAATCTGAGGAAAGCAATGGGATTTTCTTCAGAGAAAAAGGTATACACACAAGGTTTGCATACAAAATTACACACAATTCTGAAAAGAATTACAGATCCCCTAAAACCTACTTACATACCACAGTTCTGGTTTAGAGACCTATTTTCACAAGCTTAAGGAAATACCTGGTTTAAGTGTAGCACTAGGATCTGTTCACAAAGGGCGTCAGTGGTTTAAACTTTTCAAGTAGTGTAAAAGAAGTGTTAAATCCTGCAAACACTAGAAATAACATACCTTATTTGAATTTATCTTATGTTTTCTAGCATCATAAGAAAATTTTTTCAATATACAGAGCATAGTTTAATCTTTCCTAGACCATCACACTGTATTAGCCATTATTCAAATACTCAAAATATCATATACGTTTATCTAGTTATTTGAGCTTTCTGTTTAAGAGCCTCATATTGAACTTGGGGAATCAAATATACTATAAATAAGGAAAAGTGACCTAATAGAATTACTCTGACATTTAGGTTAAGCTTTAAAGATTAGTCAATTCACTCCTTTCACAGTTAAGAAAATGTAGGCCCAAATTCATGCCAGTGTAACATGATGAATGAATGCCACATCCAAAGACATACCAGCCAAATATACCAACTCCTAATCCAGCTGAGCTAAACATGAGCAAAATTCGTTTCCTTCATCTAAAGCATATTTTTTAGTATATGCTATTTGTAAGAGAAATCAAAATATATATTTCCCTACCTTACCTAAAGGATATTTTAAATATACCATATCCTTTCCATGACTCAAGAGTCATCATAAGCATCAGTTCCTATACTGACTGACTTTAAAAAGATCCCCTCAAACAGTAATATGGATATATGGCTTATATGACCTCCCACAGAATTCCTCATATCTGTTCTGCTATACTATTTTGTGATTCTACATCTTCCCTTCCAGAACTGCCCTCAGTGTCAAGGGTAATATACAAAGTTAGTAGCTTCCATATGAAATGGCCTTATACTGCTGCATTATATTCAAGTTGATGTTTCCTGTCTTCTTCATATCTTACTAGCAAGTTCTGGCCTGGACAACTTCTCTAACCCCCAGGCATCTCCTTACCTCCACCTAAATCCATCCAAAGCAGAGCTAAAGATTATAATGGGATGAGGTGTCTGTGTGAGTTTCAGTGTGAGTGTGTGTGTGTGTGTAAAAACCATGAGGTATTTGTATTAGTCTATAGGGCTTTATTGCTTTGTTTCAAATTTATAACATTTTAGAGAATGGACTAATGCAAAAGAACACAATTCTATTAAATTCTTTATGGCAAATATTTGTAGCATAGTTACCAAATCTCTGATACTGCGATCTTCAATTTTATTTAACACTTGTTCAGGGAAAAACTGTCCATTTCTATAAGCCAAAAGTTGAGAGAGATCAAATAATGGTACACCTTCTGTAAAAAGCTCAGCTATCACGCAACCTGGAAAATAGCAGATTAATTCCATTAAAAATGAAATGCAAGAAATCATTAATATAGATCAAGAATTCAGAGAATTCATAAAACTGAAAATGTGAAACCAAATAAACTGAATTATATATTTTAATGCAATATACAACAATCAATCAAGATAGGGAAAATGTCTATTGCCTAATCGTCAGTTTCAAAAAGTGTAACATCAAAAAGGCCCATTCTATTTTTGCCCCTCTTTAAAAAAAAAAATCAAATAAAGTTACTTCCTAGTTCTATAATTTTAAATGAATGTGCACATATAATGTACACACCATACATTTAGAAATAGATGGATAGAGTAAAAGCCACAAGAAGCCACACCGGGGGTTTTTTAAGTATGGATTTATAGAAATTAAATTCAAAAGGAATTACTGAGAAATCATAGCTGACAATTTTATTCATTAAACTAAAATTGTATCTACTATACATTAGGCTCCCATAGTACATGAAACAGATAAAATCCCTGCCCTCATAAAGCTTTCATTATAGGAAGGGAGGCATAAAATAAACCAGTGAACAAAAACAATTATAAACTGAGAAGTGCTAACACAATTATAAAATGAGAAGTGTGGCTGTTAGAGAGACGAGATAACCCAATCAATCTGCACTGATGTAATCTTCTATAGGGAATTAAAAAAAACTATTCACATTTCAAAAAGGACAAGCAGTTTCACTGAATCACTGTATAACATATATTTAACAATTGTTTTTTTAATTATTGATTTCAGAGAGGAAGGGAGATAGAAACATCAATGATGAGAATTACTGATCATCTGCCTCCTGCAGGCCCTCTACTGGGAATAGAGCCTGCACATTTAACAATTCTTAAAGAGATCCTTACATAGCATTAGCTCACAGCCTTTGCATTTGCTGGTCCTTCTGCCTAAAATGCTATTCCCCAAGTATACACATGGCTTATACCTCCACCTCCTTCAAATCTTTAATCAAGTATCACTTTAGGCAGGGAGGCCTTTCTTGACTGCTCAGTTTAGGCCCACAACAATTACAACTACCTCATACTCCACACCTGGCACATTCCCTTTCCCTGCTGTTTACCCCACAGCATCAACTGCCAAATTACATATTTAATGTATTTATTTCTTTATTGTCTACATGCCCACTAGAAAGCAAACTCCATGAGGAAGGGATTTTTGTCTATTTTGTTCACTGAAAAATCCCCAGCAACTAAGACAATTCCTGAGACATAATAAACACTCAAAACATTTATTTCATTAATTTCTACCTATATAGTGTCAAGTTTTAGAATAAAAAACTTAAAAATAGCTATTACAAACATCATAACCAAGAAGGAAATAGAATTGAACAACACTATGAACCAACTGGATCTAACAGAAATCAATGGAACACTCCACCCAATAATAGAATACAAAATTCTTCTCAAGTACAAATGGGACACTCTCCAGGTTGGAATGTATTCTAGGTCATAAAACAAGGCTCCAAAAGTTTAAAAGAACTGAAATCACACAAATTATGTTCTTCAAGTCACAAAAGCACAAAATAAAAAATCAGGAACAGAAAAAAATTTGAAAAATTCAAATATTAAGAAGTAATCATACTCCTAAATAACCAATGGATCAAAGGGAAATTATGAAATACTTTGAGATGAATGAAAACAAAAACACAACATACAAAAACATATGTGATGCAATGTTTAGAGGAAATGTGTATCTATAAACACCTTAAAAAACAAGAAGAGAGTAAACTCAAACCAAAGTAAGCAGAAGGAAAGGAATAACAAAGATTGGGGTGGAAAAGGGACATTACTACCAACTGTACAGAATGAAAAGAATTATGAGAGTACTTTGAATAACTATATGCCAACAAATGTGATAATCTAGGTGAAATGGACAGATTCATAGAAATAGATTACCAAAGCTGCCCTAAAAAGAAATAGAAAATCTGAATGAGCATTATAAGAGATTGAATTGGTTATAAAAATTTCCCACAAAGAAAAGCCTACACCAAGATGGCTTAACAGGTGAATTCCATCAAACTTTGAAGAAATTAGCATTAGCCCTTCACAAATTCTCTCAAGAAATGCAAGAGGAGGAACACCTCCCAACTCATTCTATGATGCCAATACTACCCTTATACCAAACCAGATAAAGACATCACAATAAAAGTACAGACCAATATCTCTGATGAATATATTTCAGGCCGCACTCCCCACCCTGACACCAGGTCAGGGGACCTCAGACCACGCCCCCTGCCCCAGCAATGGGCCAGGGGACCTGAGGCTGCGCCCCCCTGCCTGGCTAGGCTTGACAGGGGATCTCAGGCCATGCCCCCCACCCAGCAGGGCTTGACAGGGGACCTCAGGCCATGCCCCCCACCCAGCAGGGCTTGTCAGGGGACCTCAGGCCATGCCCCCCACCTAGTGGGGTTTGACAGGGGACCTTATGATGCACCCCCAGTGCTGGGTCGGGGGAACTCTGGCCGCGCCCCCCGCCCATAGGGGCTTGACGGGAGACCTGAGGCTGCACCTCCCTGCCGGTGGGGCTTGATGGGGGGACCTGAGGCTGCGCCCACCCCCCTCGGTGCTGGGCCGGGGGACCTGAGGCTGCCCCCCGCACCTGGCAGGGCTTGATGAAGGACCTCAGGCCGTGTCCCCCACCCAGCGGGGCTTGATGGGGGACCTCAAGGCACGCCCCCCGCCCTGATCTGGGCTGGGGGACCTCAGGTCACGCCCCCTGTCCTGGTGCCAGGCCAGGGGACCTGAGGCTACGCCCGCTGCCCAGTGGGGCTTGACAAGGGTGGGACTGGCTGGTTCTGGATCTAGCCCAATGCGGGAGGAGGGGCCGGGTCTGGGTCTCATGCGATTTTGAGGTGCATGTGGGTTGGCGGGGACTTGACTCTGGGTCCCGTGGTGCGCCCCAGACTCTTACAGGAGGATTTTCATATACATTTTACTAATTTTCTTTCATCTCTGACACTTATATTATAGAGAAAGGGCAAATACAATATTAAATTATTTCCTCTAATTAATCCCTTTTTAATGTGCACGAATTTTGTGCACCGGGTCACTAGTATAAAATAAATGAGGAGAGGGGAAAGAGGACACCTGAGTATAATAGAATGCTGAGGGCCTATTGATCAATGTAGAAAAGTGCTGGACTGGAAAATCATCATTTTAAAACCATCAGAGTAAAGACTGGATCAAGCAAGAATCATCAGTGGATGCCAAATCAAGGAGAAAATTGTGACAACTGGTCTTAAAGTTTCTTCCCACAGGTTGTAAGTTACAAGGGACTTAAAAAATTAACTATGAAGGGGAGAAATTGGGCAATATCTTGACCATCAGACACCATTTGACTTCAGAGGTGATACCATAAAGACACATCATCACCTATGTACTATTCTTACCGAAAATGAATAACCTGATTCTAATCTCAAGGAAACAGCAGACAAACCCAAAATGAAGAATATCCTATTAAAAACCATGTACACACAAATGTACATGTAAAGCTGGTAAAAACTGAATAAGGTCTATCTATAACAGGGGTGGGCAAACTTTTTGACTCGAGGGCCACAATGGGTTCTTAAACTGGACCGGAGGGCCGGAACAAAAGCATGGATGGAGTGTTTGTGTGAACTAATATAAATTCAAAGTAAAGGAGCGGAGGGGAGAGCAAGAGAACCCAATAGAACAGCCGGATCCGGCCTGTGGGCCATAGTTTGCCCACGACTGAACTATAATCTAGTTAACAGTAATGCAACAATGTCAAGTCCTGATTTTGACATTGTACTAGTCATGTAAGATATCACCACTGGAGGAAGCTAGGGAAAGGATTCTTCACAATTTTTGCAACTTCCTTTGAGTCTATCGTTTAAAAATAAAAAGTATAAAAATAATTGTTAAAAATTTAAGGGTAAAAGTATTCTTCATAAAATGTCAATGCCATAATGACAATGTGGAAATGTTACAGATTAAAGGAGGCTAAAGAGACATGACAACTAAATGCAATACCTGACCCGAGACTGGGTTCTGTCCTGGAGCATTCTCTCTATCCATGCATCAATTGATGGACACCTAGGTTGTTTCCATATCTTGGCTATTGTAAGTAATACTGCAATAAACATGGGGGTGCAGACATCTTTTCAAGATAGTGATTTTGGCCCTAGCCGGTTTGGCTCAATGGATAGAGCGTTAACCTGTGGACGGAAGGGTCCCAGGTTCGATTCTGGTCAAGGGCACATGCCCGGGTTGCGGGACTCAATTCCCAGTGAGGGGGGATGCAGGAGGCAATCGATCAATGAATCTCTCTCATCGTTGATGTTTCTATCTCTCTCTCCCACTCCCTCTCCCTTCCTCTCTGAAATCAATATTCATGTATTAAAAATTAAACACACACACACATCCTGTGTAGCTCCCCTGTAATCCACTCTCCATGCTATCTATAGTCGGTGTCTTTCTAAAACACGTATCTGAGAAACCAAAGGAGGACTTATACACTTTATGCATAGCCATAGACACAGACTATAGGGTGGTGAAGGTCTGGAGGGCGAGGGGATAGGGGCTGGGCAAACCAGGGTATGGGAGGGAGGAATGGGGGACATCTGTAATATTGTCAACAATAAAAATGTATGTTTGTTTAAAAAAATAACACTGATCTGACAATGTCTCTGAAGACTAACATGGGCATGCAAGATCCTTTCTGATCTGGGCCTTGCTTACCTCACACTCTATGTTCCCGATATCCTATATCACTTCAAGTGCTCTAATAAATGAGTGCTTCATATCATGCTTCAAGTCTTTGTATAAGCAACACTCTGCCTGAAAGAGACTCCCCTTACCATAGCTAGCTCCCAATCATCTTTCAGGTCTCAGTTTACATGTCATCTTTCCAAGAGGCCCTTCTTGATCCTGCCTCTCTACCCATCACCACCATGGAAACTAATTTAAGTATCTACATGTTCCTGTAACAGCACCCTATGCTTATTACCACCTCAGCAAGCCACATTACACTGAAATGTCCTTTTTCAATCATATCTCCCCAATTAAAGTATAAGCACCGTGAAAAAAAGTGACATAATTACTCATCTATGTCTCTAAAGCTTATGACACTGCCTGACACGTATGCAAGAATTCAAATATTTCTTAAATGTTTGAATGAACTGCTCTTGCATTTTCTAGGCACTTAAACATGTCCAATGAAAGAATACTAATATAGTGTATGAGGACAAATAAATTTTTCAACATATAAAATAATTTTTAAAGCTACATTTCTATATTCAAGTTAAATTATATGCACATCCCCCCTTAGCAAATTTAGCCAACTCAAATACCTGCCGAAAAGATGTCCATTGCTCGCTTCAACTCTCCTCTTGTTCTCTGATTGCTATTTAAGTCTACAAGTGGAGTTGAAGGATCTCTCATATATTCTAACTCAGTGGCAAACAACCCACCATCAACAAAACGTTCAGGAGCAATATAACAAGTTCTCCTCCGTGAGGTGTCAAAGAAATAATTGAAATCTGCTGGGTTGTCTTCTGGAAGGTAAGTGGGTTTAAAACTGGCAAAATCAGTTAAGAGGACCCAGTTCCAACTGGTGACCATTACATTCTCAGTCTTGATGTCCCCATGACGGACTCCAGATTTGTGTGCTTGGTCCACAGCTGTCAGGATCTGGAAAGCAATCCAACGTTTTTCAATGTTATTTAAGAATGGACGGGTACTTATGCGATCATAGAGATTGTCTCGCACATATTGCCTGAAGAGCATGGCTGCTTTCTCAGATGCTTTTTCTGCTGCTTTCTGGAAAGGGAGACAGTTTTGTGCAGAATGAAGCCTGATTTTCAGTTCCTCCAGCTCTTGTTTATAGCTGGTTAAAGGCAATGTGGGATCCTGAATTGCAAAGACCTTCACAACCACCAGGCCTTCTCGGTGCTTCGCTCTAGCAACTTTAAAAAAACGAGTACTCCCCAGGCTCTTATCATATTCAAAGTCATGGATATCTGAGAAATAACTCTCCACAGAAAGGATCTGGGAAGGAGCAATGCCAGCAAGCTGATTTCCCATAATGGCAGCAACTGCCTCCAGGTCAGTAAGTTAGGAAACACCACCTATTAAAAAAAGAAGCAAGAGGGAAAAAGAAACAAGCAATGAAACACCTTCTTTATTTGGTCTCCTCCTAAAAGATAGATGTACCGTATTTCTCTTCCATTGAGATCATTGTACCTATCCTTCCAGGCAGACTCTAAATTTCATACACATTTATCTAAAAATATCTTGTTATTTTATGTTGTCCTTTCCAGGAGCTGGGCTGTATTTAAATAGGCCCCTTCAATATTAAGTTGAAGATGTTAAAATTTGTATTTTCTAATTTTTAAAATGACTAAGTCTTTACTATATGTTCAGTATTGTACTTAGGGCTGTGAGAATGACAAGTCATTGTTCAAGAAGAACTTGTAGAATTAAACATAAGACAAAAACACATTAAAAACTGGTTTGAGTGCGGACCTATGAACCAGGAGGTCAAGGTTGGACTCCCCCTCAGGGCACATGCCCGAGTTGTGGGCTCGATCCCCAGTAGGGGGCGTGCAGGAGGCAGCCGATCAATGATTCTCATCATCTATGTTTCTCTCCCTCTCCCATCCCCTCTGAAATCAATAAATATATTTTTTTTAAAAAAAGCTTAAAACTAAGAACCGCCTAATACAAGTCACTGAACTTTCCAAAGGCTATGCTAACATCCAAAATAACAGTATCTCCTGGGCCTTTCCAGCCTGATTCCAGTGTGCCTTCCCACCCAGCTACTAGAAGGCACAAAGTTGTCTGATTTGCAACAGCCATAGGGAAGAAACCCTGGCAAAAATGTGTAAAAAGTAAACCAAAATACACAATTGACAAACACAGCCCAGGGTTTTCTCCTAGCTCAGATTTTGCAGGAAATAAAAGACACACACACACGAGGCCATGCGCACATATAAACATTTACCCTAGACTCCGGAAAAGTGTCACAGGTCGGTCATTAGCTCATACTAAGGTCATGGTGGGTCACTTCAGGGTCTGGGCGAGGAAGGGAGTCGGCAGCCTAGTCAGTCGCCACTACGAAGGGGGTCTTCCTTCAAAGGCAAGAAGTGGGATGTTGGGGAGGGACGCAGAAAAGTCCCAATCTCCAGGAACCCCAGTTGTCCGCCAGGGAGAACTGGGGAAGCTTTCGGGGACGAAGCAGACAGAAGAAACCAGGCAGACGCAATTGCACAGATACCCAGGGAGCTGCCCCCGCCAGCCCCCTACTCTGCCCTCAGGGCCACGCGTTTTCGGGCCTCGCCTTCCTCACGCGCGGACTTCTGGACTCTCGAGGTCCTCTACACTTCTCAAGGTCCTCAGCACCGGAGGGAAGGTGGAACTCAGGAGACGGAGGGAGACCGCCAGCTCCAGGGAAACACTTGCTCAGCGGCTGCACTCACAACAAACGCCGAATTCCCGGGAAAGCCGCCGGCTATGACTTCACTTCCTGCCGCGGAGCGGAAGTTACGGAGTGAGGCACGAGGCAGAGTACCTTAAGGGCGCTGGTTGCTAGGAGACGGGGGAGGGGCGTGGTCCCGCTCCCTGAGTCTAGAGAGGAATAAAATGCTTTAACAACATCTAGTCCCAATCCTGCCCTTCTTCCCATCATTCTTTAAACTCTGGGGCTTCTGAAATCCCCCAGAACTTGTTCAGACACCCCTTCACCTCAAGTACACAAGTTATTTAAGAGAATTCACATGCTTATTTAGGAAAGTTAGTATAATTTATATACTATTAAACAGTTCACCTGTTTGAAATACAAAAATCAATTTATACATATGTAAATATGTATACTTACAAATACATTTACAGAGTTGGCCAATCATTCCCTGCAATCTAATTTTGGAACATTTCTTGACCCCTCAAAATGAAACCCTGTAACTATTAGCAGTCACTCCCCATTCTCTCCATTCCTCCGCCCATCCCCCTGCCAGCCCTAGGCAATCATTAATCTCCTTTGTTTCTATAGACTCGCCTATTACAGACATTTCATATATATGGTATACAACATCTGCGCTCTCTCTCGCTTTTTTTTTTACAATATGTGGTCTTTGTGACTGCTTTCCTTCACTTCACTCTTTTAGGATTAGCTCTGTTGTAGATTGTGTCAGTACTTCATTTCTTTTCTTTGCCAAATATTCTATTGTATGAATATTCCACATTTATTATCCATTCATTAGTTGATGGATGTTTGGGTTGTTTCTACTTTTTGGTTATTATGAATAATGTTGCTATAAACATTTATGTACAAAGCTTTTTGAGGCCCTATGTTTTCCTTTCTCTTGGGTAAACACCTGGGAGTAGAATTGTGAAGTCCTCTGGTATTTCTATGTTTAACATATTGAAAAACTGTACACAATTGTTTTTCCAAAGTGTTGTACCATTTTACATTCCAACCAACAATGTATGAGGGTCCCAATTTCTCCACATCTTGCCTGACACTTGTTTATCCTTTTGATTACAGCCAACCTAGTAGGTATGAAATAATATCTCTAGTTTTTATTTGCATTTCCCTAATGACTAATGATGTTGAATATCTTTTTATGTGCTTATTGGCCATTAATATATCTTCCTTGGAGAAAGTCTATTCAAATCTTTTGCCCATTTTTAAATCGGTTATTTGTCTTTTTATTACTGAGTTTTAAAAATTCTTTATTCTAGATGTTACAGAAAACCGAAGAAGAACAAAGCAATAGTTAGAGAGATAGAGTTACATTTATTACGCGCGGGTCCAGAGGAGAATGTCTCTCAAATTCTGGGCCCCAACATGCAGGAATTTTCCCTATTTATATGTTTTTACCTTCTTTGACTCCCAAATATGGGGTGTTTCCGGCCCCTTTTGCAAGTTCTTAAAGAGCCCGTATGTGCTGGGGCTTCAAGACCTCAACCAGAGGCCTGGCCTGGCACCAGCACTGATAACCTTGTCTGGGGAAGGTTTAATGGCCTCTCTGAAGTGGGAGTAGTCTTAGCAAGCAAGAATTTACAGAAGCCAAATAGCAGGGCTAAAATTTCAAACAGCAGTATTTATATAAGATGGATGCTTCATAGAGACAAGTCTCTTATCAGATTTACAAATAGTTTTCCTCTGTGTTGTATTTTCACTTTCTTGTTGGTGTCCTTCAAATCACAAAACGTTTTAATTCAAAGCTGAACTTTTAAAATCATCCCTGCAACAATCCCTCCTCCCTTCCCCCACATCTCTGTGTAGGCAGTACTACTACCCACTGGATTTCCCAAGTTACAAATGTGGAAGTCATTAAGTCATCCTTGATATCTTTCTACTTTCTCCCTCTTTCACCTGTCCCCATTCAATAAACACCTACTCCTGTGCTGATTCCATCTTCAAAACATGCCTTCAAGCCACCCACTGCTCTCTCTTCAGAGCCTGGGTAAGTCACCACCATTGTAAAGATGTCTAGATTTTGAAACATACTCAGAAAAGGCAGCATCATCCCATATACCAAGGGTCTCAGGTTTGATTCCAAGCTGGGGCACATACCTGGGTTTAGAGTTCAATCCCCAGCTCCCATAGGAGCTCATGCAGGAAATAACAGATAGATGTTTTCTCACACATCGATGTTTCTTTCTCGCTCATTCTCTCTCTCCCTAACCCTCTCTAAAAATCAATGAGCATGTCCTTAGGTGAGAATTTTTAAAAAAGAAATTAATTTAATCTTTTTTTATTTTTTAAAATATGACTACTAGATCAGTGTAAATTACATATGTGGCTCATGCTATATTTTTATTAAAGAGCCATGCTCTAGACCTAACTTCCAGCTTATCCTATCTAATAAAAGGGTAATATGCAAATTAACCCTCACTCTGTCACAAAGATGGTGGCGCCCATACCCACAAGATGGCAGCGCCCAGTCCCCTCAGCCTCGCTGGAGTCCCCCAGTCCTGGGGAGGGCTGCCGCTGAGAGCGGGAAGCCTGAGCGGTCTGGCGGAATGTTTGCTTCTTCGCTGTGATGACGCCCCGGCCACAGAGGGCCTCTGGGGGACAGGGGGCCAGCCTGCAGCCTCCGCAGCCGAGTGCAGGCCAGGAGAGGAGATGGCAGGCCCGCCTCCCACAGAAGCAGCACCACTCCCTCCCGTGGAATCCACATGGGTCCCTCCCGGCTCCCGCGGAAGCCACACGGCTCCCATGGAAGCAGCGCGGCTCCCAGCAGCACGCGATATTGTGCGATGGGCTACTAGTAAAAAATAAAAGAGATAAAGAATTGAAGCAATACCATCAGGAAACAATGTGACCAATCCAGAAAATGGAACCTCAGCCTGGATTCCTCAAACTCAATACCATGAAAAACATGGAGAGACTTTTTTAGAATAAACAACTCCAAAGAGACATAAAATTCAAAAATAATGTGCAAACTTCAACCTGATCTGGGATTAGACACAGCTATAAAAGGCATTTCATGCATAATTGGGGAAATTTGTATAACGACTGAATATTTCAGAGAGAAAGAAATGGCAAACAAAAGTTTTTTAAATTGGTATTTATTTCATTCTGCTATCACTTCTCAGTGTCTTATTTAAAAACACCTATGGCCCTAACCAGTTTGGCTCAGTGGATAGAGCGTCGGCCTGTGGACTGAAGGGTCCCACGTTCGATTCTGGTCAAGGGCATATGCCTTGGTTGCGGGCACATCCCCCAGTGGGGTTGGGGGGTGCGGGAGGCAGCTGATCAATGTTTCTCTCTCATTGATGTTTCTAGCTCTCTGTCCCTCTCCCTTCCTCTCTATAAAAAAATCAATAAAATATATTAAATAAATAAATAAATAAATAAATAAATATAAAAAACACCTACGTTGCCTGACCTATAGTTATTTCACCATCATACACTAAGAGACTAGTAGACAAAGAGTAGAGAGCTAGCCTCCAGTTGCCTTTGAATGTGTAATACTGGGTGAGACTTTGTTCTGAAATAAATAGAAATGCAACCGCTAAATAAAGTTTTTAAAAGAAGATTGTGGTTGTCCAAAACATCAAATAAGTTTAATGACAATAAGTACCATGGGGAAAATGCAGTATCTGTAAAAATATAAAGAGGGGAGGAGCAAGATCCTCCAAAAGTGCTGGCATTTAATCTGGGACTTAAAAATGAGCACGTTTTGGCTACATAAGGAGAGTGAGGCCGATTGGTGGGCCCAAGTTTGACAGCTTAGGAACAAAGAGAAGGCCAGTGTGTGGGACTGAGGGGACAGTGAGTGATGCCAACTCCCACAGGGAAGCTGGGTAAACAGATGCCATTTATCAAAGCCATTCCTCTAAGAGTAGGAATTTCCACCAATTCTCTTCCACAAAGGATTTGAAGTGACTTTACAAAATTAAATCAGACAATGAAAATGGAAACAATAAATATTCATTAAAAGGAGCAGAGAAGTGGTACTTGGAATTGGTGAATTGGACTTCAGATGAATTTTCAATTTGAAATGGTAACAATTTATCCCAGAAAGTAAATTTGTGGTTCACATAGTTCCCATTGTCTAGAAAAGGAAAATAAGCTAATAAATATGCAAACAAAACGTTTTCCCTAGACCAGTGGTCGGCAAACTGCGGCTCCTGAGCCACATGCGGCTCGCGAGCCACGGTTTGCCGCTCTGTTGACTAATGAGTTTGCCGACCACTGCCTTAGGGAAAAACACTCAAAAAAACATTTTAATAATGTACTAATGTCTTTAACCTGAAGTCAAAACTTCTGGGTAAGGGTAATGCCTTAGTAGACCAACTTCAAAGTGGAATTTTTCCTTTGACTCATTACAGAAAAGACATTCATTAACATGTTAAGTAAGCATCATGAAGGAAGTTTTTCTATAGAATTAGGTCAGTGATTCAGCCAATAAGGTGCCTAAAACTGGAGAGCAATTCAATAATGTGCTGATAGTATCTTCTGTTCTTCTAGGTACTCAATCAAAACTCCTTCTCTAGGGTGACTTTTTCCAGTTCTGTGGCTTTAAATATCATCAATATCCTGCTAATACTATTTTTTTCTCTCAAACTCTTACAAAGCCCCTGAGCTCGTATATGCAATATCTATTCAACCTTTATACTTGAGCATGTAATAACAATTTTTAAAGCAACAACTTTTATATATATATATGTTTAAAATGTGGCAGATATTTATTCACTTAAACTGGCCATTAATTCCATAAAGTAGATACTTTTACATCCCCATTTTCAGAGTAATATAAATAGAGGCACAAAGAGCATATTCTTAGTTAGCAACAAATAATAAATGAGAAACACAAAGATACTGATGTATTAAACAAGAATACATGTTGTTTTTGAGTAGAAAACAATATTTGACCAGTTTAAGTTTATTGGTGGTCTGTCCATTGGTGATGTGTAGGGGTGTGTGTGTGTGTGTGTGTGATTGTTGTATTCATGTTCAATATTATAAGTTTGGGCATTATATAATAAATACATGGGAAATGAAGATTTTCTGTAGCAACTTTATCACATAATTATTTGGATTAAATGAAATAATACTAACATATATTAGGATTTTGAAACATATTAAATGTTCAAATGTGTATATCAATTTGAAAGACCATACCAATGATAATAGGGATTATAGCTCATTAACTTATATCTTTTTTTTTAAATATATTTTATTGATATTTTTACAGAGAGGAAGGGAGAGGGATAGAGAGCTAGAAACATCGATGAGAGAGAAACATCGATCAGCTGCCTCCTGCACACTCCCCACTGGGGATATGCCCACAACCAAGGTACATGCCCCTGACCGGAATCGAACCCGGGACCCTTCAGTCCGCAGGCCGACACTCTATCCACTGAGCCAAACCGGTTTCAGCTAACTTATATCTTTAAAAATTAAAATTTTTGAATTCTAATTCTGAATATATATTACTCTTTTTTCTTATTCATGGTTAATACATTTTATTGTAGAAAAGTGAAAATATATAAAAGGGGGAAGATGCATAATTCCATCAATATTTTAGTATGTATCTATTTTACATTGTTTTGAATGCCTATTTGTTCATATTTATTTTTCACAAAAATGGGATTACAATGTACATACACAATGAAAACCCAGTTTTGGAAATCTGAGATGTATATGTATATAGGTTATAATAACATGGATGAGTTTATGTGTATAGTAGGCTCTATATATCTATACATTCTATTGGTCAATGATTTTATGAATATTTTACTATGATAAATTTTCATTTTTATAGTAACTTCAGACTCCGCAAGTTCATTCAACACCCATTCCAACCAACTTCTCCCTGTCCATCTCTACTATAGAGACTATGAAAACTATATACTTTTTAAATTCCATATATAAGAGACATCATACAGTATTTGTCTTTCTCTGTTTGACTTAGTACAGTGCCCTCAAGACCCATCCATGTTGCCACAAATGGCAGGACTTCCTTCTTTTTAATGTTGAATAATATTCCAATGTGTGTATATATATATATCACGTTCTTTATCCATTCATCTGTTGATGGACACATGCCATATACTTGTGATGTTTCCCCCAATGAGATATAGGAGAAATCTGCTAGCACCACCTTTTCCCTTTTGACCTTCCTCCAGTCTTGATCACAGATGCAAGGTCCAGAGCTACTGTAGCCATAATGTGACCACAATTCAAGAGGCATAGGAAAAGGTAAGGAGAATCACAGAAATGCTGGCCTGATAATGGTCAAGCCTATGAACCAATGCCATCAGCATCAATTTCCAAATTTCTTATTATATGAGAAAAATAAGTATTTATTTAAGCCACTCTGGGTTGGATTTTCTGTTACTTGAAACCAAACATCTTTCTTAACTGATAAAATACTATAAAAAGTTAACTAATTTATGTTGCTCTGGAACTTTAAATTCACTTAATTTCAGGGGACATCACTGTTCAGCCTGCAATAATACTGGAGATGACTTTTATATCACAGTCTGATCTTTACAGGTCTCTTGTTTGTAGCAGGTGGGTATGCCCATGTGGCTTGAAATATAAAACTAAACCCATGGCCTTTAGTTCATGTTTCTAGCAGCTGAATGTGGTTTGCTTGTAAGAATGAAAATTCCCCTGAAATGTTAATTGATTCAGTTTGACAGTGCTTGCCATATCATAAATCTATATCATGCTTTTCTGAACTGGTAATAAAGATGGTAGAATAAAGAAGAATCCGGGAGTTATGGGATAGGTAGGGTTGGGTTTTTTTTTTATTGTTTTGTTTTTAATGGAACTTAGCAAGATTGAGATTCCTTTCTTTTTGGGATATCTGTGCTTTGTAGGAAAGGACAGAATTACATCAGTAATATAGGCTAATCTTAATCCTAATCAAGTAATATTCAGCTCTCTTTATTATTTACTAGAGGCCTGATGCACGAAATTCGTGCCAGGGCTTTGGCCCCGGGGCCCCACCCGCTGCCGTGGTCAGGGGCCTCTGCCACCTTTGCCTTGGCCCCCGCCTGCTGCAGCTTTGTCCGGAAGGAAGGACATCTGGTCTAATTAGCATATTACGCTTTTATTATTATAGATTTATATGTTATATATATATATTGGGGGAGGAATCTGATTTAATCTACATGTTTTAGTTACCTATTGCTGTGTAAGAAATTACCTCAAAACATAGTGGCTTAATAATTTTTTAATTTACTATCTCTCATGGTTTCTGCAGGTCTAGAATTCAGTCAGGGGCATCTCATCTCTGCTCCACAATGTCTGGAGCCTCTGCTGAAGATTTGAAGGCTGTGGGTTGAAATCAGCTAAATGCTCCTTTATTCACATGTCTGGAGGTTGGTGCTGGCTGTGGCGGAGGACTAGCTGCAGCTGTCTGTCAGTTGCAATAACCACACATAGCCTCTCCATGTGACCTGGGCTTCCTCACAGTGTGGTGGGTGGGTTCCAAAAGCAAACATGCAGAGAAAGAGACAGCCAAGGGGGAGCTACATTGCCTTTTATAATGTAGCTTCAGTGACACAGTGTCATATCTGCCACCTTACACTGGGTGAGGCACTTATAAAGGTCTATTCAGGTTCAAGGAAAAGGAACATAGATCTCCCTCCCTTGCCCAAGCTCCTCCCTTGAGATATAAGGCATGACAAAGTCACATTATAAGGAGAGCAAGTGGGGTGGGAAATATATATGGGCAGGCATCTTTGGAAAACATAATCCACCATATTGTACTATTATCCCATCTCTCTAATGAACAGCCATGCCATATGTACGAGTGTTTTGATGATTTTGACAGTGTTCATGATTTGGGGGAAGGTCAGAGGATGCTACTGGTATCTAGTAGTTAGAGGCTAGGGATGTGCTAAACATTCTACAATGCACAGAGCAGCTCCCCACCCCACCCCGCCACACACACACACACACACACACACACACACACACACACACACACACAGAAAGAATTTGCCTTAATAGAAGTTGAGAAAATCTGTCTTAGAGTATTCATACTCTACAAGTATCCTATATAATAAAAGCCTAATATGCAAATTGTCCCCTCTGGTGGTCTTTTGACGGAGAGTTTGACCACTTGTTATGATGTGCGCTGACCAGTAGGGGGTGACGCGGAACATGGTGGGTGTCAGCGACACAGTGCTGGCAGAGGGCAGCAGTGAAAGCACTGCCGGCTCCAATGGGCCCCAGTAACAGCGAGACTACGGAGGGATAGTGGAGCAGGTGAGTGGGCAGCGCCAAGCCAAGGTGGGTGTGAGTGGGGGTCTGATCGCCCCGCTGACCACCCCGAAGACAGCGACCAGTGGCGGCGGCAGGGGGTGGGGACACCACCTGGGGCTCAGATGCTGAGGGAGCAGGCTGGGGGCCCAGCCCTGATTGATGGCCCCATAAGTGGGATGGTGGAACAGGTGAGGGGGTGGCGCCAGGCCATGGTGGGGTGCCAGGTGGGGCTGTGAAGCTGGGGTCATGAGCTGGGGCTGCGAGCCTGGGGGTATGAACTGGGGCCCTATCCCCTCAAGCCAACCTGAGGAACCCCACCGTGCACAAATCTGTGCACCTGGCATCTAGTTTAGAATAATTAGACAGAAGATAGAGGGATCTATAGAAAACATTAAAATTCTGAAAGTCTTCCTACTGAATCATTCTATTTAATATTTAGTATTACATACTATTGATGATCTACAAATAGCAAAGGTCATTCATTACTTAGGCAAATTTTGATTCCAAATATGGTACATTGAACATCAACCTTCACTGAACACAAATAAATGAAAATGTATCCCCTGTTCATGGATCAGAAGTATTAATATTATTAAAATCTCCATACTACTTAAAGCCATCTGTAAATTCAGTGCAATCCCTATCAAAATTCGAATGGCATCTCCCACAGAAATAGGAAAAAGCTCAAGCAATAAAAGCAGAAATTAGTAAGTGGAATTATGTCAAACAAAAACTTCTGCACAGCAAAATAAATAATAAACAAAATGAAATGGCAATCTACAAAATGGGAGAAAATATTTGCAAATCAGATAATTGGTAAGATGTTAATATCCAAAATATGTAAAGAATCCATATAGTTCAATAACAAACAATCTAATCACAAAATGGGCAGAGAAACTAAATAGACATTTTTCCAGAGAAGACATACAAGTGGCCAACAGGTACATGAACAGATGCTCAACATCACTAATCATCAGGGAACTTCAAGTCAAAACCACAAGGAGTTACCACCTCATACATGTCAGAATTGCTATCATTGAAATGATGAGAGATGGCGAGGTTGTGGAGAAAAGCCCACCCCTGTGCACTGTTGGTGGTAATGTAAAGTGGGTCCTCAATAAAAAAAAAGAAGAAAGAGTGAGCTACCATATGATCCAGCAACCTCACTCCTGGGGTATATATTCATATATTCAAAGGATGTGAAGTCAGGATATCAAAAAGATATCTACACTACAATATTCATTATAGCATTATTCTTAACAGCCAACATATGGAAAGAACCTAAGTGTCAATCAACAGATGAATGGCTAAAGAAGATGTGGTACATATACACACAATGGAATACTATTCAGCCTTGAGAAAAAAGGAAATCCTGCCATTTATGACAATATGGATGGACCTACCAGGCATTGAGCTAAGTGAACTAAGTTAGGCAGAGAAAGACAAATACTGTGTGATATTACATATATGTGGAATCTAAAAAAGCTGAACTTATAAAAAAGTAGAGTAGAATGGTGGCTACCAGGGGCTTGGAGGTGGAGAAAACAGGGAGATTTGGGTCAAAGGGTAAAAACTTTTTATTATAAAACTAGAGACCAAATACACAAAATTCGTGCAAAGGGCTCAGCCCTCGCAGCCCCAGGTTCGTCCAGAAGGATGTCCGGGAGGTCATCCGGAAGGTCATTCGGCTGTCCAGTCTCATTAGCATATTATGCTTTTATTATTATAGATGCATACGTTTTGGGGATCTAATATACAGTACAACATGGTGATTATAGTTAACAATATTGTATTATTTACTTGAAAGTTGCTAAGAGAGTATCTTAAATATTCTCACCACAAAAGAAATGATAATTATGTGAGGTGATGAAGTGTTGAGTGTCACTATGGAGGTAATCATTGCACAATATAGGTTATCAACACATGTTGTACACTTTAAACTACATAATGTTGCAGGTCAAATATATCTCAAAAAAAGCTGAAAATATAAAATAAAAACTTCTCAGTGAACAAAATGAGTTTATTAAATGTATATTCCATGATTTTTACATATCTTATAGTTCTACACTTAGAGGGCATTTTTGTCATGGACTTTTATATCCTTTGTGTGGGAAGTTTCTTTCTGTATTACTTGGAAGAATATTTGTCTTAAAATATGTTTTTTGTTAGGTTTTAATCACCTTCTCCCCTATCGTGAAATCTAAGCTTAGAAGAAATCAACAATTGTAATGTAGGCCGTGAAGAAATGTAATTCCCTTAAGAACCCATGCATACCATGTTAGCCTGTTTTTGCTGCTTCTCCTTTTTCATATTGGTCATTCACTAAGCATAAAAAGCCATCTAATGTTTAAGCGCCAGCTCTCTAATAAAGATGAAACTGGCAGGCTTCCCCCTCCTCTCCACAGTATGCCTCATTGGCTACACACAAAGCAATTACAACTCACCAGTCAGCTCTTTTTCATGTGATAGCATCAGCAATTTTGCTCAAGGCTTCTTTTTTGATGAACAATAGCAGAAATAATGGCCTAATTCACTTTAAAGAACTATTTGCTTTCTCCAAAACAATTCAATATTAACCAAAGTTTTCCCTAATTAAACCAAGGTCATCCAATTATGCATTTTAATACAACGATGCTTTTTAACAATATCAAAGTGAAAGAGATTTATTAGAAAAATCTTTAAAACAGGAATTAATGTGAGCTCAGAGGAAGACAAATCTTGATCTGTTTGAATTTGCCATGTTTTAAATATACTTCCAAGTCCTTTATGGATCCCAGGAGAGTCTATTTTGTCTTTCAGTGCTGGTCCTAACACAATTTGACATATCCTCAAGCCTTTAAATGTAATTTGAAGGAAGATGCTTGAAATATCCTGTTACTTCAGAGAACAAAGCAGCCATGTTGATTTCAAGACCAAGAACAATGAATTCTTATCTCATTCCTTATAGTGCATTTCTGAATTGATCTGGGGTTCACTTTATTTTTTCACCACCCCCTGTAAGATTGCAAATAACTATATCTATCTACATTAGAAGAAAGAAAGAAAAATACCTCTTAACACTTTGTCATATTGAAGATAAAATAGTAGCAATAGTTATGCAATAGAAAACTGCTTTTCATCTTGGGGCTGGGAGGTGATAAACTCTTTATAAACATTTTTCCACTAGAGGGCAGTGCATCCCAGTGGAGGGTCATGGTACAACGTCCGGGGATGTTAAATGAAGACCGCGTAGCAAAGGTAGAAAATGTATGTGATATAATGTTAAGTGAAAAAAAAAAAAATTAGAATTGAAATCTTTGTAAAAATTACGTGTGCTTGTGGACAAGAATCATATAGTAGTTAAGAACTTAGTCTTAATCAGATTTTGAATTCATCCTTGTCTTTACCATCTATTGACTATGTGTCCTTGGATGAGTTGCTTAACAATCTCGGAGCCTCAGTTTTTCCATCTCTAAAATGGAGACAATTACAAATACCATATAGGATTGCAGTGAGCATTAAAAGAGATCTCATGTGGAAAATGTCCAGTGTGGTGCCAATCATATAATACTGGTCAACAAAAAAATAGCAAGGCGATAATGATAATGAAAAACAAATACTGAAAAGAAATATAGAAAAACTAAAATAATTTTAGTTATTGAACTGAGCTGTTTATAGGTTATTGGTTCATTTTATCTTATTGAAAATTACATTGGAGTATTTGAGATGGAACATAGTTTTAATTGTATTTAAATGAAATTATTCTCTGATATTCTGGGTGTTTTTTTTCTAATATCCTATCTTCAGCACTTAAACTTCAGAGAGAAATTTTTCATGTTGCTACAAAATGTTATTTTTCTCATTTTAATGTTTAGAATATTATCACATCTTTTGCTATTTATTTTCATTTCCTAACTGAATATTCTGTCAACACCCCAAAGAAAAATGAAATATATAGATAACTTGTCTTTTAATGCTTTTAAATATTTTTCTGCATGAGCTATGCCCTCAGGGAGGGCACAGTATATTTCTCTTAGAACTCTCAGTATAAAAAGAATTTATCTGATGAAAAATAGAAATATTTACTAGATTGTCATATATGCCAATTACTCATTACAAATGATTTGTTTTTACATCTGAGTTCCAGTAATCATTTAAAAGTTCCATTACAGAGGCAAATATGGCTAAAATAGTCTATCACTGGAAATGAAAGTTCATATAGAAATAAAAATTTAATGCTTCTGAAATTATAGTGTGAGTCAAACTGGAAATATTTAATTTATGAAACTTTGATTTATTTATTGTTCACTCTGTTTTTGGTCTTTTAAAAGTAGCTGACTCACCACCCTCCATTATATGAAAAATATCAAATAAAAGCCAGTCCCAGGCAATAGGTGCCATTGCAGGCATTTGCCTAGACCAGTGGTCGGCAAACTGCGGCTCGCGAGCCACATGTGGCTCGCGAGCCGCCGTTTGCCGCTCTGTTGACTAATGAGTTCGCCGACCACTGGGATAGGGGCTTAATCACAAGGAACAACAACAGCTTGTAATTATTGGAATCGAGAGTCTAGGACTATTATCATCATTCCTACATCATAGCCATCACCGATGTTACTAAGATGACCATCATTACCAACATCATCACCACCATCACCAATATCTTCACCATCACCATTACTCCTTATACCTTAACTCATTGTACACTGTTTTCATCTCCTATTTATTTGATCCTAGCTGGCCAGTTTAATAGAGAAGAAGGAAATTGATTAAAGATTTCCTGTACCTTATTGTATTCTAACCTCAGATATAAATGATATTATATTCTTATGAAACTAAGAATGGCAGGTAATCACTTCCATATCTAAACCAGGGTAGACTCTTGAAATAGGCTCATGATGGCCACTAGGAAATATCATCAGACCAGGAAGCCAAGGAGATATCCTTCTGCCTACTTGCCCATCACAAATGTGCTCTGGTGGATCCAGAGGCAAGTTCTCATCACTAGGGCGTATTCCAGAAAACAAAGGCCTCTGTCAGTATAAAGAAGAATAAGAAACTTGATGTACTATATAAAATGGGACAGTAGCACCAGTTTGGCTCAATAGATAGAGTGTTGGCCCGTGGACCAAAGGATCCTGGGTTCGATTCTGGTCAAGGGCACATACCTCAGTTGGAGGATTCATACCCAGCTCTGGTTGGGGGTGCATGTGGGAGGCAACCAATTGGCGTGTCTCTCTCACATCAATGTTTCTCTCTCTGTCCCTACCTCTCTCTTCCACTCTCTTTCTAAACATCAATGGAAAAATATCCTTGGGTGCGGATTAACAAAAAGAGAAAATGTGACAGCAGCTTCAACTTAATTATCCTCTGATCCTTGCCCTTTTGGTGACCCTGACCTTTGTCCAAGAATCTTGATCAGTTTAGCAAGGATAATAATTTTCTTATTAAAGGATTTTGCTCAATATTCTGGATCCAAAGGTTATTGCATACAGTGGTTCCTAAAACTGGCTGATAATAAGAACCACCTGAGGAAGGCTAATTTTTTGCTTCTTTGAAACAAGTTCTAGAGGCTTGGATACCATAATTTAAAAACTTCTCCAGGTGAGTCTGATGGTTTTCTATGCCTGAGCATCACAGGGCATAGATGACAATCTCATCTCTTCACCAATTCTGGCATCACAAAATTCCCTGATCTGAATGTTCTTTAATGACAACAGAACCACTATGAAGCCAGACCAGGAAATAAATCTTTGAAAGCTTAAGATGGAATCCCTGTTTTCTCCTTGCCCAGCTGTGACCCCACCAGGGAGAAAGCTCAATCTAAAATGGATGATAATGGGAAGCCAGCAGGTCCTGGAAAATTGTTGGTACAAGAAATCTTTGGCCATACAACCCCCATTTTCAGCTGACCAAGAAGATGCAGTATCTCCTATCAGAGCTATGCAAATGAGACCCAGGGGTCAAGGTCTTCAAAGGCCTCTAATCTAGTAGGACGATCTGCTGTTTCATAACTTGAAAGACTCTCACCCAGGAACTGCCCTAGATGACTCCATTTAGAACCTTAACATGATCACCAAAGGCTTTGGGAGTTAGGGATAGGCTAAAGAGATATAATGATCTGATATATCACTTCCCTGTTCTAAATATAAATGGGGACATTCTGACCATGGACTTCATTTCAGATTGCCTCTCTCCTATACTTGTGCCTATTCTCCAAAAACATGGATATACCCCCTCTCCACCACTGTCCTCCTCCATCATTTGTATTGGCTACTGCCTCTTTGATCATCAAAGAAATTATCCCTTTCCATGGAAGAGTCAACCACACAATTGCTGACTCTAGTAACCTCTTGCTATTTTTATTTCATTGGGCATTAAAAGATCTCAAAAATTCCATCTATACCTTCCCACTTCCCACCCTTTATAAACCATTAGTGCACAAAACTTGGGTTCCGATTTCTCCATTTCTAGAGCTGCTGAGACAACACTCCTAGAGTTAAAGGTTGATCTAGTTACCATGACATTTTGATATAATTTACAGCAACCTTTCACCCAGAATGTTACCTTCCACAACAAAATAGGAGCCAGTTTGTACCAAGTTAAGCCACCTACAGTTCAAGAAGACCTGAATGCTAAAGAACCTGTCAGCAGGCATAGAGAAACTCAAAGTGGTAGCTGCCCTGCGACTCCCCTCCCATTGCTAATACCCCCACCTATGCCAAAGATCAGAGGGTCTAGGCTAGGAACACTTCTGGATAACAGAAAAGATTTGCCCCATCACCTGTATCCCAGCACCCCTCTTCCATGTGCCTCCACCAAAATCTCACTGTTCTCTACTGGTCAATGAAGGTCCTATTCTCTGCTTCATACCCCAGTGAACCAAGATTGAGAAGTTGTAGTGGGCTCAAAGTGACCTCAAAACTTGAACCAGTGCTTGGTTCACTAGGAAGGGAGTGGCTGATAGAACAATCATGGAATTCTGCCCTTCATCTTGGAAACAGAATACAACAGATCATATAAAGCGAAATGATCAGTGGGAATCAAAGGAAACACATCCCAGGCTGTCCCTTTAAATGGGTCTGACTTACCAGTACATTGCCCCACAGAGGACAAAGGAAAGCATAGAGCTTGCAACAGCATATCTCAAGATTTTCCTTTTATGTCCTCTTACACATCTGCTCATAACATTTACTTACATCCTCCTCTTTTGTTTTGTGTTTTCATTCAATTGCACTGAGTCCCACACCACGTCCTTCCATTGCCCCCCACTCCCACATACACCACTTGCCTTTATCTGTTAGGTCAGAAGGGTTTAAACAAGTTGGGCTGGCCTCACTCTTCCCTCCTAAGCTTTCCCACTGCGGGGAGGAAATGAAACTAGAGAACTTTAAGATTATGCTTAGTATGTGAGCAAGGTTCTTCCTGTGCAGTTTAATACCTTAGATTCGGGGTAGCTTTTTAATAGGTCTGATTATGGATTTCAGGAAAGACCTAACCACAAAGAAGCTACTTTTCTCATATCCAGGAAGGCTAAGTTCACTTATGGCAGCAATTAACATCCATCTGTGTTCTTCTATTACTGTGTATCCAGTGTGTGGGTAAGAACTTGGCAGAGTGACAGAGGATATCTTTGTCTTGGGGCAAAAATAATTTAGTAAGATGATGTGAAGGGAGACAGACAGGTGTTCTTTGAATTAATGATAAGAAAGCTGTCTGGGAGGTTATTAGTAGTATTTTAAATGTGCTGATTCAGATAATGTCTGATTTTTCAGAGGATGACCTTTGAATTCAGCCTTAATTCCTGAAGCAGAAGGTAACCTTACATGAAGCTTTCAAAGACTTCTGAGCTTCATGCCTGGGCTTAATTATCTCTCCCCAGTTGTGAACTTTGGCAAAATTACAGAAGTGCTACTGTCCTGCCAGTAAGCTGGCCACTCCTGTCGAGACTGATAAATCATTCTTGATCTCGCCAGAATTCTCATCACACTTCAGTCATTGATCCATGGGAAGTAAATTAATAGCACAAGGAGGAAGGCAAGGCATATGATATGAGTTATTTGCCAAGTGGGCCACTGACCTGGCATGCATTTGGTGATAGATATTAATACTGGACATGGTTTCAGCATTTAAATTTGGCACATTAATCCAGTAGCAGGGACATCAAGCAACTCTCTTTTTTGGGTCACCCTCCCGCCCCCACCACACATTGAATCATTATAGTTGAGTCACCTTCTCCAGGAATCTCTCATTAAGCCCTTACATAGAATGATGTGATTTTATATCTAGTCCACTAAACACAATTTCCATAGGACACATTTAACATAATACAGATAAGTTATGTATTTTACTGCCTGAATATGGCTCGATGGAAATGAGACAATTTTTAAGCAGGATTTTTTTTTTAAATTTAGGATATATTTGCAAAAATTGTGCTAAGGATGCAAGTACCCACATGAACTAGAATAAAAAGGAAAAATAACCAGAAAACCAGACTTAGGAGACGACAAATTAGGTGGCATCTGTTCGACTTGGCAGGATTCCTTGAAATAACTTCACACTATCCCATAGCCAAAGAGGCTTGTTGATGAAATGAGCCTGAATCTCCAGCTAGATCTGAAAACAAACCTCCTCTTGTTTCTCTAGGCTGGACCTCCAACTCCGCTGATTATTTCCAGTTAGCCCTTGGCCCTGCCTTGAACTTGACCATGCTTTTGCATTCCTGGTCATGACTTTGGATCCTACCAATGATTACCCAGCTTCTCTGGCCTGGTGATGAATCCCCAGACTACCTACAAGCACCCTTCTAGTTTGACTATGTTCCTAAGCCTCTCCTCCCAATACATCCTTCACCATAAAGTTCTCCATCAGCTCCACCCAACAGCAACTACCTGTTGGGATTTAAAAGGCACTGGAGAGGTTTCCTTCCTCAACACTTGCTTCTCTAGGGTAGCTTTCCCTACAAGTTCATGTAGAATTGGCAACTCCCCACTTTGTGTTCCCATTGTACCCTTGTAAAATGTGTTGAATTAATTTGTTTACATGGCTATTTCCCCTACTCAAGTTATTAATAGAGGATATTAAATATCTTCTAACTTTTTATTTTCCCATTGTCTTGTAAAGGGCATTCATGGCACATCCTAAGTCTTCAATCAATGCTTGATAAATGAACGAATGAATGCTTTCATAATATAGTCATCTTTTCTCCAACACAAGTTTGAAGTTCTATTAGCAGTTGAGTTATTTCCGCTTAAATCACCCTAGAATTACTTGCATGTCTATCACTCATGGAAAATATCACATATACTTCTAGAAATGTCATATGAACTTTCAGCATCCTCTACTCAAGATAAGAATGTTGAATTTATGTAGTACATTTTCATTTATGTGATATTTTTTGAGATAATTAATTGTAATTGACATTAAGAATTTAACTGTGTCTTAGGCACTATTCTTAGTACTTACATACATTGCCTCTATAAATCATTATTACAACCCTATGAGGTAAGAACTATTGTTATCTTGAAGAAACTAAATCTAGGGTAGTTAAGAAACTTTTCCAAGTTGACAAAGTTAGTAAGTGACAAAACCAGAATCGACCTAGGACCTGATTCCAGAGCCCTGCTTAACCACAACATAGCCCACCTTGGAATAATCTGTTCATCTACCCTCAACGCCAGACAATGAAGATATACCTTCAAAGCCGCTAAAGAGGGAAGTGGAAACCCCGAAAAGCAAAGTTATGAAGTAAAAAGGCGAAGCCTAAAATCTATTCTTGATTCCCTTGCTGGTTCTTTAGTTGAACATTGTACCTGTGGTCTTCTCAATGCAATGGACAAAATAGGGGATGAGAGAACCTTATAATGCTTACACCCAAGTAGATTCTGGTATCTCTATTATCTTTCTTTTTATTGTTAACCTTGAGCTTATTTTCTTAGTTTTCCCTTTATTCTAGTTCTTATATTATTCTCTCAGATACCTGACAAACACACACACATTTACAGGAGAATGGGGAAATACATAGATTTAAGGTAATGGTGTAAATTGGGGAGGAGGGTAGTGAATACTGCCAGTGTGTAAGTACCCCTTATCCCTGCGTATCCCTATTCCAGCCATTACCCCTGACAATTTGAAGAGCACTGCCCTACAACTCACAGAAGAAAATAAGAGTGGCCAATAAACATATGAAAAAATATTCAACTTAGTAATCAGGAAAGTTAAAACATCAATGAGGTACCATTTCATACCAGTCAGACTCGCAAAAAGTTTAAAGTCTAGTAACACTGAACATGGGGAAATGGGAACTGTCAACCCCTGCTGGTGGGCATGTAAATTAATACAACTACACCAGAGAGTAATTTCACAGTATTTAATGAAGGCGAAGACTGATGATACTTCTTGCCAGAGAAATGTTGCTTCCAAATGTATCCCTAGAGAAACATGCATCCCACATGCATCTTCAAGGATGTCATTTGAAGCATTATTTTTCATAAAAAATATTAGAAGCATAAATGTATATTAAAAGGAAATTGGGAAAACACATTTACATACGTTTAAATGATGAAATCCTATGTAGCAGTGAGAAAAGCAAGTTAGTGCATGACATGCCATACAGTATGATGACATTTATATAAACTTTGAAAACACACAATTCTAAATATTTTTAGAGATATGTACCTATAGAACATAAGCATAAATGTATGCACAGGAAGGATACACATCAACGCTGGCATTGTGATTGCCTCCACAATAACAGAGATAAATAGGACTCCTGCTGTGAACAAAAGGACCACATGTTCAATATTTTCTTTCTTTTAAAAACTAGTTTGAAGCAAATATGAGAAAATAAAATTTGTGACTTCTAGATAGTCACTATTCAGAGGTTTCTAATGTTACTCTTTTGTTTTTCTATGCGTTTAAAATATTTCAGTAGAAAAACAAACACTCTAGTTTCAAAAGAGTTAATCGGAGTCTAGTAGGAGAGGCTGCAATTAAGGACAAAGAGGTTTGAGGACATAAATGGACTCAGACAGCTCCGATGCTCCAGAGACTGTGAATTACTGTCAAAGCCCAGCTATGCATCACCTAAATGGAGGGCGCTTCCTCTTCAAGGCCAGCCATGCTTATTTCCCAGCAAGAAAGATAGTTCGGACCTGTCACACTACCTTTTATTTCTCTGCCGTCAGGTAGAGTTTCTGTGATTCACATTCTAATATCGCTTTTCTTTGGTAAATCTTGCCACCCACACAGGCATGAGAGGAACAATATTAAAGCAAAATTCAATTTCCACCAAAATATGGTATGCACTGACTACAAAACAAAATTCCTTAAGTGAGCCAAGCCAACTCCTTCAGGTGCAGAATTCTTATTTCCTTTGTGGTCTTTTCTTACATCTTGCTGCTAAAAAGACTTTAAAGTTTTATTTTTTGAGGACTTGGGAGCCAAGTTAAAGAGCTGTTCCAAAGATGGGACAATTTTAGTATGAATAAGGATAATATATATCTATAGGAGGTATAAACACATCAAATAATGTTTAAATCCTTGAGTTCAGTTTCTCTCCCTCTCCCTCTCTCTCTCTCTCTCTCTCTCTCTCTCTCTCTCTCTCACACACACACACACACACACACACACACACATACACACACACACAGCTAGTTGGTCACCTTGAAGATGTTATTCATTTTTTTAAATTGACAAATAAAAGGAAAGTACTATTTATTCAGCCTTCCCTATATGAACCATATCACTATATAATCAAATAATAGATGAGGCATAGTTCCTCTTTATAAATGATTTCCAACAAATAAATGAAAAAGGAAAGTGAGAATACAACCATGGCCATTTTACAACCCCTAAAGAATTAAATCATCCGAACATTAAGCATCCATAGCTGCTCAGGGCACAAAAAGAGGGACAAGCAGACATTACTTGTCTCCTGGTGAAATACCACCACCTATGAAATAATCTTGCTAAAAAAATAAAATCTAATTTGAATGAAGCTCAAATTCCACATACCAATTTACAAGAATACAAAGGAAATGTTAAAAGGGAAATATAATCAGCAAAAATCCAGGCCGTGGGCCACTACCAGAGAAATCATGTTTCTACAACAAGTAATCACAAAGAAAAAAAAGAGAGATGAAGAGGAACTGTCAATTCAGAGACTCTGAGGCAAATCTTTAAAAAACAGGCAAAATTAAATTATAGATTTTAGTTTAGATTTAGCACATTGTATGGAAAAGATAAGGAAGCAAATATTAGAAAGTCAAGATAATGTTTACTCTTGAGGAAAGGATGAGTGCAGATTGGGACAGGACACACGTAGGAAAATCTGTCTTCTGACATGAATGGTGGTTTCAAGGATATTACCTTACACAGTCATTCATTGAGTGTTATAGAACATTGGTTGCTAACAAAATGATGAGAGAAATAATAATATATTAATTTACCTCAAGTGGAATGTCAATAGATCTGTAATTGCCTGATTCCTATCAAAAGCTTTGAGAGCACATCAAGTAATTATGAAAACAGTGTTAAAAGAAGGGAATACAGTGGCAATTATATTCCATTTGGCTGGAATGTAATTTAATTTGCTACATGTAAATACCATGCATGCCTGCCATGTGCTATTTATCAGGAGAAGTCTGAAACCTTGTCTCTTACCATGTCACTAAGAGGCAAAACATAAAATGATAAACACAAGCCCCTTAACATCTTAATCTGCAAAAATGCAAGAATTCAGGTCAGAAAAAGAATTTGAACTCTTTTTTTTATGCCATAGGGCAAAATTTAAATTCATTTCCACATTTTAGCATGTACTTTGCCACAAAGTCAGACACAGTATAATATGTCATATCCTAATTTCTTACAGAGTTAATAAATCACACTTATTACAGAGTGAAAAGCAAACAGCATGAATTCATTGTTAATTAGGGAACAGTCATATGTTGTCTTCATATGTTACTGACATTAAGGAGTGTATTTAAAAGAAACTTTATAATCCAGGAGTTATATATTTTTGCTTCAATACATTCAATTATAATACATCATAAGATTATTAAAAAGTAAATCCAAAAAAGTAAGATTATATATTTTTGTGAAAAGGATTCCAGAATTTCTCTTTTAAAGGCAGAAAGAGGAGGAGCCTGGCAAATGCAGGTCTAGAGGAGAATAACTCCCCTTCTTAGTTTATGTGTAGGATCTTTCGTAATCTGACCCCACCTATCCTCTAGCTTCTTCCTGCTCCAGCTAATTTATCCCCACAATCTTTTGGGGCACTAAAACCTCTATGGCCCTCAGCGTCATATTTTCCAAACCCACCCAATCTTCCCACAACTCTATCTTGTGCCTATTCTCTCTTGCCATTTTTCTCTAATTACAATGACAAACTCCTATTCATACAATGGGTCCCAGGACAAATGTCCAACAGAGTTAATCAATCTGTGGTCTCTCAACCTGAATCTTTTTTTAAAAAAATATATATTTTATTGATTTTTTACAGAGAGGAAGGGAGAGGGAGAGTCAGAAACATCAATGAGAGTGAAACATCAATCAGCTGCCTCCTGCACGCCCCCTACGGGAGATATGCCCACAACCAAGGTACATGCCCTTGACGGGAATCTAACCTGGGACCCTTGAGTCTGCAGGCCGATGCTCTATCCACTGAGCCAAACCGGTTAGGGCTCTCACCCTGAATCTTGATGTCTGTAACTGTAAGTACTGTACCATATTATAACATCATTTTGAACATGAGTCTCCATCCAGGGTTGTCAGATAAAATACAGGGTGGCCAGTTGAATTTGAATTTCAGGTTAAAAAAAAAACAACAAATAATTTTTTAGTAGAAGTATATCCCATGCAATATTTGGGATATACTTATACTAAAAATTTTTATTTGTTGCTCATCTGAATTTCAATTTCAGCTAGGCTCCTATGTTTTTATTTGTTAAATCTGGCAACCCTGGTCTCTCTCAACCATAAGATCATAAGCAAATTAAGAGTAGGATTAACTATTCTTTATATCCTCATAATGCTGGGTATATTTCTATAGTTTTCATTAAATGTGCACTGAATGAATAAATGAATGAAGTGAGACTCTTGGGCGAGCACTTTGTGAAATCAACACTGCTATTTATTCAGCAAATACCTATTGAGCATTTCCAGGGGTGGGCAAACTTTTTGACTCGAGGGCCACAATGGGTTCTTAAACTGGACTGGAGGGCCAGAACAAAAGCATGGATGGAGTGTTTGTGTAAACTAATATAAATTCAAAGTAAAGGAGCGGAGGGGAGAGCAAGAGAACTGGATAGAACAGCCGGAACTGGCCCGCGGGCCGTAGTTTGCCCACGGCTGATTTACACTGTTTCATGCACTATCCTAATAGCAGCAATAAAACACTTTTAAATATGCACCAACAATCTAACATTGCAGCTTTTAAATAATGTTTCCAAGGCTTTCAAGTAATGGATGTTCAGGAGGTTGAATGGTTGTATCTGGTCCTTGATCTCTACTGTTTAATTGTCCTGATTGACCACAAACCAAACAAAGACCCTGTTCTTGTGGAGTTTAGTGGAGATAGATGACAAGATAGTAAACAAATACATAAATAATTTCAGACAGTTATAAAAGTGCTATGAAAACAACCATATAGGGTGAGGTGATGAAGAGTAAGTAAAGGCTTCTCTGAGGAGGCAACATTTGAGGTGAGTGCTCACTGATGAGAAGGAGCCAGTCTGGGACAATATGGGAAAGAACATCAGAGCAAAGGCACAGCAAGTCAACAATAGGAAGAGGAACAACTAGTGTGAGAAACAGAAGAAGAGACTCAAACTGCAAATCAAGAGCACTAGAGCTTCACAGAGAGAGAGAGGGAGGGGTGGAGGGAGGCATCTAAAAGCATGCTATCATTAGCATTCAGGCAAATACAAATTAGAACCACAATAACATATCACCATACTTGCACTAGAGAAACAAAAATCGAAAAGTCTGACAATAGCAAGTGCTAATGAGGATGTGGAAGCACTGAAAATCTCATGCACAGCTGGTGGGAATATAAAACAGTACAACCACTTTCAAAATGGTTCCACAGTTTTCTTTAAAGTTAAAAATATATTTATCATACAATTGTGTGAGTGCATGTATGGCAAAGAGAAAATGTTTGTCCAAAGACTGCAGACCAATGTTCATATTACCTTTGTTTATTTATTTTTAAAGATATTCCTTTTTTATATATTTTTATTGATTTCAGAGAGGAAGGGAGAGGGAGAGAGAGATAGAAACACCAATGATGAGAGAGAATCACTGATTGGCTGCCTCCTGCATGCCCCCATACTGGCGATTGAGTTCACAACCCGGGCCTGTGCTTTTGACTGGAATCGAACCTGGGACCCTTCAGTCCACAGACTGACTCTCTATCCACTGAGCCATAGTAGCTAGGGCCATATTAGCTTTATGGATAGCAGCAAATCACTGCAAACAGCTCAACTCTCCAAGAACAGGTGAATGGATCAACTCCTTGTGGTATCTTTGTACAATGGAATACATCTCAACAATCAAAGAAACAATACTAATACACACAATGACATTGATAAATCTCAAGAACATTATGCTGAGTCAAATAAGTTGGAGACTATAGTAGGTACTATATGATTCCATTTATATGAAACTCTAGATAGGCCAAACTAATGCATAGTGACAGAAAGCAGATTGGCAGTTGCGTGGGGCAGAAGTGGTGGTGCAGTAAGGGAATTAACTGCAAAGGACAAGAAGAAACATTTTGAAGTGATGGGAATATTTCCTATTGTGATTGTAGTGGTGGCTTTAGTGGTGTATAAATTATTTGTCAAAACCCATCCAACTTATATTTAACTAGAGGTCCAGTGCGGGAAATCACACGAGACCCAGAACCCTTGCGCCGTAGGAACCCAGACTCCCTCCTGCCACCACTGCAGGACCCAGAAGTCCCTCCTGCCGCAGGCGCCACAGGACCCATCAATGCACCTCCTAGTGAGTCCGGTTGTTTGGTCGTTCTGCCCTTATGGTGTGACGACCACAGGCCTTTTATGATATAGAATAGAGGCCTGGTGCATGAAATTCATGCACAGGGTGGGGGAGGGGTGTGTCCTTCAGCCCAGCCTGCAGCCTCTCCAATCTGGGACCCCTCGAAGGATGTTCGACTGCCTGTTTAGGCCCGGTGGGATTGGGCCTAAACAGGCAGTCAGACATTCCTCTCACAATCCAGGACTGCTGGCTCCCAACTGCTCACCTGCCTGCCTGCCTGATTGCCCCTAACCGCTTCTATCTGCCAGCCTGATCACCCCCTAACCCAGGGGTGGGCAAACTTTTTGACTCGAGGGCCACAATGGGTTCTTAAACTGGACCAGAGGGCCGGAACAAAAGCATGGATGGAGTGTTTGTGTGAACTAATATAAATTCAAAGTAAAGGAGTGGAGGGGAGAGCAAGAGAACCAGATAGAACAGCCAGATCCAGCCCGCAGGCCGTAGTTTGCCCAAGGCTGCCCTAACCACTCCCCTGCCAGCCTGATCGATGCCCAACTGCTCCCCTGCCGGCCTGATTACCCCTAACTGCCATCCCCTGCTGGCCCGGTAACACCTAACTGCCCTCCCCTGCCAGCCTGGTTGCCCCCAACTGCCCTCCTCTGCCAGCCTGTTCACCCCTAACTGCCCTCCCCTGCAGGCCTGATTGCCCCCAACTGTCCTTCCTTGCAGGCCTGGTCCCTCCCAACTGCCCTCCCCTGCTGGCCTGATTGCCCCCAACTGCCTTCCCCTGCCAGCCATCTTGTGGTGGCCATCTTGTGTCCACATGGGTGCAACCATCTTTGACCACATGGGGGCAGCCATCTTGTGTGTTGGAATGATGGTCAATTTGCATATTACTCTTTTATTAGATAGGATATGAGTACATTTTATTATATGTTAATTACAGTTCAGTAAAGTTGATTTTAAACTACTAGAAGAAACTATGTATTAAATTGCTAAAAGGATTCAGAATTTATTTTATTTTTTTAATATATTTTATTGATTTTTTACAGAGAGGAAGGGAGAGGGATAGAGAGTTAGAAACATTGATGAGAGAGAAACATCAATCAGCTGCCTCCTGCACACTCCCTACTGGGTATGTGCCCGCAACCAAGGTACATGCCCTTGACCGGAATCAAACCTGGGACCCTTGAGTCCACAGGCCGACGCTCTATCCACTGAGCCAAACCGGTCAGGGCAGGATTCAGAATTTAGGATGGAGAAAAAAATTTACCATGTTAAGTTACCTAGAGAGGATTATGATTTCTGGAACAAGGATTTTAAAGAGCAGAGGAGCCAGCCCAGGGAGAGGAAATCACAGGAGCAAAGCACAAGAGTAAGAAATTCAAACAGTGGGGGAAAAAACAAAACAAAGATTTCTATGTTTTGGAGTTGATTTTTATGACAAAGTAATGTTGCTGAGAATTTGGGCTTTATTATTTTCTCATCATTGTTCAGCTGCAATAAAGCACTAATGCACAAACAATTAACTACTGAAGCTTTTAAGTAATGTTTCTCAAGCTTTCGCCTAATGGATTTTCAGGGGGTTGAATGGTTGTGTCTAGTCTTTGACCTACACTGTTTCATTATCCTATCGACTGACTCGTGAAATTCTATCATGCGCAGTGGTGTGCTATAAATGAAGCTTTGTTCCTTTTGTGAAATCCAGAGCTCGCTGCCTTTCCTCCTGGCTCACGATCAAGAATCTGGCTGCATCTTCTCCCACTGCCTGAGATAGAAACCTGACAAATGACCATGAAAATGACAGTATGGTATTCTATCAGAAATCCACATGAGCTCCTTTGATGTAAGATTTTTTTTTTTTAATCTTCGCTGGAGGGTATGTTTTCCATTGATTTCTAGAGAGAGTGGAAGGGAGGGAGGAGGGGGAGAGAGAGAAGAGAGAAACATTGACCTGCCTGCCAACATCAGTTAGTTGCCTCTTGCATGCACCCTTACCAAGGCTGGGGAACCTGCAACCGAGGTTTTGTCCTTGACTTGGAATTGAACCTGCAACCTTTTAGTCTGCAGGCTGATGTTCCAACCACTGAGCAAAACCGGCTAGAGTGGGTTTGTGTGTTTTTTAATTGAAGTAAGACAGATATTAAAGTGCATAATGTGTACTAATCTTAGGTATAGTGCTCAAGGATCATATATTATATGTATCTCCATGTAATCACCCCCAGGTAGAGAATATTTCCAAAACCCTAGAAGTTTCTTTGTACCCATTCCCAAGTAACACCACAACTATCACCTGCTCTTCTGCAGAGGTAACCTCTATTCTGGCTTCTATATCTATAGATTAGCCTTGCCTGTTCTTGAACTTTTTATATGTTCTTGAGTATATCATGCAGCATGTTCTCATCTGCATCTGTCTTCTTTCACTCATCATTATGTCTGTAGAAATTTATTCATGCTGTTGTGTGAAGTTTATTGATTTTTTATTGCTGAGTAGTATTCATTTTATAAGCATACCATAATTTATCATTCTTTCGTTGAAGGTGAGAACCCAAACCATCTACTTTCATACAGCTCACTTCCTACATTAACATAGCTTACTATTCCACTGGCATCATCAGTATAATTTTACTATTTCAGGAAACTCTTATCCAGGAAGATGAACGCTGCAAACCACTTTTCTATTCACTCTAGGAACTTCCTGAAAGAAATTCTTCAATGAAAAGCATCAAATGATCATTTACACTCTTATGCTCCTTAAACCATTTCCTTGCCTTGCTGTGTCCATCAATCCTAAATTATTATATCACTACCCTTACCCAGTCCTAACCAAAACTCATTCCCGTACAATGGAAGATTCACTTTAAAGCCAACTTCAGAATTTCATGAATATCTTGATTTTGCCCTTTGCAATCTGAGACACTCACTAAGGAGATTTTGTCAAGACAGTTCTTGACTTGACTTTGTCTTATCAACAAGTGATTTTGGTAGCAACGTAGGGAGCCAGGATTCAATAAGAGACATTGGCTTCTCATGTCTGGATTTTATAAATAAAGATTCTATAAACATTTTTGTACATTCCTGTTGTTGTATTAATCCTCACCCAAGGATACATTTTTTTTCCCATTGATTTTCTTTTTTAGAGAGAATGGAAGGGAGGTAGGAAGAGTGAGAGGAAGAGAGAGGGAGAGAGAGGGAGAGAAAGAGATAGAGAGACAGAAAGAGATAGAGAGGAACATTGATGTGAGAGAGATACATCGATTGGTTGCCTCCCACACACGCCCAGATTGAACCTGCAACCCAGGTACATGCTCTTGACCAGGGATTGAACCCATGATCATTTGGTATGCAGGCCAATGCTCTAATAATTTCTCTTAGGTAGATAGTCTGGAGTGGAATTGTGTGCCTGTATTCTAAATTACCTAAATGGTATCATATTATATAGCTCACTGTAAAAATTTGGAGATTTCACATAAAATCGAGCTTTTCAGCTTTTCTTGAAAAAACTGAAAGACTTGGCAATACCAGGTCAGCATTCATTCATTTTCAGTTGTCTAGACTTGAATAGAAGCTACCTGTCTACCCACTTTCCTCAGTAAGTCATCTGTCTGCCCCAATGGAAATTTTAGTTGATAACCTCTGTTCTACCATAGACTTGGAAGGAACTGTAAACTCTTATTAATTCTATTACACATAACCAAGAGCAGGTTTTGCTGGAGAGCTAGCACCATCAGAGTCTAAGGAAGCAGGCCCCTCTGCCACTGAAGCTGGGAGGCAGCAAGCACAGAGAGCAAGGATGGCTTAGGACATCTTGATCTATTTTGCAATTCAATCCAGAACCAATGCTTTCCAGATAGAGTCTAGTATAGCAGTAGCAAAATGAGAGGCAAGATTACTCAAAAAGACCTAGTTCAGTTTCCTAGTTACTCATTGTTGTCATAAAAACACTTAGGAAACCTTTTTTTTTTTTTTTGCATTTAGGGGGTTGCAGATGCGAAGAAGAATTAACATCTAATCAAGAGTACTTTACATTATAAGAAGAAATTAGTCATTAAAGATTAATATAGCTTCTTTATTTTTATAGTGGGTAGAGGAATAGAGAAGAACAAAAATCAAACACACAATCAATGGGGCCCACTAGCACCAAGGGCTGGACAACTCTGCTAATTGAAAAAAATCTTCCTTCCTCAGAATGGTGTGTTTTTTCCAGCCTGGAAAGAAAATGTCTTTGTTTAGGGATGTATGTCTGCACTTAGAATAATAGGCCTATTAACAAAAGGAAGTTGTCTGTCTGTACCTCACACAGAGAATTGCAAAAAGGAAGCCACTCCCTACCATCCAGGGGAGGGAGAAGTTGACTCTTTACCTTCCTTCCTCATAAACTTGTTCTGAAATGGCTTAACCCTCCCATAAATAAAATTTGCCCCTATCTGCTCATTCTAATAAGATAATCTTAGGACAACTGAATAATCCATGGGCAAGAAAGGGAGGCTTGAATCGCCTCATCCTCATGCTGGCTCAGCCCACCATATGTACCAAACTTTAGAAACACCAGCACTATGCGCAGAAGGAGTAGGCTGGCTAACAGAACAGAAGGAAAGACCCAGGATCTGGGGGCAGCTGTGGTAGCATGGAATCTTCTCTTTGTCCCTGTAGCTGAAACGATACTGCCTTCTGAAATGGGAAGGGAGGGAGACCATGTATCTGGGTTGCACTTGAATTGTTTAAGAGCCAAATAAATCATACCCACCATCATTTGTCAAAGAGCTTGATGTGACTCAAATGACTCCATCAGATGTCAATTGTGAAGACAGATAAATGAGAGAGCTCTTTACATAAGGCTAATTGTTAGCTGCCCAGAATAACCGTGGGTTTGCAGGCAGCATGTGACTTTCAGGTTTTGAAAGTGTGTGATCCTCAATGATTCAGGCCAGAGCCTGCTGCTTTTAACCCTCTCCCCAGAGCAAGACAGCTGCCCAGGCTACAAGACAGCTGGAATTGAGAGTCCTGAATCTTCACCTCTAGTCTCTACTACCTGTAATGCCTTCCCAGGTTCCCACTGTGCCTTTTCCATCTCCAGCTTCAGTCCACCTGGGATCTCATATTCCAAACCACAGATTTGTGTTCTACTTCATCACCAGTTTCCTTTGTTCTGGGTTCAGGTTCTAAGAATGTCTACCATTCAGCCTGACCTCCATGGCTCTCCTTTAAAGACTTGTCTCAATAATCACCCAGGTCGAGTTTCGAGTTTCCTGCTTCCCAGGTAGGTGTTGGAAAATAAAAAAATAAAAAAGAAAGAAAAGCATCTCAAGATATTCCTCCAACCTAAATTGGAAGTATGCAGTTCTTTACATAATTTTTGTTATTGCTTAAAAAAATTGTTTGGGCTGCTTCTTTATGCCAACCACAGAGCTAACTGTTAGTTTGGGCATTATCTCATGGAATTGGCATATCCATGTTTTTAGGGATATATCTTCAACAAGCTAATGCTTGGAATAGTTCAGAAGGTTAGAGTTATAAGATCACTTACATTTAAAATCTGTGAAATATAAGCCAATTTTCCGAGCTACCTCGGTTATCATCTCTAGTGGACAAAAATCAAGCAAGACCTTTAGAGATGAGTTTGTGGGAAATGTTAAGGATATAAAACACATTTACTAGTAGGAGATATTAGAAAGGCATCATAGAGAGAATTAGGTTTAATGTCCTCCATTTTCTGTGCAATGACCTGTAGCTACTACCCCTTAAAACTCATCAGTTTCAGCAGAAGATATTTTTTGAGGTTATAAACACCCTTTAACATTTACATTGTGCACTGCAATTTAGTAAATTCATTCAACTTGATTTCTCTGTGGAATCAACCTAGTATTCCACATGTAGAAGCACTGGATGATGCTGGTCTCCAGACTGAGCAACCCCATGGGAATCAGATGATGTAAGAGTATCATAGTTTCTCCCATGACTAATTCTGTGATGTTATGAGAGTCACAACTTCTTGGAGCCTCCCTGTGCAATCTCTAATGTTAACCAAGAGGCCCAACACTCTAAATCTTTTCAGATCTGACATTCCAGGACCCTATTCATCTTCCATCACACTAGTTATACATCACCAAACTGAAATGCCTTTGAGGCCAGGCCAAATGAATGAAGTGGCTAAATATGGTGATGGGCAATGGGGAGGGTCTCAGGAAGGCAGGACTTTAACACCAACTTCCATAATCTCCATCACATTTCCCCATTCTCAGATATGGACAACTGGTTTTTTCATCTCATATAAAGTGCTAAGTAAGCACAGACTCCAAACAGGGGCCCTGGCCCTAGCAAACCCCTTCTAACCATAGTGTCATGCCCAAGCACCTGCATTATAGAAACTGGAGCTTCAGCTAGCCAAAGGCAAGTATTGGGAATGGTCCGAGTGTGGCAAACTGGAGAGCATGTACTCCATCTGCAGTAGACCCTGTTAGTACCCCAACTGGAGCCCTCAGATCACTTTTACCAGCTCTGTGTACCCATTTTCCAGCTCCCCATGCTTTGCTGCTAGTGGTTCACCCCTCTGTCCACCTGAGGCTTGTTCTTGGGCCCTAGAGTTAGTCTCTGAGAAGGACAGAAGTGCCTAGAGATTTTGCCCTCCCCTCTTCCTGGCATCCATAGCCAATGGAGTAGGGGTATAAAAGCCTACTTCCTTTACCTCTAGGCAAGATAAACTCTGAGGTATCAGTTATGCCCTAGTGCTCCCTGTGGGATCTGGGACATCACCTGAAATCACACCCTTACTTGCCTTTTCCCCTGCTTTATTCTGCTTTGGGACCCATTTATCAGTTTCTGTTGGAAGCACTTTCTTAATAAATCCCTCCAAAGCAAATCCTTGGTTCAAGGTTGCTTCTCAGAGAACCAACCTATAATATTATCTAAATGTATTCATATGCATTTTTTTTTAAAGAATCATTTTCTGTCAAACAAAGTATATCAGAGAACCAAATTTAGCCAGTAAGCCACCCAGTTTGCAATCTCTGGCTTAGTCTAAGAAAGTTTTATTCCAAGTCTAATGAAGAAAGTAGAGATTTGAAGAGGGTGCTGAAGAATTTGATATGTTGAGAGACCCCAGAGACCTGTATATCTAATGCCTGCGACTATCATAAGCTCTTAGGTTACCTAATGCATTTGGTTCTTTCTGCTCCATATATCAACACCTGCTATAAAGATTAGAGGACAGGAACATAAGGACTAATTGTTGGGCTGGTTTACAATGCAGAGTAGAAATCACTTACTCTTTCCACATTTTAAAGACTCTATAGTGTTCTTTGGACTAATAATGCCTAACATTTGTTTAGTGTAATCTAGTCTTCAAAGTGCTTTTCAATACATGATCTTATGTGATACAATATCTCTGTAATGGATAGGAAGTAATGTAATGTAATGTAATGTAATGTAATGTAATGTAATGTAATGTAATGTAATGTAAAGTAGTGAAGGAAGTCCAGAGAGCTGAATTGCCAACCTTGGGAAAGGCAGATAACTAAAAAACTGTGCAAAGCCTGGGCTGAGACAGGCACAGAGAGGACTGGTGATGAACAACAGACAGAAGCAGGCAACAGAGTCCACAAACTGATAAAGAGGCAGAGAGTACTTACTTAGCAAGCTAGGATCAGGCAGCTCCAACATCTGGCTCTGGGATTCCATCCCAGACATTAGTTCCAAAGAATTAACTATACTGGGCATGGACTATGCCTTGGGAGAGCAAGAGGTGATGTTAAGATACCAACTTAGTCATGGAAACAAGTCCAAAGCAAATCAGATCAAGTCTGATCTGCAGGTCTGACATGTTGCTAATCTAACCTTATATTCTTTTGATCTCAGAACCTGAGGTCAAATGAATGAAGTGCTAAATATGGTGATGAAGACAATGGATGATGCGGAGAGTCCCAGGAAGGCAGGGCTTTAAGGACCAGCTTCCATAATCCCCACTACATCCCCCATTCTCATCTGTGAGACTGTGGAGCACAATGGTTAAAAGTATACACTCCTAGATCTAGTCTTCCTGGGTTCAAATCCTGGTTCTGCCACTTGCTAGGCATATTATTTTGGAAAAATACTTTTCTGTGCATTAGTTTCCCCATCTACAAGATGGGGCCAATAATAGTATCTACTTCATAGGGTTATTAGGAGAATTGAAGTAAAATATGCAAAATGACTAGAGGAATAGTTCATAAACGGGAAACATTGTGTAAATGTCAGCTGTTAGTTTAGGGTGGAGGCTGCAACTGGTAGTGGGGGAGGGGCTGTGTGGCTAGAAAGCCAGTCATGTTATTACAAATGGGGAGACAAGGAGAAAGCTCAAGATAATAATTAATTTGGCATCTTACTGAAGACTGTTGGATGGCTTCAGAAAGGAGCTATGAACACTGTGATGAAAATTTGTCATAATTGGATAGTTTCATTTTCTTTTCCTGTGGCCTTGAATCCTCACTATGCTGAGAACACATTCTCATTTTTGCAAGTCTTTAAAAGGTCAGGAACTTGGAAATAAGCCTGCCCTTTGTCAGCCCTTGCTCTTTGTTTGTTATATGCAAACACAGAGAACTTCAATTCTGTTAATACCAGGAGTCCTACAAACCAAGACATTTTCTGTAACTTGTCCTGAGTCCTACAATCGCCTACCTAGAATTAGATATACCTCTCAGTCAGGGGAAAGGATAGAACTGTGATTTAAATTGTATTTATCGCCCTAGCCAGTTTGGCTCAGTGGATAGAGTATCGGCCTGTGGGCTGAAGGATCCTGGGTTCGATTCCGGTCAAGGGCACATGCCCGGGTTGTGGGCTTGTTGCGGGCTTGATCCCCAGTGTTGGGTGTGCAGGAGGCAGCCGATCAATGGTTCTCTCTCATCATTGATGTTTCTATCTCTCCCTTCCTCTCTGAAATCAATGAAAATATATTTTTAAAAAATAAATTGCATTTATCTTTTTCAATGGGACGTGATGGAGATAGCTTTCATTATGCCAAAGTGGGTTCAGAGAAATGGAAAGAGTTAAATTATTATTACATGTGTACTAAATTAATTTCAAAAGCTTTTGGTCACTAGCTTTCATTTAGGAGGAGAAAAAGAAAGCATTCCCATGGCTTTAGCTATTTGAGAAGACTGTTTGGAAGAAACATAACAATGACAGGGGTGCTCAGATATTTGGGAACAGCAGGACGTTGTAGGATCACACACAGAAGAAGATTTGACATTCACCCAACACTGATTTTTGAAGCCCATAGCATGTGATGAACTATGCTAATTACATTGATCTCACACATAATTTTTCCTACCATAGACATATTTCAAATGCTAACACTACGAGTTACTTGAAGGAGAATTAGTTAACAATTCAGTTTTTCTATTATAAGTAATACTGCAAGAGCAAGCCATGCATAGAGTTGAATTAAAATATTAATTTTCCAAGAGTTCTGGGAGTTTTTTTCCCCCTGTAGATATTTAGTACATCCTCAAAATGAGTGATGACTGCTGTGATGGTTTTAAAATTCCCTTAAAACCTCCCTGCCCTCCCCACCCCCCCTGCTACCAGACAAGAAAGGCAAAGAGGAAATGGATATTGTATAGTTCTGGCTAGCACCTGATGGCAGAGAGCTAAATGAAAGGTAGCAAACTCATTTGCTGAAACTATCACCAGTCTGAAAGATAATGACAGTGATAGCCCAGCATGGGAAAAGGGGTTGAAGACAACTTACAAACCAATCTGCGCACCTGCTGAGATTCACACAATATGATTTGAAGATGGGCTAGTCAGCCATGACCCTCAGTAAACAAACATTTCTAGAGGGTCTACTGCACAAAAGGCATGATTTTAGGTGTGGTGGGAGATCTAAAATAAACAAAAGTTATAACTGCTCTTCCTGATAATGTTTGTAGACCATTTGGGGGAGAAGAAACACGAAGATACCTGAATATGAGATAAAACTTCAGAATGGATGGTTGCATCTGTCTATTACTGTCTGTTGCAATAGAGAAAAACATTTGAACAATAGAAGGGATTTGGGCTCATGTACTGGAAAGTCCAAAGGTCAGGTGGGCTACAGTTGATTTGACTGGTCAGCTCTGCAATGTCATCAATGTCCTACTTTCTCTTCCCAGTCTTCCTCCCTTAGTTGGCTTCTCTCATAATTCTGAAATGGTTGTCACAGTTCCAGGCTTCACATTTGAATATTGCACTAACCTTTATGAAGAAAGAGAACTTATTTTGCAGCCTGTCAAGTAAGAGTCCTGAAATTAACTCTGAATGGACATCTTAACTCCCATGACCACTTGGGTGATGGATGACTTCATTAACATAAGGCAAATCTGAATCCACCCTAAACCTAGGGGAAGAGGGAGCTTCCCAACCCCAAACTCTTGGGCTGTGAAGGAGGGATGGATAAGCAAAGGAGGCTCTGGGTACTGTTAAGAAAGGCAAAGAAGGCCCTGGCTGGTTGCTCAGTGGTTAGAGTATCAGCCTGTGGACTGAAGGGTCTCTGGTTTGATTCCCAGTCAAAAGCATGTACCTTAGCCGAAACCGGTTTGGCTCAATGGATAGAGCGTCAGCCTGCGGACTGAAAGGTTCCGGGTTCGATTCCGGTAAAGGGCACGTGCCTTGGTTGCGGGTGCATCCCCAGTGGGGGGTGTGCAGGAGGCAGCTGATCGATGTTTCTCTCTCATCGATGTTTCTAGCTCTCTATCCCTCTCCCTTCCTCTCTGTAAAATAACAATAAAAATACATTAAAAAAAAAAAAAAAAAGCATGTACCTTGGTTGCAGGTTCCCCAACCCTGATCGGGGCATGTCCAGGAGGCAACCAATCGATGTGTCTCTCTCACATCAATGTTTCTCTCTCTCTCTCTCTCCACTCTCTCTGGAAATCAATGGAAAATATATCCTCAGGTGAGGATTAGAAGAAAAAAAGAAAAAGAAAAAGAAAGGCAAAGATGAAATGGATATTGTACAGGCAATCACCTGTGATCACGCAGGGAAATTTGAAATCTTTCCTAGAATTTGTTCTGATGTTTCATAGTTAAAATGGTAGTCATTTTGCTGATCCTAAGTCGTGTGTTAAAATTTAAGCTAATTTCTATTCCTTTTTTTTTTTAGAAGGGAGCTGGAAAGACATGAACTCCTTTCCCCCCTCATAACACCTCTCCATGTTTTAAAGAAGGCTACTAGATAATGCCTGCAATGGTCATAAATTCATTTAAAGTAATTTGAATTCCTTTTTTTTTAAAACTTGCTTGAGAATTGCCTATTTTTCTACACCGAGAATTTTCTTTCTCTTCTCTGCATGCTCCTTAGTGCTGTAGACGTCTTGTTAAAGTAGAGTAATAATCTCAGTGGGGCCCAATGCTTGCTATAGCTATCATTAATTGAGAGCCAATTATATGCCAGTAGAATCTATGTGGTTTTCATGCTTTAGCTAATTTAATGCTCACAATGATGCAATACGATATGTGATATTACTCATATTTTAAAGACGAGGAAACTGAAGTTCAAAGAGCTTAAGCAACTTACCCTAAAGCATGATATGGCAGAGACTGAATTAGAGCCCAGGATTTCTGATTCCAAGGTCTACTTTCTGTCCATTTAGCCAAACTGCTTCTAAAGCACTCATAGTGTAGCTTGAGTAATGCTGAGGATAACTGGTAAATAAAAATTATTCCTGCACATTATCTTGTATAATAAAGAGATAATATGCAAATTGACCATCATGCCCTCACAAGATGGCTGTCTACGACCAGGCCGGCAGTGGGGGTTAGGGAGGGATGACCAAACGACTGAACAGCAGGCTGTGTGTGGCAACCAGGCTGGGAGGGGGATAGTTGGGGGCGATTAGGATGGCAGGGGGGACAGTGAGGAGCAACTAGGCCAGCAAGGGGGAGGCAGTTGGGGGCGATTAGGCCAGCAAGGGAGGCAGTAAGGGGTGACCAGGCTGGTGGGGGGGGGCAGTTAGGAGCAACCAGGCCAGCAGGGAGGAGGCAGTTAGGGGTGACCAGGCAGGCAGGACCAATTTAGGCCCGATCCTGCCTAAACTGGCAGTCGGACATCCCCTGAGGGGTCCTGGATTGGAGAGGGTGCAGGCTGAGCTTAGGGGAGCCCCCCCCTGCATGAATTTTGTGCACCGGGCCTCTAGTTTAATATAAGAAAGAAAAAATGTCAGCACCTATAAGCCTGTCACTTGAAAATTATTTCAAGGTTAATATATTAAAACACACTACCCTTCCTCAGTATTCAAATTGTGTTTCCCTAATCACTTCATTCTCCTCCAAAGCCAGGGTATTAAAGTGCTATGGGTCAAGTGCATTATAATGTAGAAATGATTAATGATGTGTGTATGCTAATAACACTTTTATAACCCTACTTCAAATCCTGCTGATGAACTGGTTTTAGACAAGGTTACTTAGATTTGAAAATATAAGAAAATGAATACTTTTTGCTTTCAAAGTCAGCAGAAATTCACTGACTAAAGAAGTTATTGAAAGGGTTAAAAAGAAAAAAATGCAAACAATTATGTAATGTTGAGTTTAAGGGCCTCAATTAAAGCCATGCCAAAAAAAGTAATTAGGCCGCACATCATCATCAGAATGAACTGGAACAAGAGAAATGAAAAATCTGGTCAGGAAGAGAGAGAAGTGTCATGGTACTGTCACCCTACATTAGTACTGAATTATCCTCTGGGTGACATTCTTTTTTCTCTTTCTTGGGCAGAATTCTGTTCTTCACACATTTGCAAATGTTTCTGACAGTCTCAACCCCCTCTATCTTCTAACAATCAGAGCACTGCATTTCTAAATGTCCTTTTGATCTCCTTTGTCCTAAAACCATCAACAGAATAATATATAGTAAGTAGGAGTCTGCCTGGGAAATGTGACCTGGAGAAGAGCATTTGGCTTTAGTATACTTTCAGAAGGAAAATAAACGTATCCTATATTATATGAAGAGACCCAGTTAATTCAATCCAAATATGAATTACTGGGAAAGTTTTCAATTACTAAATAAAATTTTTAAATGTTTCCATTCACTCTAACACAGTTTTCTGATCAACTATATATTTATCATATAAACACGTTATAATGTTTATAATAATTATGTTTTTATATAATATACAAAACAACATCTCCCTTTTGTTAAGCAATCACACACACACTTCCACTAGCCCAGTGGGCAGCAAACTGCGGCTCTGTTGACTAATGAGTTTGCAGACCACTGCCTTAGGGAAAAACACTTAAAAAACATTTTAATAATGTACTAATGTCTTTAACCTGAAGTCAAAACTTCTGGGTAAGGATAATGCCTTACGCGATGGTTGGCAAACTCATTAGTCAACAGAGCGGCAAACCATGTGGCTTGCGAGCCGCAGTTTGCCGACCACTAACAAATTATTTTTTTTCACGTCCCTTTCCAATTCATGTCTAGATGTAGTTATAATTTGAAATTTGTTCTAATTTCAATACAAATGCCATTTTTTACTGCTTTATTAATTTCACAGTGTGTGATGAACATTTTACATATTGCTGTGTCAGCATGGTAAGTATTTTTAATAATTTCATGGTATTCAATTCAGCATGTACTATGATTTACTCAACTATTTTTCTATTGTACAAATTATTTTCAATTTTTTGGATTATAAATAAACCTATCATGAATTTTGTATTGCATTAAACTTTCTCTGTATTTTGATACAGATATTAAGCCTGGCTGGAGTGGCTCAGCAGTTGAGCATCGACCTATGAATCAGGAGGTCATGGTTCTGTTCCCACTTAGGGCACATGCCCAGATTGCAGGCTCCATCCCCAGTGTGGGGCATGCAGAAGGTAGCCAATCAATGATTCTCTTTCATCATTGATGTTTCTCTCTCTCTCCCTCTCCCTTCCTATCTGAAATCAACAAAAATATATATTTAAAAAAAAGAAATTAAGAAAATAAGAAATACCTTAGCTGGGTAGCTCAGTTGGTTAGAGCATTGTCTTTGTATACCCAGGTTATGTGTAACATCCCCACACCCCCTCTCCCTTCCTGTCTTTTTCAAAATCAATTTGAAAATCCTATCTAATAAAAGGGTAATATGCAAATTAACCGTCACTCTGTCACAAAGATGGAAGCGCCCATAGCCACAAGATGGTGGCGCCCAGTCCTCTCAGCCCTGTCAGAGTCCCCCAGTCCTGGAAGGGGTGGCTGCTGAGAGCAGGCAGCGTGAGCGGCCTGGCAGAATGCTTGCTTCCTCATCATGGCGATGAAGCAAGTGTTCCGCACCCAGCTGTGGATGGGCCTCTGGGCTGCAGATGGCCACTGGGCCATGGAGAGCCTCTGGGCAGCAGATGCGGAGTGGCCAGGCCCTGCAGAGAATTACTGGTGCATGGATTCGTGCGCAGGGCTACTAGTAAGAAATAAAGACAAATATGCTTGATTCAGATAGTCACTATGATAGGGGCAGAACTAGAATGTTTGGGACCAAACAGAATTGTAAGAAATGTTAATCATGCTCTGTTAACTGTGATTGTTTTGTTCTGATAAAGAAGGCACATTCTAACCTAGCTGGGAGTTACAAAGGGACCGGGAGCTCACCTGGAAATGCAGCCCATTCTCCCCATTTAGAGCTGCCTATTATCATGGAAAGATTAACAACTTTGTTGCAGAAACCAGAATCGCCAGTCCTTTGAAGAATCCCAGTCTGTTTGCATCCCTTTGAAAACCCTGGTTCTTTTGCCTATCTGTAAACTGCCCATTTGCCCCTTTGGCTACTACTTCTTGTAATCTTTGTCCTTCTACCCAATATAAGCAGCTGGCTTATGGTGGGGTGCAAAGCAGATTCCTGTGGATGACCTGCTGCTCTCCCAATGCTGCCAGCATTATTGGAATAAATGCTCACATATGATTCAACCTTGTCTCTGCTTAATTGGCTCGAGTAGTGACAGGCAGCATGGACCCATTGATTGTCTGGTTACAACTATTAAAAAAGGTTTCAAGCTTAGAATAATTTTAAAGTCCACTATCTTGAAACAAAATTACAGTCAACCTATTTTCATGTACCCTGTAGTAGTTTTGATAGAGTTCAATGAAGCTTTGAATGTATACATGAGAACATAATGCAAGCCATATATGTAATTTAAATATTTTCAATAGCCACCTTAATAAAACTACAAATAAAATATATTTTATTTAACCCCATATATCTAAAATATTATTTCAACATATAATAAATATGGAATATTATTGAGATATTGTACAGTTTTCTAATAACTAGTCTTCAAAATGTGTTGTGTATTTTACACTTACAGCACATCTCAATTCAGATGCCAATATTTCATCAAGAGTACTTGATGTGTATGTATATAACATAATTTACAGTTTAAAAAGCTAGATTTCCATACTCGAATTGCTCAAAACTTATTTAAACGTTTTCTAATAATTATCAGCTTTTAACTTTAAATTAATGCATGATAAATAAAATTAAAGTTTTAGTTCCTCAGTTGCACGAGCCATCTTTTAGGTAAATGTTTTATAACTAATTATTTTGAGTAAGGTCTATAACACACAGAATCATTAATTACCTTAAGATTTATTTATTTAGAAAAATAAAATTTCCCCTCCCCCCAACAAGAAAAACCATCCACTATTTATTGTGGTCACAATGGCATCTGGGGATCCAGTAGATGAAGTACCAACTCTTCTTAAAGATTTGACTAGATGGATACTACAATGAGATTTTTGTGAATAAAATGTTCCCATTTGAAAAGAGAATGAGCTTTTTTAGAAGCTTTTTTTCTGAGGGAGGTGGAAAAATCCAATTAACTGTTTTCATAGCACCAGCTGGTTCTTTGGAGCTGAAAGAAATAACACCTCCCAGGAGTGAACATTTACTTCACTTCTAGTCAGAAATGCAGTCACCCCAACTCCCTAAAACAGTGGTCGGCAAACTCATTAGTCAAACTCAAATATCAACAGTACAACGATTGAAATTTCTTTTGAGAGCCAAATTTTTTAAACTTAAACTTCTTCTAACGCCACTTCTACAAAATAGAGTCGCCCAGGCCATGGTATTTTGTGGAAGAGCCACATTCAAGGGGCTAAAGAGCCGCATGTGGCTTGCGAGCCGCAGTTTGCCGACCACGGCCCTAAGAGATCAGGCTACCTGTTAAACAATATTGATGGTAATTTGGATGAAAAATAACAACAAGTAATAAGGACATGAATTCTCCCTCCTGTGGCTCTTCTTTAATCTTTATTTAATTTGTCTATATGTTTTTGGTACTATGAAATTTTTAAAAATGCATTTCAACTGCAGGCTCACTTCCTGTCTTATGAGTGTGATATTTCATGATAATTACATGATTCTAAAAATAATAATGATGCCTCCTATTTTATTTTGAGAATCTCCATTTTTTAGTACTTAGTATATACCAAACACTAGTATAAGCATTTCATAAACAGCCAAAATATTTAATGCTCAACAACTACGGGTGAAATAGAAGTTAAATAACTTGTCCAAAGTCATACAGTTATGATCTTAATAGACATTATTTTAGATGACGAATTTGTTATTGAATACTGTATATTTCTAAATTTCTTCATTTTGCACACATCCTACTGAGCCTTCCTTCCTTCCTTCCTTCCTTCCTTCCTTCCTTCCTTCCTTCCTTCCTTCCTCCCTCCCTTTCTTCCTTATATCTTTGCTTTCACTATTTAACCTATCACAATCTTTTCTCCACTATCCAAACAGCTCTTGTTGAGGTTACTAATGGCCTCCTAAGTGGCCCAAAGGACCCACTTTCAATTCTCTGGAACAATTGGTCTCTTTTAAGCATTCTCTTCTCTGGATTCCTAGGGCATGCCTCTCCTGGTTTTCTCATTTTCTCCACGCTATTTAATCATCTTTGCTGTACTTCTTCTCTTCCATCTGCCCCTTAAAGGTAGTGTCTCACACAGTTTCATATATATATGACTGATCAAATCAGGCCTCAGACTTATCAGAAGGGAAGCCTTCTCTACCAACACTAATTTCCTAAGTGAGCTCACCTAGTCTCATGCCTTTAAATAAGATCCAGACACTGCCAATTCAATCTCCAGCTTGGACTGAATTCAAAACTCATATATCCATCTGCCTATTCAAGATCTTCACTTGAATGTCCAGCCAATTTAATATGTTCAAACACCTATACCTGACAGTACTCCCATCACTAACATACAAACAAATCCAAATTTGCTTCTCTTCTCCCACATCTGATTCAAGTTATCAAACTGAATTAACTTTATGTCATGAATTTGGTCCCTATGTGTATTGTCACTCTCCTAATTCAAGGCATTGTCAGTTCCTGCTAGGACCAGAATAACAACCTCCTAACTGGTCTCTAAGGCTCCAGTCATGCTACCTCTTCCTACCAATTCCATCTTAACTCTCCAGCTTTATCTCTGGTCTTTTTTCCCACTCACCGTATATACTTACTTTTATGGATATATAAATAATGTATATAATATTTCAAGTCCTTTCTTGCCCCTAGATCTCCAAATATGCCATTTTATTTACCTGAGAGAATCTTCCTTGATCTGTTCTCTACTCTTCTTCACCTGGGCACAGTAACAGCACCTACACATAAAGACCTTAGAATAGTGTCTATACACAGTAAGTGCTACATGTTTATTTGTTTTTATCATTATTATTACTATTTTCAGAATTCTTTCCAAGTCAGTCGATATTTCTCTTCACAGACTACATAGTTTATTTGACCATGCTGTGGACATTTACATTGTTTTAATCTTCCCTTACATAAATCTTTGTGCTTATGTTATTTCAAATATGTCTAGGATTAATTCCCTGGAAACAGGCTCTGAGATGAAGAGTTGTGTATAAAAGGCATATTAGAGGTGCTCTTAAGAGCCATACAATTAACGCAGTAAAGAAGTAGAAAAGGACAAGGAAAAAAGCTGACTTGCAATTTGGTCACACCAGCTCCATGTAACCTCTGGAGCTGGGAAAACCCTTTAGAGTTGTCCTAATTTGAGATAGGAGATTGTATCCCTACATCCACCAGTAATTGGCCATGGACTACGTGTGGGTAGAAAGTATAACCCTGAGCAAGGCAGGTCCCTGAAGCTGAAGGGAGTTCCCCATGAGGAGCACAGCTATGCCAGCAGCCATGATTCCCTGCAGCTTGAGAAAGGCTCCATTGGCCTTAAAGAAGAAAGTTGGACCCAGCCCCAGAGTATTCAACGGAGCAGGGGTTCTCACACTTAGGGTTACATCAGAATCACCTGTGCACTTGATTAAAATACACATTTTAGGGCCCCACCCCCAAGGTTCCTGATTCAGTAGGTCTAGGGTAGCTTACTGTAGCCACATGATTCTCTTCTGGCAATCACATATGAGCTATTAAAGTGCAAATGTGGTATTCACAAGATAGCTTCAACCATACAGAGGAGGAAGCATGGTAGATTGCAATAGCCACCAATTCCTGCCACCTATATACTGTATGTATGCCCCTTTGCAATGTGACCTTGCTGCTCCTCACATCTAAGAAGTCTCTTTCTCCACCCCTTACCCAGCAAATAGAATGAGATAAAAGTGACATTAACAGAATTCTAAGCTGAGGTCTCAGGATGCCATGCAGCCTCTACTTTTCTTTTCTTGGAACCCTGTGACTGCCACTAAAAGATGCCTGGGTTCACCTCCTTGACAATGAGAGACCACATGCAGAGAGATGCCCACTTGACAGCCATCAAGTGAGTAGACTATCTCAGATCATCCAGCCTCAATCAAGCTACCAGATGACAACAACTGCCGGAGAGATCCTAGATGAGATCAGTAGAAGAACCATCCACCTGAGCACAAACCAAATTGCCATGAGCAAGAAAATAAAAAATTGTTGCTTTAAGCCATTAAGCTTTCAGGAAGCTTGCTATGCAGCAGTAGCTAATTAATACATACAACGTGGAGGAAGAACAAGATGGAAGGAAGATGATGCCTGGGCCACCTCCTGGAGCCTGGGCCACCTCCTGGAGCAGAAAGATCTGATTTTCCTAGACTATTATGTGGGAGAGAAATAAACTTTTATCTAGTTTGAATCACACATCATTTCATTATTCATTTCACTTTCATATCACCTACAAAGTAAATACTAAGATAGTTTCTTTATTTTATAAGTGATTAAACAAAAATTCCTAAACTTGTAACGAAAAAACCCTCAAGCAGCTTTGGAGCCTGTTTGGCAAGGGTCTGTGGAACTGACTGGTGGGATGAGTACAGCACTATATTGTGAATTGCGCTTTCCAGGCAGGAAAAACAACATCTTATATAGCGGTTACTATTTGAAAAACACTTTCAAATAGTTCTAAGCACTTTACTAATATAATCATTCAACAAAAACTTATTGAACCACTGATATGTGCCAGGCACTGTTCTAAGCACTAGGGATCTATCACCGCACAAAACAGAAAACAATTTTGAATAGACACTTCTCCAAAGAAGAAATACAAATGGCCAACGAGCCCATAAAAAGATGTTCAACCGCATTGGTCATTAGGGAAATGCAATTCAAAACCACGGTGAGATACTACTTCACACCCACTAGTGTGGCTAGAATCAGAAAGCCAGATAATAATGCGCTGAAGATGATTGGAGAAATATGAATTCTCATGCATTGCTGGTGGGAATGTAAAATGATGCAGCCACTCTGGGAAACAACTGGGCAGTTCCTCAAAAAGTTAAACATAGAATATCAAATGACTCTGCAATCTCTTCTATAGGAATATACCCAAGACAATTAAAATGTATGGCCACATATAAACCTCGAGTTCACAATAGCATTAGTCAACATGTCTATGAACTGATTAATGAAAAAAAAAAAGTGGTATATCCATACAAAGGAATATTATTCAGCAATAAAAAGGAATGAAGTACTGATACATGCTACAATGTGAATGAACTCTGAAAACATTTTAGGTGAAAGAAACAAATCACAAAGGCCATACCTTGTATAATTCTATTGACATGATATGTCCAAAATAGGCAAATATATAGACACAGAAAGTAGATTAAATATTGTGTAGGGCTAGAATGAATGAAAAAAAAATGGAAGAACGAAAGCTGAAGTGAATAGGATTCCTTTTTGAGGTGTTCTAAAATGGGTTTGGGTGATGGTTGCACAACTCTGTAAAAATACTAAAAACCAATGAAGTGTGTATTTAAAACAGGTGAATTTTACGGTATATAAATTATATACCAATATGGCTAGTCAAAACAGGTAGAGGAAGATAGATGAGCCATGTAGATACGGAAGAAAGAACATTCTGGCAGAAGGAACAGCCATAGCAGACACATAAGGCAGAAGAACACCTGGTGTGTTGAAGGAACAGCAAGGAAACCAGTGTATCTGGAACAGAATGAAGGAAGGGAAGGCTCACAGGACATGAAGTCAGAGAGGTAACAAGAGGCCTATTTACATATGGACTTTTAGGGCATTGTGAAGACTGTCTTTCCAGCAAATGAGATGGGGAGCCTTTGCAGGGTGGAAGTAGAAGAGTGATATTACATTTTATTTACATAATAAAATGATAAGTCAATCTGATGTGCTGAGAAATAGTCCATGGCATGGCAGGGTAGAGAGACAAGTTAGGTGACTGTAATCCATAAAGAGATGATGGTAGCTCAGACACCATTGGTATGTAGTAATAGAGATGGTGAATAGTTAGATTCTGGAGTTATTAACTCAATATTCACAAATATGCTCTGAAGTAGCTAATAACATCATTCTCATTTTACAGATGAGGAAACCAAGGCCTTCTAATTCCATCGCTTCCAAAGTCACACCAGGTAAAAACCGGGCTGTCTCGGTCCAGAGTCTGTGCTCTTATTCATCGTGCTATGCCATCCCTTTGAAAGCTCATCTCTTGTGCCCTTTGCCTGTCAGTTCTGTTATATAAACATGTAGGGATTTTTAAAAGCATTCAGGCCACAGCTGCATGCTAGAATTCTCTTTCTGATAACAATATTCCTGGGGCTTCATCTAGTGACTCTGTATTCATATTGAAATAATTTGTTTCTAGGATAAGTGAGCCAGCATCAATACTTAATAGACAGAAAAGAAAAAAAAGTTGAGGCCTAAAATGAGAAGGAAAAGAACAAGGCTGAAAAGCATGGCATTGCTCTCACAAGGAAGAAGAAAATAAATGTCATGGGAAGAGACACTCTGACAAGTACCACAGAGTGGATTAAATTGTGAGCCTTTGTGAAATGAAATTTTTGGTTCTACTAAAAGCCTAAATAATGGGAGTTAAATCCATTTTACTTTGTAAAGTGTTTGAATTGAGCCATTATGTAGCTTTTACTAGTTGCTTTGATGACACGCCTAACTGCAATCCTGTCCGCTCATTCTGGCCCCAGGCTGGCCTAGAGCCCAGTTTTTTATAAAACCAAATTTTGAATTGGAAAAAAATTGCGTGTGATTGGCTTTTCTTTTGCTTCCTCCAAACAATGGTCTATCAAGGAAATATCAGAGCATTTCACCAGGATGTATACATCACTCTTTCTCTCTCTGCCCCTCCCCTCATCCTCTTTAAATCTCATCCATACTCTCTCCACTTGAAAAAGAATATTTCATTTTCAGTTCTACTTTGTATTTCAGCTCCTCATGATCATGTGAAACTCAGCCCTTTTACTCTTTCTCTGCATCCCTTCCCCCTGTTACCAGAAAGGGCACCTGGCCATGAGTGGGTCTGCTTAGGGCCAGCCAATAGTGTGGGGGTTCTTGATTTTGTGCAGGAAAAAATTCAGTAGAGGACATTTATTAAAGCTGGGGACAATGAAACAAGAAAGGGCTGGGAAATGAACTGAAGCTGATTGGCTTTGGCTCACTATAAAATCAGAGGAAAGTGGGCCTTGGGAACAGATTCAGGGGGTTTGCCTGGGATGAACTGCCCCAATTGCTGCCCTGGTTGCAAGCCTTGTGGGGTCCCTTACAGCTTAGGAGATGCATGCCTGTGAGGAAAGAGGGGGGTGAGGGGCATGCTCCTGGGAGAGAGCATGCACTGGACCTTTGTTTTGAGGGGTTTTAAAGGCTGGGTGTTTAGGGGAGGTCTAGGGGGAGGATTTTATTAGATATTCATCAGCTTTATGCTGATGTACCAAAATGAGGTTTATTCTCTTAACTTCATCTGCCCTTGGGTATGGCACTAATTGGATTTCTGCTATCTGTCTCCCTGAGTAGGGTAATTTGAGCTATTTACCCTCCGGTTGAGGAGAAGTGCAAACTATTTACTCTTAAGTATCCCTGGGTTAGGGAAGGTAGGATTTACTAGATGGTTGCAAACTATTGGCATCTAGATTTTCTAGATGGTTGCAAACTGCTGTTTAACTATCTGTCTCAGTTTCCCTATTCCGCTTGCTCTGACTTACTGGCCTGCGTCACCCCTATCTCCATCTTGTACCCCATTAGGATATGATGGCTGGAGCAGCAGCTGCCATCTTGCAGCTGGAGGGGAATGTCAAGAGAATTCCAGAGTGCAGTTCATGCTGAGATGCTGACCATGCTCTGGAATCTCCCTCCTCCAGACTTATATGAGATATTTATATGAGTTCATTGCTTCAATTTAGTTTTCTATTATTTCAGAAGGTATCCTAAGGGATGGAGTAATTACCAACCTCACCTTTTCTCTTCAACTTTCCCCCAGTTATTGATCTCGGGAGTGGGGGAAATGGAGGGAGTGAGGATAGAGGGTGGTTTTACCTCCACCTGTCCCTCACCCAGTACCCAGCCACACTGGAGCTAAAGTTCTCCACACCTGGATCCTTCCCTCCAGTCCCCAGAGTAATCAAGTCCTCTTCTGACTCCAGTGAGCTCGAACACAAAGAACCTTGTAAGAGTCAGAAACCACTTTCCAAAATAACACCTGCATGTTCCCACTGCGGTCTGTGTCACATGTAAAGGAATGCACAAGGACAGTGTAACAGCCACTTCCCACTGACTAGCCTCTAATCCCCTTCGTTCTAGGAACTCTTTTGAGTTCTGGTTTTGTAAAATACTGTACATTATTACTTTTATTTATTTCCTTGATTTAACCTGCTTAAATATTTTCCCCAATGCAAAAGCAATTTAAAAAGTAATACATTTTTGTCAATAGTATGTATTTTTAAAAGTTTGGGTAGTAAAACAATTTCTTGCCTTCTCTTACAGACACAGTGCATGTTAAGATCTGAGTTTGCACGCACTGCTAATATTTGCTTCTACAGCACTTTAATAAATTCAGTTCAGCCAAATTCCTTGCTTTCCCCATGCTCTTCCGCTGCTGTGACATTCTGCTGTGATTGATGGAAGCACTGAACAATGTGCTGGCATATTAAAAAATTGTATTTGGGCTGCCTAACGTACTTGCGCTAAAAAACACACAACACTTTAGTATACATACTAAAGCAATCTCGATTCTCTATCAAGACCCTCTTGTGTTGCTTTGCCTCCTTGAGCTTTCTCATTTTTTATGAGTTTGAATGAACATGGAATCTATCTTGGACTCAGGAGTAGCATACACTGTTTGTGCAGAGTTGTTTTTCATCACAAACTAATAAACAGCAGAAAAAGCTCTCTGTGGAGTTTGTTCACCACATCAGATCTCCACTGTATCACCATTTGGAAAATTAAAGAAAGGCCAAGAAATCAGGCACATCCGCAGATATATGGCAACCTCTCTGATAAGGTTGTCATGTGGGATTGGTGACAGGGTCTATCTCTGCAGAAATAAAAGGATGTCGTGACACTGTGACAGGAAATAGTTTAATGCATTGACAATTTTCTTCCTGGAGGCTACAGCTCTGATCTATCTCCTTCACATTTCATTGAGAAAGGTACATAAAGTCTAGCCAGATATAAATATTTCTGAATTGATTTAAACTGAAAAATGGCATTAGGTCTTTTTCTTCTTCTTTGTTTGCATGATATAGAAACAGTTCTCAGGAGAAATAGAATTCAGCCCCATGCAACATACTATTGAGTTTACATAGTGCATCTGCTCAGGTTTGCTCCAGGGGAGGGCTTGCTGTTTTACTGCCATAAGCCACCTGGAATCTCCCAACAAGGCTGAGTACTGTGTAAATGACATTCCAAAACAAGCAGGCCTGTTTTAAATCCTCTTCAAGAGGGTTTGTATTGAAAAACTGAAAGGACTTGATCATAAAAAACTGTGAGCATGACCTTGAGGACAGTGTCAATGGTGTCTCTAATCTTTATGTCTTCAGACGCTTGAGACAGGACAATTCCATGTGGCAACAGTGGCAGAGGAGAAACCTGGGGCTGCAGGGAGGTAGTGTGGCATGGCTGTGATCCCTGATCTGCCACATAGCAGCTATGTGACTGTGGCAGACACACCCTAAGGAGATTGCCAATGAGTCACACACTTCTATAAACCTCTTCCCTTGAGTACAAGTGGAATCTATGGTAAACATGATGGGATATCACTCCCACGACTACTTTCCTTTATATATGACTCTATCTTAGTAGACTGGAGTGAGATATTCTCCTTCCGGCTGTGAAAATATAGCCATATGAACTGCTTATGTAAAAGGCCATGTGGTAGGTAACTGCAGGCAACCTTGAGGAACTGAAGGGCCTTCAGCTGATAGCCAGAAAGAAGTCGGGCCTTCAAAGAAATAAATTTTCTTAACAACCTAAAAGAGTTGTTGGCAAATGGATTCCCCAGTTGAGCATCCAGATAAGAAGATAGCCCTTGATTTGAAGCCTTGTGAGACCCTGAGTAGATGACCTAAGCAAGTTGTGCCCAGATTCCTCCCATGGGAACTTTCAGGCAATAAATGTGTGTTGTTTTAAGGCACTAAATTTGTAGAAATATGTTATGCAGCAAAATAAAAGTTAATATAATGATCTAGAACAAGTTTCTTTTCTCCCTGAGTCTGTTTCCTCACCCATAAAATGTGGATAATAATACCTTCTTATAGATAGGTTTAATCATCAAATGAAATAATAGCTCTTGCTAAAATAGTTGTTCTAGTGTATCATTAGTAATCTTATTATTTGGGGATACATGGCCCTACTAGTTGCATCATATGGCTGGACAGGTGATAGAAGAAATGGTCCTATTCCTGGGGCCAACCATAGAAGTGGGGCAAAGGGCAAGATATGGTGACCAACATACCCAACAGCCAACAGTCAGCAATCAATATCTAAGAGGAAAGGGCTGAGTCCTAATCAATGGGTGAGTCACTGAATCTAAATTCCAAATGGGTGACATCGGAAAATACGGTAGGCAGGCAATTATGTGAGCCATAGCCAAACTAGGGCAAGACAATGGGACCCAGAGCACCAGTCTGGGTTTCAGGAACTGAAGGCCAATCTGGGCCCTAGCCCACAGGAGCCCATGGAAAGCCATGCATGAGTAAAGGGAAGCACATCAGCTGTCCTGATTCAGTGGCTGAAACAGTGGTCTACTAAATCTTTTTTCTGATCACCTACTACGTGCCCAGCAATGTGCTAAGCACAGACAGTACTGAGAGGAGTGGGAGGTTCTCCCTGCCCAAATGAGTGGCTACACGTTCAACTCTAAGACTAACACTGGAATTTCATTTTCAAAACTGGGATTCTAAAATCGGAGGGCAAACAGGGCCACGTGCCGGTATATCTGGGTGACAGTGGGGACTTTGAGGCTGCTTTTGTTCTTGGCTGACACTTGGGAGAATCGGAAATACATAAAGAAGATGGGCATTGGGCGGCTCCACCTGCGAGAAGAGGGCGGGATACTAGAGCCAGGTGTCCTGGTGCTGTAAGGCCCCTCACGGCCAGGCACCAGGTGTCACTGAGCTGGTTCTCACTTTGATACTGGGCTACCTGCAGGCTCTGACTGGGGGCCCTCGGAGTAGCCACGATGGCCAGCACCAGGAGCACTGAGGTGGAGCACTTGGAGGAACAGGACAAAAGTCTGCGGCCTGGGTCCCTGAGAGGGACGCCCAGCTCGTCTGGGGCAGCGGCAGCTCAGGCCCCAAGGGCATCGGGCTCATCCCCAGCCAGGCACAGAGTGCCCACTGCAGCTTCTACTGCACGCAGACCCTGCAGGCCCTGAGCTCTGAGAAGAAGGCCAAGAAGGCGCCCTTCTACCGCTACTTCAAGGGCTGGTGTTTGCCATCTCCAGCGACTGCTTCTGGTCCTTCGATGCGCTGCTCATGGAGCTTACCCACCCCATCAGACAATCTGCACCTGCCCCAGGGCGTCCTCACCATACACCAAGGACTCTAGCAAGTTAAGTGAAGATTTCATCAAACCCAAGTTAGTGGCTGTGATGCAAAGTGGAGTGAAGCCTAGAAAAGCCATGCGGGATCCTTCTGAATAAAAAGACCACTCATTCCTTTGAACAAATCTTAACCGGTATCACTGAAGCCATTCAACTCAGCAGTGGTCAAAAGTCTCTGCGCACTGGACAGAAAGCAGGTTACTTGCCTGCAAGACTTTTTTGGTGATGACAATGTTTTTATTGCATGTGGACCTCAAAAATTCTGTTACGCCCAAGATGACTTTGTCCTGGATCACAGTGCATGCCTGGTCTTGAAGTCATTGTGTTCTTGCTCCTCAGCTAAGTATTCTGGACCCAAGAGCCCTGGATCCTCTCGTGGCAGCCAGTCACCAGCCTCAGTTAATGAAACCCCCAGCAGCCAGCTCTCCACTCCTAAATAGAGGAAATCCTCCAGTTCCTCTCCAACTAGCCCAGGAAGTTTCAGAGGATTAAAGCAGATTTCCACACATGCCAGATCTTCTTCCAACATAAATGGTGGACCTGAACTTGACTATTGCCTGAGTCCCAAAGGCGTGAATGGAAACAGGTGCATTGAATTATCGACTCTTCTCGAGAAATACAAAATTAGAAAGGTTATTGGCGATAGCAATTTTGCAGTAGTCAAAGAGTGGGTGGCCTGGTCCACCAGAAAGGAGTTTGCTCTAAAGGTGATACACAAAGCCAAATGTTGTGGAAAGGAACACCTGGTCAAGAATGAAGTGTCCATCCCGTGCCAAGTGAAACACTCAAACATCATCATGCTGGTGGAGGAGATGGAAACAGCCAGCGAGCTCTTCCTGGTAATGGACTTGGTCAAAGGTGGAGACTTCTTTGATGCAATTACCTCTTCAGCCAAGGACACCAAGCGAGATGGCAGTGCCCTGGTGTACAACCTGACCAGCGCTCCCAGGGACCTCCATGGCCTCTACATGGTGCACAGGGACCTCAAGCCCAAGAACCTCTTGGTGTGTGAGTCTCCCAATGGAACCAAGTCCTTGAAACTGGGAGACTCGGGGCTGGCCGCTGTGGTGGAAGGCCCCTTGTACACAGTCGGTGGCACACCAACTTACGTGGCTCCGGAAATCATTGCTGCAACGGGCTATGGCCTGAAGGTGGTCATTTGGGCGGCAGGCGTGATCTCGTACATACGTCACTGTGGAGTTCCACCATTCTGAAGTGAGAACAATCTCCAGGAAGACCTCTTTGATCAGACCTTGGCCTGGAAGCTCGAGTTCCCAGCACCCTACTGGGAAAACGGCACGGATTCCATAAAGGAATTAATCAGCCAGATGCTTCAGGTCAACTGCGGGACAAAGCCTGAGTCACCCCTGGGTGTCAGATGACACCTCCCAGGAGACTAATATACAGGCTGAAGGAACTGGTAACCTAAAACGTACTTTAATAATGAGCTTCCCAAACAGAACAGCACCACCACCGGGGTCTCTGATCATGAACTCGGCTCTAGATAAGGAGGGGCAGATCTGCAGCAAACACTCAGGACAGCAGCTGACCCAAGATGGAGCCCACCTGTCCATTTCCTCCCTCTACCCAGGAGCCCCCTGTGTGCGGGGTGGCAGCCTTGGCCCCTGACACCCCGGAATCTCCTCCCCTTCCCGCCCTGCCCCGGGCTGGGAGCACGCAGGGACCTGGCGTCTCCACTGTGACTGACCCCCAGGGCCTGCGCCTCCCTGTGCTGACCCGCTGGCCGCTGGCTGTGGGCTCCCACGGGCTCTGTCCTCAGTGCCTGGGGTGGCATATGCAGCATCAGCTTTGGGGACATATTTGGAGAGGCTTGTTTTCAATGGCCTGATTTTCCGTTCATTGGATGTTTTACAGCATCACCAGGAGAATGTGCAACCTTTTCCCAGCCTTTAATGATTTTAATAGAAACACTTTGGATGAGCCAAGACCTTTCTCTCCCTTATTTAAGTAACGCAGAGTGTTCCTTTTCTTACCGAGAAGTTAGAACTGCATCTGTCCCTGGGTGGGTGTCCTGTAGGGGGAGGCGGGGCACCTTCCCTGCTGCCGGGCTGGAGGACTGGCTTTCCCATGGCAGAACCCAGCCCACCCAGAGGCTGTCAGGTGCCACCACACAGAGGGGTCGCTGGGCTCACTTACCACACTGGCTATTCATTTGCACACAGACCACAGGGGACGGTGACTTTCCTGGACACTGTGTGTTTCCCCCGACTCTTCCCACATATGAATTAAAAATGCTAATGAAGTTGGCCTTTGGGCTTCTTAATGAACTGCCTCGCGCATCATGGGTTCAGCCACCAGTGCAGCTGGATGAACTAGGTCAGTGGTCGGCAAACTCATTAGTCAACAGAGCCAAATATCAACAGTACGATTGAAATTTCTTTTGAGAGCCGAAAACCGACTACTGCACATGGGCCACGAAGTTTCAATCGCACTGTACGTGCGCGCCCGCACGTGGTATTTTGTGGAAGAGCCATACTCAAGGGGCCAAAGAGCCGCATGTGGCTCATGAGCCATAGTTTGCCGACCACTGAACTAGGTGGCCTAAGCGGCCTCAGCCTCCTTCCCTCACTTGCTTCTCCTCTGGAGCCGGGACGGCAGCATTGGCAGAGATGCCTCGCAGACCCCTTTGTTACTAACCTTCTGGAAGGCTGCTGGCAGCTTTCTCTTGTTTTCCACCACCTGCTCTTTTTAATAATATTGCATAATCCGTGTATTTGTTTTACCTGCTCATCTTCTAACCTGGTGGGCTCTGTAGTCCCTTCACATTGTTAGATTTTTGCCTCCTACAAGTGTACCCAACCTGAAATATACTCTTCCTTCTTGAGAAGAAAAATAAAGGAAGATGGGCATTGGACTTCTGGAAGATGATAAGGAAAATTGCTTTGAGGCAACAGGGTAAGAGAAGAAGAGCTCCCTATACTCTGGAAAAACGAGGTCTGAGAAGCCAATGAGAAGGGCTGTAAATCACTGGGTAATCAAAGCAAAAGCTGTTCTGCAGGGCCCTGTGGAAAGCTCTCAGAAGACAACAAGTCAGGCCAACTCTCTGTGACCAAAAAAGCACCACGCTATCAAGTCTTTAAACTGAAGGGGCTCAGCTTGCTATTTCCCGTGGCATTCAGGAGTGGCTGCCGCTCTCCTCTGGGAACTGGGAGGAGGGAGCTCCTGTGGATGCTCTTGTACAAGGAGAAAGAGAACTGGAACATATTTGTTCTCTGCACTGCGTCCTGAAAACTGAATTGTGATGATAAAGATCAGGCAGTTGTGCTGAAGCACTGAACTCTTTATGAAATAACAGCCCAAGTGCTGAACTCTAATCTTATTTCTCTCTTTGTTGGATAAGGGAAGGATCTGGCTATCACCTGACTCTGTACAGCTAGAAAGATGGAGCATTAGTCACCTTATGACTTGTGGTCCAAGTTCTCTCTGATGAAGGGAGCCAGCAGGGAAATTATCCAATATAGAAGGGCCATGGGGACCATGTGTATCCAGAAGAGGGAAATTCTTGAGGGTGAAGGAGCGAGCGTAAGAATGGAAGTGGCAAAGGGGTGGGGAAGTGGCTAGTTGTACACTAGTACATGAAATGCAACAACAACAAAAACCCAGATGGACTCCAGTCTCACCCAAAAAGGATATAAGAAGAGAAAAAAGCTTGGACTCAAGTTTGGGTGAGCAATCCTAAAAGCTGTTGATGTCCTATCCTTTTGCAGAATGTAAAGTACATGAATTTTGGCAGCAGAGACAATCTGGCTAATATAGGGAATTCTGGCTAAAATATTTATTTGTGAACATAGAGCTGAATGGTGTCATTGACATCAACTGTTAAGAAGACTCTGGACTAGATACAAGGGCTAAAGGGACTTCCCACAGTGGTTCCAGTAGCTGACACATACTGGGCTGACTATAAGTTGATTTTCCCACTGATAATAACCCTGGTTTTCTTTCCTAAATGTCATAGCCGAGATCTTGTCAGTCCCTTCTTGGAGCATAAAGCCAATACCCCATCTTAAGTCTTCTTGAATGCCAAGATGTTTCTGTAGTAAGGGATGTGGTCCAGTTGTCTAAGTTATATCAGCTTGTCTATGGTGGCAGGCAGTGAATTTTTAAAAAAATAACTACTTATTAGCAGCAATCTTGAAAGCGTGATTGATTCCCTCTCTAGGCTGGTCATTTCTCTATCTGAAATGCTAGGCACAATTTCTTTGAAAGTGGTTTCACTTGATTTTGGACAATACCTGCACAGGTATATAAATGCAATGAAAATCACACTAAGTCATAGATAACTGTAGGTACTGGTAGGTGACAGATGTGAAAGAAAATGAGTTCCTGAGTATTAATAGTGTAATAGAGTCTGGCTGGTGTGGCGCAGTGGTTGAGCATCAACCCATTAACTAAGAGGTGCCTGGTTCAATTCTGTCAGGGCACATGCCTGGGTTTCAGGCTCAATCCAGCAGTAGGGGATGAACAGGAGGCAGCCAATTGATGTCTCTCTCTAATCAATGTTTCCATCTCTCTATCCCTCTCCCTTTCTCTCTCTCTAAAAAAATCAATAAAAACATATTTAAAAAATATAGTGTAATAGATTTTTTATTTAATCTTTAAAAACTGAACTTTGAACTTTTTATGAGTAAAATTGAAGTAAAAATGTGTCTTCCATTTTAAACTTAATGTAGTGTGTATAAGAATGCTATAGTAATCTGACTGTGCAATTACTCAGCAATTATTAAAAGAATTATACATAGTTGTATAATTTTATACATTATTTACTTAATCAAATAATTGCAAGTTTAAAGACATGTCAAACTGTTCAAAATGCCAAATGTTGATGTCAAAACTAATGAAAACTTAGAGAACAGATCAAATAGATCACAGACCAAAAGGAACTAGTGGATAAGGAAGACAGACAACCCTGAAGAAAATGATGACTGCAAAAAGAGATGAAAAGTATACACAAATCCCTCTGAGAATTTCCTGTATTAATCAGATTGCTTCTGCTGCCCATATTTCTGTACTTTGCTTTCTGCAAGATGATGGGATATTAATGAGTTTTAGCATTGCTCACCCAAACTTCATTCTAGGCCAGGGGTGGGCAAACTTTTTGACTCGAGGGCCACAATGGGTTCTTAAACTGGACCGGAGGGCCGGAACAAAAGCATGGATGGAGTGTTTGTGTGAACTAATATAAATTCAAAGTAAAGGAGCGGAGGGGAGAGCAAGAGAACCCTCCGCTCTTTCGGCTCCGCGGGCCGGATAGAACAGCCGAATGGGCCAGATCCGGCCCGCGGGCCGTAGTTTGCCCATGGCTGTTCTAGGCAGTCTTACTTCCTAAATTCCTTTTGGGTAAGAGCTAGAGTTGTCCTATACAATAAAAGGCTAATATGCAAATCAACCGGACACTGGAACAACTGATCGCTATGACATGCACTGACCACCAGGGGGCAGACGCTCAAGGCAGGAGCTGTCCCCTAGTGGTCAGTGCGCTCCCACAGGGTGAGTGCGCTAAGGATGTCCCTTGGGAAGCAGGCCTAAGTCATCAGACGAACATCCCCTGAGGGCTCCCAGACTGCAAGAGAGCACAGATGGGCTGAGGGACCTCTCAGAGTGCACAAATTTCATGCACCAAGGCCTCTAGTCCATACATAATCAAATAGCAGAAATTATCTTGAATAGTCCATAAGCAGTGATCAAGATAGGTGGTGCACATGTTAGGAAATGGCCACACCTGTAAATGTGTTCTCTTTTCCTATAGCACTCCCTTTTAGTTCAATTTGATACAAACACCTCTTTCATACTCAGAATAGAACAATGTCCCATTAACTTAGCCTTTTTATGACCATTAACAAATTATAGGGGAAAAAACAACTTTGACAGAATCTGCTTATACATTCTGAAACTCTATGATGCTTACTCAAAGCAGTCAACCATTAGATTCATTAAGTGTGGTTATCTAAGAATAGGATTATTAATTGAACTTACAATTAAGCTTTTGGATCAGTAGATAAAACATGTGAATGTGTTTGTTTTCTGTTGTTGCATAACAAATTGCTTAAAACAACATGCATTGCTTATCTTCACAGTGTCTGTGGGTCAGGAGTCCAGGCAAGATGAAACGAGGTCCTTTGCTCAGCATCTCACAAGGCTGCACTCAAGGTGTTGAGTGAGGCTGTGGTCTTCTCTAGAGGCTCAAAGAGGAAGAATCCACCTTCAATCAGATGTTGGCAAAATTCCCTTACTTATGGTTGCTCAAGCAGAGGGCCCTGATTTCTCGAAGACTGTTGACTTGGAGGACGCCCTCCACTCCTAGAGGCTGCCTGCAGATCATTGCCACATGGGCTTTCCAACATGGCCATGGACTTCATCAAGCCAGACAGCAAGGAGAGTCTTTAGAGCAAAATGGAGGCTTATATAACACTAGTAGCCCTGCACACAAATCCGTGCACCAGTAGCTCTCTGCTGCTCTCCTGTAGCTCTCCACCTGCTGCCCTGCCCTCCTGTAGCTCCCCCCCGCCTCCTCCTCATAGCTTGCTGCCCTGCTTCCTCCTGTAGCTCTCTGCCTCCCACTTGCTTACTCCCCTGCTTCCTCCTGTAGCTCTCTGCCTCCCGCTTGCTTGCTGCCCTGCCCCGTCCTGTAGCCCTCTGCTGCCTGCTTGTAGTTCACTGCCCCACCCTCCTGCAGATCTGTGATCAGTTCATTTCGCGGTTGGTCGTTACGCCTCTGGGTGTAATGGATAATTAGCATATTCCTCTCTTATTATACTACTAGAGGCCCAGTGCACAAAATTCGTGCACGGGGTGGGAGATGTGTCCCTCAGCCCAGCCTGCACCCTCTCTAATCTGGGACCCCTCGAGGGATGTCCAACTGCCTGTTTAAACAGGCAGTCGGACATCCCTCTCACAATCCAGGACTGCTGGCTCCCAACTGCTTGCCTGCCTGCCTTCCTGATTGCCCCTAACTGCTTCTGCCTGCCAGCCTAATAACCCCCTAACCACTCCCCTGCCAGCCTGTTTGATGCCTAACTGCTCCCCTGCCAGCCTGTTTGCCCCTAACTACCCTCCCATGCAGGCCTGGTCACCCCCAACTGCCCTCCCTTGCAGGCCTGGTCCCCCCCAACTGCTCTCCCCTGCAGGCCTGGTCGCCCCCAACTTCCCTCCTCTGCCAGCCTGGTCACCCCTAACTGCCCTCCCCTGCAGGCTTGATCACCCTCAACTGCCCTCCCTTGCAGGCCTGGTCCCTCCCAACTGCCCTCCCTGCTGGCCTGATCGCCCACAACTGCCCTCCCTTGCAGGCCTGGCCCCTCCTAACAGCCCTCCCCTGCTGGCCATCTTGTGGTGGGCATCTTGTGTCCACATGGGGGCAGCCATCTTTGACCACATGAGGGCAACCATCTTTGTGTTTTGGAGTGATGGTCAATTTGCATATTACTCCTTTATTAGATAGAATAGAGGCCTGGTGCACAGATGGGGGCTGGCTGATTTGCTCTGAAGGGTGTCCCGGATCAGGGTGGGGGTTCCCTTGGGGTGTGGGGCGGCCTGGGCAAGGTGCCTGTGGTGGTTTGCAGGCCGGCCACACCCCCAGGCGACCCAAGTGGAGGCCCGGGTATCTGGGATTTATTTATCTTCTACAATTGAAACTTTGTAGCCTTGAGCGGAGGCCTGGGCAGGCCAGGGCAGGCGGAAAGCTTGGCTTCCTCCATTGCTGGGGAAACCCAAGCCTCCTGCTCTCTCCGTGGCTGCAGCCATCTTGGTTGGGTTAATTTGCATATTCGTTCCTGTTTGGCTGATAGGCATGGCTTGTGGGTATAGCGGAGGCATGGTCAATTTGCATATTACTCATTTATTAAAGAGTATTGAAAAAGAGTAATATGCAAATTGACTGTGCCTCTGCTACACCCACAAGCCACGCCCACCAGTTAATCAGGAGTGAGTACACAAATTAACCCAACCAAGATGGCTGTGGCCACGGAGAGAGCAGGAGGCTTTCCCCGGCAATGGAGGAAACCAAGCTTTGCGCGGGCCCTGGCCTGCCCAGGCCTCTGCTCAAGGCTACAAAGTTTCAATTATAGAAGATAAATAAATCCCCCAAAAAATGGCGGCAGCCATGGAGCTGGAGAGAGAGGAGGCTTGAGTTGCCCCTGGTGATGGAGGAAGCCAAGTTTCCGCAACCCTGGCCTGCCTTGGCCTCCGCTTAAGGCTACAAAGTATCAATTATAGAAGATAAATAAATCCCAACAAAAATGGTTGCGGCCAGGGAGCGAGCAGGAGGCTTGGCTCCGCTCAAGGCTACAAAGTTTCAATTATAGAAGATAAATAAATCCCAGATACCAGGGCCTCCACTTGGGTCGATGGGGGGCGTGACCATCCTGCAAACCACCACAGGCCCCTAGCCCAGGCTGCCCCACACCTTAGGGAAGCCCCACCCTGATTTGGGACACCCTTCAGGACAAACCAGCCGGCCCCCACCCGTGCACCAGGCCTCTATTCTATCTAATAAAAGAGTAATATGCAAATTGACCTTCACTCCAACACACAAATATGGTTGCCCCCATGTGGTCAAAAATGGCTGCCCCCATGTGGACACAAGATGGCCGCCACAAGATGGCCAGCAGGGGAAGGCATTTGGGAGGGACCAGGCCTGCAAGGGAGGGCAGTTGGGGGTGATCAAGCCTGCAGGGGAGGGCAGTTAGGGGTGACCAGGCTGGCAGAGGAGGGAAGTTGGGGGCGACCGTGCCTGCAGGGAAGGGCAGTTGGGGGGGGACCCAGGCCTGCAGTGGAGGGCAGTTAGGGGTGACCAGGCCTGCAGGGGAAAGCAGTTAGGGGTGACCAGGCCTGCAGGGGAGGGCAGTTAGGGGTGACCAGGCCTGCAGGGGAGGGCAGTTAGGGGGATCAGGCCTGCAGGGAGGGCAGTTAGGGGCAATCAGGCTGGCAGGGGAGTGGTTAGGGCGTGATCAGGCTGTCAGGCAGAAGTGGTTAGGAGCAATCAGGAAGGCAGGCAGGTGAGCAGTTGGGAGCCAGCAGTCCTGGATTGTGAGAGGGATGTCCGACTGCCCATTTAGGCCTGATTCTACCTGGATCGGGCCTAAACGGGTGGTCAGACATCCCTCGAGGGGTCCCAGATTGGAGAGGGTGCAGGCTGGGCTGAGGGACACACACCCCCATGCACGAAATTCGGACCTCTAGTATAGGATAATGTAATTATGAGAGTGCTTCTGCCTCTCATAACCTTTACTACATTCAATTGGTGAGAAGGAAATCATAGATCTCATTCTCACTCAAGGGGTGCATATTATCCAAGGCTGTGAATGCCAGGAAACTTAAATCATGGAGGTCTTTCTGCACAGTAGATACTCAATATTAACATCTTTTGAAAGGATGTATATTTCTCTCAGGAGTTAAGTAGGGAGAGCTGATGGCCATGGACCCCAAGCAGCAATGACTATTCTGCTCTAATGCTCTCTTACAACTTTGTGGTCTGTATTCCCACAGTTTAACATGGAAAGGATTCACCTTCTCAGGCACCAGGACATGCTTTGTATGCAGCAGCAACAGCAACCAAGCCAAATAGTCTCTGGAGGGCATCTCAGCAGACACTCAGTCACCTCAGAGAAGGACCAAAGAGGCCTCCCTTCTCTCTGTGCTTAAAGTGCACATGTAGCAGAATCCTTTCTCTAAAAAATTAAAGTCTGGTTTTATCTGACTTTACAAAACAATCAACTAAGTATAATAAATTTATCCACTGCTTGTGCATACTCTAGACTTACTATGGCATTGGCTTCATTTTATTTTACCTTGTTTTTCTCCAAAAATACATTTATTTCTGATCTTTTCATGGAAAATTTCCATACAAGAGCTTCATAACATGCTTTATATAGATCCGGCTCCAACCTTATTTTATGTCCTTGAAAATATCCTCAAGTGCCAAGTAACCCAACAATCTGAAGTTGGGAAAAACTCTAGTCCCAACCACACTGAAATTGCTAATATAAAAAGAAATGACTTGACTGGCTGAAAGTACCTGAGACTTCTGGGTGTCACCATTATGTGACTGTGCTTCAGCGCTCTGAAATAATGGCACTTTAATCTCAGGTCCACCCATCACTGTCTGAAAAAGGAAAAAGTGCTGAAGCCATAAAATACTGAGGAAAGGTGAGGGTACTGCCTCATTACCTATAAAATATGGTTTTATTTCAAAGCTGCAATAGAATTCTTTTTCTTTCTAGTACTAAGAGTTATTTAGTCTTATATGCTCAAACTTTCACTTCATGGCTTAATGTGAGAAAATCTCATTTTGCTTTGAAATTCCAGTTTTTGTAAAACTTTTCATTGTAAGTAATGGGTTTTCTCACTCCTGTTGAAATGCACTTCATTGTCTATAATAGAGACTCAGCAGGGTCCTGGTGTTCTGCAGAGGGAAATGTGCATAAGACAGCACCATATAGCCCGGGACATATTGGTTAAAGTCTGAATAGGAAACACCCTGAGGCATGTAATGGGTCTGAAATGAAATAATTAGATATTTATACACATATGTGTTGTGTTTGCTTGACTCCTTGGCACAATTGACAACCTTCTTCCAAAACAACAAAAACAAAAAAACAGAGAAACGAAAACCTCTCTCGTTTATTCTGGAACACTATATGTCACTTATACCATCCTATTGCACTTAATGGTACTCTCTTTTTAAAAACCTATCTCTAATCCCTAAAATTTTTTTCAGGTCTTTACCAGCATTTAAAGCCTGGCTTTGCTATAGTATACAAGCTATGCAAACCAGTCTATATATTTCACCTCAGTGAGCCCCAGTTGCCCCATCTATAAAATGGGGCTAATGAGAGCATCTACTTATATTGTGATGATTACGGTGACAGCACACATAAAGCACAATCCTAGACAGTGCTTGGTTTATCATAGATATCATAGGCCTCTCATATTCCCTTCTTTCCATGTGTTATCAGCCTCAGAGACCTCCCTGCAGCTTTAACAATCACTGCATTTAGATGATGCCCAAATTGAAATAATCAATTTTGGTATCTCAGGCACTATTCTTGCATCTTCAACTTCATGGTGGGCATTTCTCTCGGATAGTTCATCTGCCCCTCAAAAACAGTGTGTCTGAAATCAATTTTAATTCTATTCTCCTTGAAAAAAAAAATAGACTCTGGAAAAACATTTGGCAGTTCCTCCGGGAATTAAACCTAAAGTTACTGTATGATCCAGCAATTCTACTCCCTAGTATATAGTCAAGAGAGTTGAAAACAAATATCCACACAGAAACTTGTTTGTGAATGTTCATAGCAGTATTATTCATAATAACCAAAAAGTAGAAACAACCCAATGTTCATCAACTGGTGAATGGATAAACAACATGTGGTATATTCATACAAGAGAACATTATTTGGCATTAAAAAGAAATAAAGTACAGACACATGCTGCAACATGGATGAACCTTGAAAACATGCCAAGTGAAAGAAGGCAGGTACAATGTTCATATATTGTATGATTCCATTTCTATGAAATGTCCAGAAGAGGCAAATTTACAGGGACAGAAAGTAGATTAGTGGTTTTTGGGGCCTACAGGGGATGGAGGAATCAGGAGGTGACAGAAAATGGGTACAAGGTTCTTTTGGGGGGTGATGAAAATGTCCTGGAATTAGTGTTGATAGTTGCACAGCATTATGAACATGCTAAAAACCACTGAAATGTATACTTTAAGAATGATAAAATGATGATTTTTATTCTATGTGAATTTTATGTCAATTTTAAAAGAAGAAAAAGCAACTTCAGTAGGCAGAGCAGTGACACTAGCTGGAAGCAAAGGGGACTGGGCCAGCAATGCAGAAAGGGGTCTTTGATCTCCAGCAAACCAAGGTACTCATTAAGGGCAGCAGAACAAGGTCCTGAGGGGATGTCACTATGCTCACTTCTAAGCCATTCTCGGAATCTGACTCCCTGAGGCTCAACCAAATGGGTCATTTATGCAGCTTTGCTGAAATATATTCAAATCCATACCTAACGACCAAAAAAGAAGTGAAGATTGAAGGGTGAAAGTAGCCTAAGAAAGGGCTTGAAATAGAATAGAAGCTCCTCACGGACACATTTGTTATATTCATTATTGCCGGTTCAACGGGAAGGGCAATGAATCATTTGCTCTGAATACATTTAATATGTCCCATGTACTGTCTGTTATGTCATTCTCTTTCTCCCTGCTTCTTTCCTCTTTAATCAAAAGTTTGACCATGAAGACAAATAGGAGGTCTGGAACTTCGCAAATTTTGTAAGTAAAGCAAAATCCAGTCCCTTCCAGGGAGTCAGCTGGAAGTCAGATTCTTTGACGGTATCCTGTCAGATGACCTGGTTTAAGGTGATGAGAATATTTCGAGGAGTTTTTAAAGACATGCTATACCTGCCTTTTTCAAAACTGTACTAATATTCTGGTTTTGGAAAAGTTCCCATGAAAAGGACTTTGGAGAAAAACATTCCCATATCTTCTCCCCCTCCCCAGCCCCCGCCCTCTGACTGTGGAACAGATCTTAATAGACTCTAAAGGAATCCATGTGTTCCCACAGATGGCTGTTGAAAAATGAATCATGCTTATCCATTTAAGAAAACAGAGAGAAAAGAACAAGGAATACAGAACTTTTGTGATGTAGCCAAGTCATGTCCAGGGTCTCATGAGTGGCCAGAGTCAATAACCTGGGGTTAGTTTGTTCCTCCCAAATTCTTCTCTCCTCAGCCTCATTTTTTATAACAGACAGTGTTTCCAAAAGAGCAGCCACTACCCTCTAACCTCTGTTGTGCATCACATGATCTGGAAATGATTAGGAAAAGCTGACGCACCCTACCTGGTTGTGTCAGTTCGCTAGTGCAGCCATAACAAAGCACCACAAACTGAGCAGCTTGAACAGAAATGTACTGCCTCACCATTCTAAAGGTTAGAAGTCTAAGATCAAGGTTTCTGCAGAGTTGATTCCTCCTGAGGGCTGTGAGGAAAGAGTTTGTTTCAGGACCCTCTCTCTGGCTTGTATATGGCCATCTTCTCCCTTGTGTCTCTTTGAATCATCTTCCCTCTCTTTGTGTCTGTCTTTGTGTCCAAATTTCCCCTTTCTCATGATAGTATTGGGTTAGGGCTGACCCTTAATGATCACATTTTAACTTGATTACCTCTGTAAAGACCCTATCTCCAAATAAGGTCACACTCTGAGGTACTGGGAGTTAGGACTCCAACATATCTTTTTTTTCTTCTATATCCTCCCATATCACTAAAATGGGAACATATAATTCTCAGCCTGCAGCAAATTCTAAAAGACCTTTGACATATCACATTGGTTTTGAATCAATTTTATTGCTGAATTTCATCCAACATATCTTTTGAGGGACACACAATTCAAGTCATAAAACTGGCTTATGCAACTTAATGAAGAGTTGAGGGGCCTTTTCTCTTACCAGCTAGGAAACCCTCTGTTGGAGTTGGATGTAGGGAAGTTTGGTTCTAGGCCAAGCAGGGAGTGGGACCAGGAACTACAGGACAGTTTAAGAAGAGCAGTGTGCAAGGAACAGGGATAAAAAGATGTATGGAATTCCCAAGAGTCCTGAGGACAAAGCTGCAATCTGGAATCCAGCCAAACTAACTTACATAGGCAAAGGTCAGTGGCTACGTGCCTAGCATACATCATAGATGCTCAGCAAGAATCTATTTAAGTGAAAAGAAATGCAGACCAAGCTGGGCGTGAATGCAACATAAATACAAGATGAGATTATATCAGCTAGGAAGTCTCAGTTGTAAACAACAGAAATGACTCTGCCTGATTTAAACAGAAAACAAATTCATTAGGAGAATATTGGGATTACAAGGAAACTTTTAGGTATGAAGGTTCACTATCTTGCTTGTGGTAGTAATTTTACAGATGTATACATTTGTCAAAATTTATCAATATGAATTTTAATATGTATTTTATTGTATGCCATTTGTACCTCAATAAAACTGTGTTTTAAAAAAGGATATTGAAAATTTCTGTACACTGATGCTGGGAATGTATAGTCACTTTGGTAAAGGATTTGGCATTCTCTATGAAAACGAGACAAATGCATATCCTAGGACCCACCATTTTATTCCTAAGTACCCAATAGAAATGCACCCAAATCTTGACCAAAAAAATATACAAGAATGTTCATAGAAGGACTATTCATATTAATAAAAAGTAAACTGCCCAAATGGCCTTCTGTGTGAAGAAAAGGTTAACTCTGCAAGCCTGGACTACTTAAACCCTGCACATTCCCAAAGTCTTCAGGACTAGTCCTTGGCATAGATCCTGGAAGATGATCTCTGAGCCCTTGGGATATCCTGACTGAAAAGAGTGTTTTTGTACTCCTAAAGCCATGGACTATGCCAGTTAGCTTAAGCTAATAATGTCATTTATGTGATTACCTGTTTCTGTATGCTTGAGCCTTTGAGCCATGATGTGTCAGTTTGACCTATGAGGATGTGGAAATTGAGTAGCTGAGGTCATTCATATGGGCACACGCAGTACCCACATGACTGACCTCAAAAAAAAAAAAAAAAGAAAGAAAGAAAGAAAGAAAAGAAAAGAAAAGAAAAATAAAGTAAAACAAACAAAAAAAAGCAAACAAACCTAGGACACCAAGGCTTGCATGGGCTGCCCTGATTGACAATACTTTGCACACACTGTCACACACACTTGCTGGAAAAATTGAGCACTGTCCATTCAAATCCACTAGGAGAAGACAACTAGAAGTTTGTGCCTAGTTTTCTCTGGACTCAGGCCTATGCAACTTTTCCCTTTGTTGATATCAATCTGTATCCTTTCATTATAATAAAGTTTAACCATATGACAGCTTTTCCGAGTTCTGTGAGTCTTTCTTGCAAATCACTGAACCTGAGTGTGGTCTTGGTGACCTCTGACACAAATGGCTAAATATAGTATAGTACATTTATAAAATGCAATGCTTTACTATTCTAATCAGAATAGACAAGCTACAACTATACAAAACCATAAGGATGAATCTCACAAACACAATGTTAGAAATATACAAAAGAATATGTGGTATGATTAGATTGGTGTAAGTTTCACAAAAGCAGATACAACTAATCTATGTTGTTAGGAGTCATAACCTATAATGAAGAGAATAATCAATTAACTGAAACTAATTCAGAATTGACATAAATTATTAAAATTAGAAGCTGAGAACAGGAAAATAGTTATTATAACTGTATTCCATATTTTCAAAATATTAAGTAGAGACATGGAAAATATCCTATATAATAAAAGCCTAATATGCTGTGTCCAGTCGTCTGTTCAAACAATCAAAGTGTAATATGCTAATGATATGCTAAGGCTGCTTAACCGCTTGCTGTGATGTGCACTGACCACCAGGGGGCAGACAGTAAACCAGTTGCTATGATGTGCACTGACCACAAGGGGCAGATGCTCTGACCAATAGGTTAGCTTGCTGCTGGGGTCTGGTTGATTGGGACTGAGTGAGATGGGCCGGACATGCTCTGGAGCCCTCCTGTGGTCCCTCCCCGGCCCCAATTGTACACTGGTGGGGTCCCTCAGCTTGGCCTGCACCCTCCCGCAATCCAGGACCCCTCGGGAGATGTTGGAGAGCTGGTTTTAGCCCGATCCCGCAGGCTGAAGGACCCCATGGGTGCACAAATTCGTGCACCAGGCCTTTAGTAAAAAATATAATAAAAGATCTAAGTAGAAGCCCTAGAGAGAAAAGCTATAATAACTGAGATGAAAAATACACTGGATGGGATTAATGACAAATTAACCATGGAAAAAGAAAAGAGTAGTGAATTGAAGACATAGCAATAGAAGTTATATAAAGTAAAACACAGGAAGAGAAAAAAATAGAAAAAAAGTGAATCGATGGGCTGAGAGACAACTTCAAGTAGCCAAATGTACATGTTATTGAAGTCTCTGGGAGGCAGGATAAATGTCCAAACTATGGAAACCATAAACCCAAGATCCAAGAGAAAGAAATTGCACGGGAAACATGAAGTAAACACCACCGAGACACATCATCTAGTTGCTCATAACTAGTGATAAAAAGAAGAGCCTTAAATCACTTGGAGTGGTAGGAGAATATTTCAGAGTCACCGGACAGATCTGGAACTGTGTTCTGGAAACTGTAATGTTTTATTATCTTTTTTAAAGCTATACACATTCTAGCAAGAATTGATTAAAAGTGAAGGAGCCTGGAAGAAAATAAACAAAACAAAACAAGTTAGGAGGGTTTCACAGTAATCCAGTGAGTTCAGTGAATCTGAAATAGGGTTGTAAAGTAGAGATGAAAAATAGGAGACGTTTAGGAAATAAATTGACAGTACTTGGAGACTGTGAAGGTTAAAAAAATAGTTCTTGCAGGGAACTGGTAGATAGTGTCAAAATTCATTGAGCAAAGGGGGAATATGATTTAATTTTAGACATTCTGAGTTTGAGGTACATACAGGCTCTCCATTTAAACCTAGGAAAGATGTCTGGCATACAGATATAGGTTTGGGAGTAATCAACACATAATCTGAATTATGTCCACCAGACCCCTAGCCTTCTTACCTTTAATATATGAATACAATGACCTGAATTTTAATTCCATGCATGCAAATGCAAGAAGTCTGGCCCCACCAAACATTCTGAGAGCAAAGTAGGGAAAGGACCTAGGACCCAGATCTTTGAGGCGTGGCACTAGCCAGCGAGTGCTCTTGTCTCTAGACTCAGAGTAGGGTCCTGGGGCTGGGACTCAGACTTTGAGGAGGGGGCACTGCCTGACTGTGCTGATACCTCTGGGAGGGGCAGTGAGACTGGTGTGAGAGTGTTGGGAAAAGTACAAGCTAGATTCAGATTCTCTTTTAGAAATAAACTGCTGCTAAGAAGCATTGCTAGTGTGATCTTCAAGAACAGGAAGCAAAATCGAAAGGAGCAAATCCCTTCTTATTCCTTCAAACTTGCAGACACTCTCCTTTGGCAAGCCTCATGGGGAGCAGCTGGCTAAGAGGAAGAAGAGTGGTTTATAGAATCCCGGCATCACTAAGTGGAGCATAGAACAATGTGTATGGAGTTGAGAGACAATTACTTAACAGCTGGCACACTTTGCTCTCCGGGGAGGGGGTGGATGAGATAGGTACCTTATTCTTCTTCCTGTGGCTCTAATCAGGGATGGTGGTTACAAGGTATGAATGTGGTAAATCTTGCTTGGTGATCTCGTGAAGCTGGTTGTGTTTTCAGAAGGGAAGACAGATTATAACTTCTGTCACCAGCAACCTCTCTTCTTCTAGAGACAAGGTGAACTCTGCATTTGAGAATAGAGAGGGAGAGAGAATCTAAGCTAGGACAATTCTGAAAAGCTGTTGCCTTATAAAATTGTTTTTAAATGTGTCTTTATCTCTTACATGTTTAAAACTAGTAAAATGAAATTCTTCACTCAGATGTTATAGCCAGTTAGATACATATTAAATTTCAAATGGTAGTCTTAGGCCTTACTACATCCACCTCCACCAATAGCAAGAAACCCAGTCACAGAAGGGAATTGAGCAGCTCTGGCAATGTTAAGCTGCCAAGGAAAGGGACCTGTTATAAGGCTGCCTCTTTGGAAAACAAAAGAGGTAAACTCCTAATAAGGACACAATTGTAAGAAACAATGTAGATGGAAGCTGGGAGTTGAGTACCTGCTGTTAAGGGGGAGGAAAAGTCAGTTTTAAGATAAACCTGGTAGAAAGCCATCAAAGAAACTTGGGAGGGAAATTCTTAGAAAAGAGAAAAACCTTGACATGGTCTTAGAAAACCACTTGTTTATGAATTTACAGCTACATGAAGTAAGAGGACTCAACCCATGCTGTCATTTTGAGTGACTTTTACAATTCTACAGAACAGTAGCAGTAACAGTACTTCTGTTGCCCTACCTGCCTCTTCGACCTTATATGCTTTTTGAGCTTGACAAGCCTAGGGTTTAAAACATTGCTTCCATCATGGAGTATCTCAGAACCATAGGATGTCAGATCTAGACAGGCCCTTGAAGCAAGAAATATCATAAAGAGCTAAAGGGAAATCTGTAGAAATAAAAATTTCATAGCTATAAGCAAAGGCTTCTGGGGAGAGAGAGTCATATCTATCTGAACACTAATATTAAGGAAGGAAAGAGATCACTGAAGTTACAGAAGAAAGGTATAGTCCAAGGAAATAACTTAAAAATAAATAAAAAATTTAAATAAAGCAACTGGGGATTAGGATGAGAATTACATTTTATTCATTTTGATGAAGTTTTTACACCATTAAATAACAGAGATATTTCATCTAGGAAACTCAAGCATTTATAAATAAATTCTTACTAGGCAATGTTTTTCAAAATTTTATAGAGATGTGAATTCTCACATATAGGAAAGATAAAACAATTTAGGTACAAAGAAGTATTGTTCTAGTGACACTTATTGAGCCTCAAAATGTGCTAAGATCTTCAAATGTCTACTCTTTATTTCCATCCTAAGTCAACTTGACCAATGTTATAGGCTGAATTGAATGTTTGTGTCCCCACTCCTCCCCCAAATTCATATGCTGAAGCCATAACCTCAAGAAGAGGCCTCTAAGAAAGTATTAAGGTTCAATGAGGTTTTAAGAGTAGAGCCCTAATCCAATAGGATTAGTGTCCTTTTAAGAAGAGACACCAGAGCACTCTCAATCTCTCTCTCCTCTTTCTGTCTTTGTGTGTATCCACCAGGGAAAGGCCATGTGAGGACATAGTGAGAAGCTGGCTGTCTACAAGCCAGGAAGGGAGTCCTTACCAGAAACCAATTTTTCTGGCTCCTTGATCTTGGATTTTCCAACCTCCAAAACTGTGAGAAAATAAATTTCTGTCATTTAAGCCACCTAGTCTGTGGTACTTTGTTATAGCACCCAAGCTGACTAAGACAACCACCAAATCATATACGTTGTTATACAGTACACTGCTCATAGGTGAACCACTGCATAAATTCTCCAGTGGTAACTGATAAGTAGCATTAGTTGACTATGTGCTACTCTCTTTCACAAAGTTGTTTTATTTATGATCTTTAAGTAAAAAGTTTTATGGCATTAAATTGACACACTGAGAAATGGTAGCATCAGGTAAATAGCTGTAATGGAATTGGTTTGAGCCCAAGAGTTATATTAAAGACTGGGAGTGCATAAGAAGGAAGAGGTGACTGTCATTATTTGGAAGCACAGGCTCCAGGTACTATGGGGATGGGGAGAACCCTGATCATGTATCTGTTACTTCAACCATGGTAATCCAGACCTAAAATAGCTCACTTGTCACAGGACTTTAAATAGAAAGGATGACAACATAAGTGTTGATTGACATGCTCTTCAGCTTAGTTCATTTTATAAGCACATATACTAGGTACCTACTGTGCACCAGGCCTTCTGCTTGGAGATGGAGGGGGTTATAAAATAGCTATAGAAACTCTTAACTTTCTAATGGTTAAGGGTTTGGGATTTGGAGTTAAATAGAACTGGGTTGAAATTGTAAGTAACCAATTTACATGCTATGTGTTCTCAGGCAGGTAACTTAATTTTTTTGAGCCTTATTTCTACTTTACAGGGTACTTAGAAGATACTGCAAGTGAAACTCACAGAACAGTGTTTGACGCACATAAGTCATTATCAGACTGCTGTTAATAATGTCAAATATGAATAATTAATATTTTAAAAACATTAATTATTTGAGCCCTATGGGCTTGTGATCTAATTTGAAGCTAGAAATGATCTTGATTAAGGGAATATTGTTATAATAGAGGTTCAAATAAAATACAATGGGAAATATCTGTTTCTAGGAAAAAGAAGAGATTGGAAAAAGTTTTACAAAGAATCTAACACCTGAACTACTGACGAATCTCAGAAGGAAGGGGGTGGATGGGCAGGAAGAGATTAACCAAAGAACTTATATGCATAACCCATGGACATAGACAGTGAAAGTCTTGGTGGGGATGGGGGCGGGGTAAAGGGGATCAATGTAAGGAAGTAGGGACATCTGTAATACTTTCAAAAATAAAGATAAAATTAAAAAAAAAGAAAGTTAATTTCTAAATAGTAGATTGTCTTCCAAGTACTCTATATGTTTGTAGCTGTGATGATAACACTGGAATGGAAAAATTCTTAAAACAGATCTTTTTATGACCTACATTGTGTTCCCTCTCCCCCTCCAATTCATATGTGGAAATCCTAACCCCACCCCTCAGAATATATTTAGAGATAAGGTCTTTAAATAGGTAGTTAAGCTATAACAAAATCATAGGATAGGCCCTAATCCAACATGACTGGTATCCTTATAAAAGACCACATGGGAAAGGCCACATCACGATATAGGGAGAGGATGGCTATCTACCAGTCAAAGGGAGAGGCCTCAAAATAAATCAACCCTGCTGACACCTTGATCCTGGACTTCCAGCTTCCAGAACTGTGAGAAAATAAATTTCTGTTGTTAAAGACACACAGTCTGTGATACTTGATTATGGCAGCCCTAGCAAACTAACAAACAAGTATATACTAGAACTGGATGTATGATAAATGTAGAATTATAATTCCATAGAGAAAAAATAAATGGGGTTATGAAAATCACCTTTCCATCTGTGAGAAAATAAAGTAGATCTCTACCACAGACCATACATAAAAATAACATTTAAATGGTATTAAATATCTAAATGGAACAAATAAAGCACATTAGAAAATGTATAGAAATATTTTTATAACTTTAAGGCTAGGGAAGTCTTTTTGAGCAAGTCAGAAAATCCAGAAGCCAAAACACTGATAGAGTTTAAGTGTATTACAGGGTGGTGGGAGGCCTGGGGTGGAGAGGATAACTTGAAGCCAGGCACTCAAGGCTTCCATGAATGAAGAACCTTCAGGGAAAGAGGAAGCTCTCAAGCCCAGAGAGAACGAGACCATCTTACAGCAGCACCAGCCAAGTAAGAACTTTCTATTCTCCTTCCCTCCCCTCCTACCCCTGCCTTTGCCGCAACAGATTTAAAAATCTCTGGGTAGCAAGCTGCGGGGGCGGGAGGAGGAGGAGGAGTGCTAGACTGGGAAGGCAAGCAAGAGGACTGCTCCTCACTCTTCTCCTGCAAGTGGTCGGCTAGCAAGTGTCAGCGGGAGGGAAGGAAGAAGACGGATGGGAATGGCAGGATGAACACTTTTATTTTCTGAAGCTAGGCAATATTTCATTGAGACTGTGTTTATGACTTAAAGTTACTGTGGAATTTTCTAAGTCTTTTGAACAACTAAAAATGTCATGGGAACTGCCTAAGAGTTTACTCCTGTATAGAGGAAGGTACACAAGACACACACACACACACACACACACACACACACACACACACACACACATTTCACAGGTCACATTTAAAGAAATAGTAGGGGTAAAAAAATAATGCTTCTTTTTATATTGCCCTATGAGTTCCCTGTGTTCAATAAATCAGTTACACCAGAGGGGATTCAGCTAGTGAGAAAAATGTCAGGGGGAGACCTATTCTAGATAGAATAGTACGGAAACCTTTTCTAAGGAGGTATTTAAGCTGAAAGGTTAAAAATGAAAAAGGAGGCAGCCATACACAGGGAGGAATGGTCTTCATCTTGTGTCCTCTCAAACAGCAATCAATTCACTTTAAAAATGGGGGAAAGCACAAACCCAAAGAACCAAAGGAGCAGGAGCAAAGATAACCTCCAATCTCCTTGTGCGAGGAAATTTCAGTCCCCTCCTTAATGGAATGGGGAGGGATCTGGTCCAAATGCCTCTTAAAGATTTTCAAGCAACCTTTCCTCTTTCCACCCCCACCCCACCCCCACTTCCAGAGTTACTTGTCTGCCAGTTCCTGAGTTTTTGGGGAAATCTGCTGGATAAATTGGGTTTCTTCTCAGCTTTCCATGCTGCTGCTTTAGACTTCAGCGCGCTGGTTCTGCTAAGTCAGGCACCACTTGTTCTTCTGTGCCCCAGCTTTCAAATACTATTTGTGCTATATGTTAGAAATAAAATAACCAAGATAGGTGTGCTTCCTGTCCTCACAGAGCTATGTCTTAGTGGAGAAGACCAATAAATAAATAAATAAATAAATAAATAAATAAATAAATACATACATACTAAACAAATGAATAGAAAACTAGTAAACTATGATGAATGTTGTAGGGGAAACTCATATATCAGGATATTAAAAACTGAAGTTTCTCTTTGAGGCTTAGTGTTGATTTTTGCATTCCAAAGAGGTGTTGGACTCTTGCTAATTCAAGTGGGGTGCACGGAACATCAACATCACCCTGAACTTGTCAGAAATACCAAGTGATTTATATGCACATGAAAGATTGAGCAGCACTGTACCAGAATCATACAAAAAAGTCTCAAAGGCTTTAACTTCAAACGTGTTTTACAACCCTCTTGAACCTCTTACTCACATGTGACTTATTAAAGACATTGTAAAGAAGATCAAAGGTATTTAATTCCAAGACCCAGGTGTGGAACCTGAGGCAGGAATATTGTCCTGGGGTCATTGTCAAAGGGGCCTACCCAGAAGGGCAGTTGGTGAGGTAAGGAACCCACAGTAAGGGCTCTGAGTTGTACTGAAGACAGAAGGGCAGGGGATGACTGAAAGGGGGTCCTGGGAGTGGCAGTTCAAGAGCTTCTCAAGAATGTACAAATAGTGCACCTGGGAGGGCAGCTCTTGACCAAAATGTGAAGGAACAGAGAGCAGTGAGTTAAATAAAGAACGGTCCTGGAAGATGCTTTGGACCTCAAGAACTTCAAAGCATCACTTGTGGGAACACAGTGACATACCAGGTGACAACAGCAGTGACAGATGGACAGGGTCAGGGGCCCAGAACAGGTACAGGAAACAGTGGACACTACCAGGCAGCCGGCCAGGATTTACTTGAAACTATACAAGAGATATATCCAAAAGCTCTTAGAAATACTTGGGTGGCAGTTCATAGCAGCAGGAGGTCCTACATGGACAAATGAAGACATACATCAGTACAATTTGGGCTGTTACAGTTATTATATGTCTGGACTCAGAGGCCAACAGATCTGGGAAAACTCAAGGTAGTGCATACTCAAATGCTACAGTACATGTATAATCAGTCATTCATTCATTAAAAATCTGTTGAGCACCAGTGAGGCATGATGTAGCAATGGACAAGACACAGCCACTGCCCTGAAGAGGGTAATGAAGAATTTCCCAGCCAAGGGGCTACAGACAAGACAAAGCCACTCTTGTAGAGGTAAGTGAGTGGTAAGATCAAGTTTTGTGAGGGTGCAGTGAGAGTGTGTCAACTCCTGAATGCATTCCTAGGCTGTGGCTCTCAAACTTTCATGTGCATATAAATCACCTGGAGATCTTGTCAAAATGCAAATTCTGATTCAGGAGATCTAGGGTGGGGCCTGAGGTTCTGCATTCCTAATGAGTGCCTAGGATCAGGTGATGCTAATGATGCTGGTCTATGGACCACAAGATTAGCAAGGCTCTAAAGAACACCTAACCAGTCTTGCAAAAACAAACACACAAACGAACAACCCCATATACCTCTGACTTTGACACCTAAGATGTTACCAGTAAAAACAAACGTACCTTCCGGTAATGATTACACAGGTTATTGTACCTATGTGTAGTCTGGGTTACACCAATATTGATGCTCTTTTGGTGATCCAACTGAGGGAAGACATATGATTTTGATGTACAGAGTAATTACATTTGATATTTTAAAAATTCAGGGATAATAATACAGAGGAACATGACTTTTTAAGTCTCACTGTGAGAAGCTATTTGTCTACCCACATTGTATGCACATTATCATTGTTTTAGATAACTTCAGCTGCTACCTCTAGCAGACTCTCCCACCCTCACCCCCAATGGTGCTTTTCATGGGATGTAGGAGTGAGAGTTGCATGAGTGACCCAGATAAACACCCCCAACCTGGGCGTTTTCACCAGAACCCAAGACAACTATTTGAGGATCATCTGCAGTACCAAGCTCTCTGGCCACTTAACTTTCCACCCAGGCAATGGAGTGAGAGAAATGGGAAAGGGGGTTGGGTCACTTCTTTATCCCAAGGGCTATTACCTGCCAAGACAGCCCTAGCCCAATCACACACCTGCTTTCAATTACATCCTTAATTTTCAAACCACCAGGTATTAGAAGGAAACATACTAACTTGCTCCACCCATCCTACCCTCCATCTTCCTAGTTCGGCAAAGCTATTTTACTTAGGGAAAAAAAATATATTTTCCTTGTATCTAAAACCATCCCATTTTCATACAGAATTATAGGTAGCACGACCACCAATTTGCACATCCCTGCTCTACCCTCCTTAAAAGAAAATACCTTTCTTCTTCTGGGTTGGTGTTAGTCCTCTCAGACAGAGCAAAACATGATTGCTGAGGAGAAGGCGAAAGAAAATCCAGTCCTGAGGAGAAGGCAACACGGCACCATGGACCCACCCCCAAAGCCATCAGAAATAGTAAGTTTGCTGGGGGCATTTTATGTTTCCATTAAAGGAATAGCTTGTCCTTAAATCCTGAGTAGCAACACAAGACTGGATAAAGTAGACAGAGGATCCATCCTAAACCACAGTCGCATTGAAGACAGACACGAGCAGATTATGCTTGGGGATAAGTTTGTGGAAGACTGTGATTTGGGGGATTCTTGGTGTGCCCTGTTCCGGGTTTGAGATTCCTCCTTCAGCAATGGGGAAAGGAATAAGGAGGTTTCTGGCCTTGGGCTTAAAGAAAGGGTTGATCTCCCTTTGAAGTAAGAATACTGATAGCGCCTGCAACTTGATCGGAGGCACTGAGTGAGAGGGTGTGAGAGCAATCTGATATCACATTGATATCACTAAGACCGAACTTGGTGTGAGGCCCATTTGTAGCTTGAGAGCTATAGGCGCTCCCTCTCGGAAGCGTGGCTGCAGGAAAATAGATGGACAGGGAAAACCAGAACTATTGGAGGAGAGCGAGTTAAATGTGGGTTGGATGGAAGCTCTCCTAGCGCTCCAGCAAACAGGGCCTCTCTCCCCCAAATGCCACCTGTGAAATCCCTCTACAGTCCCATCCTTACCTGCCAGCGCCCAAACCAGTGGTCCATGAAGTGAGGTCCCCAGACAATCAGCTTCAGCATCACCATCACCAGGGAAGTTGTTGCACGAGCAAAATCTCGCTCCTCATCCCAGAGACCTACTGAATCAGAAACTCTAGGGTGGGGCCAGCAAGCTGTTCTTTAACAAGCCTTCCAGGTGATTCTGATGTGTGTGCAAGTTTGGCCTAAACCCGTGGTCGGCAAACTGCGGCTCGCGAGCCACATGCGGCTCTTTGGCCCCTTGAGTGTGGCTCTTCCATAAAATACCACGGCCTGGGCAAGTCTATTTTGAAGAAGTGGCGTTAGAAGAAGTTTAAGTTTAAAAAGTTTGGCTCTCAAAAGAAATTTCAATCGTGGTACTGTTGATATTTGGCTCTGTTGACTAATGAGTTTGCCGACCACTGGCCTAAACTATGCAGAAAAATGTTTTTCCCTAAATGGAGGGCAAGTGTCCTATGGGTGCGGAGTTACTGTTAAATTTGAGATAGCAATGCTTGAAACTGGAAAGCAGAAAACTTAAGAGTTGTGTAGCTCATAGAGCAATCTGAAGCATCTAAGTTGTTGAACTGTGGCAGTAGTGGGGACATAGGGAGACTTTGATCATGGATTTTTGGGAAAGGAAAATTGCAAGATATGCAGATGTGAGATAATTACTACCTACGTGGTGGAGGCACCAAGAAAATGTTGTCTAATGTGCTTTAATCAGGTAAAAATGTGCAATGTCACTGCTATGTAAATGTGTCCTGATGAGCAATGGTAAATGCCTCCCTTTCTTCTCTCCTGATTTCATTTAAAACTGTCCCTGGGGGAGCAAGAGACTGGGCCAATATCCACAGACCTAGTGGGATGAGAGTGATTTCTCAGTGGAATTCATAATAAAAAATGGTTTTTGTTTTCTGGGCTAGCTGCTTCTCCATCATTCTAACTGCCTGCCCTTCACTTTATAGCTGGGCTGGATTAATTCCCAGAGAACGGAGTCATTATCTTGATGGAAACTCGAGCACTGATTGGAAGGAGAAAGAATGTCGGATTAGTGGGGTCTTAGTTTTGGCCTCATGCAGTTTAAAAACCTGTCAAATCAAAGGTGTCCTGGAGACACATTTTCTGTTTTCCTTTCCTGCTTCTCATCCTGAATTTACACACTTGGGTCCTATTGTCCTATTTATATCTCTTTGCCATTCTCCTTTCGTAAGTGTGTTTTGGCATTCATTAATGAAATACCTACTCTATGCAGTGCACAGTGCTAAATGGCTTCAAAAACCCACACTTTCGCCAAAGCCGGTTTGGCTCAGTGGATAGAGCGTCAGCCTGCGGACTGAAGGGTCCCGGGTTCGATTCTGGTCAAGGGCATGTACCTTGGTTGCGGGCACATCCCCAGTGGGGAGTGTGCAGGAGGCAGCTGATCGATGTTTCTAGCTCTCTATCCCTCTCTCTTCCTCTCTGTAAAATATCAATAAAATATATTTAAAAAAAACCCCACACTTTCATCCCATCTTTTCCAACATTTGCAAAGGAGCGGACTGGAAAGTAATTTTCCTTTCACACACACCTCCATCACTATTTTTTCAGGCTTTGGTTTGGCCTCTTTATGTTGTTCTTCAGGTGAAGAAATTGGGATTCCCCATATTTTAAGCTATTTGTGAGAGAGGAGGTAATTTTTAGAAATCAAAAGAGAACACACAGATATGCTTTCACTGTGGAGCCTTGATCTGTGACTTTGCTGGGTCTGTGGTTTCTGTTCCTTATTTTTCTACTGAATAGAGGACAAGGGGTGGGAATTGTACAAATAGCAGGTAATCACTTCCACTCTTTACTGTGTTACTTTGCAGGGTGCAGAATAGACTTCTTATCACTTGAGGCAGATACTTTGGGCTTTTTTTGGTCCTTGCAGACATTCATTGTAGCCATCAGGAGTCTGGCCAGCTGCCTTTCACCAAGGCAACTGAGTCAAAATGGCAATCGAACCAGCACTCCTCCAGGCTGAGATGGCAGAGATGCCCATACTGTGAACACAAAGGGCTATGCTCGCACCTGATAAACAGCATGGGTAAAAACGCTCATCGTACTTCTCTAAACTATTGAGAGAAATGAACCATTGTGACCCATGTCAAACAGAAACTGACAGTAGTTTTTCAAAGTTTGGGAAACAGAAAATCTATGTCTACAAATACAACCTCTTGTCAAGATCACTAGAATCATTTCATAAAGGAACCTTTGGGAGGGAGGTAAGTAATGAGTATTGGCCTTATTTATAAACAACCCAGGATAGGAAGTTGTATGATTTTTCATGAAGATGCACCTGGTCTCTATTCAATCATTATAGTCTGTAAATTCCTAGCAGTTGACGTTTGTATTTTTCTTTAACAAGGCAACTCTGTGCCATTCCTTCTTCAGGTTAATCTGTTGAGAGTTGCTCAGGAATCCATTTCTGGCTGTGGGCTAAGAGACTGGGAACTGAGACTCAGGTCAGCCTATATCTGGTTGGAATCCCTTCTCCTCTGCTTTGCAGCTGTGTGACTATGGCATGTGGTTTACCCTCTCTGAGCCTGAGTTTCCCCATAGAGTGCCATAGGATTACATGAGATAATACATGTAAAGAATTTAGCCCAGTGCCTGGCCCAGAGACCAGTTAATATTAGATATGATTATATTTGTTATCAATTAAATACCTAAGGGAATTTTAGTTGCATCTGTTTTACCAATTTTCCTTCATGTGTTCCATCTAGTCAGGACAGTGTTTTTGATTGTTTTCTTTTGTTGTTGTTTTTTATTTTGTCTCCCTCCATGTCTTTTCATCACACTCCTCATCCAGGAAAGGGTGATCATGAGACACCATTTGATCATGAGACAACCTTTTTGAAATGAAGTCTGCTTTGTGTTTGTCCTTTGGGAAAAGGCTTTGATCACCAGCCGTGCTGTGGGTATTTGGCAGGCTGCCGGCTCCTGCCTATCGTGAGAGGCATCTTAGAAGGTTTAGATAAAAAAAAAAAAAAAGAAAAGCAAAAGGCCAGCTGGTAGTTCCTCGAGGGTGTGTACAAATGGCACCTTTGCCTACTCCCAATGCCCTAAGGGCCACCCCACTTTCCAGGGCCTCCCGCTGGCCAGTGTCCGGATTTCCAAGCTCCTTGTTTTCCTGGGCTATGAGCTGGCAGGGAGTCCATAACACTGTGCCCTTAGCAGTCCAGTGACTCACAAGCCAGTGTTTCTCTCTGGTCCTCCTTAGAGTCTGCTGTCTCTGGCATACAGAGGGCTGCAAGAGCTTCCGTAAACAAGTAGTGGTGGACAGCAAGAGAGGGGACAAGAGGGCAGGGCCTCCTCCTCCAAGGAGCCCTCCCAGCAGCAGTATGTAAATGACTTCTTGGAATTGCCAGCCTGGTCCTGGAAGATCACCTTGCAAGTGGGCCCAATGCCAGCCTGACAGATGGCCTGGGCTGCAGGCTGCACAGCCCACATTAGGCCCATCAAGTGTGTGTTCCCTGAAGGCAGTGGGCCCAGCCAGGAGTGTCAGGGAGGTCATCCAGGGGCATGGCACGGGCTGCAACATGGGTTCCCAGCTCTACCTACCTACTTGGCTCCTGCCTGCAGTGCTCTCTCTGAAGGGGAAAGACCAGCTCTCTCTGTCCACTTAAAAGCAAATCTGGGCGTCTCATGATTTTCAGTTGATGCCCGGCCTCGATTCTACACGATAGCCTTTCACAGAAGTGGCCAAGTGTTCCCATCAAATGCACCAGCCACTGCAAAGTTAAAAAGGATAATGAAACAGCAAAGCCTGCGTGGAAACTGTTCAGAAACCCTATGACATCTACAGAGTATTAAAAACAAAATTGAACTTTCAAATTTTATGATTTCATGTCCTCTAAGGCCACAGACCTCTTATCATGTTCTCTTTTTAAAGCATGAATACTTTTGGAAACAGAAAATAAATGTATCACTTTTTTTTTCTTCTCCCTACACTCAGAATAAAGCCTGGGGAAATTTAATGTTCCTGGAATCAGCCTGTGGATTTGAGATAAGGATTCAAGGCAAGAAGCCTTTTAACTCAGAGCAGAATCTGTTTGCAGCTCTTGTCCAATTAACATAAAGTATCTGGTTACTATGTATGTTGCATAATGCATGACAGTGTAAACCAAACGTTTTAAGTGCTGACATTGAACTCCTTGATAACAATGAAGGGTGAGGTAACTTGTTAATTTTTTGAAGAAATCTCCTGAAAAAATGCTTCTCAAAACTGAATGAATCAACACTTTAGAGCTGAGATGCAGCTGAGGGTTGTCTGTGTGTTCTCACGATGATATGAAATCTAGAAGGAAACAGGAGCAACCACATGTCACGTTCTCTTTAAGAGCTGGAAAAGCTGTCAGAAGAATTAAGATTAAACCTCCTGTGAGTCCGTGGGTGTGGAAAGTCACCAGCTAGCTAATATTAACATAGCTTGCAACAGAACGCTGGTGCTAGAAATAGGACAGTTGCATCACTACCACTAAGCAATTTGCATTCGGTGGACCAGCCCCTAGATTCCTCCTGGCTCCTACAGCCCTCTGGGCATTGCATTTCTGGACGCTTTTAGACGGAGCTCAGACTTGGCTGTCTTGGTTTCCCTGGGAACTCTACCCAAAAGAAGAAGCGGCAAGAAGAACATCTGCTTTGTGTGCAGGAAAGTGGTTGAGCTACCAGCAAATCTTTAGGCATCTGTGGAATTGTGAAGCTAGATTTCATATGGTTGTCGACAGGGAGGGGCAGACAAGGACCTTCTTGTTTTCCTCGTCATGGATAATCTGTTGCCTCAATCTAAATTCTCTTACTTCAAAAAACATCCTCTCCATGCAATTAGAAAATATGTCTCGGTGCTGAGAAAAAATCAAAGAGCGGAAGAACAGGTATCCTTTTCTTTATATTATCTTTAAAGTGAACGGGATGTTTGCTCTTGGGTGTTGCTTTTACGTCACTTGGGGATTTAGTCTCTGCTAGTTTCCCTGGGTATAGGCACAGGTCAGCTTCCGCTTGGGGCTGTTCAGACTTGCCCATCAGAGGAGCAAGCAGGCTCCTGAGGATTTATTTGAACTCGGAACATTTGGATCCTTAGATTAGGTTCCAGTAGTGTAATAAAACCACACGTTTTTCTTTCTTCTGAATAGCTAGACTAAACTACTCTATCAGACTTAAATTGTGGCTTTTTTGATAATTTTCTAGGTCTTCAAATACAAAATGTAAAACAATTCTTATCTCCACAAAGAAAAGTTATCAGACCCTAGATATATATTGTCTTCTTGTAAGTATTTATGGTTATGTTAATATCACCAGGTCTTGCAAAACAGAAAACATTGTGTAGACTGTAAGTATGATGGCTTTAAGCAGATCCCTAATGAGCTGAGAAGGTCATTCAGAAGTAATTAGTCATTTTTTGGGGTGGAGGGTAGGGGATAGAGGACTGCAGGTTTCAGTCTTTTCAACCAATCGAAAGTTAGGATTTCCAGTAGTAGACTCTAGCATGTGGGAGTATACATGTTGTTTAATAACTGTTAGAATGTCTGGTCACTTCTTCTTTAAAATCATGGATTAAAAAAAAATCATGCATTCGTTCCATTGCTGCGAGACGTATATCGTTCTATCACTTATGAAAGAGGCATTTCTAAAAACTGCTCTCCTGAATTATACCACATTGTTAGAAGAAACCACTGTCTCTGATCCATTAAATCTGGTGGTTCCTTTAGAAAGAAGCATAGCAGTGGTGAAGGACAAATGTATAGCCACATTGAAGACCAGAGTCATAAATTGCTTGGGCATCATACTTGTCATTAGAACTGCAAACTGCACAGGATATATTAGTAGTGTCCTGTATTTGAATGAGGTGACCTACTTATCAAAACAATTCCAGGAAGTGAAAGCAAAAGTCAGCAGACAGAAAACCCTCTAATGACAGGTTTTTCCAAAGCGTAGAAGCATAATTTGGAAAATGAAAATCATTACTACTGTTTGAGAGGAAACTGCTTTTATGCTGTGCTTTTTTTTTTCGTGTTTTATTTTTTTTATTTTTTATGCTGTGCTTTAATAATTTTACATGAGCTGGAAACTCAGACTGTGCTCACTAAGGGGGCTACCCTTAGTAGCCAATTTATCTCTTATTAAGGCAAGGCGTCATGATTACAAGGACATCTCTTGGTTTCCAAGTCTCAGCAGGTGCTTGCTTTTGAAGTGGAAAACCAGGGACCTGGTGGTGGTGCTGTGAGTTGTCTGCCACACTCAATAAGTGCATGTCCACAGGCTTCTTCAGGACTCATTATGAGAGGAGGAGCGATGGGTAATGGGGAGGTTAAGGGGACTGAAAGGATGGGGCGTCAACTGTGGACTGTGCATTAAGTGATTCTCCCTCCCTTTTCTCAGTATTATAAGTTTTTGGAGATGTGGCTATATTGCTCACACCATTTATTTTTTAAAGATTATTTTTAAAATGTTGCAACATGCATTCAGAACATTAGAATTTAATGTGGGTCCTCTGACTTGGACTGGGTGGGTTCACAACCATTGGAGGTGACCTAAAACAGCTATGAGCATTGTACTGATTTCCTAACTTCCTGCATCAGTTAATGGAGAGATAAAGAAAAATGACATAGTCGATTCTTTTCTGAAACCAATTACAGCTCTGCAGACATGTCTCACAAAATTAGAGAAATTAGGTCAGGGTCAATCATGGTTAACCTTGGAAAGCTTGTTGCAAAGTTATAAAGGAGGTTAAATATGTCTATAATTTTAGGACCTGGATATTGGTTGTCTCTAGTCCTTACATTCCTGTAAGATGGATCCTCTTTATAAAAATGAGGGATGTGAGACTTCGAGACCGTAAGAGGTCTTGCCCAAGGCCACTCAGCTAGAAAGCGCTGAAGGAAGATTTGAACTTGGTCCATTTTACCATGCTTTATCTCTGAATAATCCAGTGACAGCATCACAACAAACTGCTAACATTTTTTTGTAGAGAGTATTTCCACATACCACTGTCATAATTCTTCCCATAAGGGTTTACCACCTGTACACATTTACATATTCCTTAATATTTTTTCTGTATTTGCATTTAAAATCACTCACTCTTAAAATTTAAATTTGTTTAGAAAGAAATTTTCATATCACTACTATTAGTGGGAAACCTCTTTCATTGCCTTAAATAGAAGAGAAGCATAATTATAATAAAAGCAACCTAATGTTAAATTATGACTAGATACTGTTAGCTGTGAAACCTCTAAGCCTGAAACCTGCTCCATTTTGTTAAGTAGGAAGATTAGCTTTTAAGAGATTAGCATCCTTCTAACCAACTGAGAGATTCTCCTGGGCAAGGATAGAAGGGAATTACAAGATAGATATCTTTCTCAGTTCCAAGTACTCCATTGTTATTTAGTGTAGTGTCTGCATGCCACGTAAAATCTTCGCCCAATTCATCATTGGCTCCCACCAGTGTTATGTTCCACACACTTTAGAGAAAATGATCCCAGACACACCATCTGCTGCTCCACTTCTGTGCTTCTGTGCATTCAGATATATTCTTCCCTCTAGTCTAGAATTCCTTCCTTTACTTACACCTTGCCCACATCCTTCAAGACTCAGCTTCAATGGGCTCATGAAAAAGCTTTCTCCAATTCTGTTGGGAAGACTGAAGCGTAAGATGTTCTGTCTGCTTCTAATAAGGCCCTTTACCATATGGTATGCAGTAAGCCATTTGGTTACATGTTCACAAACATACAGCCCATACACACATGATGCTGGGTGGTATCTTATTCTTTGTCCCCTCAGGCCCACTTGGACACCTGGCATAGGATGATACAGGAGAGACCACAGGCCGATTGCCTATGGAAAGCCTCCTTTCTTGCCTCTACCCATTTCTTTTTCTAAAAAATATTTTTATTGATTTTAGAGAGGAATGGGGAGGGAGAGAGAGAAATATCAATGATGAGAGTCATTGATCAGCTGCCTCCTGCATGCCCCATACTGGGGATTGAACCCACAACCTGGCCATGTGCCCTAACTGGGAATCAAACTGTGACCTCATAGGTCAACGCTCAACCACTGAGCCACGCCGGCCAGGCTCTACCCACTTCTTGACTAGACCTGTAGAGTTCCCACACATCCCAGTCATGGTCATTGTTACACTCACCTTGTCCACATTATACTTGTTTGTTTAAAGTTTTTCTTTAATGTTCTTAAACACCCCTTGCACTTGGTGTCTTACAGACATGAAGGTTTGACCTCAGAGCTGGTTGGTTTGGTAGTTTTTGTTGTCATTCCTATTGTAATGTGCCAACAGGCTATTTACCAAACTGAGAACAAATATCTCATACTTTGCATCCCTAAACTCTGTTATAGCAGGCCTTTTACAAAGCCAAGTTCCAAACCAGGTAGAAGATTAAGGTCATTACTGTAACTAGATGGAGGTACTGAAGTTTGGGAAAATTTGATGATGAACATGTTTGAACAGTATTATTCAAATGTTGTTTTAGTGGTAGTGGTGATGGTTGGGGGCACCAAGCCTAAATGAGTTCTCAGGTGATTTTGGGTAAGTATACTGAACACATTCAAAGAGTATATGATTGCAGCTACTTTCTCTTGGTTGAGAAACCAAGCAGAGTCTGGCTCAGATGTTGATGTCTGAGCTTGTGGGGAATAAGCAGGACTTGCAGGCAATATTCTCTTGGGTACTGGCATCCCAATAGCATTCTCTGTGGCTCGGGTTACCAAGTAGGACACTGAATAAGGAAGGCAGATTTTTTTCTACTTCTGGGTAGACTGTAGCCTGACTTCAGCCCATGTTAGCTTTGTATATCAAATTGCCTATTTGACATCTCCATCTGAATGTCTTGTTGATGTTAGAGACTTGAATGTGTCCAAAGAGAACTCACAAGCTCTATTCTCCAAACCTGCTCCTCAGGTCCATCGATTGACACAAAAGCTCAAAAGGAAAAACTTGGGAGTTTTATTTATTATTGACAAGTTGATCTTCAGGCAACCCTCCTTGGGGAACATCTGCAATAGTGTCAAAAATAAAAATTTAAATAAATAAAGATAAATTTTAAAAAATAAAATTAAAAAAACTTGGGGAAAGACTGAGACAGAGAAGAGCCTTCTATTTGGAGCTCTTGTCCCTCAACTTATATTGCCCTGCAGTAGCCTCATCAACTTGAATCTCTTCTTCCTGTGTCCCACAGATGAGGGATCCGGTGAGGGTGCCTTACTCTCTTGAATAGAAAGACTTCTTTCTGAACAAGAAATACCATCTAAGAGCTGACCTATCATGTCTTGACAGTTTAACAGTGAATCTGCTTAAAATGAGGAGAGTGGTCTTTGGTGCCAAGGTGCATGTGAAAGATCTCTCTATATGACTACGCAATCATGTTACCATTGATGTCCTTATATAAATATGGACACAAATGTTGACCTGGACAGAGAAAAGAATCTGTCGCCTATCATCTTGTTTTGTGGAATTCCTTAATTTCTTCAATTATTAAGCAAGTTTTTTTCCTATATATTGTGTGAGGAACATTTTTATAGGTAATGAGGATGTAACAATGAATTAGGTATAGTGTAGCCGCTCTGTGATGCTTATAGTGTTAATGAGCAGAAAGAGCTGTACTCAAGTGTTTATAATAGGGGGTGAAAACTACAGTCATTAGGAATAGCTGGCTCAAGAGCTGCTCTGATTAATCTGCTTAAAATGAGGAGAGTGGTTTTGGGGGGCTAGGGAGCATGTGCAGTAGCTATAATTTAATTAAGGATTAGAGCTAAATTTTGTTTTGAGGCGGTTCTAAAGTTTCTCTTCAGTGGCTTAAGAAAAGCTTTCTGGTTCAAACAGGATCCCTGGATTTTTATTTCTTGCTTTGTTTCTTAATGGAATGCTAATCTCAAAGTTGGGTTGTTAAATAAACCTTTGACTTTAATTTGAACCTTAGAGACTTAGTTCTTCATTTTGGCTCTTACACCTTCTCTGAATAACAATATAAAAATCAAGGACTCCATCTACCCCTCGCCCCCCCCCCCAAAAAAAAAGCTATGTTGAGATTTATAACATTACATAGAATTTTGGGTTGTTAATGCAGGCTTTAGTCTTTAGATAACATGATAAAAATTTCACTCCAGCTTGGTTTAAGAAATGTTAAGAGTTTTTAGCTCCTTAAAATGAATTGGTTATATCTTGAGAGTATACCAAAGTTATCCATTTTATAAAGTCATGTGGAATTGGTTCTTTGGGGAGCTACTCTTCCCCCCACCTAACCCCCCAAGAATCAATTACACAAATTTGTATGTATTCAGTGCTTTCCATTCAATGCATACTTTGCTAGTCATATAGGACATACTGGCCTCACCCCCACAAATAAATGCAAAATTGCTAGAGGGATAGGTACAGCAAAAGAGAGTTATGAGATGCCTTCCAAGTATATAATGGAAGACAGGACCAAGGTGGGAAAGTCAGAAAAGGCTGCCCTAAGGGACTTAATATTGAGTTAAGATTGAAGGAAGAGTAAGATATTAACTAAAGGAGGATATTGAGGGGACAGCTGTAACAAAGGTGTTGGCCAGAAATGAGCAGGGAAACAGTGAGAAGTGGAAGAAGGGTGTGTGAGTGTATGTGGTGGTGGTGGGGTGTTGGGGGACTAACAAATGCTACCCCAAGACAGCAGTGCTTAAAAGAATCCTGAATGTTAGGCTCAGTGAGGAAGAGACTTAAGACATGATGGTTTCTGTGGATGTGTTTGTTTGTGTGTTTCACAAGACCCATAGGGCTAATCTGTAGAAGAAACATGGAAGTCCATTTGGGATGTTCCAGAGGAAATAACTACAACTAATAGGCAGAATGCAAGGAGAGGCTGTGACATAACAATAAGGATGGGTGTTCTAAAAAACGAGAGGTAAAGGAATGAGCCACCTTTTGTAGAGGGCAGGGTATGTGACCCCTTCTCAGGGGATAGAGAAGATTAAATGAAATATCAGGCTCCTTCCAACCCCAAGATTCTAGTGCAGTGGGCAATACAAAAGATGAGTAATTGAGACACCTTGGGAACAGAGGGTCCAGATGCATCAGTTAGAATTCATTTGTTTTATTTGGTTTGTGGTAACTACTCCACAATCTGAGCATGTTGCTCTGGAATCTAAGGTCAAAGAAGACAGATTCAAATGTCTTTATTGATTTGGTTAGCATTTCCGTCAAGGAAGGGAAATAAAGCTACATGCAGAGAACACCTCAGGTGAAAGCTTTATGCACCAGTAACTAGCTTTTCTGAGCCTGATTGGCCATTGAACTAGAATGGCCTGTACGCATAAGGATAGACAACTATGTATACTTATGTGGTCATTGATGAACAGGGACACTGAGACATTTCAGGTTATTTTGTGGCATTTTTAACTACTGGGTGTGTGTGTGTGTGTGTGTGTGTGTGTGTGTGTGTGTGTGTTTAATGTCAGCTCTTTTTTCCTGCATTTAATGCTGACAGTTTGTTGCTTATCATGGTCCCTTCTGAAGGTGTTCCAGCCTTCTTGCCCATATTATCACAGCTGTGAAGTGTTAGACATGCCTGGGAGACACCTGAACCCTGAGTTGACTTCTGAGCTATTTCTAATCCTGTTATCTGCTTCTAAACTTTCCTAATCTACTGTACTCAGATGCCTTGGAAACATGAGAGTCAGTAAATGCATGAATACCTAAACCTTTGTCTTTGAAATGAGTCTATTAACTCAAATGTAACACCTCCCCTTTTTGTGTGTGTGAGAATTTCAGTATATCTTGTTATGTAGATTCTCAAATTTGCTATCCTATTCCACTTCTTAGACAGTCTGTCAGCAACATTTTATTTGCTAACTTTTGTTCAGAATGGAAGATGACATATTTTCTCACCTGGTACAGACAGTTCCATGCCTTCACAGAAAAAGAAATGAACTTTCCACATATGTTGCACTGCTCATAATTTACTGTGAAGAGAGCAGGGAGGATGCTGGAATTATTTCTTTCCTGTTCATCCTTTAGGCAGCATATTAGTAAGCTATTTTAAGAAATACAATTTGGATTATACATTCAAGAATAAGGCATTTAAAATTTTTCTTTAATGCCTTATCTGTGCAAGGCACTTGGCAAGGTTCTTTTCATACACTGTCATTTAATCTTCATTGGTGGTATTATCCTCACTTTGTGGATGAAAGAACTGAGGTTTAAAGAGGTGAGGGAACTTGGTAGACAGCTCATAAATGATGGCACTAGAGTTTAACTCCAGGTTTGCCTGTGTCTGACTCAAGATCTGATTCACTGCTTCATATTGAGACACCTCCCATAAACAGGGTCATTTTCTTCCCTTCTTTCTCTCACTTCTTTTCTTCTTTCTTTCCTTGATATTAGATTTTTCTTGCATTTATTGAGAAAAAAGGGGTTAAAAATAAAACTCCCATAACTACTGTGCAGGAAAGACATCAAATCCTTTTAGATGAAGATCCACATTTTTAAGAGGTTTTAAAGTTATTCAGTTTGGGGGAACTTCTTTTAAGAAAAAGAATATAAAATTGTAAATGTTAAACTAGATATACAAGGAATATTTATTTAGAATGGAATAACAAATCACAACAAATTACAAATTGGCGTGACAAATACAACAAAAATCACAAAGTCTAAGAAAAGTGTTTTTACTAATTAACTGATGTACCCTAAGATGTTTTGTTCCTACATTTTTGCATTAGTCTTTAATCATTATTTCACATGACAATGATTTTCTAATATCCTCTAAAGAGGTAATCAAAAGATGATTCACATACTCCTCTAGAATAGTTAATATATACATTTATATGTCTTTTTTAGAGCCAACAACAGTTTCATAGACCAGCTTCTGGCTCTGTTTCTCCTTTACCACCCACGTACTTCAGCTGCGAGGCACCCCTGGACACATTTATATGAAGATTTCAGGCCCTGTGATTTAGTACAGCAGATAGAAAGAGTATTCCTCTACTAGGACAGCTAGCAGTAACTTAACCATACACACGAGACTACAAGCCACATTGACACATCCCACTAAATCAAAACAAAACCTAAACGTATCCTCATCCCACCTTCTTTAGGCCAGATCTGCAATTTACCCGCTGCTGCTCCAATGCTAACTGATAGGAGAGATGTCAAAGGAAGGGAAGTCAACAAAATGACTCCTCTACAATCAATTGTAGTTCAAATATCTTTTGCAAATTTTACCAAAACATAAGACTGTGAGAACATTGCTAGAGTCTCTTTCAGAACCTTAAAAGGGGGCCTCTGCAAATGAGGGGCCCTGAAACTTAAACTTCATTGCTTTCCAAGAAAATCCAGCTCTGGAGGAAAGGTATAACAACATGACAAAACACCGGTGTTACACTGTAATATGCAAGAGTCTATGCCATAGGGTGGCTTGGGAAGTAATGGTGTATGGGGTCCTATTCTGAGCAGCTGGAGTTCCCAACCTCAGTGAAGGAAGTAGAAGAGGTTCTTTCTGTGTATTTCAGTCTGTAGGAAATAGCACATGGAGATGGGGATGTTCTGGTACTGCTAAAACTGAAAGGTGCTCAACCCTCATTCTTATTTGCTAAAGACTTATTTGCAATGGGATTATTTGCTAATACAGCTGATCTGAAAACTCCTGCATGGGTCTAATTAATATTAAATACTTCATTTACTGTCCTTCCAAGCAAGCCACTTAGCACACATAGAAAAAAAGCATGTTATTCCTGTTAGAGGCTGCACAGTAGAAAAATTCTAGCAGCACTCAAGGAAGTCTTTAAGAATTCATTAAGATGTAATCAAGCTTTCGAAAACTCATCTGTTATTTGCAATCATATTATAGTTACTGTAAGTTGTCTCTGGATAAAATCACCTTTGTGTTGGATTTCTTTACTGAATTTTGCTCATTGGTAATGTACTCAAATACCCAGCTTTCTCATGCATGTCCTCTTCTTAGAAACTCTTGACTTCTCTTCCTTTGTTCTATGAATAACTGTCCTAAAATATAAGGAGTCCTTATAATTGTATCCTGTACCATTGACCCTATTATAATATTTACCACTAAACTTGACTATGGCCTGTAAGTACATCTCAAAACAAATAAAGCATATTATAGTATTTTGGTCTTATATGAGTACAGTTTATAGTTTATAATCAAATTGTTTAAAGTGATTGAATATTGTAAAACCCTATTTCAATAGCATTGACAAACTACCCTTTTTTTCTGTCCCCAACACATAATTTCTGCATAATGAACTTAAAAAGTTTTTTGTTGCTTCTGAAATGTTACACAGCTTTTTTTTTCTTCTTTCATTTTTAAGGGATGAAACCATTTCTATTAGGAATACACTGTTTCAAGAGTGGCATTTTCTACTTATGAAGCTTTATCGGCCCCCCACCCCCCTTACATCTGACTGGTGCTGTGAAAGCCTAATACACCTGCTCAAAGAAGCATTGTTCCAAAGGTCCTGACCTGGAATAAGAAAACAAAGACTGACTTCATAGCTGGGAGCACAACTGTAACTCCACTGCCACTGCATTGCCCTCTAACTTTTGTTCTCTCTACCAGGGCTATGCTAATGTGATGCACAGTTACTTAAGAGGGGAGAAATATGATCTCTTTATGCTTTTAATGTTCTTTCCCCTGTCTTTTAAAATACTGGTTTTAGGCCAACAGGTAATCACTCAAAGAAGTTCAAAGCCCTATATGATTTAAGAGTGCTGGAGACTTAAAATGCCAATACAGGGTGAGGCAAAAGTGGGTTTAGAGTTTTGAATATGTGAAACAGAGTTTATTCTTGTGTTATTATTTATTAATTATTGTATTATTTTCCATATGAACAACTGCAAGCCTAATTTTGTCCCATCCTGTGTACACTCTCATTCTGTTCTTAAGAATTGAGGTCTATTAGAAATATTTTTACATCAAAATATGTTTGGATCAAAGTTTTATGTTTCTTGTAAATCAGTGCTCAAACTTTAGCATGCATTGGGATCACCCGAAGGCTAAACTTCCAGTATACCTTGGAGATAATTGCAGGTTTGTTTCCAGAACACTGCAGTAAAGCAAGTCATAATCCTCTTTTGTTGAGGGAGGGTTTTGCCTTCAATTATTAAAAAAACGCAACATCTAGAAAGCACACTGAAGTGAAGTGCAGTAAATCGAGAAATGCCTGTACAGAATACAGGCCCAACTCCCAGAGTCGCTCATTTTGTAGATCTGAGGTGGGGCCCTACAATTTGCATTTCTAAAAAGTTCTCTGGTGGTAAGGACCCCAGTTTGAGAATCACTGATGTAGATCATTTAAAGAAGCATATTTTCAAATTCAAAGCTGACAAATTCAAGCTGACAGGGGTTGCCATTCCTTCTCAAGAACTGCACATATACCACTTACAAGATGGAGAGTGGTTGCTTAGCCAGGGGGATAGATAGTGATGATAATTTGCAGCTTCATAAGCTCTTCTTAAATTTTTTTATTTTTTAGTGAACACATTTCATTTTATTTTTATTGAATTTATTGGGGTAACATTGGTTAACAAAATTACTAATATATAGGATTCAAGTGTACAATTCTATAATACATCATCTGTATACTGTATTGTGCTTTCACCACCCAGTCAAGTCTCCACAGGCTCTTTTAAAATTTTTTATTAAGTTTATTGGTGTGACATTGGTTAATAAAATTATATGTTTCAAGTGTATAGTTCTATAATACATCATCTGTATAGTGCACTGTATTTTCACCACAGTCAAGTCTCCATCTGTCTCTATATATTTGACTACTTCTACATCCTCCTTACCCCCCTTTCCTTCTGATAACCTCCATACTGTTGTGTCTATGAGTATTTGTTTATTTGTAGCTTTCAGCTTTATATTCCACATGAGTAAAATAATTGACCATTTTAAACCACAGCTGCCCATGCCTAGTAGCACTACATAATGCTAAGTAAGTAATGCAAGAAATTGTTAAACAGTGTCTTTGCTATCTATACTAATAATACCATCTAAGAGCTGACCTATCATGCATCACACCCTAACGTCGTCACAAGATGGCCGTCACAAGATGGCCACATGCACAGCGGAGGAGACGGGTCGCAGCAGGGGAGGGCAGTTGTGGGCAATCAGGCTGGCAGGGGAGGGCAGTTGGGGGCGATCAGGCTGGCAGGGGGGCAGTTAGGCATCAATCAGGCCAGCAGGGGAGTGATTAGGGGGCAATCAGGCTGGCAGGCAGATGAGTGGTTAGGAGCCAGCGGTCCCAGATTGTGAGAGGGATGTCTGACTGGAAGTCGGGCATCTCCTGAGGGGTCCCAGATTGGAGAGGGTGCAGGCTGGGCTGAGGGACACCCCCCCCCCCCGCCCCATGCACGAATTTCGTGCACTGGGCCTCTAGTAAGAATATAATCTAAAATGTTATCTTTTTAATGTCTTCTTTTAAAAAAATCTGTTGAAAGTATTACATACGTCCCCCCTTTCCCCCCATAGACCCCTTTTAGCCTGCCACTACCCCCCACCCCAGGCCTTCACTATACTATTGTCTGTGTCCATGGGTTATGCATATATGCTTACAAGTTCTTTGGTTGGTCTCTTCCTACCACCCACCCACCCCTGCCTTCCCTTCGGGATTCATCAGTCTATTCTATGTTTCTGTCTCTATTTCTTTTTATCAGTTTGTTAATTAGATTCCACATATGAGTGAGATCATGTGATACTTGTTTTTCTCTGACTGGCTTATTTCGCTTAGCATAGTACTTTCCTGGTCCTTCCATGCTGTTACAAAGGGTAAGAGCAGGGGTCCTCAAACTACGGCCCGCAGGCCACATGTGGCCCGCCGAGGACATTTATCCGGCCCGCCAGGTGCCGCTGCCTGTCCTACTTAGCAGCCGACTCATCCCGGGCCCGCAGTGCGCATAGGAATTTGTTCACAGTTGTTTTTTTTAAACTATAGTCCGGCCCTCCAACCGTCTGAGGGACAGTGAACTGGCCCCCTGTTTAAAAAGTTTGAGGACCCCTGGTTAAGAGATTCTTCTTTTTTACTGCTGCATAGTATTCTGTGGCGTAAATGTACCAAAGCTTTTTTATCCATTTATTTACTGATGGACACTTGGGATGTTTACAGATCTTAGCTATTGTAAATTGCACTGCTATGAACATAGGGGTGATATTCTTTCTGATTGGTGTCTCAGGTTTCTTAGGATATATTCCCAGAAGTGTGATCACTGGATCTAATGGGAGTTCCATATTTAATTTTTTTTAGGAAACTTCATACTGTTTTCCATAATGTCTACACCAGTCTGCATTCCCACTAGCAGTATACTAGTAGTAAGGTTCTCTTTTCTCCACATCCTTGCCAGCACTGGTCATTTGTTGATTTGTTGATGGTAGCCATTCTGACAGGTGGGAGGTGATACCTCATTGTTGTTTTGATTTGCATCTCTCTGATAATTAGTGACTTTGAGCATTTTTTCATGTCTCTTGGCCATCTGTATGTCCTTTTTTGAGAAGTGTCTATTTAGGTTCTTTGCCCATTTTTTAAATAGGATTGTCTTCCCTATGTTAAGTTGTATGAGTTCCTTATATATTTTGGATATTAACCCTTTATCAGATGTATCATTGCCAAATATGTGCTCCTATACAGTGGGCTCCCTTTTCATTTTGCTGATGGTTTTTTTATGCTGTGCAGAAGGTTTTTATTTTGATGTAGTCCCATTTGTAGTCCTTAATTTCCTTTGCCCTAGGACAGTGGTCGGCAAACTCATTAGTCAACAGAGCGGCTTGCGAGCTGCAGTTTGCCAACCACTGCTAGGAGATGTGTCTATAAACATATTTCTATGAGAGATGTCTGAGATTTTGCTATGGTTTCTTCTAGGATTTTCATGGTTTCATGACTTACATTTAAATCTTTTATCCATTTTGAGTTGATTGTTGTGTATGGTGTTATGTTGGTGGTCTATTTTCATTTTTTTTTTTTTGCAAGTATCCGTCCAATTTTCCCAACACCATTTATTGAGACTATCTTGACTCCATTGTATGCTCTTGCTTCCTTTGTCAAATATTGAGCGTAATAGCTTGGGTCAATTTCTGGGGTCTCTGTTCTGTTCCATTGGTTTATATGCCTCTTCTTGTGTCAGTACCAGGCTGTTTTGAGTACAGTGGTTTTGTTGTATAACTTGATATTTGCTATTATGATCCCTCCAACTTTGTTATTCTTTCTCCAGATTGCTGCAGGTGTTTGGGGTCTTTTTTGGCTCCATATAAATTTTTGGAGGATTTGTTCTAGATCTGTGAAATATGCCATTGGTATTTTAATAGGGATTACACTGAACCTATAGATTGCTTTGGGCAGTATAGACATTTTAATGAACCAATCCATAAACACAGTATATTCTTCCAATTGTTTATATCTCCCTCTCTCTCTTTTTTCAACGTCCTGTAGTTTTCCCAGCATAAGTCTTTTACCTCCTTAGTTAAGTTTATTCCTAAGTATCTTAATTTGTTGTTGTCATTGCACTGGTAAATTGGATTTTTTTTTTTTAGTTTCTGTTTCTGAAAATTTATTATTGGTGTATAAAAATGCCATCAATTTCTGGCTGTTAGTTTTGTATCCTGCTACACTGTCGAATTTGTTTATTAATCTAGGTTTTTTTGGTCGAGTCTTTAGGGTTTTCTATGTACAATATCATGTCATTTGTGAATAAAGTTTTACTTCCTCCTTTCCAATTTGGATGCCTTTTATGTTTTCTTTTTGTCTGGTCACTGTGGTAGGACTTCCAGTACTACATTGAATAAGAGTGATAAAAACAGGCATCCCTGTCTTGTTCCTGTTCTCAGGGGAAATTGTTTTAGTTTTTGCCCATTGAGTATGATGTTGGCTATAGGTTTGCATATATGGCCTTTCTTATGAGGTATGATCCCTTTATTCCCACTTTGCTGAGCGTTTTTATAAAAAAATGGTGTTGAATTTTGTCAAATGCTTTTTCTGCAGCTATTGAAATGATCATGTGATATTTGTCTTTCAGTTTGTGATGTGTCATGTTTACTGATTTGGAAATATTCTACTAACCTTATATACCTAGAATAAATCCCACTGGGTCATAGTATACGATATTTTTAATATATTGTTGGATCTGATTTGCTAGTTTTTGTTGAGTATTTTAGCATCTATGTTCATCAGGGATATTGGCCTGTAATTCTGTTGGTAGTGTTTGTAGTGTCTTTATCTGGTTTTGGAATTAGGATAATGCTGGCCTCCTAAAAAGAGTTTGGAAGTGTTCCTTCCTCTTGGACTTTTTGGAATAGTTTGAAGATGAGATGTATTAGGTCTTCTTTCAATGTTTGGTAAAACTCCCCTGTGAAGCTCTCTGGACCAGGGCTTTTGTTTGCTGGAATTTTTTCACTTACTGCTTCAATTTCATCAGTTGTTATTGGGCTGTTTAGATTTTTTGCTTCTTCCTGATACAGTTTTGGAAGATTGTATTTTTAATGTCTTCTTTTGTAGCTGTTTACTTATTAAACTGATATGGCAACTGAGAATTTTAATTGTTGATTCAAATTATGGAATATAGAAAAGGTATAAAGGTTGTTATGTCCTCCATATTATCTAAAGCCATTTTAACTTCTTAGCTTTAAAAATAAAAATCTCAATTTCTTTCCTTGTCCATACTCTAGTTAATATGTAAATGTAATTATAAAGACTCACAACAAAATTTACCACAAATATTGTTTTAGTGGCTTCTAGACCCTTAGAACATGTGTTTAATGCATATTCTGTTTATTTCTCAATAACATGTTAATGAATGCCTCAGTTACCTAATGAATAATCTCTTTAAAATGCCCATCTGTGGTTATTTACTCATAAGATTACATTCCCTTTTTAGAAATAATTTTCAATTCTCAGAAGATAAACCCACGGGATTCTAGAACAGCTTTTGCTTGGAATGTGATTTCCCCAGTGATGGTGTCCAAAGGTTAAATAAGAACAAGTAAATAGATGTAGACAATGACCAAGGATGTTTTAAAATCAAGTCCTTATTAATACATTCTTGAATGCCATTAAATGAGCAATGAGGCAGATATCCCAGGCTCAGGAATTAATGGCTACCGAGGTTACAGGGTGCTCCATTGAGTTGAAAGATGCTAGAATTTAATAAAACAAAATGATAAACTATAAAGGTAATTTATGTTTTTTAATGGGTCACTTTTACATATTTTTAATGGGTCATTATGGAAGCATTGAAGAAATTAGAGCCAGTATGGATATTTGAATGCAGTATTTGACACTGAATAGTGAGAAATCCTTGTGCAGGAGCTTCACCTGTGTGAGTCTCAGCTTGGTCAGCTATAAAATGCAATTAAGATCTAGTCTGTTTATCTCACATTATGATGATTAAATTTAATTATGTACATGGAAGTGTTATGTCAACTAAAAAGCACTAAACAAATGTGTAGTTTTGGTGGCTGTTCAGTGAAAATTGATTCTCATTTCCCTAAAAGCAATTTAAATTCTTAAATCAAATGTGCAATGTTGGCATCTTTACTTTTCCAAGGTTAAACTGAGCAATTTAATCATTTAAATCATGTTAGAATGCATGTAGACTTTTTTTTTAATGTCATAGATTTTTAACTGCTCTAACTCAGAAAATAGAAATAAGTTGATGTGCAAACATTAAAACTATATTTTTATTATGCTTGTTGAAAAATGACTATGTCATACTTTAGGAAGGTGTAAACTTAATTTTATTTCAGTAATTTCATAGTAGAATCTCCCACCAAGTAATCATTAGTTGAAGAATTAAACAAGAAAAAGCCTAGCACCAGATCATACTACTTCATCAGAAAGTAAAAATTCTAAAATCTCACTCATTGGTTTTCAAGAATTGCAGTTACATAATTTAAAAATACTACTAATTGGTAATAAGAAAAACTTGTTAAAGGGGCTATGAAATCAGCCATTTTTAAAAACTTTATAAGCTAACTAGAGACCCAGTGCATGAAATTGGTGCACTCGAGGGGGTCCCTCAGCTCTGCCAGCGCCCTTAGAGGAGTGGGCCTAAGCCGGCAGTTGAACATCCTTAGTGCTTCTAAGGAGGTGGGAGAGGCTCTTGCCACCACCGCTGCACTTGCCAGTCATGAGTCTGGCTTCTGGCTGAGTGGCGCACACCCTTTGGGAGCACACTGACCATCAGGGGACAGCTCCTGTGTTGAGCGTCTACCCCCTGGTGTTCAGTGCACGTCAGAGCAACTGGTTGTTCTGCCGCTTGGTCAATTTGCATATTAGCCTTTTATTATACAGTTTAAGGAAATCACTGAAAAAAGGTTCCCTTGTGTTCAGTCTTTTTAACTTACATCTTATTCTGTAACTTCCCATTGATTAACATAGCCTTTAGCATTTTAAGTATTTTATTTAACATTTTATCAGTTGAATGTCATATTATATTGGATTTTAAAAATTTTTATAGAAGCCAAAGTATCAACCAACATTTTAATCTAATTATCTAAATTATTATTTTTCTCACTTAAGACTATCAATTAGATGCTTTTAGATGCAAATAACAGAAAATATAATTCATTTATTATCTCACATTAATGTGCTAGGACAGGCTCCAGGGTTGATTTGTTAGCTTAATTATGTGTCAAAGGGCTTGGTTTCCTCTCATCACTAGTATGTCATCCTTGGCTATTCTCTGAGGAAGGGAAGAGAGGGTAATAAGTGGCTGCAGCACTTCCAAACATTCAGAATTATTGGGAAGTCTTATGAAATCATGGCTTGCTGAACACAACCCTCAGAATTTGATTCAGTAGGCCTAGCTGGTTTGGCTCAGTGGATAGAGCGTCGGCCTGCGGACTGAAGGGTCCCGGGTTCGATTCCGGTCAAGGGCATGTACCTTGGTTGTGGGCACATCCCCACCAGGGGGTTTGCAGGAGGCAGCTGATCCATGTTTCTAACTCTCTATCCCTCTCCCTTCCTCTCTGTAAAAAATCAATAAAATATATATTAAAAAAAAAAAGAATTTGATTCAGTAGGTCTGGTGGAACCTACAAATTTGCATTTCTAGTAAATTCCCAAGTGATACTGATGATGCTGGTAGTGGGGCCACACTTTGAGAAAGACTCACTTGAATGACCCTGGAGGGGAATGGATATTTGAGGAATCATTGGTAACGTTCACTACCTGATGTACTTTATCATTTGGAATATAACAGAGTTCCTTTTATTTTCCTTATAGGACCTAATGACCGTTTCAGGTTTGTCAGCTTACTGTTAAACATTCCAGAGTGGGACACTGTTCTCTTAGAATACCAATATTTCTAGTAATAGATGTTTCTTAGAAAATAGTTTTGCACTCAACTGTTTGAAATGGGGAATGGTTGGGCTGGTTCAAGCCCCAAATTTGCATTTCAGTTTAATTTCTGGATTATAGAAAATTTTTTTTCTTTCCAGAATCCTCCTTTCCTAATCCCCCAAATATATGATATTTGGCACATTAAATTACTTTTAATATCTTCTGAAATAGGCTAAACAATGCCTTTTAAAACAAAGAAAGCAAAAATAAAGTTGCCTGAAGGTATACTGTAAATCTTACTTTTCCACCTGATCTATATTTGTAATGATGAAGTTTCTAACCTAAAGGTTTCTGTGCTGTGGATCTCCCTCTCTAATTTATTACCATAATGATATTTTTTGTGCCTTTCCCCCCCCCCCCCTCATTTATTCTCACAATAGGAAGCACAGAAGAGAGAAAATTTCTGCAGGGGGCCTGGAAGGACATGGGACAATTTAGGCAAAGATGCAAACTTTGCAAAAAATATTTCACTTCTAGAAAATAGTGGGGTAGAAAATTTCAGTGAAAAATGTATCACTTTGGAGGTCTGAGGAAACACAATTATTTCCAATACTCTTTCAGAAACCAGGGTGCCGCAGAGTAAAGAAAGATCAAAAATGTTTCTGATGTGAAATTGAAAACACATTTAAATGGAAGGAGGAGGCCTGGATTATTACTGCAAACACAGCAGGTGGGGGGCGGGCAGGAGACATATGGAATCTGTTCAATAGTTTCAACTTTTTGCAAAAACCAATCCATTAGCAAGACTCAAAGTTAGTATAAGATACTGGTCAGTGGCAATTTAATTTACTTGGCTATTCTAAGGCATGTTGCTTATATATAGTCTCCCTACTGTCTTGTCCAAGAATTGAGTAGATTCCTTGATCCCTAAGGTAATAACTGATGACTGTGCTGACAACTACCATGTTTTTGATTTTGTCAGACATTGATACACATGCCATTAAAATTCAAAGCACAAGCTTAGCTAAAATTTCCTACATACTAGTACATAGAAGCAGCCACCTCAATATTATCGTTTAATTTCAAATGGTTACCTGGGCTTACAAACTAGGTGGGAAATTTCATCTGATCTGGGCAGTGCTCAACATTTAACACATCTTAAAATGATTAGTGTTTATTCCTGTTCAGTTCAAGCTGTCCTAGTTAACTCCTTTGTAGTTTGGAGATGTGAATTCATTTTAAACCTTTGAAAACTTCTTTGTTTTTCTTTGCTTTGCAAGAAAGTAGAAGCTCATGTTTTAGCTTTACTGTAGGAAGCAAATAGCAAAGTCAAAGGTGGGATTATGTTTATTCATTCAACAGCAATTATTTATGATTTCCATTTTCCAGATTACTCATTTATTCAATAGATTTTTATTACATACTAGAGGCCTGGTGCACAAAATTCGTGCACGGGGGGGGGGGGTGGTTATCCCTCAGCCCAGGCTGCACCCTCTCGCAATCTGGGACCCCTTGGGTAGGGTCCCTAGGCCTGGCCGACGATCAGGGCCTATCAGGGCTTTCCTTCCCCTGGCTGCTGGCAGCTGGCCCTGCCCCTGCCACTGCTTGCTGTCTGTGCGGCGCTGTTCCCCCACGCCCTGCCACCGGTCGCCTCCTTCTGCGGGCAACAGGCGTGGGGTGCAATTGCTTGGTTGGCCTGGGCCGCCTCCTGCAAACCATCACTGGCCAGCCCCACCCACCCACCACAGCACTGCCAGCTGGGTAGCCTGGGCTTCCCTCTTTGGGGTGATCGATCGTGGAGCCCCATCAATCGCCCTGCAGAGTGTGGCCTGGGCCTCCCTCTGTAGAGCGATCATGGGGTGATGTTGGGGCCCCCTAACCAATCGCATCGCACCTACCTTGGCTGGCCTGGTGCCAGTGCATGTCATAGTGTGGTCGTCCAGACGGTTGTTCTGCTATTCAGTCAATTTGCATATTATGCTTTTATGATTATAGATTATTACAGACAAGTGTTTTGGAGCCAGAGATAAATGATGCTAGTTTTAAAACTAGACAGAATGTCTTTTAAATGAAAACATTTTTATCTCAAAAAAATCTTGGTGTGTAACATGTTATGTCCATTTCCCATGGAAATAACGAAGTCCAGAGTTGACTCTTGGACATGAGACTCACACTCACTTTGCTCTTTTTCCTTTCATTTCTTATCCTCACCTGCACTCCCATCTACCCTCATCTGCAACCCAGGATCGGTAGCACATACCAAAAATCCCAAATATCACTGCAGGCTCAGAACACAGTGAAGGGAGAAACTGAATCATTCTTGAAATGAACTTCTTTAAAAATAAAAATTAAAAGAGTACACTTTAAATTCTCTACTTTCTTCTCAGTTTCATCAAATATTAGAATGCTAGCAAGTGTTGAAGTTATGGAATTTTGTAGGCTGATAAAATATTTGTAAAGTACTTGGATATCAATGTATGTTAAAAACAACCAAACACAGGTATCTCATTTTTTAGTCCATTTGATTTTTTTTTCTTGCTTCCAGTTTTTATTCTTCCAACACCGCTAAGACATAGAACCAAGCAGATTTATAACAATTTTGCAGGTGGTTGTTAGACACTCATTTCATATGATACGTCTTGTAATAAGACTGTATTTCCCTAAACTTGACCCTTAGCATGTCTTTTATTCTATGAGAAGAAAAATACTTGTTCTGTTGGAGTAGGTTAGCTTATATAAGTAGTGTTGTATCTTTACATGCTTTTAAAATAATCAAACTTTAAAAAATGACAACTTCTTTTCCATCAGCTAGGTAAAATTCCTTAACTATTAACCATGATACTTAAAACAATGTTAAAATATTTTTAAAATAAGACTCTGAGAAAAGATTTAAATATAACCTTTTTGAAGTTGATTTTTAAATCCTAAAGGGCCACATACTCCTTTATTTTCCAAGTTTATAAAAAATGCTGGCAGCCCTGGCCAGGTAGCTCAGTTAGTTGGAGCGTTGTCCCAATTCCCCAAGGTTGTAGGTTCAATCTCCGTGTGGAACAACAAATTGATGTTTCTCTATCTCCCTTTCTCTATCTCTAAATAAATAAATAAATAAATAAATAAATAAATAAATAAATGCTAGCTATCAAATTTGATACAAAAACTAGATGCCTTATATCCTTTGTATAATAAGGCACAGCGTAAATAAAATTAGAATATCATGTTTGTTCTTCAGTCTTCCCTATTTGTAATATTTCTCCCAAGCAGAGATGCCTAACAAATTGCTCCTTTTGCTCATATATGACCATTTTTTTGCACCAACAATATTTGCTTTTGTAGGCTAAATATTCAGAATAAAATGAGAGCAGACAAGACTTTTAAAGCATTGATTTCTAAAGAAGAGGCAACTTAAAATACATTTCTTTGCCATCAATCTCATTCTAGCTAGCTAACAGTCCATGCTTTTGCTTGCTTCCCTGTATGATACTCTTATACTTTTATAGTGCTTTTAATTTACAACTTGTCTTCACTATCAGATCTTCACAATCTTCAGAGGAAAAGAAGGGTAACTATACCTATATCTATATCTAACTATCTCATAATATATAGGGTATCCCCCAAAAATGTTTGCACACTTACAGCTGATAGCTCAACTGAGGTTTCTTTCTTTTCATATTTAACCCACTGAAATGAATGATTATTTAAAGTGTGTATATATATATATATATTTGGACACTCTGTATATGTATACACACATGTGTATGTATATGCATGAATGTGTACACACACATACGTTTATATATACATGTAATACAGTTTAGTCTCCCTAAGATGGAAAGGTGGAAATTGCTACACAAGTCTCTTAGAAGGTTAGCTGATCAGAGGAGGCAATGCTGGGAGAAAGAAGAGGATTTCTGGCTTGTGGCCCAACAATTCCCCACTGTTCTGGGTTTAATGTTAATAAATACTATCTTTCACATACATAGGAAGTCAAAATTAGTGCTACTGATGTTGGCTAGCTTGGTGGAGGAGGTTTACAGGCATAGAATAAGACTGCAGGGGTGGGGAACCTTTCTTCTGTCAAGGGCCATTTGGATATTTATAACATGATTCACAGGCCATACAAAATTAACTTAAAAATTAGCCTGCTATATTTGGTCAAACATTTAATTAACTCACCCCTAATGCTTTGGCAGGGCCAGACCAAATGATTTCAAGGGCCTTATATGGCCAGCAGGCCGGACAATCCCCACCCCTGGAATAGAGGATCACTCTGTAGAAATATGTTCATAAGGCTCAAGGATCAGCTAAGTGGTTGAACCAGTTATCTTTAAAGTTTTTTGCTGCTCCCAGGCCTAGGACTTTGTGAGATGATTGACAGTGGATCAAGACTGAAGTAGGTAACAGTTCTGGACAAAGGTGGTTTTAGCCAGTTTTTTTTTTTTTTTTTTTTTTTTTTTGGCTTAGCAATAGGAACAATGGCTTTCACAAGTTAGGCAATCAAAAGTAAAACTCCAGTGTAAGCTACTTTAGGTATCAGTCATGGGGTAATATATCTTCGGCAGAGTTAATTATGAATGCAGGGCTAATGCTGGGATATTGTAGTACACAATAGATAATTCTGAAAAGGTGCCTTAGATAAAATGTTTGAGCTATCTCAGTGATGGGCAAACTCATTAGTCAACAGAGCCAAATATCAACAGTACAACTATTGAAATTTCTTTTGAGAGCCAAATTTTTTAAACTTAAACTTCTTCTAACGCCACTTCTTCAAAATAGACTGGCCCAGGCCGTGATATTTTGTGGAAGAGCCACACTCAAGGGGCCAAAGAGCCGCATGTGGCTCGTGAGCCGCAGTTTGCCGACCACGGAGCTAACTAAAGCAATCCAGTAGCAAATTCTGTAGTGAAATTACCCTCTATTTTGTAAGATCATGCAAATATCAAATAATGTCTATATTATGTACATTTCCTACTTTAGAAGCTTTATGACTTTAATGCAATGCTGTAGTGTAACTAATAATCATTAAAAACTGATTACAACATTGAGCAAATAGCAGACTCATTGTACAAAATCGTAGGCTTGTAACACCAGATTAGACAAAAATTTTGCAAGCCAAAGGTGGGTCATAGAGAGTAACTCTTGAGACTAGAAATCTATTTCATTCTGATTTTTATGGTTTCACTTTTGAAATTTAAAGTGACCTTGCTGAATAAAACCTCAACGTTTCCTGAAAGAAAAGTACATATAGAAAGCTGTCCAGAATTTTTGCCCATAGACAAATTCCACTTACTTGGGACAAAGCATAGGAAAAAGAGCCAACCCCTTTATTTGGACATTGAACATGTGATCAGAGAGCACATTGGCATATGTTACCGGGCCTGAGATAAGAGCTAAAAAAGAAAAAAAAATTTTGGGGGGTAATCCTCACCCAATTCGTTCATTTGTAGAGAGAGTGCAAAGGAGGGAGAGAGGAGGAGGGGATGAGAGGGAGAGAATAACGGATGTGAGACACATCGATTGGTTGCCTCCCGCAGGCGCCAGGGCTGGGGGGGCCGAGATGAATCCAGATCTGTGCCCTTGACCTCCTAGAATCTAACCCACAACCCTTCGGTGTGCCGGGCGACACTCTAACTACTGAGCAACACTGGCTAGGGCAGGGCTAAAATTTTTAATGGGTGTAACTGTTGATAGAGAAAAATACCTCTAGCATGTAAGGGAGGGGTTTGTCCTTTGCGGTCTCTAGAGTTCTTTGGAGGATGCGCTCACCAGCAGGTGTAGCCCTGCCCTCTAGTGGCTTTGGGTGCGAGAGGACTTCGTTTCTGTTTCCTGTGTCTGGCTTACCAAGGCTTACTAAAAATCACTTATTGGGAGTCTGGGTTAGGTGCTGAATAAGTGAAGGAGGTTCAAGCGGCAAAAGAAATAGCCAGTAGCCGAAGGCAGTGCCCGTTCTTCAGCTTCCATCCCTGGACTCTCGGTTTCTAGTTGTTTCAACCTCTTGGGTTCTACACACTTGAATGAAAAAGGTTGAGTCCTTCCTTGAGCTCTTTGGGGCTGATCTCTCTGTCCTCTCATTACTCACGGACACTGAAGCAGACCCCCTCATCTGGACAGAACTTTGGGAAATCGCCCCTCAATGACCAGCTCCCGAAGTTAGAGCAAAGCGCGCCTAACAGGGGTCTGCAAGTGAGGGTGGTGAGGTCCCAATAAGAACCCCAGTGGCTCTCTGCGCTCGCCCCTTCCGTCGGCAGTCCTCGCGTCGCCTGCGGAGATAGTGACCACCAACCCGACGGAAGGGGCTTTCCCAGTCGCCTTTGTTGAGGGCGCTCCAACACTTCGGGGACAACTACCATGACTGTGCCTGCCCACCCCAAACTCATGGTTGCCTCCTGGGAATGCGTGGCCCGCGCGGGGGAACGGGCGGGTATCCCACTCTCGCGCCCAGTGGGTGCGTAGAAACTGGTGGGCACCGTCGCCCAGGGTCCACGCGCACTCCTACCGGACTGCTCCGCACCCAACCATAAACCACTCGGAGCGGGCAGCTCTGTCTTCACTTCACTTCCGCCGTTCCCGCCTGTGCGTGCGAGTGCGCGTGCGCGCGCGCCTCTCGCAGCGGAAGTAGTAGCGACAAAGCTCGGTCCGCGGCTGGCCCGGGAGTGCGGGGCTCGCCGGGGCGGCGGGCGGCGAGCGGCGGGGAGGGGCGGAGCGCAGGAGGCTGAGGCGGGTGTAGACCAGCGCCGTATAGCTGAGCGGGCTGGGCCGACAGTGACCGGTCCCTCACCTCCTCTTCCCTTCCCCTCCCCGCCCGCCCTGCCTCCCTTCCTCTCGTCGCTTTTTCCTCACGCTGGGAACTGGCTCCCGCCTTGCGCCGCCGATCGGGGAGCCGTTCCTTTCTGCTCGAGGCGCGCTGGCGCCCTGGCGAGCCCCGCGGGTGAGTATCCAGCTGCCCGGAGGGAGGGGATCTGGGGTTTGGGGAGTGCACCAATATTACCCATTTCCAGAAACTTCCAGGTCCCGAGGGAGGGGGCGTCCGGGGATACCTTGTTGGGTGGGGTGTCTTGGACGCCGCCCTGCCAGCTTGAGTTGGAGGCGTTGCGGCTGACCGAGGGTGGGCGCGGGGTCTGGGGCTCCCGAACTGTCGGAGGGGCGTGGGGGGGCGGGCATTCTCCCTCTCGCCCTGTCTCTTGTCAGCGCCGCTTCTCCCGGTTTCTCTTGCAGATGCTGCTGCTAGGGGTGGTGGGAGCAGCCGTGGGACGCGTGGCCGGGAGCGGGGGTGACAGCCTGGGATTCCGGGGGCTTCTCTGCCTTGTCTTCCTCCTCTCTCTATCCCCAGTGTGGCTGTGGCTGACACTAAAGACTTTGTAGCCACCAACCAAGTGCAGTTTCAATGGAAAATGAAGGTAAAGGCCCCTGGCAGACGGGTTACAACGCGGAGTTGAGGGTGTGGTGGTTTGTTTTTAAGTTGTCTTCCTTTCCCCACCTTTTTTATTTTCCCGATTTTATTTATTTATTTTTTTTCTTTTAATTGTGAAGTGTCCAAAGAATTGCTTCCTTAGGATATCTCGTTTTTATTTTGGTAACATAAGACATTTCGGAAATTAAAAGTCCCGTGAGGCGACTGAGCTTGATTCTGCTTTCCTGTCAAACCTTTAGCTTGGGGTACAGAAGGGAAGTTTTCATTTCAGATAGATTCTGTTTAAATCGCTATTTGAAAGTAATTACTAGAGAGGAAGTGGAAATGGGGAGGGGGAATAAAAGGGACTGCATGTCTATTTGCACATCAAGCTTTGATATGGTATGTGACTGGATTCGTTTATAAGAAAGAAAACGTTTTTGTTTTTGTTTTTTTTAATTAAGTACGGCGTTGGGGGAGTGGAAACTCACCGTTTTTCAGTTCACACACACACAAAAAAGTTCTTAATTAATGAAATATTATGCGGTGATTTCCTTAAAGTTCCACCCTATTTCAGAACATCATTTAGCAGGTTGAAGTGGAACCTGTTTGTCCACTGTACACTTTGGACACACTGGATTATCATTCACGTGTTACCTGATTCCTTTGGTCACATTTAAATATTTAATGCTTTTCTAACACAGCACTGATTATTTTTTAAAAGCATTGAAAACTCTGAATAAGTGATTTTTTTTACCCTCCCTAAACCACCACAGTTATGCTTTGGACTGACGTGTGTGTGTGTGTGTGTGTGTGTGTGTGTGTGTGTGTGTGTTCCTTCCTGGCTGCAAGATGCTATAAAAGATAATTACAAATTACAACTTGTCCCCTTGTATCTTTTGGTTTTAAAACTCTGTACAGTCTGGTAAAAGGGGCTGCTGTAGCGCTTGCTGGCTGCTTTCTAATTTGCTTTTCCCTTGTTGAGAATGTAAGCTTGATTGTTCTAAGTAGGATTAGTAATTTTAAAAATAGATGTTTCTTTCATGCAGTAATCTGTGTTGCTGTCTGAGACCCCTGGGATATATGGGAAATATGACAAGAGGCAAGATTATATTGCTTAGTTCTGCTTTGGATGGATAAGTGGTGGAAAACATTTTCTGAAACCAAAGTGTATAACTGTAGAGGAGTAATACTGTCTAATTGGTTCTTTAGAAACAGCATTTGAAAGCAGTTCTATTTTTGTCTGGTAGTATGGAAAAATCACTTTTCTGAGGCCTTTTCCTCTTTGTCTTTTAGTTTATGGAATTAAGAAAGGCAAGTCCTTGCTGTACAAGAGACAAAGAATGTTAAGTGCATTCATTCATATACCTGTTTCTTGGTAGTTGCATCTTAACATCTGAAACTTGAGCTTCAGCTTTGAGAATGTTACAGATTTAAGAGAGTAGCCTAAAGAAGGTGATTTCTTAAGATGTAACTTTTGTTTCTTGATCTCAGGACGAGGAGCATGATTAGGAAAGCCCACTGTCATATTGTCTATTGAGGTGGGAGGGAGTGGTTGTGAGAAGGGAGCATGGTGTATGCTTGTGGCTGGCTGGGCCTCTCTGTACTTTATGGCCTAATAGGAATGATTTGGCCTCATAATAAAAGATTTTACAGTTCTTAAAAACGGGTTTTTTTTCTGCTTTGTAATAATCAAAAGGCCATTTTTGTCATTTTCTCATTACCATAACATTTTTCTTTTATCATTTTAAACATTTTAAAGAACTTCTATACAGTGTAGAAATTTTTAAGAGCTATTGACCATTTTGAAATATATATACATATATATGTGTGTGTGTTTGGGTGTCTCAAAAATGTATACACACTTTGAATAATTATTAATCCCAATGGATTAAATCTGAAAAGGAAGAAACATCAATTGAGCTATCAGCTGTTCAAGTGTGTATATATATTTTTGGACTACCCTATATTATTATCCCTTTTCTTTCTATAGTTAGTATTCTCCTTTGACATGGTGTATTAGCATCTTAGGGGTGTGAAACAAAAATGGATTTAAATCATGCCTTCAATACTAAAAGTTTTGTGACTTCACCTTTCTGAGTCTGTTTTCTCATATATAAATTGGGATTGACAATAGCTTCCACAGTTAAGAGGATTAAATGAGAAACCCTATATAAATTTTCTTGGGACAGAGGAAGGCTAGCATTAACGTGCGCTTTGGAACCAGGCAATCTGATTTGAATGCTAGATCCCCACTTAACATAATTTGGCCTTGTGCAAATTATTACAGCTTTTTTGTGCTTCAGTTTCTTCATCTATAAAATAAGGATATTGATAGAACCTACCTTCTGAGATGATTGTAAGCAGGTATAATAGTATTTGGCATATAGTAAGTGCTCAATAAATACTAACTATAAATAGCCTAGCCCAGTGTTTGCATACTAATATATCACCAGGCATTAATGCGGTTGTTATGACAGCTGAATGCTAAAAGGAAAACAGTAGTGGCTAAAATGCTGTCCATGAAGTTGTCATTATTAGGCATCAGTGGAGTTAACAACAGAATTTTCTATAGTGTTGTGGCTTAAAGCCCATAGAGAAAGTTGGAGTGCTACCAAGAAGCCAGGGGCCAGTGCAGGAAGAGACAGGCTTGGATTTGAATCCTGACAAGTTATTTTTTTTCTCTCCTAAAAATCTAATGAGTTACTATGCTTCTGAGCTTTCTCAGCTTCTAATGTTTACCCATCTGTAAATGGAATAATGCCCGCTTGGAGGGTTGGTGTGAGGAATAAATAAAGCCAGGTATGCGATGTGCCCAAAACGATGGTTGATGCACAGTTAGCACGCATGAATGAGCAATTGCTGTTATTCCCCAGAAACAGAATCCTCCAGTAGGTTTGTAGATAAGTCACATCTCTATAGTTATTTACTGGGTAGAATTGATAGTGGCTCCCAGAAGCATTAGCATGAAGGTTCTTAGGTAGTGTGCCATGTCTACAGTGGTTGTTGGAGGGAATGACATCTATCTGATTCCTTTCAGCAACTATGGTAATTTTCTTTGGCACTTAAATTTTGATTCTTTTGGACCTCTTGTGGTCCACTTAATCTTTCTCAGCAAAGATTGACAAATTTTTAGCCTTAACCTCCAGATGCTTCATGCATACTTCCTGCTAGTCACTAGAAATATTTGAAGTGTTAATTTCCTGGAATTTCAGGGACTGGTCCTGGACATCCATTTGTGGGTTATGATTTTATCCACATGCTTTGGAACTCCCTTTTGCATGTTTATCATAAATCTAAACAGATACCACTTAGGAATCTGAGATAAGTAAAGGCCCCTTTTCTGTGTGTGTGTTTTTTAATTAGTCATATATGTGTAAAGGGATGGCTTATTAGAAAAGATATTTTTTAGCTGGATAATTTTGCAAATAGTTTCTCTTTCCCAATAATGGATATTTTCTTTGGAATAAATTTGGCCTTTTCCATAGAAAACCAGTATAAACTTAATGTACATAAAGCTATTTAATCGTAGCCATTAGTTTCTTTGACTAATGGATAAACATGTAATGATCTTCAAGACTTCAGGATATGCTTAATTTAAGGTTATAGGCAGAGCTAATGGGTCTAGAATAGATTCCCCTGGTTTCTTTGGCTAGCATTTAAAAATGATAATATGTTTATTTACACTTTAATTTTTAAAGTAGTTGCTTATTCAAGTACAAATTATTAACTAGGAATGTCCAAGAAAGATTGTGTTAGGGTAGTTGGAGGAACTATACAGAAAAAGGGACAAGAAACTACCTTAATTTCATTCCTTTAAGTAGGAGTAGGAAAATAGGTTATTAAAATATTTTATATTTTTAGGTGTTGAAAAATGTAATTTATTTGCAGTTTTGTTAGTAAAATACTATTTTTAATCAATACTTCTAGGCAAGAGTCAAAACTAAAAGATTATGTGACAACATTGTATAAACGTAGTAATTTAACACAGAGGAGGGATGACGCAGAGATAATTTCTGAGCAATAGCCTTCTGACAGTTGAATCCTAAATACTTGATTTGTCTTAATGTTTTTATCCTCCATTTAACGTCAGCAGATTTCCACTCTGTTAACTGAAGCAGTATCAATCAAAATGGTCTCCTAGGGAACACACACACCCCTTGAGGCTCAAGTCTGATTTTCTTTTGAGATCATGGTTAACTTTAATCTGTTTGACAAGGTTAAATTTTGTTTTAAAGCTGAAAAGAACAGCATAGTTTGATAGTAAAGTTAGTTGGGATGAATTTTAAATTACACTGTTGTTACATGTAACATCTTTAAAAAATTATTTTTTTTAACATGTAACATCTTGAAGATCTCTTAAGAATTGGTTCAAAGGGTCTACTCATATTTATTTTGTTAAAAGACATTCTTTTTATAAAGATTTCAGGCATCAGTTGTGACAACATTATCTTTACCATTTTCATATGTGTTGGTAAAAGGCAGTAAAGTAAAAATTGGTTGGGTAAACTTAGGTTAATGCTATCATTTCATACAGAAAATGATTTCTTGGAAAAAATATGTCAGGCTAAATTGATGCATTTCCTCTTGAATTTATATGGCTGTTATTTATATGCATTTGTTCATATGTCTTCTATCTTCAAGGCTTTACGTGACTATTGACAAAGGCATATATCTTAGAATTACAAGGAAATTACTCAGACTGTGTTGAATTAGATTAGTTTAGGCTAGGCTTATTTGATCCATTTAGAAAAAATTTGAATGAAATGTTACAAGACTTTCTTAGGTTATAGACAGTAATAGCAGGGATCAAAAGCATCACCTTAAGATGGCTGTAACTGGGCATCTAATGCAAGTTCAGTTTTTAATTTTTGCTTTTTCTTTCTGCTTCACATATTAGAGAATGTGTGAATTGTAATTATTTTATACTAGAGGCCCGGTGCACGAAATTCGTGCACGGGGGTGTGTGTCCCTCAGCCCAGCCTGCACCCTCTCCAATCTGGGACCCCTCGAGGGATGTCCGACTGCGCCTAAACGGGCAGTCGGACATCCCTCTCACAATCCAGGAATGCTGGTTCCCAACTGCTCGCCTGCCTGCCTTCCTGATTGCCCTTAACTGCTTCTGCCTGCCAGCCTGATCACCCCCTAACCACTCCCCTGCCAGCCTGATTGATGCCTAACTGCTCCCCTGCCATCCTGTTTTCCCCTAACTGCCCTCCCCTGCAGGCCTTGTCCCCCCCAACTGCTCTCCCCTGCAGGCCTGGGTCCTCCCCAACTGCCCTCCCCTGCAGGCCTGGTCACCCCTAACTGCCCTCCCCTGCAGGCCTGGTCACCCCTAACTGCCCTCCCCTGCAGGCCTGGTCCCCCCCAACTGCTCTCCCCTGCAGGCCTGGGTCCCTCCCAACTGCCTTTCCCTGCAGGCCTGGTCGCCCCCAACTTCCCTCCTCTGCCGGCTTGGTCACCCCTAACTGCCCTCCCCTGCAGGCTTGATCGCCCCCAACAGCCCTCCCTTGAAGGCCTGGTCCCTCCCAACTGCCCTCCCCTGCTGGCCTGATCGCCCACAACTGCCTTCCCTTGCAGGCCTGGTCCCTCCCAACTGCCCTCCCCTGCTGGCCATCTTGTGGTGGCCATCTTGTGTCCACATGGGGGCAGGATCTTTGACCACCTGGGGGCAGCCATCTTGTGTGTTGGAGTGATGGTCAATCTGCATATTACTCTTTTATTAGATAGGATAGAGGCATGGTGCATGCATGGGGGCCGGCTGGTTTGCCCTGAAGGGTGTCCCAGATCAGGGTGGGGGTTCCCTTGGGGCATGGGGTGGCCTGGGCGAGGGGCCTGTGGTGGTTTGCAGGCCGGCCACGCCCCCTGGCGACTCAAGCAGAGGCCCTGGTATCTGGGGTTTATTTATCTTCTACAATTGAAACTTTGTAGCCTGGAGCGGAGCCAAGCTTTCTGCTTGCTCCGTGGCGGCAGCCATTTCTGTTGGGATTTATGTATCTTCTATAATTAAAACTTTGAAGCCTTAAGCGGAGGCCTGGGCCGGCCAGGGCTGCAGAAGCTTGGCTTCCTCCATCGGCAGGGGCAACCCTAGCCTCCTGCTCTTTCCAGCTCCGTGGCTGCCGCCATTTCTGTTTGGATTTATGTATCTTCTATCATTGAAACTTTGTAGCCTTGAGTGGAGGCCTAGGCCAGCAAGGGCAGGCGGAAAGCTTGGCTTCCTCCATTGCCGGGGAAACCCAAGCCTCCCTCCTGCTCTCTGTGGCCATAGCCATCTTGGTGGGTTTATTTGCATATTTGCTCCTGATTGGCTGGTGGGCATGGCTTGTGGGTGTAGGGGAGTGATGGTTAATTTGCATATTACTCTTTTATTAGATAGGATAATAGAATTATTTAATAATTTAACATATCAGATATTAGAGAATGTGTGAATTAAAATTGGACTGTGTGGATAGAGAAACCAAGATGGCGGCATAGGTAAACACCTGAACTGCTGCCTCGCACAACAATTTCAAAACTACAACTAAAAGACAGAACGGACACCATCCAGAACCACAGGAAAGCTGGCTGAGTGAAAATTCTACAACTAGAAGGAAAAAGAAAAGCTCACAGAGAATTGGAGGTACGGCAAAGGGGCTTTGTGCGCGCAGAGAGGAAGGGCGGCTGAGAGCCTGGCTGACTTTCTCTGGCGGAAGGGGGAAGGAAGCCTCCGACCGCACTGAACCCCAGTTCTGACTGCACTGAACCCCAGTTCCGGGCGAACCCCTGGGGACCCACGCTCTTACGGGGGGACTCTGGACTCTCGGGCGGAGACTCGAGCTGGGAAAGGCAGAAGTCTGAAGGCGCGCGCGGGCCAGTGCGCACAAAGGCTGCGGAGGTTGCCACAGGCTTTCCCTAGTGGAAGGGAGTCAGAGGATCCTGACTGCACTGAGCCCCAGTTCTGACTGCAGTGAACCCCAGTTCCAGGCGAGCCCCTGGGGACCCATGCTCTTGTGGGGGGAGTCTGGACTCTCAGGCGGAGACTCGAGCTGGGGAAGGCGGAGGAATGAAAGCGCACATGCGCGCAAGGGCAAGGCTGACAGGAAGCCAAGACTGAGACTCCACCCCATCCAAGCTGAGCACAGAGCCTATTGCAATTTGGCAAGTCTAATCCTATAAGGCTGTCTCCAGCACCGAGCTTCTCCCAGCATAGACACAGCTGATCCTTACAGCCAACTGGCCCGGAGGTCAATTCTTCCCAGTGATACCAACAACAATAAAGACTTAATTACAACAAGGCTGTACACACAGTCCACAAAGGGGTGCACCAAGAGTGTCCACCTCAGGTTAACTGGGAAGCAGACCCACTGGGCCATATTGGAAACCTAGCACAAATATCTACCTTACCAACTCAGGGAATCAATGAAAATGCGGGGTCAAAGAATCAGATCACAAACGAAAGAAATGGAGGAAAACAAACGACTGGATATAGAATTCAAAACCACGGTTATAAGACTTTTTAAGAATATCCTAGAAAAAGCCGATAAATATAACGAGACCCTCGAAGATATGAAAAAGGACCAACTAGAAATTAAACATACACTGACTGAAATAAAAAATATTATACAGAGACCCAGAAACAGAATAGAGGAACACAAGAATCAAGTCAAAGAATTGAAATACAAAGAAGCAAAAAACACTCAACCGAAAAAGCAAAAAGCAAAAAAAAAAAATCCAAAAAGTTGAAGATAATGTAAGAAGACTCTGGGACAACTTCAAGCGTACCAACATCAGAATTATGGGGGTGCCAGAAGAAGAGAGAGAGCAAGATATTGAAAACCTATTTGAAGAAATAATGACCGAAAACTTCCCCCACCTGGTGAAAGAAATAGACTTACAAGTCCAGGAAGCCCACAGAACCCCAAACAAAAGGAATCCAAAGAGGACCACACCAAGACACATCATAATTAAAATGCCAAGAGCAAAAGACAAAGAGAGAATATTAAAAGCAGCAAGAGAAAAACAGTTAATTACCTACAAGGGAGCACCCATACGACTGTCAGCTGACTTCTCAACAGAAACTATGCAGGCCAGACGGGAGTGGCAAGAAATTTTCAATGTGATGAATAGCAAGAACCTACAACCAAGATTACTCTACCCAGCAAAGCTATCATTCAGAATTGAAGGGCAGATAAAGAGCTTCACAGATAAGAAAAAGCTGAAGGAGTTCATCACCACCAAACCAGTATTATATGAAATGCTGAAAGGTATTCTTAAAGAAGAGGAAGAAGAAAAAAGTAAAGAGAAAAATTATGAACAACAAATACATATCTATCAACAAGCGAACCTAAAAATCAAGTGAATTAAAAACCTGAGGATCAGAATAATCTGGCGAATATAATAGAATCAGGGGCATAGAAAGGGAGTGGACTGATAATTCTCAGGGGGAAAGGGGTAGGGGGGTTCATGAAGAGAATGGACAAAAATCATACACCTATGGATGAGGACAGTGGGGGGGAGGTAAGGGCAGAAGGTGGGGTGGGAAATGGGTGGAGGGGAGCTATGGGGGGGAAAAGGAGAAATAATTGTAATAATCTGAATAAAGATTTATTTAAAAAAAATAAAATTGGACTGTGTGAACTGGAATTAGTTAATTATAACGCCTTGCTTAAATAAAGTATTTCAGTTTGACTTTTTGATCATTGCATGAACGTGCTGACCTAAACTTGTGTCTCCCAAGAAGAAGTACAGCAATTTAGCATGACATATTCTTCATTCTTTCTGAAAACTGAGATATTGGCACATTCTCGTGAAAATTATTTTAATTTATTATTTACTTACTTAAAATGAATAAGCTGGTAAAATTGTAATAGTAATACGGCCCTGAAACGAAATATATTTGCCACTCTGTACTTTTATTTGATGTTCAGCCCTTTACAGAAAAACTCAGTAATAATAACTGAAGCAGAAATATTTAGTGTGTCACCTATCATACTTTTCTTGAACATTGTTGTTTTTTAAACTGTGAAGTATAAATTAAAACTTTTGAGTAGGTTGTCAATTTCAGATACTGGATTTAAAGTGATCTTGATTGTGGTGCCTTAAAATAAAAAAGGATAAAGCATTTCCTAAGAACTATTAATACAATATTAGTAAAGTTCTATTTCTTAAAAATGATTAATACAAAATTAGTGAAGTTCTATTCTCTGCCTAAGAAAGAGATCAACTTAAAAACATCCTGGATTTCCTCCACCTTAAATGACCTTTCATTTTCAATAGTAATATGTTAGCCTTTGGTGCTGTATACTCATATATGTTATGAAAATTTGACACATGTGCCTTTGTAACTATATTTTGTTTGAGTTTCCCTAGTGAAATGTTTGCTTTATCTACCTGCATCTCGGTTTATATATTGGGAGGGGCAGAAATACTGGTTGGCTCAAGCTTTCTTTGGGAATCTTACCTCACTTCTCTATTGTGTCAGTTCTTCATTCCCTTGGAGCAGCAAAAGTGGTACATGGCACAAGTGCCAGAAATAGTATACAAGCCACTTTTAATGGCATGCAAACTAATCTCTGCTATGTCCTTTTCTTAATTCTTGCCAAGGCTGTTATTTACTGAGAGTTGACATCTGGCTGTGAAAGTGACTGAGGTCATATGGAAAATTCCAGTTTCTTTCCACTCCAGAAAAAGAATGTGGTCTTTACTGACCACTTTTTGAGATCTGCTAGCCCCCCACCCTAGAGGTTGGTAGTTCAGTTATGATATCTTGATGTATACCTTTAATTTATTTTGTGAGCCAAGTGAGATTAGTTCCTTCTGATTTCTTCTGTTAGTAGAAAAATGGAGGAGAATTGTGCTTATACCTATATTAGAATGAAGGAAACAGAAAGTAGGGATAAGTTAGAGAGACATTTTACTTTTAGGAAAGACCAGCAGAACTTGGGCAGTAACGATACAGGGGATGAAGGGGACGGTAGAGTCAGAAATTACTACAAACTGTTAAACAGGCATAAGTGGATGAGTGGACATGCCACTGACCTGTTGGAGGAGTGAGCTGATGTTGGGGCTGGCTAAGGGGAGTAGATTGAAGGTCAGACTGTCACGGTGTGCTTGATTTTCTTTTCTTTTTTAATATGGTTTTTAGTGATTTTTTAATTTTTTTTTTTTTTTTAAGAGAGAGAGAGAGAGGAAGGGAGAGGGATAGAGAAATGGAAAGACTGATGAGAGAGAAACATCCATCGGCTGCTTTCTGCATGCTCCCTACTGGGGATTGAGCCTACGACCCAGGCATGTACCCTGACTGGGAATCCAGTTGAGGATCTCTTGGTTCATGGGTCAATGCTCAATCACTGACCCACCCTGGCTGGGCTGGTGTGCCTGTCTTAATGCTTGTCAGGGCAAAGACCCTCATTTATCCCTAACTCAACTCAATGGTATGTTGTCCATTGAATGAAAATGCTGGCTTCTTCCCTTTAACTCAGTGGATCTCAACTGGGGGTAGTTTTAACAATGTCTAGAGATGTTTTGGTTTGGCACAAATGGAGCAGATGCTATTGGCATCCAGTGGATAGAAGCCAGGGATGTTGGTAAACATCTTATAATATACAAGACAGCTCCCCCACCCCCGTACCACACCTCTCCAAACAAAGAATTATCTGGCTCCAAATGTCAGTGTTGTGGAGATTGAGAAATACTGTTCTAATCAAGGCAAGGAATTTAACTTCTCTGAGCCTTGTTTTCCTCACATGTAAGGGATGATGATGACTCTGCCTCAGGCTTGTTAGGATTAAATTGGACAAGATGAAAGAGTTGGCATGAAAGAACTCAAGAAATGGTAATTCCCCTTACCCTGGTTGATGAGTAGATTTGGGAAAATTATTTATGCCATTGGACTCTTAACACACCCAGTGGCCAGTTAAGTTTCTTTTGAATGAGTACAAAAAATGTTACATAATGTTTTACATAAATGTTAAAGGCACGCTTTAAAATTAAATACCCATTGCATTTTGAAGTTATTTATTACATGTTTTTACAAGCTAATATCTTTTTAAAGAATTCTCATGATTGGCCACAAGCCTTAGAACAGAAAACACGAGAATTCTCGTGATCCGTCTGCAATGTGTTAACTTCTAATTTTAAGGCTTTACATATTTTTCTGAGACGTGGATTGCCCAAGAAACCTGTAATAACTGTTATAATCTTAATGTTTCCTCATGGTTTCATTAAACTGTGATTTGGACTGTACTTTGGTTTTGAGTATTTCATGATTTGTAACCAGCAGTAGGGCAAAAATGTTGAAATCTGGATTAAAAGTTTTATCTATTAATTAGTGAGGATAAACTCAGAACTTTGAGGATAAACTCTGCTCTCAGAACTTTGAGGAAGCAATTTTATTGTTCTTTGAAATTAAGACCTGAAGTGTTCTGAGTTATTTCTTTTCAAAAATGCCAGACCTCCTGTGTATGTAATGCCCTTTTCCTTTTTATTCAATTACAAAATTTCAAGTAGATTTCCCTCTGAAGTCAGCACTCTTCATCAGATTTATTTATTAGGGTCTTCATGAAGTGACTTCCTTTTGCATGTCTAGTACTTATTTTTTTTTTTATTAGCTTTTGTAAAGTGTGGACATTACCACCAGCTCTTTCACTCGTGTTACGGACAGGACATAAGTATTTTCAATTCTAAGACAAAGGACCATTCCCTTGGAAATACATTGTAGTCATAGCCTCACTGTGTTTAATGTCTACTTTCATGTACATAGTCGTGTGGCATTCTTATTTTTAAGGAGCTATCACTTTCCTTTTAGGAAAGAAAGAATAGTTCGGTCTCCCTATACTTTAACCCACCTACAACATGCAATTAATTAATAGGTAAAGGTGCCTGAGTGTAGTGAATGATTACTAATGTTTCTTTTATTAATAGTGGGTGGAATTTAGAAGTAACATTCTTTCTGTTTTTCATATTAAACTAAGATTATTTAAACACAGTATTAAAATAGTTGGTTAGAAAAATTAACTTTTGAGGAAAACCACTTAAAATGGGAAATAATGTAGAAGTGATAATAAAGTACATTTTGTGACAGCAAAGAACTTCTCATTCAACTTAAATCTTTAGGATTCAAAATTGGCTTCTGATGTTATTAAATAGTATCTGACCACAAATTACTTTTAAGGGCTTATGTGGCTCCTTGTTGTACCTGGAACTATTTAGGTCAGTTAAAGTTCGGAGTGCGAAGGATGGCACAGTCATGCCTTTGATTTCATAAGGGTTTGGTGTGACATAGCCCATAAAATTAAGCCCACCAATTAACTGCTGTATGAAGTGAATGCAATTGGCATATGGAAGAACTAGGAGAAGGAATAAAGAAAGCTACCATTCGTTTCTACAGTTGAATTACTGGCTAACCTATAATTTCAAGGAAAATAATATAATTAACAAAGTCTTAAAAACATTTTTTTTTACTCTGATATTGCTGGTAAAATAATTGCTAGCTGAAGGCTTTAAAAATAGTAGTTGCATGTTTAATGTATGGTAACAACAAATGGACAGATTCTAAAAATATGTAGATCATATTGTTTCCCCTCCCTCCATCTTGTATCAAATTTCTGTCAGGACTTGGATTAACTTACACAAGTTGATCTATCAGTAAATGGAATATTATGCCCACCTTTTAATTTGAGAAAGAAAAATGCCAAATTCTTCCCAGGTGTAATTGTTTAACAGTTAGTAAAGTGTTTAACTATTTTTTCATTGTTTTACTTCCTTTGAATTATAGAAGATAGATTTGCTTTACTTTCAGAGTTTTTTCTAAAATCTTTTAAACTTTTTAATTGAAACAATTTTAAATTTACACCAAGGTGCAAAAGTAGTATACAGAGTTCCCATATGCCCTCTTCCCAGTTTCCCCTAATGTTAACATTTTATGTAACCATCCTATAATGCTCAGAACCAAGAAATTCACATTTATAAACTACCCTTTTTCTGGTCCAGGATCCAGTTCGGTACTCCACCTTGCATTTAGTAATATGTTCCCCAGTATTTTTTTTTTTTTAATCTTTCCGGATCTTGAAACTTGAAGAGTACTGGTCAGTTATTTTTTTAGAATGGTCCTCAATTGGATTTGCCTGATAATTATTTACTCATGATTAGTATGTCTTATGACTGGTTATGTTAACTGTAATCACTGGTTAAGGTGGTATCTGCCAGGTTTCTCCACTTTAAAGTTACTGTTTTTTCCTTTGTAATTACTAATAAAAGTAATTTTTCTTTTGTAATGTAGTAATTCCTTTGTAATTAATACCTTCCTCTTGTGGGCTGGTACTTTGAAATTGCAAACATCTTATGTCTCATCACAGGCCAGTTTTTGCATCTATTAGTGGTTCTTGCTGGCAGCAACTACTTATGTGGCTTAATGATGATTTTGTTTCCCACATTTCTTCTATATTTATTAATTAGAATTCTGCCCTTTTTGCTCCATTCATCGATTGTCCAATTTATTTACATGTATTTTACTGTACGGGTTAAAATCTAATACTTTTTGCACAAATTGTTCCAGCTTTGGTTATTGAGAGCACTTTCAAATTTGTTCTTGTGTCATTTCTGCAATGTTCCTATCATTTTGTGAATACTAATTTACTTTCTGGTACCACAAGGTGTTAAAAGTGCATCTCATATTTTTTCCTGTTTGTACCAGGCACAGAATCAACACTTTCTCCAAAGGAGGCTGGTTCATTTTATTGGAGAATGGTATCTAGAAACCAAGATCTGCATATCAGGCATGCTCAGTATTATTGGGATGTCATTGTTTCTAGGTCCTCTCAGTAGATAGAGCCAGCAAATATTTGTATAGTAATAAAAATGTTGCTGGAGGAATAGGACTCTTCCACAGTATCGCAGGAAATGCATTTCAGAGATATATGCATAGGAGGATTTGAGGTATAGTGGCAAGATTTATTGGAGCGAAAACAAAGGAAGGGCTTCGGTGGTCTCATTCACAACTTGGTGGCTCAGCTTCATCTCTCTGTGGAGGAAGTTCAGCCTATGGGCCTGCACTTCTCCCCATCAAGCCCAGGAGGAGGGCCAGGACCCTGAGTTGCTGTGCCATTAGCCCAGCGTCTGAGGCTCCAGTAGTCTAGTAGTCTCTGTTTCCTTCTGGTCCACGAACAATGATTGATGCTGCCCTTTGGCCTGTGCAGCTGCTAAAGGGAAAGAGTACAACTGTCTCTGGCCCTTTTTAAGCTTTAATTATATTTCCTTGGTTTTGGGAAGGAGTAAGTTTTCTTTCAAACTACCCAGTCTCTCTCCTGGGTCTTCCCAGGGCTATGCTAGTGCCTGCCCCTACCCAATCATTCTCTAGGATCTTCCAGAGTTTTGTGTCCTTATTCTACCTGATCTTTTTACCAGATTTTCCCAGGCTAGACTCCTTTTTGTGGTTGCCATTTTGGCTCCTACTGCACATGCCTCATAGTTTTGCTTGGTCACCTAGCTTCTACTGCACATGCACCCAGCAAAGGAATTTCCCCATGTGGGGATTAATGTGCCTTTGGCTGAGAAATACGGCTGTTCCCTGGAGTGTTTGAAACTGCCCCTTCCTAGTTCATCAGGCTTAATGTCTGATTCCATTTGCTCCCTTCCTTTGCTAATACACATATATTTAAATTTTCTTATCTATCCATTTACATATATAAATTAAAAACTGAATTCATACTGATGCTGCCAATTCCAGTACCATACCACAGGGCTTAGTCTCAATTTTTTCCCCCCTATCTTTTTCCTTTCCTTGTTACTTCCTTCTCCAAAGGTGAGAAACCTGATTCTCATTCACAAAATATTTATTTATTTGTTTAATACTACTGCACACGCAAAAGTAGTTTCAGAATTGCTAATATATTCCTTTGTGAGATACATATTTTTAAACTAGAGTACAATCTTTGTTTTTAGCTTTAAAGTATAGTCATAATCTGTTTTCCAAAGTTACTTAGGTAATTTTTCCCCCCTACCTACTTCTGTATGGTTATATGTTACTCATTTGTAATAAAATTAGGTCCATTTATGAGCTGTTTGTATTTTAAGTTCTTCCCACATCCTGTTTGATTTTAATTTCTCACAATCTTTTTGAAGTAAATGATGACCTTTTTTCTCTGTCATTTATCTGTAATGAAGATCTTTTTAAAAGGACTAGGTATGCTTAAAGTTAGGTACAGTTGGAAATGCTGGTAGTTCATTTGAAAGGAGCTCTTTGCTGGCATTCCCTTGTGCTTACTCACCTCATTCCTTAGTTACAGCTCTCATTTCTACATTTTCTTCACTTGGGGATTTACTCTATCTGTAAGTGCTTGGAATCAGTCCCCCAACTAATTCTTCTTTGTTATGGTTGCATAATTTTAGACCCAAAGTCTACTACAGACTGACTACTAATTCTCTTATTGCTGAGGCAAACCATGAGTTAAATTATTTTGCAGATCCTTATTCTTTCCTTTTTTTTTTTTTGAGTTATAATTTACATACCGTAAAATTTGCCATTTTAAGTGCACAATTGGTGGTTTTTAATATATTCACAAGGTTATGTGCATTGATCTAATTACAGAACATTTCCATCACCCCATAAAGAAACCCCTTATCCATTAGCAATCATTTCCTGTTCTTTCTTTTCCCTAACCCCGGCAACCACTAATTTGCTTTTTGTCTCAGTGGATTTGCCTATTCTGAGTATTTCATGTGTGACCTTGTGTGTTTGAATGACTTCTTTCTTCTATTCAACATTCAGCCACATTATAGCATATATCATATCTTTTTTCTGGTTAAGTAATGTTCAATTGTATTGATATACCACATTTTATTTATCCATCATCATTTGATGGACATTTGGTTTCTATGTTCTGGCTACATGGATAATAATGGTATTAATATTCATGGACAGGATTTTTGTGTGAATGTATCTTTTCAGTTTTTTAGGTGTATACTCGGGATTAGAAGTGCTGGGTTATATGTTTAGCTTATTGAGGAATCCCCACAGAGGTTGCACCATTTTCATTTCCACCAGCAATGTTTGTGAGAGTTCCAATTAATTGCTCAACATCCTCTCTAACATTTGTTATTTTCTGTGTGTGTTTTTTAATTGCTCTCTTGGGAGTATGAAATAGTATCATGTTGTGGTTTTGATTTGTATTTTCCTAATTACTAATGATATCAAGCATCTTTTCATGTGCTTATTGGCTATTGCATGGCTTTGGAGAAATTTTTATACAAATCTTCTTCCCCTTTTGTAATTTTGATATTTGCTTTTTTATTGTTGAGTTGTAAGATTCTTTCTATATTCTGAATACTGTATAGGAATGTATCCTATATCGGTACTTGCACAAGCAAAGAGGTTTGTGCATGGTTGCAGATGGGCAAAAGATATATGAAAAGGTACTCAACCTTAGTAATGAAAAGAAGTGAATTAAAATAACCATTTCATACTTATCAAACTGGCAAGGATATTTAAAATGTAGTGGTGCTTACTTTTGGCTAGATTGCAAGGAAAATAGAAGCTCTTGACAGATGTTGGGAGTTTATTTGACACAATCTCTTTGCAGAGCAATTTGCAATAGCTGTGAGAATAAAATTTACAAACACCCAACAGTTTTATAATGTTGTTGGTGGAAATCAGACTCTTTCATGGGATCATGAGGAAAGCATTCCAAGGACCCATGCATGAGAAATTGTGATGTGGCAAGGTTTATTTGGGTGGAAATAGACCCCTGGGTTTCCAGTGTCCCATCTCTGTCCATCCCACCATGGAAAAAGTCTAACTTGATCCTGTCATTGAGAGGACTAACTAAATTGAAGTACTACTATATAATGAAATGCTCAGTGAGCTATTAAAAAAAGGAGGCAGATCAGTATGTGTGGTGAAATAGAGAGTTCCAAGATGAATTGAGTGAAAAAAGCAAATTCTAGTTATGTGGTTACCTTTGTAATTTAAAAGCAACCAGAAAAAAAGCTTGTATCATACCTGCATAGAAAATGATTGGAAGTATACACAGAAAACAGTTAACAGAGGTTACTACTGGGCAGTAGGACTGAGGAGTTGGGCTTATTACATTAAACCTTTTCTTGTTACTTGCTACTTAAAAACAATGAACAGGTTTTTATTTTTTAAAAAATAATTAAAAATGACTTAGTAATATAATTTTTAAAATTATAATTCTCTTTAGGAATAAGAATGTAAAAAAAAATTTGGGGGGTCAAGTTGACTATTTTGTATATGATCCCTGTTGGTCTCCAGAGGTAAATGCCTTTTTTTGGTTGTTGTTTGTATTGCTCTACTGAAAATGGATTAGAATGAGCTCTTGTTCTTGGATACAAACATATAATAGCATTGAAAATCCTGTTTCATTCCCAGACGTTGTAAGTATGGGAGAAAAATATGGTTTATTATTGTGATTATAAACATGATTTGTGATTGTGCTAGTTTTTAATTTGCCAAATGAGGAATATTTCAGAGCTGGTCTACATTGGAACCTGATTGTGCCACTGTTCTTTGTGTCCATGTTCTGGATCTTCCAGTTTCAGTGTGGAAGGTAACCTCTTTACAGTATTTCCCTTAACAGAGGTTACTAATTCATTGTTAGAAACCTTAGTACCATAGACCAGCGATTTTCAACTGGTGTGCTGCAAGAGTTTTTAAAACATGCAATACCTAACTATTTAATCAGGGGCACTAACCTCTTTTTCCTTAGGTTGTCAAAAAATAACAACAGCCAACACAATAGCTGACCGGTGTGAATGAATCAGAATTATACCTATTTTTTTTTTCAGATTGGAAAAAATATAATGTTTTTTGGCGTGCTGCAGAATAGTAGTAATTAGTTTATGTGTGCCATGAGATGAAAAAGGTTGAAAATTGCTGCAATACATAATAAAGAGCCTATGGTATCTCCCTGCACATTCCTAAAATCTTTCTAATTTGAGGGGATCAACTTCTTACCTATATAAAAATCACTAGTGTTATCTGCCAGTAAGTTTTGGTAATTGGAGACTATACTTTTGCCTGTTGACACTAGTTCTGGTCTTAATCTTGGCAGAATGTCGTGTTTCATATAGTAGTCCTTAAATATTTGAAGATGCCTGTCATATCCTTTATTTATCTAGGAACTTTTATTGAAATTCAATTAATGACCATTCACTGCCTTTCATAATTCTCTAGGCCAAACATTTCTAATTTATTCTACCAATATTCTTCTTAAGACCTCATTTCCAGAAATGTCACCACTTTGCAATAGGCCCTAATGATGGTCTAAACTGCATATAGACTCAAGGTGTGGATGGATTGTATAGTACTCTGGAGTCATTACTCCTTGGTCTAAAAGCTTCTCATGATTCAGTTTAAGATGATTATATTTTTTTCAGCAGTAGGGTTACATTGGGAATAATTTTACAGCTCTTTAAATGGATTATGAGGGCAGCTTACACATGTGTTTATCTGGATTGTCAGAGTGTTATGGTTTGGTACTTTAGTAGTTGGTTTTTGAGTTTGGGGTTTTACATTTTTCTTTAGTAAATATGTACTGTATGCTTTTACAAATGCAATGATGGTGCTGTGTTGCCTCTACTTATTGGTTCAGCCTGAAAAACTCGTTTGCATTATGATGCAAGGTGGCTGCCCCTCTCCAACTTTGAGTTGATGTTATCTTGGATGAGCATATTGTTTAGGTAGAGTTGTTGATAAAATATTAAGTAGAACGTAATGGCTGCACTATTTTACCTTCCCAACAACAATATATGAGTTTAAATTTCTCTACATCCTCACCAACACTTGTTATTTTCTTTTTTTTTTAAAAATTTTTAATTAAAAAAAATTCTGGCCATCCTAGTACATGCAAAATAGTATGTCATGGTTTTGATTTGCATTTCCCTTATAACTAATGCTGTTGAACATATTTCCATGTGCCTATTAGCCACTTGTAAATATACAAATGGAGAAACTTCTCTCCAAGTTTTTGACCATTTACAAATTGGGTTGTTTGTAATTTCGTTGTTAAGTTTCAGGAGTTCTTTATATACTCTGGATATTAAAACCATTATTGATAAGTGATTTACAATAATTTGTTCTATTCTGTAGGTTGTCTTCACTTTCTTGATTTTGCTCTTTGATGCATAAAAGTTTTTATATTTGATGAAGTCTAGTTTACTGGTTTATTTCCTCTTTTTGTTGCTTGTATTTTTGATGTCATAGTTAAGAATCCATTGCCAAGATTCCAAGGTCATGAAGATTTATCTCTGTTTTCTTCTAAGAGTTTCATGGTTTTAGCTCTTATATTTAGGTCATTGATCCATAATATTTCTACACTAGTAGCCCTGCGCACGAATCCGTGCAGCAGTAGCTCGCTGCCACCCTCCTGTAGCTCCCCCTGTCCCCTCTTCCCTCATAGCTTGCTGCCCTGCCCCTCCTGTAGCTCTCCGCCACCTGCTTGTAGCCAGTAGCTTGCTGCCGCCCTCCTGTAGCTCCCTACGCGCCCCCTCCCCCCCATAGCTTGCTGCCCTGTTCCCTCCTGTAGCTCTCTGCCACCTGCTTGTAGCTCACTGGCCCACCCTCCTGCTGATCTGTGATCCATTTGTTACATGGTCGGTCGTTACGCTTCACGGCGTAACGACCATTTGCATATTACATCTTTATTATATAGGATTGTGTGAGGGAGAGGCGCATCTTTAATTCTTATTTTTAAGTTTGGTGTTTTTTTCTTAAAGTTTAATATTAACCTTGTATAATATTTAGTCAGTACACCCTTAACTATTGAATACCAGATAGTTCTTGGAACTGGGCATTTTAGCTCTTAAACTATGTCCTTAATATTGATTCTTCAGGAATGACTCAAATACAGGGGCAATAGGAGAAAGGTTTGATAAGTTTTATTACATAAAAATAAATTTATTTTTTGCATGGCAAACACCTTATATGTAAGACACATGATAGACTAGAAGAAAATATTTGTAACATATCACAGATAACAGGCTTAAGATCTCTAATATATAAAAAACTTAAAAATTTAAGAGAATAAACTACAGTAACCTGATAGGATAATGAACAAAATACATAAAGGATAATTCCCCACTCCCAAAACATATAAAAATGGCCCCTAAACATATGAAATGATTTCAGACTCATAGAGAAATGCAAATTTAAATACACTGGAAAACCATTTTTTAGCTATCAGCTTGACAAAAATCCTATCTAAAGAGGGAATATCCTAATTGACCCTCACACTGTTGCAAAGATGGCGGCACCCACAGACAATAAGGAGGGAATATGCTAATTGCCACGCCCTCAAAAATGGGCATGCCCATAGCCACAAGATGGTGGTGCCCAGTCCCCTCAGCCCCGCCGGGGTGACAGGCGCACAGCAAAGCTGGGCCCGCCCCAGGTGGGCCTGTCGGCTTTGTGCACCTGCCTCCGGAGTCTCCCAGTCCCCTCAACCCCCCAGCCACCCAGGGCTGGCCTGAGGTGCAGGCAAGCCTCGGATGGCAGCTGCCCAGCCACCCAGGGCCAGCCGGAGGTGCAGGCAAGCCTCAGATGGCAGCTGCCCAGCTGCCCCGGGCTGCCTGAGGCTCAGGTAACCAGGGCCGGCCGAGGCTTGTGCTGCTGGCAGTGGCAGCAGCAGAGGTGTGATGGGGCGTTGCCTTCCCCTGATCACTGGGTTGCTTCCCACCACTGAGGGCTCCCGGACTGTGAGAGGGGGCAGGCTGGGCCGAGGGACCCCCTCTCCCCGCCCCGTCCAGTGCATGAATTTTCATGCACCGGGCCTCTAGTTAAAGTATAATAATCCATTCTGTTGGTCAGGCCATGAGGAAACAAATTTCTGATATGATAAACTGGTACCACCCTTTTTTTTTTAAATGTATTTTATTGATTTTCTACAGAGAGGAAGGAAGAGGGATAGAGAGTTAGAAACATCGATGAGAGAGAAACATCGATAAGCTGCCTCTTGCACACCTCCTACTGGGGATGTGCCCGCAACCAAGTTACGTGCCCTTGACCGGAATCGAACCTGGGACCTTTCAGTCCGCAGGCTGACGCTCTATCCACTGAGCCAAACCGGTCTTGGCAAGGTACTACCCTTTTTTGAGAATTTGGCAATATCCAACAAAACCATATGTATGTATTTGCCTTTTGAGCTAACAGGTTCAGTTCTCGGATTTTTTCCATAAGTTACAACTCCAACAGTAATGAAACTCCATATGCAACATTGCAATTTCATACATAGGAGAGTAGTTGAATAAATCATGGTATATCTACATAACAGCGTACTATGCAGCAATGAAAAGAATAAAGGAGATATGTGAACTGATTTCTTAAATAGTAGATTAATCTCCAGGATATTTAAGTGAAAAATAGTATTTATAGATCATATTACTCTAACAAGAGGAAATAAGAAAATGTACACACATCTGGGCATTTGTGTAAAAGGAAACAGGAAAGATACTAAAGATAGAGAGAGATTGGTAACACAAAGAGAGATGGAAAGGATGGAGAGGATTTGACACTTCTATGATTTTACCTGTTTTGAGTAGTTTTGACTATTAGTACTAAATTAATATTTCAGATGCTCAAATAAAATGAACAAAGGTAGGGGAGAGGTTGGGAAAAAATTCCAAATGGAATAATACAAGCAGAAACAAATGAACCTAACTGTATTTCAGATGAATAACATAACTGCGCTGAAGGGTGGGCCTGGGGAGAACTCACCTAAGTAATGTTGCTGTATAGGATTTTGACTATGTAGTCTAAGGCTATTGACAAAAATAAAATAAAATAAAATAAAGTAAATTATAAATAAACCTAAGGCTAAAGCCAAAAAAACCTGTGCACAAATATTGTAATTTTTTTTCACAGTGGTATGGTTAGAATTTCAAAACTACTCTGTATTCTAGATTAGAGCAAATATATACTTATGAAGCTGGGTATGTAGGTCACTGTTACCATCATCTCTGTGACTTGCTCTGTTTGTTTGCAGCCCCTTCACTAGCTTGTCCATCCTCTGCTTGTATGGTCTCTTTTGCTTTTTGTTTTTCCCCTTGTGTGGTACTTTAAGTCTGACTTGGTGTCATGGTGCTTCAAGTAGCTAGGTGTCCTTTCTGGATAGTTAAGAAATGAGCTGACCAGCAGGAGTAATTAAATGGAGAATGTTTAGCTGTCCCTTGTCCCTTGTATGAAACATAATGAGTTTAGAGGATTCTAACTACAGGGACTCATTAGGATCTGCTGGACGGGACATTTGTTTTACTTTTTACTCATTACATTGGTGTAAAAATAGCATCTTTTAAATTTAATGTGAAAATTATTTTATGTTCTAGCTGACACTAATTTTTAAAATGTGCTTTGTGGAAAAATCAGCAGATGGTTACTATAAAATCATCTTAGTACTAGATACTCTTTTTCTAATTGGGAAATAAGTTGCTGTGAACATTTGAATTTTTATTCTAGACTGCATTAGAAATGTCTGGTATTTGCAAATATTTTTCCTTTGGTTTGATTTTCTAGGTTGCACGTTTTCAAAAAATTCCTAATGGTGAAAATGAGACAATGATTCCTGTATTGACATCAAAAAAAGCAAGTGAATTACCAGTCAGCGAAGTTGCAAGTATTCTGCAAGTAAGTGCTTGGTGGGGAGGAAAGGAGTACCTAGTAAAGTCAGTCACTTAGACTCTATAGATAAGTGCTGTCCAGTAGAATTTCTGTGATGACAGAAATACTCTCTTCTGTGCTACCCAACATAGTAGTCACTAATTATAAGCATGACTATTGAATACTTGGTGTGGCTAGTTTAGGGGAGGAACTGAATTTCATTTTATTTAATTTTTACTTATTGAAATTTAAATAGCTGCATGAGGCTAGTGGTTACCTGCTTGGACAGTGCCTCTCTAGATCATTAGCATTACCAGGACTGTTAGTACTATGTAAGGATTAGTTGGATTAGGAAAATAATTTAATTATTAACATAAGTAGAATTAGGAGTTAATCTTTTTTAATGTGTTTTCTAAAGTAAAGTAAAAGCTAATAAACTTTAATCTCTTTCTAATTTTGAAAAGCACAATCTAATGAAACATGAAGAAAAGAATATTTTTTATTTTTCCTTAAGAATTCATATATTTTAGTTATGGCATTAAAAATATTGGCTATCCCTTATTTGATGGTATTCTTTTTTGGTTGTATTTATATTCTGTTTTAAAACCACTTATTTTAAATATATTTCACTTTTGCAAGACTCTGTTATTGGAGTGTATTATAAACTTTGGCCAGAGAAACTATTTTAGAGGTGCAGGTAATTTAATTTTTTAATGATAGTTACAGTAATGAATCATGAGAGACAGTGGCTGAAGAATATAGGTGGTATTCATAGAACATAAAATATCCCAAGAACCAGTTCATCTTACCTTCATTATTTTGAGTAATTTAGGAACCACAAATTTTTTGCCTGAAATAATTATATAGTGCAAGGGCAAAGTTAATACTACTAATCTCAAGGTTTTAATAGGCTTAAAGAACAGGGAAGGTTATTATATTATGGCTCATTGATTGTTCTTTTGGAGAAACTAATTCTAGAAAACAACAATGAAAGCAAAAAAAACCCAAATAGAATATAGGGACATTTTACTTTCTGTAAGAGTGGCTGGTTTGTATTCTTCTTTTTCCCCATAGAAAACTATTTTTTTTGTTGTTGTTGTTGTTATTAATACTCACTGGAGGATATTTTTCCATTGATTTTTTTAGAGTGAAAGGGAAGGGGAGAGACAGAGAAAGAGAGAAAAATCAGTGTGAGAGAGACACATTGCTTGGTTGCTTCCCACAGGCACCCCAACCAGAGCCAGGGATCAAGTCTGCAAACTAGGTATGTGCCCTTGACTGGAATCGAACCCAGGACTCTTCAATCTACAGGCTGATGCTCTATCCATTGAACCAAACTGGCTAGGACGAAAACTATTTTTTGTTTGTTTGTTAAATACCAACTTGTTGCTTACATAAAAAAATTTTTTAAGGTATAATTTACATAAGCTACAACATACCCATATTTAGTGTACAATTTGCATTTTGACAAATGTAACTACCAACATTAAGATATAGAACATTTTCATCACTCCCCAAACTCTTTCCCTATGTCCCTTTGCAGTTAATCCCTCCCAGTGTATACCTCTGGCCCCAGGCAACCACTGATACTCTTTCTGTCAGCATAAATTAGACCTAACTGTTGTAGAAGTTCCTATAAATGTGATCATACAGTAGATACTCTTTTTTTTAAAAAAATATTTTTTATTGATTTTTTACAGAGAGGAAGGGAGAGGGATAGAGAGTTTGAAACATCGATGAGAGAGAAACATTGATCAGCTGCCTCCTGCATACCCCCTCCTGGGGATGTGTCCGAAACCAAGGTACATGCCCTTGACCGGAATCGAACCTGGGTCCCTTCAGTCCACGGCCCGACACTCTATCCACTGAGCCAAAGCAGTTAGGGCTCTTTTTTATTTTTTATTTTTTTAACTATTTTTATTGATTTCAGAGAGAGAGGGAGAGATAGAAACATCAATGATGAGAGAGAATCATTGATGAGGTGCCCCCTGTACACCCCCCATTGGAGATGGAACCTGCAACTCCAGCATGTGCCCTCGGCCGGAATTGAGTCTGGGACCCTTCAGTCTTCAGGCTAATGCTCTATCCACTGAGCCAAACTGGCCAGGGCACACAGTAGATACTCTTTTGTATTTTTCTTTTTTTTGTTCTCTGCTAATATTGTCAATAACTTTCATATGTAAAATCTAATAGGCTGATCTTCAGAATGGTCTAAACAAATGTGAAGTAAATCATAGGCGAGCCTTCCATGGCTGGAATGAATTTGATATCAGTGAAGATGAGCCACTGTGGAAGAAGTATATTTCTCAGGTGAGATACTGTTAATAGTAGTTTCCTTTGCAGATGTCTATTTTATACCTTTTTTAGTATTAGGAATGCTAACATTTTTAAAAGTAATATGGACATCTTAGAAAAAAATTTTAAAGTAATATAACCATCTTAGAAAATTAGTAAAAGTAAGTTTGACAATTTGAGTTCAGATCACCTGGGTACATATTTCACCTTTATTTATACTATCTGTATGATCTTTATTATCCTCTGAGCCTTGTCTATAAAATGGGGATAATAGTGGAGGTAGTAAGCTATCAATAGGTGATAGCTGTTTTTAATTACATTTTATCAATAGCCTAATCTTTTCAGAAAAATTTATTGTAAGATTTTTTTCTTACCTTGATAACAAGTTACGTTAGTGTGAAAAGCTGCAAGAATCCTATGGCCAGTTTTCCACTAGTAAGGTTAGTTTGCCAGACACATTTTTTTTAGTAAAGACAATTTTTAATGCCTTTTAACCTGCATCATGGGATTGCTGTAAGAACGAAATGAAACAGTGCCTATAATATAGTTAAGCATAAACAGTAATTAATAGTAAATATCACTTGTCAATCATAAAGCATTAGGTGACTCTACTCCTTTATAGAAAACATAATTTGTTGTTTTTGCAGGCATTTGTTGAGCCTGTAAGTAGTGTCCTTAGTACTATAGCACAGCTTTTTTAGAGGGAAATCAAAATAAGAACACATATGTAATACCTTAATAAAGAAAAAAAAAAGACTATGGGCCTTGTCCTCATAGTGTGCTGATAACATCTAACATTTGAAAAGGGTTTTATGGTTTACACAGTGCTTTAATATACATTCTTAGTTAATTCTTATCACATTCTTTAGTATAAGGTACTATTTTATTAGATGAAGAACACTTGGGGCTTAATGAGGTTAAAAATCACACAGAAGTGGCAAGAGCTGTATTCAAATTGGGACTCTGACTCAGTCAAGTGTGTGGTTTGTCAGCCCTGAACCACATTGCACTTGTAGTTTTATTTTGCTAGAGCAGTGATTTTTCAGTCCTCTATGCAGTCTAGTCACTTGGGGAGTGCTCTAAAAATGCCGAAGCCTGGGCCCTATGCCCAGAGATTGATTTAATTGGTGTGTGAACCTGGGTATTTGTTAGAAGTTCTTCACATGATTCTGATGTGAAGCAGGGTTGGAACCACTGTGCTAGGGAATAGAGCCCTAAGGGGAGTGGGAGGTGGTGGCGTCTCACCTCAGAGCTGTGGTATGCAAGGGCTGGGGGTTTCTTCTGGGATAGATTCTTTGTAGCCTAGTACTTTGAAGTTTTGACAGCAGCTGACACCACTTCATCAGTGGAGATTCTGGCAACAGAGTTGTGATGTTTAAGGAGTAGAATGTCCCACTGGAAAAATTTAGGGTGGCTCTGATGTTTGGTCATTTAAGTGCTGCCTGATTGGGTTGGTGCTGTGGCCTTGTTTCTTCATATACTATTGGCTCTGCTAGAATGGGTATCAGAAAAACCAATCTTGGGAAAAGGCTGCTTCCTTAGAGAGGATCATACTTTCTGCTCTTTGCTGCCCCAGGTGGTTATACCTGTAGTGTGTGGTTCAACCATTGAATTGTAATCTTCACTAATTTACTTGGTATAGGAATATTGAGGACTGTTTTAAACTAATAATTTAGGTGTTCTACCCAGTGTTTAACTTAAATCTTTAGCTTAAAAATCATTTCCCAATTATTCTAGCTTCAGTAGAAACATATATATATGTTAAGCTAATATATAAAATACATGTTTACTGTAAGAAATTGGTAATTAGTTTTTTTAATTCTCACCCAAAGATACGCTTTTCATTGATTCAAGAGATAGGAAGACAGAGAGAGATAGAGAGAGAGAGAACGATGTGAGAGAGAAACATCTGTCAGCTGCCTCCCATACATGCCCCTACCAGGGATCAAATTTAAAACCTGGGTATGTACCCTGACCTGGAATCCAGCTGGCCTTTTGGTGTACTGGCCAACACTCTCACCAACTGAGCCACACCAGCCAGGGAGGTAATTAATTAGTTTTAGGTATTGATATTTAATTTTCTTTTTTTCTCTGAAAGGAAGATGTTATAAAGCGGTAACTTTAAATGTAGTTAAGTGTAAACTTTTTTGTTAATTGAAGAGATATACAAAATAAACTAAATGTCGACTCGTAATTTTCTAATCATGCCTCAGTAGTTGTTTTTGTTTTTTTTCAAGCGTTTGCAGTGATGGGACACAACTATCATTCATACAAAACTGTTGAATTGCTGTTTGTTTTCACTTTCAGTTTAAAAATCCCCTTATTATGCTGCTTCTGGCTTCTGCAGTCATCAGTGTTTTAATGCATCAGTTTGATGATGCTGTCAGTATCACTGTGGTAAGAAAAAAATATATATGTATTTTAAACTGTCAGTTAATCATGGAAATTAGGATTGGCTTTTATTTTGGAAAATGAATTGAGAAATGCCTTAGTGTTTTCTTAGGTTTGTTTTCATTAGTTTCCAACTTGCTTTTAGTTGCAGTAATCTCAAACAATGTTCAAGGGTTAGTGATTGGCACATGTGAGAATTATTTAACAATTTAGTAATTTCACAGATATAAATACTTTATAATAATTTTCCAGTTACATTTTTTATTTATTTTACTTTCCAATTGAGAGTACATTTTGACTAATTGTGAACTAAAGCTTCATGCTTGTGGAACCAAAAGTATGATTTAACAATGCACACTGTATTTACTGTGTAAAATTTTATTCTTTCCAGCTGGGGTATTCTAACTCTCATTGAAAGTTTTCTCATCTTTTTTTTTTCTTGCCTCTTGTTTCACTGTAATATAAAAATTTCTAGCAAGTAAAACCATTGAATAAAGCAAGTGTGTTATGCATAAGAACACAGTAGAAATTAATGTAGAGCTGCAATTTTTGAACTCTTGCTTGGGGACTCCCAGGAGACTCTGCGGCCCTTTCAGGGAGCATATACAACTTTTTTCATAATACTAAAACATCACTTGTCTTTTCACTGTAGATATTTAAGTCAGGGGTACAAAAGCAATGGTGGATAAGACTGTTAGAACCTTGGCTCAAATCAAAATAATGGCACCAAACTGTACTAATAGTCATTGTTCTCTTTTATTATTTCTCTTAGGAATGTTTTTGATAAAACAGTAAAAATTAATTTTATTAAATCTTGACACTTGAATACATACCTTTTTAATATTCTGTGTAATGAAATGGCAAGTATGCATAAAGAACTTTTGTATATTGAAGTGTAGTTGTTATCTTGAGGAAGGGTGATTATGGTGAGCTGAACTAGCCTTTTTCTTGAAAGAATGATTGATAGACAAACTAGTATTAAAACTAGGATAACACATACTTTTCCTGAAAGTGAATAAAATGGGCCTTCCACTTCAAGAAAAACAACTGACAGTTTGTTGCCAGTGATAAATTCAAACTTTCAAGTGATAATTAGAATTTTGCCAAATTTTTATGCATTACTGTGTGCTAGATAGCTTCCCAGTATTTAAGACTTTATTCTAATGAGATCAGTAGTGAGTTCAGTGAGTGTGATTTTTTTACTATTATGAAATGTGTCAACATTTGAATGAGTTGAATATCCAAGTAAATCAATATTTTGTAAATTACCGCAGCGTGATGTTACAGAAATTTTAGTGATAAAAGATCAATTCAAAATGCAAGGTAGATCAGTGGATTTTAACATAACAGGTTATGAAAAGTTCATTGATACTGTTTTATATTCTACATTGGCCATTACTTTTACATAGCTAACATTTGTCTAATTTTGTCATAGTAGAAAAGAAGACTATGCACAGTAGTCTGGTAAAGCTTTTAAAATATTCCTCTTTTACCCAACAATATGTGTGACGCTAGAGTTTCTTTATATACTTTGGCCTAATCAACATAGTATAATAAATTGAATGCAGAAGCATATATGAGAATACAGCATTCTCTTAAGGCAGGCATTAAAGATAGAAAAATTGAAAACTACCACTTTTCTCACAATTTTTTTGTGTGTGAAATATATTTTTCATAAAAAGTGTGATGTGTTAACATGTAATAGGTTTGTTAATTTTAGATGAATTAATAAGTAGAAATTAAAACTAATTGAAAAAGTATTTAATATGACAAATATCAATAGATATAACATACATAAATAAAAACTGGTCAATTTTTAGAACATAAAGAGATCCTGAGATCAGAAAGTTTGAGAAGCTGCCCTTGGGGAGGCAAGCCACTATCAGTTTTTTCCTCATAGGGCAGAGCAAAGTTGTGATTTCTTTCCCAGTTCATCTCAATATTTAGTGTCTGGTATTTTGGTTCTGCGATAGTCAGAAAAATAAAATACAATTAATAGTTATTTTTGAAGTAATAATGTGTGATTTAAAAGGATGTTTCTTTGTTTTGTTTAGGCAATACTTATCGTCGTTACAGTTGCCTTTGTTCAGGTGAGTAGTTAGCCTATTTTGCCCACATGAAAATGATATTTTAGTTATTTGCTTAAAAATTAAGGTAGCTTATGACAGAATCTGTAGTTATTAGGTCATGGTAATGTTTGTCACAACAATTTGTTATTTATGAGATAATTTCAGAAACTAACAACTCTCCTGGGAAATTTGTGGGACAAACTTGACTGCTTTGATTTAGGTAGTGGCATGAAGAAAATCTAGTTTTTTATTTGATGGTGTTATAGACAGCTGAAGCAGATGGAAACAAAAGCACAGTAATAGATACATATCCATCATTAGGTTTAAAAACGTTTTTCCATTTTGAAAAAGTTGACCAAAGTTTAAATTTCTTATTTTTGCTTAGAAGGGATGTTCTGATCTTGATCAAACTCTCTGCTTAGCATAGATATTGAAACAGTAAGTAAAATATACGGAAAGGAACTTAAAAATTTTTTAAAATATATTTTTTATTGATTTCAGAGAAGAAGGGAATGGGAAACAGATAGAAACATTAATGACCAGAGAGAATCATTGCTTGGCTGCCTCCTGCACACCCCACACTGGGGATCAAGCCCGAAACCCCAGCATGTGCCCTGACGGGTAATTGAACTGCAACCGCCCGGTTCATAGGTCAGTGCTCAACCACTGAGCCATGTCAGTTGGGCTACGAAAAGGAACTTAAAAAAAAAAATTAATGTGAATAATGTGGAGGTAATTTCAGGATTTTTATTGATAAGTAAAGGCATACATAGAAACATAGGCTTAGTTTTATGTTTATTTAAATAGCTGATACCTTCTGAGAACAACGTTGGCAAGTCTCATTTTAGTAGCTAAAAATTCTAAAGCATGTTTAATAAGATTGTAAGGATTATTTTAATTGAGAGGGAAATGTAATATATCATGATCTTGAAGTTCTTATTGTTTTGAGTCTTAAGTGATTGTGGTTATTTTCACATCTATGATTTATTCCTTGGGTATTTACTGTCATCTTATAGTGATATCTAACTTAATAAGTTTATTAATTTTATAGAAATCCCGTGTAGAAAAACCAGTTGGAATCAGATTATCTGCATCAAGTTTGTGAGCTCTATCAGTCAACTGTCAGGTTGTTTCTAGGGAATCCTCTTGCTTAGAACAGACAAAAGTTGCCCTAGGGCAGGTGGAACTGCTTAGTCTTAGAGATGTCATTCCAAGCTAGGCATCGTTCAAGGCAGCTATCATTCAGCCATGTGGGCGGTATAACCCACTGGATCAGTAACTGGAACCCTCTTGCATCTTTAATAATGCTATAGATATATGTAGTGACTTTCTTCAGAAAGATTCTTACACTTTTATCACTGTATATGGAAGACCTTAGTAGCTTGTTGTTTTGGTAAATAGAGAGCCCTTACCCTCAAAAAACAAACAAGCAAATTGCAATTTTAACATAGTCAATGTGGAATTTTACACAGATAGTGTGTAAAATTTCTCACTTTAATAAATGGCAGTGGCTGAAACCAAGCAAAATTATTCCATAAATCTTTGCAGTTAGCATGGACCTAAATCCTAAAATCAGATGTTGCTTCAGGTTAATTGTCTTGACTTATTTGGTTATTAAACACTAAAAGTAAAATTATCTTAATTATGAGGCTCAATGATCTTAATTTTTAATAACTGAAAATTATATACTCTTTGGACATACTAATTAGTTTTCTTCATTTTCTTATAAATAACTTGACCTTAGGTTTTCACACTAACATTAAAATATAAAATTGGAATATTTAATAATCAAAATTGTCACTAAAACATTATTTAATAAGAGACAAGCTTTTATGTGCAGAATATAATTGTAAATAAAGGAAAAGATAAGAATGGGGCCAAAACCGGTTTGGCTCAGTGGATAGAGCGTCGGCCTGCGGACTGAAGGGTCCCAGGTTCGATTCCGGTCAAGGGCATGTACCTTGGTTGCGGGCACATCCCCAGTGGGAGGTGTGCAGGAGGCAGCTGATTGATGTTTCTCTCTCATCGATGTTTCTAGCTCTCTATCCCTCTCCCTTCCTCTCTGTAAAATATCAATAAAATATATTTAAAAAAAATAAAATGTAAAAAAAGATAAGAATGGGGAAATTTTAAAATACTGATTACGATCAGCACTTAATTAAGTCTAATTATAGAATATGTACTTAGGAAAATACGTATTTACATTTCTTTATAAATAAATATTTTAATATTATGTCCTTTTTTGTTTGTTTGTTTGTTTTAAATAGGAATATCGTTCAGAAAAGTCTCTTGAAGAACTGAGTAAACTTATGCCACCAGAATGCCATTGGTATGATCTTTGTCGCTGATATGGATTTCTACTCTTAAAAATAGAAATTGAATGTGACTAGTGCAGTGATACATTGTGGCCTCAGACTTGTTTATTATTATTTTTAAACATAGACTTTTTGACTTGCAAACATTATTTTATTTATTTGTTTATTTTAAACTTTATTGTTGACACTATTACAGATGTCCCCATTTCTGCCCTCTTTGCTCACGTCCATCCAGCCTCTGTTTTCCACCCTTCCCCCCCACCACCACAGACTTATTTAAACATAAGGTAGAAACCATTAATCTGACATGAAAAATTCATGCTCTGTTCAGTATAGCAAGCTGTACTATTAATACTTTCAAGCTTTGATTTTGATATTAAGAGGTGGATATTCAGTAGATATTGTGTGTGTGTGTGTGTGTGTGTGTGTTTGTGTACACACAACTATGTGCTAAGCACTGTTGTTGGTACAGTGCTGCACAAACAGACTCAAATGATTATTCTTCTGCAGGCAAGCCCACTGGAATCACCTTTTAAAATAAAATGGCATGGCTTTCCTTTTTAGCCATGGTTGTTTCTGTTTCATGTTACAGTGTGCGTGAAGGAAAATTGGAACATACACTTGCACGAGACTTGGTTCCAGGTGATACAGTTTGCCTTTCTGTTGGGGACAGAGTTCCTGCTGACTTACGCTTGTTTGAGGTAAGTTTGTTGTCTTGATCTGTTTGGGCTGCTCCAAAATTCCACAGACTGGGCTGCTTATTATCAATAGGAATTTATTTCTCTCAGTTTTTCACAGGCTGGAAAGTTCAAGATTAAGGTGCTAGCATGGTCAAATTCTGTTGAGGACCCTTTTCCTAGTTCATAGCTGTTGTCTTCTCATTGTGCCCTCAAATGGTGGAAGGGAACTCTGTGGGGTCTCTTTTATAACACTAATCCTATTCATGAGGGTACCACTTCCAAAAGATCTCACTTCCTAATACCATCTTTGAGATTAGGATTTCAACATATGAGTTGAGAGGTTGCAGGGAGACACAGATATGTAGACCATAGCATTTGGTGATCTGTTTGTGAGAAATGAATATACTTGGGTGTAGATTAAAGGATAGACATTAGCAGTTTTAAGGATGAACATATAGTTGATTTGAACATTTGATTTTCTAGTTTAAAAAGTGACATATATAAATGTATTTTTTTCTCGTAAAATATATCTATTTTTTCTAGAATGTTTATTTAGTGAATCAGCAGATCTTTTTATTTATTTGTTTGTTTGTTTCTTTTAATCAGCAGATCTTTATGGAAATATGTGCTAGGTGTAGTGGAAGACAAAAAGATGATGTGATAGAATTTTTGTAATCAGTGAGTGTACTACTATTATTTGTGTATACAAGCCACTCACCATAAAGTAAGATAGAACTTGTTGAGTAAGAAAAGTACTAAGAATGCGGGATGAAAATTTAGAGAAGGAAGTGGTTACTTCTGATTTGAGTGAAATCAGAGAATACTCAGACAATTAGGCTTTAGTGGTAATAATTGAAGGTATTACTGGACAGAGATGGAGAAGACAATGAAGCAACAGTGTTTAGATCATTATCACCCTAGCTGGTTTTGCTCAGTGGATAGAGCTTCCGCCTGTGGACTGAAGGGTCCCGGGTTCAATTCTGGTCAAGGACACATACCTTGGTTGCAGGCTCCATCCCCGGCCCTAGCCCCAATCGGGACTCCTGTGGGAAGCAACCAATTGATGTGTCTCACATTGATGTTTCTCTCTCTCTCTGTCTCCCTCCCTTCCACTCTCTAAAAATCAATGGAAAAATATCCTCTGGTGAGGATTAACCACACACACAAAAAAAGCTCCACTACAGATTGTATTGGTTAGGAATTAGCTTTGAAAGATCATAGGCAGCTGGCAAATTATATTACCCTTAATCTGGCCATAGCACGTAGAATAGATTGAAGGGATGGAAAATGGGGTTAGGCAGCTAGTTTAAAAGGCCCTCACAGCCCATTAACATGGCAATATCACCTACTATTGGAATTAACACGCTGTTTGTTAACACCTAAACAGCTGTCAGTCTTTGATTCTTACTATGTCCTAAATATGAGTGTTCTTATACAGAGGTTATAGAAAGCCTGAAGAATAGGCTTTTAAATGTATAATAACAAACTTCCTTTAATCTTGAAATAAAGACCTTTATTACAAATACTTAAAATTTACTGTTAGATGTCAGATTGCTTTAATTGGTTAATGGAAATAATTGATAATACAGTAAGTATTGGGAATGTTATTAATTTTACTTTCATTTTTCTCCCCTTTTTTTCTATCTTTTTACTCCCTTTTTTTCTCCTTCTTAGTATTTAGTTTATGATAAGACCTTGGATTGTTCTTCCTTAGAGATTTGGTAGGCTTGTCACTTAATATAAACAGTCTCCCTTTCCCTAATTTAAATTCATGAAGTTTATGTCATCATTTATTTTGGAGTGCTTCTCTTCCAGTTCAGAAGCAGTCCTCCTTCAGGTGTTTCTTAATATTTGAACACTTTAAGCAATATAATGATATAGAAACTTCAAAGCACTATTTTGGGTGGCTAAGTGTTTTAGGGTTTTCATTTAAGTAAGAACTAATTGCTCTGTGAACTAATTGTCTCCAGGTTCATGTGCAAATGGGAAAAAATTTGTCAGATTAGTATGTATGTTATCCACTCAGGAAATATATATTGAAGACTTACTGTAAGTTCAGTAGGAGGGAATTTTTGACCTTTTAAAGGTTGATACTAAAAATATTAGAAAGATATGTTTGATGAAGTAATTTATTAGTAATTATTGTTTTCCCTATTTGTTAACTTTTCAGACACTTCATCAGCACATGTTTTACTTGGCAGTGCTATAGTTATGTGGATTTTTCACTTTTACATAGTATATAGCTGAACATCTTTGATTCCCTCTACCACTTTTCTGCCCTATTTATTTTACCTACTACCTGGTACCACAAGCAGGTTTTTGCAACTACTTTCCCAGTAGATTAAGATAACTTTCCTAAATGATTTAAGGAAATCTCGTGCTACTTCTAGATTTAAATGTACTGACTTCAGACATCATAAGGCTGATAAAGTTGATTTCTCTTCTGCACACAGAAGTCTTCGCAATGAAATTGGCTTATTGGAGTGTTGTTTGCTGAATTTTTTAAAAAATTAATTCTTTACTGTTGAAAGTATTACATATGTCCCCTTTTTTTCCCCCTGCTGAATTTGACTGTGGTGATCTTTGGATGATTTTGTAAGGCTAGGTGGTCATTTGATGTTTCTGCATGAAATAAACTCTACTAGGATTTAAAGGAAACAGAAAACTCCTCAGTTAGCCTTGGAATAGCATTACTTTCTCACAAAGTATATATAGTTCTCTTCTTGTGGACCTGACCCAAGGCCAGGGTTGCCACTTTAGCATTGTCATGTTGCAAATCTAGGGTTCCTGTCATAAATTTTAGTGTTTCAGATTTTGGCTGTAAATCTTGCCTGGGCCTTCAGTAGCATCCTGTCATCATGTTCAGTGACTTGACTGCTGTACAACTTTCATCTGATATTATCTTTTCATAGGCTATGTCTTAAGTCTGCTCAGGCTGCTGTAATAAAACACCATACACTGGATGGCTTTAACAGACATTTATTTCTTACTGTTCTGGGACTGGGAAGTCCACAGTCAGGGTCTGACAATTCAGTTTCTGGTGAGGGCTCTCTTGGCTTGCAGCCTTTTTGCTGTGTCTTCATGTGACAGAGAGAGAGATCTCTCTTCCTTTTCTTATAAAGCCACTAATCCCATTATGAGGACCTTACCCACATGATCTCATCTAACCCTAGTTACCTCCCAATGGCCCATCTCCACTTACCTTCCCATTAGAGATTAGGGCTTTAATGTGAATTTTAGGGGGACACAATTTATTTCATAGCAGGCTGAGATTTTAAAAAAATTACTATGCAACTTATATTTAAGAGCACTGTTATACATTCTTCTTGCTGCATACACTTTTTTTGAGTTTATTGATTTTTAGAGAGAGGAAGGGAGAAGGAGGAGGGAAAGAAACACTGATGTGAGAACACATCAGGTTGGCTGCCTCCTGCATGCCACCCCACCAGGGATTGAGCCCCCAACCCTGGGCATGTGCCCTTGACCAGGAATTGAACTGGCAACCTTTTTTTTTTTTTGTTTGTTTGTGTGTGTGTTTTTTTAAATTTCTTTATTGATTATGGTGTTACATATGTGTCCTTATTCCCCCATTACCCCTCCTATTCCCCCCTCTCATGCCCTCATCCCCCTGTTGTCTGTGTCCATTGGTTAGCCTTATATGCATGCATACAAGTCCTTTAGTTGATCTCTCTCCCTTACCCCCACCCTCCCCTACCTTCCCTCTGAGGTTTAATGGTCTGATCGATGTTTCTCTGTCTCTGGATCTATTTTTGTTCATCGTGAACTGGCAACCTTTTGGTTGCTCAACCAACTGAGCCATACCAGCCAAGTGTGTAGACACTTTTGAAAAGAAGATTAATATTGGTAACATGAGGAATTCTGTTTTTGTGTGTGTGGTTTTTTTTTGTTTTTTTGTTTTTTTGTTTTTTGCCAGAGTCAGTTTTTCATAGCCAAAGAATGAACCCATATGTGTTGGTGGAAGTACTCTTATTAGCTTAAGAGCCTTAGAGTCAGGAGAGTAAAAACTTAGAGGAATTGAAAAAAGGCACTCCTGGCCCATTAATTGGTGATAGCAAATAGATTAGTCAGACAATGACTTCAGATGAGGCAGTATTATAGACTATATATACCTATATTACAGTACATTTTGCCTTTTTGGAAACAGCATATTTTCCGTATTGTTCCTGGTAAAGTCTACATGAATATTTGAACTAAGAATTCTTTAGAAGAGGAAACACTGTAAGAGTTAGTGGAAAAGATGGTTTCTTTTGTCTGTTGAAAATGTTTTACCTCTCTTAGCTGTAAATTTCTAAGCCTAAACATTGAAATGTAGCAAGATGTTCTTTCACCTGGAATTCTGAATGATTAATTCCATTGATACTTCCTTTTGTGGCTCATATCATTCTTTGAAACTGCCTTTAATATCTAGTCACTGGGTACAACTGCCTTCTTAAAAAAGAAAACAAACATAATTTTTATATGATTTTCCAAATGTATCAAACTTCTTTTACCTCTTATGTGGCTGAGAGCTATATACAGGGTGGAGCAAATGTAGGTTTATGATTGTGAGCACACGAAAACAGAGCTTATTGTTGTATTATTATTTATTAATTATTCTATTGTTTTCCATATAAACAACTGTAAACTTACTTTGCTCCACCCTGTATTAGCCATTTTTATGACACTAAATTATTAGACCATTTAAATCTGGGCAGAAAGATTATTAACTAGTGTAAGTTCTACTGGGGCCAGCTCAGAGCAGTCTAAATTTAGAAAAGCCAGTTAGCATTACATAGTGAGCCTTCTTACCTCATGAATATATCTACTATGTAGGATAGTTTGGCTCTCATTGAGTCCTTTTCAGTGTCTTTAGGGTTGTTCCTGCTTCATAGTTCCCAGGGCAAGTAAAAACCAAAGATAATGAGTTGAATGAGCACAGATCTACTTTGGCTACCTACCAACTGCAGGACTGAAACTGCACTTAGTTAGCTATTATGTCCTTTTCTGTCAGGCTCACATTCTTGCACACACTTGTTAAGAACCACTAGCAAGAAGCTTTCTCTGTGTTGGGTAACTCCATTAGTGGAGCTGTGTCATAGCATTTTGTAACTTTGGAGTTACAAAATACATTTTCCATTCACTCAGTGAAAAACTTGGTATTCTGGCAAACTTGGATTCTGATTTGCTTTGCTATGTTTTTCAAAAAGGAGTCTTCAAACATTGCTAGACTATAAGCCTGTTACGATATTTTAAATTTACTTATACTGGTAATGAAGCTAATTAGGCAAAATGTAATCCTTGTTTTCAGAAATCAGTCTGTGTTATGAAGTTATTTTAGCCATTCAAGTAAATAGAACTTTAGAATTAGAAAGTGAAAAAAAAAAAGACACAGTTTATGCCCTTTCTACTAGAAGACACCAACTTGCAAACAACTGTGATTTAAAGTATAAAATATGTGTGCTTATGAAATGAACTAGAGGCCCGGTGTATGGATTTGTGCACTGGTGGGGTCCCTCGGCCTGGCCTGCGGGGATCGGCCAAAACCAGCTCTCTGACATTGCGAGGGAGCGGTTCTTGGGTGACGCCCTCTGAAATCGGGCTCCCTCCTCTCTGGTTCTGGGTGTGTCACCTGAGAACCACAGCTGCCAAGTCACTGAGGCTCGGCAGCTCCTGCGTTGAGCATCTGCCCCCTGGTGGTCAGTGCATGTCTTGGCTACTGTTCGGACGGTTGGACAGTCACTTAGGCTTTTATCTACCTAATAAAAGAGTAATGTGCTAATTGACCGTACCTTCGTGACGCCCACCAGCCAATCAGGAGTGAGTATGCAAATTAATCCAACAAAGATGGCAGTTTAATTTGCATACGCAGGCACCGAGTGGCCCGGGGCGGGGCGGGATGCTTGCGTCATCGCCATGGCGATGATGCAAGTGTTCCGCACCACCCCAGCCGCTCCGGGCCTCTGGGCAGCGTGGGAAGGTGGAAAGGCAGCTCCAGTCTGAGCGAAGGCGGTGCCGGCAGCCAGGGGAAGGAAGGCCCATTCTTGCACGAATCTTCATGCATCGGGCTTCTAGTATATATAGATTGATCATGTGAATTTAGCAAGCCACTTAATACTTTAAGGCCTCAGATTGTCACTGTGACAGAGTTGCCGTAGGGCAGTGGTCGGCAAACTCATTAGTCAGCAGAGCCAAATATCAACAGTACAACGATTGAAATTTCTTTTGAGAGCCAAATTTTTTAAACTTAAACTTCTTCTAATGCCACTTCTTCAAAATAGACTCGCCCAGGCCATGGTATTTTGTGGAAGAGCCACACTCAAGGGGCCAAAGAGCCGCATGTGACTCATGAGCCGCAGTTTGCCGACCACAGCCCTAGGGCAATGCATGCTAACTTTTAATGTAGATAGGAATCATTTGGGTTTTGTTTTGGCATGTCTGGGGTAGGGTTAAGATTTTGCTTTTTTTTCCTTTTCAATCCTCACCCAAGAACATTTTCCATTGATTTTAGAGTGAGAGAGGGAAAGAGAGAGTGAGAGACTGAGAGAAATGTTGATGTGAGAGAGAAACATCAATCAGTGCCCCGACTGGGGATCGAACCCACAATCTAGGCATGTGCCCTGACCAGATATCGCACCCACAGTCATTTTGGTGTACAGGATGGCAGTCAACCAACTGAGCCACTGGCTGGGCAGATTTTGATTTTTAACTAGCTTTTACTTCATGCCAAAAGTGCTGGTCCATTTACCACATATAAAAAGATTTAATAAAAAAACTTTATTGAAATAATCATATTTAAACAGTTTACACATTTAAAATGTACTATTGAGTGGTTTTCAGTATATACAGAGTTGTGCAACCATCACCACAGTCTTAACTGTAGAAAATTCTCATCACTCTCAAAAGAAAATCCTTACCTTTAGCAGTCACTGCATTCTCTCCCCTTGTCCCAGAGCCTGGCAGCTGCTAGTCTCCTTCTCTGTCTCTATACATGTGCCTCTTCTAGACATTTCATATAAATGATATTATACATTATGTAGTCTTCGTGTCTGGTTTCCTTCAATTAACATTATGTTTTAAGGTTCATTCATGTTGTAGCATGTATCAGTATTTTATTGCAAAACAGTATTCCATTGTAGGGATATGACATACAATTATAAATTCATTTACATTTAACATGATTACTGATAGTGAAGGACTTTTTTCTGACATTTTGCTCTTTGTTTTCTATGTATATTTTTTTATGTTCCTCAATTCCTCCACTCTCCTTTATTTTGCATTTGATTTTTTAAGTGTACTTTAATTCGTGCAAGAAAGGAAATAAATAATTCCTTTATTTGTACATTGTTTACTTATTTTCATAGTGGTTACAATGGGTATTATAGTTAACATTCTAAATTTATAATAGTGCATTTTGAATTGATATTAACTTTGCTTCAATAGCATACAAAAACTTTGCTTCTATATCGCTGACTTTTTTTAACCACCTTTGTGCTGTTATCTCAAATTACATCTTTATACCTTGTTTGTTTATTAACATAGATTTGGTAAGTATTTTATGTATTTGTCTTTTAAATCAGGTAGGAAAAATAGAGGAGTTTAAAAACTTAAAATGCACTAATGCTGGCGTTTATATTTACTAATATAGTTACCTTTACTGGAATTCTTTATTCATATGGCTTTGGGTTACTTCCTACTCTCCTTTCACTTCAGCTTAAAGAACTCTGTTTTAGAATTTTTTGTGGGGCTTTCTACTAGTGACAAATTCTTTTAGCTTTTGTTTAAATGGAATATATTTAATTTTTTCTTAATTTTTGAAAGATAGCTTTGCTAGATATAGTATACTCTTTGATATGTTTTTTTCTTTCAGCACTTTAAATATGTCATTCACAGGTCCTCGCTTCCATGGTTTCTGATAAGAAATGGGCTGCTAATCTTATTGAGGATTCCTTGTACATGATGAGTTGCTTTATCTTTGCTGTTTTCAAGATTCTTTTTCTTTCAGTAGTTTGATTATGTCTCTTATCCTCTTTGTAGTTTATTGAGCCTCTTTAATGTATAGATTCACGTCTTTCATTAAATTTGAGAATCTCTTTAAATATTTATTCTGCCCATTTCTATTTTTTTTCTTTTGGGGCTTCCATAATGCTTATATTGGTGTGTTCCATGGTGTCCCACAGGTACCTTAGTCTCTTCATTTTTCCTCATTTTCGTTTTCTCTCTATCCTTCAGTGTGGTTAATGTCAATTGTTCTGTCTTTAGGTTTGCTCATTCCCCCTAACCCCCCTCCCCTTGTTCAGATCTGTTGTTGAACTTGTCTATTATACTTACCAGTATAAGGATATCTGTTTCCTTTTTATAATTTCTTTCTCTTTATTGATGTTTTCTTTTTGTTTACTTGCTTTCCTGATTTCTTTTAGTTCTTCTTCCTTTAGTTCATTGAGTATAATTAAGACAGTTGGTTTAAAGTCTTTCCAACCCTGGCTGGGAGGCTCAGTTAGTTGGAGCATTGACCTGTACACAAAAAGTTTGCGGGTTCAATTTCTGGTCAAGGCACATACTTGGGTTTTGGGAATCCCAGTTGGGATACCTTTGGCAACTGATTGATGTTTCTCTCCCACATTGATGTTTTTCTCGCTCTAAAGCAAAATAAAACAAAAACAATGAAAACATATCCTCAGGTGAGGAAAATAAATAAATAAATAAATAAATACATATACACACACACACACACACACACACACACACACACACACACAGTATATATATATCTTTCTATTAAGTCCAAGTCTGGCCTTCCTCAGGGACAATTTCTGTCCATTTATTTTTTACTATGAATGGGCCATATATTTCTGTTTCTTTGTATGCCTTGTAACTTTTTGTTGAAAACTAGGTATTTTTAATAATATCTATAATAATAAATGCGTAACATGCTAATTAGACCGGATGGCTGAATAGCGGAACGATCATCCGGACAACCTTCCTGACGAAGCTCGGGCTGAGAGTGCCGAGAGGGCCGAGCCCCCTTGAAGAATTTTGTGCATCGGGCTTCTAGTGATATAACTCTGAACATCAGATTCTCCCCTTTCTCATAGTTGTTTTTTTATTGTTGAGGGCTGCAGTGGTCCAGTTTGTTTGGTGACTTTTTCAAATTATATTTTGCAAAGGCTGTATTTCTTTTAGTGTGCGGGCTATGAAGTTTCTGTTTTATTATCCCAGCAGTCAACCATATCTGTCTGGAGCCCAAAAGGAAAAAAAAAAAAAAAAAGCCATTCTTCTGGTCTTTGCAGTTTGTCTTTGAGCCAGGGCACTTCTTCAACATGAGCTAGACTGCCTACTGTGCTTTCACCTTCATTTCCTGCCTGTTCCAAACCCATAGACCTGCCAAAAGTGCAAATCTAGGGTCCTCTCAGGTCTTCTCTGAGCATGCGTTTGGCTTTGGGCATACGTTTTGCACTCTGGTTTCCATGGTGCATGTAGCGGCCCTCCCAAGCCCTTATTTCCTTAAGAAACTTCTGCTGTAGCCTCTTACTTCCCAGTCTTTTAGGTGTGTCTGCTGTTTTCTCTGTTTTCTGTCCTTTGCCTGCTAGTATATGTTTTTAATCTTTCAGTAGATGCTCAGAAAGCTACTCTAGGGTAGATGGGGTTGTGAAACAAAGGTTTAGCTTCTGCATCAGTTCCTTAGGGAACTGCCAGACAGGTGAAAACACACAACTGCAGTATTTTAAAAACAAGGCCTATATTAACCCCTTGACAACCAGTAAGCTACACCAGGAATATAAGCTTCTGTCTGTACAGCCGACACTGCTGTTCGGGGAATGGGAGATAGTAGACAGGTAAACAAAAATTTCACAATGCTTTCATATTGAAATTGAGCCACTTTTTTTTTTTTTTTTTCATTAAGCAATTCCCTGGTTGCTTCAAGTTTTTGATTCCAGAGTTGATTCTGTCAGTTCTTGCCAGCTAATGATTGTTTTAGTGGAAGGACTAATTCTTTGAGTGTCCTGCTCCGCTGTTTTTCTTTGACATTATTCCTGAGTTGTAAGTTTTATATTGACTTCAATGTATTCTTTTGGTAGGTAAATTTGATAAATTGATTTATAATATGTTGCTTCCCCTCTTATTGTGATTTGTCACTGAAACTTTGCTTTTTAAAGTTTCTGAATTATTATTATTTTTAAATATATATTTTTTGATTTCAGAGAGGAAGGGAGAGGGAGAGAGAGATAGAAACATCCATGATGAGAGAGAATCATGGATCAGCTGCCTCCTGCAAGTCCCCCACTGGGGATCAAGCCCACAACCCAGGCATGTGCCCTTGACTGGAACCGAACCTGGGTCCTTTCAGTTCGCAGGCCGACGCTCTATCCACTGAGCAAAACCGGCTAGGGCTAAAGTTTCTGAATTATTAAACTTATGTACAGACTTGTAAAATAGAACAACATTGGAAGTGGAGATTTTAAATTAGTTGCTGAAAGAAATTCAGTAGAATGTTGAAAAAGCTGTATAGTATATTTGTGGAATTTAGAAACATTCCTATTCACTAAAAACTAATCGATATAATCATGATGTATATTTCTGTCACTGTATTATTACAAAGCTCAGCAAGCCACTCCATACTAAGAGCACTGGGAGTGTTTGTTCTCTTTTTTTTTTTTTTTTTAAATATATATATTTTATTGATTTTTTACAGAGAGGAAGGGAGAGAGGGATAGAGAGTTAGAAACATCAATGAGAGAGAAACATCGATCAGCTGCCTCCTGCACTCCCCATACTGGGGATGTGCCCGCAACCAAGGTACATGCCCTTGACGGGAATCGAACCTGGGACCCTTGAGTCTGCAGGCCGATGCTCTATCCACTGAGCCAAACCAGCTAGGGCATGTTCTCTTAGATAGTATAATCTTGAGCTCCACTTAGTGTTCTGTTATCTGATTTTGATATTTCAGTGGTAAAAAAGCAGTGTGAGCTGAGGAATTCTATTCACGCTTATAATGCTGAAGAGAAATAACCTTTTTTTCTCATAAGTCACTAGAATTTAAAAAGACAACAAGGGAGATTTAGAAATAAGACTTAATTAGTGTCTTTATTTAAAATTCTCATTTCATGTTGGTAGGAAAGAACGGTTACAAAAATAAATCCCTTTTTGAAATTTGGTTTCTTTTAAGTCTTAATGGAATAGCTTAGAAATCATTGTTAACTGAATGCTGGCCTTTGGATTACTGGCAACGATTAAGTTGAATCTGTGTACTTATATCAGAAAGTTAGCAATTTATGCCAGCATTTATCATGGGATGAAATCCATTTCATGTAGTCTTTTTAGTAATTTGTAATACTTGCTTGACTCTGATAATTAATAAGCTAGCACTTGTGAAGAATTTTTAATTACATTTTTGTTCATTTCAATAAATAATAAGAGGAATCTTATTTTTGAAAGCAAAAGTAAGAAATTTTATCATGATCAGGTGGCTGCACATGAATATTTTGGAAGATTCTTTTCAGGAGGAAGAACTTTCTGATTTATTTTTAATTCTGGAGTAGAGAGGTGATTGACTTGGTAGCATACAATATACCAAAATGTTCTTTAGTTTGATAACCTATTTGTAGCTTCCAGTTGTTCCATATTAACTATAATTAAAAGCAGACACTTTTGTATTTTAGGAAACCTTTGTGACTGACATTTACTTTCTGCCTAATGTTTTATAGGAATAATCCTGAATTTTTTCAACCGTTTTTATTCTGTAGGTGTTAAATATTCAAATTGTGAATTATAGGTGCATTTCTACTTTTCTTTATATTCTGACTTTTAAGCTGCATTGCATCTTATTCACACCAGAGTGCCTGAGGAAGAATGAAGAGAAAGTGAAATATAATTAGTTTTCCTATTCATTAACTTCTGAAGGTTTAATATTTAAACCAGCAATTTTCAACTGTTATACCATTTTTAAAACATGCAATATCTATTTAGTCAGGGGTACTGACCTCTTTTCCCTTAGGTTGTCAAATTAAAAAACGACAACAACAACAATAGCTGTCTGGTGTGAATGAATCAAAATTATACCTTTTTTTTTGTCAGGCAAAAAATTAATATTTTTTGATGTGCTATAGAATTTTAATAATTAGTTTATGTGCTGAGATGAAAAAGATTGAAAATTGTTGGTTTAAACTTTTGGCTAGAAGGTATGGAACTGGCTGGTTCTTTGATTTCATCCTACCTTTCTCTCATGCATGAAATGAATAAATGACTGTACTATCTTCTCAGATTAATTAAATTGTGACCTTGTTAAACTGTAATAGGCTGCCTAATTTATTAAATACCACTCTTCTTTGAAATGAATTCCTTCCCCACAGAACTGCTTCCTGTGAAAACTCTAATCACCATTAAGAGAAAATAACTTGTAACTTAGAAAATATTCTTGTTCAATAGACAGTTGAGATCTATGCAGTTTGCTACATTGATTGTATGATTTAGACATATTTTATTGATAATATATTCTTGATGATTTGAGTTTTAAGAATTTATAATTATATAAAAAAAAGATAAGGATCCAAAACCTCTTGTTCCTCCCATCGATTTGTACACAAGACAAGACTGATTGCTTTTGTACTAAAAATGATATGCCTTTATTTGTCTGCAGGAAAAACTGATTTGAATAAAAATTCTCACTCTCAAATGGTTATTACACTGCTAAGGCTGACACTTAAGAGCTAGGTTACTATTGGAGCCAATAAAGCCATGCATTTCCTCTTTTTAAAAAGTCATTATTTTTATACTCCTTGTTCCTATAGATAACCACCTAATATTAGTATTAATTCATATTTAAGATTTACATTTAAAGTAAAAAGTCTTCAGTGGGAAAGCACAAATTTTACCTTCCTCAGAGGAGTTCTATAGATGTATACAAGTTTTGTTAGCTTTTAAATATTAACATGTCTCTTCTGATTAAGAGCTCAGAAAATTAATAGGAAGTTCTGATTTTTGTAACAAGCATTAAAGAGGAGATTGTGCAATAAAATAACCTTTTTGTTGACTTTTTTAAGTCACAGAAATATATTACTTTAAAAATATATCTTTGCTTAATATCTTCTAGAAGTAGTTCTAAAACGGGGAGGAGAAATAATGTGCAAATTGATCTGCTAAGTAATTGAGAGAAACTGGACTTAATCTGTCAACATTTTGTTTTCGTGTCAATAGCTTACTATCTTTGTGATATTGGGTGAATTACTTAATCTTTTAAAGTGTCTATAAAATAGGGATAATAACAATAATAGTAGTAGTAGTAGTACTTGCCTTATTGGAGTTGTTAGTAGTTAAGAAATTGTTAGTAGATTGAGCCCCGGCTGGTGTGGCTCAGTGGATAGAGCGTCAGCCTGCGGACTGAAGGGTCCCGGGTTCGATTCCGGTGCAGGGCATGTACCTTGGTTGCGTGCACATCCCCAGTGGGAAGTGTGCAGGAGGCAGCTGATCGATGTTTCTCTCTCATCGATGTTTCTAACTCTCTATCTCTCTCCCTTCCTCTCTGTAAAAAAATCAATTATATATATATATATATACACACACACACACTATATATATATATATATATATATATATATATATATATATATATAGACACACACACACACACACACACACACACATAAATTGTTAGTAGATTGAACTGCATCCAGCACAGCCAGTCGTGAACTTGAGAAGGGGCTGTGAAGGATTAAAGAAAACAGACAAGAGAATATAGTTGGGGCCAGGTGGATCACTGCCTGGATGAGGACACAGTGACACAGCCTGTAAGCCAAATCTTTATTTATAGTCAGATCACACAAAGCAAAACAAGGGAGTGGTCAAGATGTTTACAATGTTCTTTAGAGTTTCAAATCTACTTCTTTCCTGTTGTTTTAATTCTCTGAACTCTATCAAGCTTTGTTTTGGCAGCACTTGCTGTACCTCCCGCAGCCCACATCCCTCAGCTACCTAGAACTACAAGGTCGGACTATAAGGTCAAGCTTACATACAACCATACCCTTTGGCTATAATTGTGCTGGGAGGGCCTTGCCCTCCAAGCTGGGACTTGTATGTGGCTTTGCCACAAGAGGACCATGCCCTCTCGTCAGTCTGAGGCTTAAACCTGTCCAAAAGCTGTAGCCGCTCCACAGTAGATAACTTAGCATAGGTATGTAGCATACTGCCTACCAGATAGTAAGCAGTGAAATATCAGCTGAGACCTGGCTGATGTGGTGAGTTGGTTGGAGCGTCGTCCCCTGCACTGGAAGGTTATGGGTTCTATACCCGATGGGGGCACGTAGGGAGGCGGGGTGAGGCAGCCGATCAATGTACCTTTTTTCACATCGATGCTTCTCTCTCATCTTCCCTTTCTGAAATCAATTTCAGAAAAAAGAAAGTCTGCTGCCCTAGCCGGTTTGGCTTAGTGGATAGAGCATCGGCCTGTGGACTGAAAGGTCCCGGGTTCCATTCTGGTCTAGGGCATATGCCCGGGTTGCGGGCTCGATCCCCAGTGGGGGTCATGCAGAGGGCAGCTGATCAATGGTTCTCTCTCATCATGGTTGTTTCTTTCTCTCCCTCTCCCTCCTTCTCTGAAATCAATAAAAATATATTAAAAAAAATAAAAATAAAAGAGAAAAAAAAGTCTGCTGATTGTTTTTAGTATTAGCATCATTTTTTAAAGAAACATCTAACTTTTTTTTGTAATAAATGTATCAATCACTGTAAAATTATGCAGTCTTAACACATTGTGGACGGATCATGAGAATTCTCGTGTTTTCTATTCTAAGTCTTGTGGCCAAGCACAAGAATTCTTTAGAAAGATATTAGCTTATAAGAACATGTAATAAATAACTTAAAAAATGCAATGGTTATTTAATTTTAAAGCATGCCTTTAACATTTATGTAAAACGTTTTTTGTTCTTGTTCAGTAGAAACTTATCTGGTCACTGCGTAAAGCTAGCAATAAAACTACTGGTCTGCAATGTGTTAAGATTAATTTGGAAAGAGAAGTCAAGTAAATATATTCCTTTAACACGTTAAGCGCCAAGCCTGTTTTGTCTTCCTTTCTGTTTAGCCTGAGATATCTGATTTCACCAATATGCTGGCGGCACCAGTGACTGACCAGTCCAGATGGAAAATATAGTGTCAATCATCGGTGACTGACATGGCACTTAACGTGTTAATAAAGAAAAATTCCATTGCCTTTGAACATGGCAGCTTTTTTTTATTTTTTGTTTTTTTTTTTTAATCTGTAGTTGGGTGGAAGTAATGAACCCAAATGTATTTAGCTCGTCTTTGTATACATTAATTATATAAAACTAGAGTCCTGGTGCACGAAATCCGTGCATGGGTAGAGTCCTAGGCCTGGCCGGCGATCAGGGCCGACCTGTGGGATGACCAGTGGGGTGATCAGGGGGCCCCGCTGGCACCCACCTTGGCTGGCCTGGCACCGCCTGCTCGCTGGCCCTGCCCCCTCACTGCCACCAGTTGCCTCCCTCTGTGGGGCGACTGGCAGGGCTATCGGGGGCCCCTGCTGGTACCCACCTTGGCCGGCCTGGGGCCTGCGGGATGGGGGCAACTCCTGCACTGAGCATCTGCCCCCTGGTGGTCAGTGTGCGTCATAGCGACCAGTTGTTCCGCAGGTCATTCCACCATTTGGTCGATTTGCATATTAGGCTTTTATTATATAGGATGGGAAGCTTTTTAAAGACTAAAGGACTGTTGATCTGTGTTTTAAGATAATACTTTTTATAAGCCTGTTTTAATACTAAAGTCCATCACATTCACATGGCACTAAATTTTTAGGAAATGTTAAAACAGTTTGGTCTCTTCTTAACCATGGTGTGCCTTTCTTATATATGTTTATGTGCTTATGTGTGCCTGTCTTTGTCAATTATCTATCACATTACATATGCCTATTAACATACTTGGGTCTATTGTTCTCTGGACCATACTTTCAGAATCAGAACCAGGTCACATCTGCAGTTTTTTTCACATATAAAATGGTGATGATGATTATTTTTTTTTTTCCAATGGGTAGGTGAATATGTAATTGTATTAGGAATGAAACCATCAGAATTGAACCCTGTTGCAGAGTTGGAAGATAACATGATATCTTTATTTGTATGGAATTGTTTATACACATTTTTTAATTTAAAGTTTATAATGTTTATATACATTTTTGATACATACATTTTTGCTAATGTACATTTGGGATAAATATAGGGACGTATACCAGGAAGAATTTTATGAAAACTGAGCCCAAATGATGAAATGATTTCTTTCTCAGTACCTTTTATACCTTTTTTTCATATTTCTCATTCTGTTGTGGTTGGTTTTAATCTGCCAAACACATTTTCAGAACTTTAGGGTATGGCAAAATTAGGAAATATTATTTTATCATGAGAGTTGAGTTTTCACTAAAGATTAAGTCTCAACTAAGTGTCTCCTTTTCTCTAGTTGTATTTTGAAATTTAGATTAGTCTTGTCTCAATACAGCATTCTACTTTACATATTGGATTTTGTTGACTTAACTTAATTTTTAAATGTGGTTGTACTTATTCTGGTCTTCTATTTGAGTACTGGATATAATAAAAGACTAGGATAATTAATAGAAAAGGGGATATTTGATGAAGAAGTGAGGGTTACAAACTCTTGAGATGTTAAATGTAGCACAGAGAGTCTTCATCCTTGAATGTAATGGAATACTTTATGTTCCCCAAGTCTGTGGATCTTTCCATTGATGAGTCCAGCTTGACAGGAGAGACAACGCCTTGTTCTAAGTTGACAGCTCCTCAGCTGGCTGCAACTAATGGAGATCTTGCATCAAGAAGTAACATTGCCTTCATGGGAACACTGGTCAGATGTGGCAAAGCAAAGGTAATTTATTTTTGTTTTGAAAATAGCTATTTTTTTTTCAACCATATTTTCATTTCTTTTTTTTTTTTTTTGCTAATTTTATGTGAATCTTTAAAAAATACGAGACAGAAACAACAAAATTAAACCCTAACCCTTGGCAGCTATTTGGGAGGCTAAGGAGAAGCCTCTGAGGTATAATATCTGTCCACAATTCTGCCATTATCTAGTGCATCCTTTAAAGGCATAGTCCTCAGCACTTGTTCTTTTTTTCTTCTTTTTTTTTTTTTTAAAAAATTTTAAGATAGAAATAGTGGCTCATAGATATGTTCATTACTGGTTAAATAAAATTGGGGCTTATTTGATATGGTACTGGCTATAATATTCTGACTGCATACAATTCACCTACTGATTGATTACAAATATTTTGTTTCTGGAGTCTAATATTTCACAGATGTAAAAGGCATCATTCAGTAGCATTTGAGGGGACAAATATATCCTACTTTAAATGTCTCTGTTTAGTATAAGATTCAAATTTCAGAAATATTAATTTAAAAAAACGGGCTTCAAAATTGAGTCAAAAGTAAGTTTAATGAAATTTCTTTTCAAGGTTTGTATCACAAGGTACAAATAAATACTAATGATCTCTAGTAACATTTGCTAAGGGATCCTTGGATATGTATGTCATATCTTTACTGTAGGAAAGACTTTGGAGAAATGGAATGAAGGTTTTGTTGTTATTGCTGAGAGAGGATTCCATCTGAAAGTAAATATATTTTCCTGTTTTTTCCCCTTAGGGTGTTGTCATTGGAACAGGAGAAAATTCTGAATTTGGAGAAGTTTTTAAAATGATGCAAGCAGAAGAAGTGAGTACTTAGTTTGTTAATGATGCATTCGTTTCAAATCTGACATTCTCTATTGTAAGTAAAGAAAAAAGAATATTGGTAGATTATTTTATGTACTATTGACAGTAAAAGTTTATTCAGAATATCACTTAGTTGTCTATGCTTAAAAACATAATTGAAAAGCCTGTGATTGGAACGGCTTGAATTGGCATTGTTTATATTCTAAAACATTTTTATAATTATTTGTTGTTTATAGGATAAAAAGGTTTATAGCTTATTTATAGGGCTAAGTCTTTTGGAAATGAACTTTATTATATTACCTTTTTTTTTTTTTTAGAATAGTTTACTGATTTTTAGAGAGCAAAAGGGAGAGGGAGAGAGAGGAACATCGATGTGAGAGTGCAACATTGATCGGCTGCCTCCTGCACCCCCTCCACCCTCTCCTACCTGGGATAGAGCCTGCAACCTGGGCATGTGCTCTTGACCGGAAGTAGAAATGGCAACCTCCTGGTACAGGGACGATGCCCAACCAACTGAACCACATCAGCCAGAGCTATCATATTAATTTTAAAGATTACTAAATAGTATATTTGTACCTCAGAACATGTCTTCTACCAAAATTCCCAACTTTACATAATTCCAAGTAATGGGAAAAAGATTGCAAAGTAAAATAATCTGGAAGATATTCTTGTTTAAGGATTTTGAAGATTAGTTCTTTCATTTAAAGTGCTTTCTTATATATAAAAAAGAAGTTGCCTTCTATAAATATATTCTCCCTAAGTCATGTGGATTTCTCAGGTAACCTGCCAAGACTCTAGTGTTCATGATGCAGTGTATACACCATTCCAAGAAGCTTGGCAGTGAATAGACTGCTAGAAAAGGCCATTAACAGATTAAGGAACCAACAGAGTAGAAAGACTTGGGTTCCATCATGTTTGTGGATTCAGAAAGCAGAAAGATGGGAAATGTAAGGGGCAGCTGATAGTAATGAAGTCCTGGAGAAGCTGATTGTAAGTATAGGTTTTTCCTCAAAGAGAGGCATAGAGGGGAGCATGAACCTTTTCAGATAAACATATTTCAGTTTCCTCAGTGAAGGGGGTCATATTTACCTTAAGGGAGAGTTGTATGTATTAAGCACTAGCATGGGTATGTCAAGCACTTAACAGAGTCCATGGCATTTAGTATATCTCTCTAAGTTTAGCTAATTATAGTGACTCACTTTTCCAATTTGTCAAGGCACCGAAAACCCCTCTGCAGAAGAGCATGGACCTCCTAGGAAAGCAACTTTCCTTTTACTCCTTTGGTATAATAGGTAAGAGAAGAGTGAGTATGTATATCTCATATTTTTACTTAGGTTTTTATTTGTTTTAGTATGAATGGGTAATTTACATACATGCATACATACATACATTTATTTATTCATTTACTAATTTTTACTTTATTACTACTTTCTAAAAATTACAAAACTATCCCTTAGCATTGTTCTTTTCTACAGATAAAACAGAACTCTGTTTAGTTTTGCGCAGTGGCAGTATCGTAGCCAGTGAGGTTTATTCAAGGAGTGATTATTGCTAATTGAAAAAAAAACACACCAAAAAAAACCCCAGAACTCTGTTTAATTCATATAATGAAAGAGCATTTTTGTAAACAGTATTTTTAGTCTTCACTAAAATGTGATTGTATTGAATTATGGACTACTTTTTTTATTCACTTATTTTGTCATAAACAGCTTGTCATTAAATAGATGCTCATTAAAACAAATTTATAATTTGTATAATATTCCATTGTGCATTCTTGCCATCTTTGTTGTCATTTACTTAACAGGTAAATAAAATACTTCTCATTATTTTATTTCAGAATTCAATATTAGAATAACTGAACACTTTGTCATATGTGTGTGGGTCCATTTTTATGACGTGCCAGTCTATTTCTTTGGCTCTTCTTTTGTTGTGGTTTGAGTCCCAGATTTGTAACAGCTCTTTGTATACTTAGGATATCAGTTCTTTTTTTTTTAATGCTATGAGTATTTTTCTCCAGTTTTACTTACACACACACACACACACACACACACACACACACTCACACGAATATGTACACATACATATATGGTATAATTCATTGAACATAATTTATTTTGTTAGGAGAGTATTTGGGATAGGATCTTAGAAGGTCATGATGTGGATCATTATTTTGTAGTTTTAGAAAGATGAAGATAAACTTGTTTAAATATTTATATTGATCTAGAATACAATCTCTAAGTTGCTTTATTAAAACTCTGGTTATATTGTATTTTTCCTCATAAAAACAGTAGTGCACCCTTTGCACCTTTTTTTTTTTTTTTCAAAGACAAAGGTTAAAGCAGAGAATATGAAATCTTGTTTCACTTATGTTAGTTGATTTTTTTATTTTTAAATACCCTAAAAGTAGTAATTTTTAAATACTAAAAATGAGGTAAGATATATCATTCTTTGAGCTAAGTACTTCTTTGTTTGTAATACAAGGTTAATATGTATTGTATGCATATTGAGTTACCAGAAGTAGTGTTTCTGGGCTTTTTGTTGCAAAGCTGATAATAAGTAGAAGGCCTATATGTCTTGTGTGACCTTTTTCCCCCTTCATTGTATGAAAGTACTAGAACTATTTTTTTATACTGGGAGTTCGCAGATATTATGCTTTAAGGGATGGGTACTAGCAATGGCAACTAAAGGTAAAATGTGTGTATTTGTGTGCATGTGTGCATCATAGCATTAACTTTAATCTCTCCTGCTTACTACATTTTTGTAAAATCTTGTAATCACTTCCTAGTATACTTTCCCCTTTGCTGCCCTCAGTTTCTATCCTTTCTATGCCTAAGTCATTTTATATAAAAAAGAAAAATTGCTGTTTGATTCTGTTGCAGGTATCATCATGTTGGTTGGCTGGTTACTAGGAAAAGATATCCTGGAAATGTTTACTATTAGTGTAAGGTAAGTTCTAATGGTTATAAATGGAAGTCTCTTTTGTTCTTCTCATTTCTCTGATAGGTATAGAATATGTTCCATTGTGGAGGTATTATATGAGCACATACGGTATAGTACCTCTACTTAAATAGTTCAGAATTCATATATTGAAATGAATTAAAACCAATATATATGACAGTGGAGAAAACCTATATTAGATATCTGATATTATCAACCCATTATTGCATTTTTATATGTGAATAGAGTTAAAGACCGACAAATAAAAAGTAGCAGCATGAAAGAGAAAGACCACAATATAGCAACTAAATAATTAATTTTAGTACAAAAATGAAAAAAATTCAAGAAATAGAAGAAAAATTAAAAGTAAACAGCATTTGTACTTTCAGAGATTTGTGAAGAAACTGCATTATAGATTACTATAGAAAAGTATACAGAACAAAAAAAGAAATTTTAGAAATTAAAATTATGATTGCTGAAATTAAAATTTCAATTTAAGGGCTGTAATATACAATTGAGGAGGTCCCCCCAAAAAGTAGAGTAAAAATTCCAAAACAGAAATGAGATAAAAGTGTCAAAGAGAATAATTCATTAACTACCATATCTAACTAATAGAAGTTTCAAAAGAGGTAAGAAAAAATTATATAAGAAACTATGCATTAACATTTTCTCAATCTGAGGTGAGACATGAATCTTTATAGTTTTGAAGGATTCTCCAAATGCTAAGCAAGATGAAAAAAAACTCCCAACTAAATGCAATCATTGTGAAACAAAAGAAAAAAAACAAGTTAGGTCATCTACGAAGGAAGGCTAATTAGACAGGTATCAGACTTCAAATTAGCAACTGCAGTTCCCATCACAGGGTCTTTTTAGGCTCTAGTAAACATTTCAACTCATAGGACTTGTACAGATCTCATCTGGTACCTGTGCCCAGGTAAGTGCCTGGATTGGGAATCAAACACAGCTAGGAAACTTTAGGCATCCCTCTTCTGAGAGAGTCCTTGCTGCAGTTTGTGCAGTTCAGCTTAGGTGCAAAAAATGAGATGACCTTCTGAGTTTGGGAACTACACTGGGTTAAAATGCTCCATATACCACAGGAGCCAATATCTCTGGAAACACACTTTCCATGATGCCTGCAAGAAACATGTCTAGTTAGTTATGAGTCACTAATCTCAGGAAACCCAAACTATGACTTCCTGTTAAATAATTATAATTCTCCCAGTCCATAGACAATTTATCAGTCAGGAGGTGTTGCCTAGAAACATAGTTGACATGCTACCTTTTATCAGATCACTAGGAGAACAAAGCTAGAGATTTAATGAATACAGAAGGGGGAAAGAATTTTATTAATCCTTCATCCACAGCAACATTGGATTACATTTGAAGACGATGGGGCAGTACTCTGAAAGTATGGGGAATGATTTTAAGTCTATAAATCTAGTCCTGGCTAAAGTACCAATCCAATTAATTAAAAATAGACTAGAGGCCTGGTGCACAAAAATTTGTGCACTCAGGGGGGTCCCTCAGCACGGCCTGTGCCCTCTCGCAGTCCAGGACCCCTTGGGATGTGTCCACCTGCCAGCTTAGGCCCGCTCCTCCAGGGATCGGACCTAAGCTGGCAGTCAGACATCCCTCTGGCAGCCTTGGAGCCCTCGGAGGATGTCCAACTGATGGCTTAGGCCCACTTCCCGCCTAAGCCGCAGTCGGACATCCTTAGCACTGCTGAGGAGGCGGGAGAGGCTCCTGCCACCACTGCTGTACTCGCAGCCGTCAGCTGGGCTTGTGGCTGAGTGGAGCTCCCCCTGTGGGAGCGCACTGACCACCAGGGGTCAGCTCCTGTGTTGAGCGTCTGCCCCCTGGTGGTCAGTGCGCGTCAGAGTGACAGGTCATTCCTGGTTGTTCCGTTGTTAGGGTCAATTTGCATATTACTCTTTTATTATATAGGATAGGCAGGTAATCAGAAAATTTATTCCTTATCTATCCTTGTATGAATTACAGAAAAACAAGGGTGAAAGAAAGGAAGATGATGATGTGTGTGGTGTAAAGTAAGAGTGAAACTCACCTTGGCATCTAAAGAAAATAAATGTAGAAAGTAATAGTTCGAGAATTAGAGAAAAATCAATGGATTAAGGCCTTGGCTGGGTAGCTCAGTTTGTTAGATGTCATTTGTAACAGTTGCTGAGTAGTTAGTTGCATCTAAAGGACATTGCCCTGCCCAGCTGGTGTGGCTCAGTGCTAAGAACCAGGGTGGTCACAGTTTGATTCCCAGTCAGGGCACATACCCGGGTTGTAAGGTTGATCCCCTGTGTGGGACATGCAGGAGGGAGGCAGTCAATCAGTGATTCTCTCTCATCATTGATATTTCTCTCTCTCTCTCCCTCTTCCTTTCTGAAATCAATAAAAATATATTTAAAAAATAAAGGACGTTGCCCATTTCAGATATACGTATATCTTCAAATTGAGGAATATAGTTAATATTCAAGTGAAAATTTTCACAATCCATTTTCTTCTTCTGCATATTATTTATAAAATGATTTAAATATAAAAGCACGAAAAGGTCCATTGGAACTATATTGTAAATGATGATACCAAGTTTTCCTGATATATGAGGGTTAATGAAAGCATAAGAAAAGAGGATTCTATTTGAACTTGAAATAATTCAAAAGAGAGAAGGAAGTATTATTGATAACACATATTTCTTGATTCTTCAGTGTACACTGTTTAGGCAGTGGTATTGCAAGTGTTATTCATTGGCTTTTAATTTTAGAATCAACCTGTAAACAAAGCATGAAAAGTTAATTATGGTTATAGAACTGATTGCTAATGATATTAAGTTAGATCATATAAAAAAAGTAAGTATAGAAATTGGGAAGTAGAAACATAGGAGAGAACAGTGTTAGAATGAGAAGTAGAAATGTATATATCCTTATCTGTATTGGAGTCAAGAGATAACACTTGAAATGGAATAAATACAGAGATTAGATTATTTTTATATTATAAGGGAAACAGTGAAGTGATTTTTTTGTTATGATAAAACACACATACCCTAAATTTACTGCTTAAAAATGTACAATGCAGTTAAGTATATTCATAATGTTGTGCAACCATTACCACTATCTATTGTCAGAACTTTTTTATCACCCCAAAAGAAAACTCTGTTCATTAAACAATCATCCCCATTCTTGTCTCCCTTGCCCTTGGTAACCACTAAACTGCTTTATGTGTATATGGATTTGCTAATTCTTGATATTTCATATAAATGGAAAGGTGTCCTTTTGTGTCTGGCTTCTTTCACTTAACATTATGTTTTCAAGGTTAATCCATATTGAGCATGTATCAGTACTTCATACCTTTTTATGGATGAATAATACTCCATTGTATGGATATACCACAATTTCCTATTCATCCATTGATGGACATTTGAGTTGTTTCCACCCTTTGGCTGTTGTGAATAGTGCTGCTGTGAACATTCTTGGACAAGTTTTTTCTGAACATCTGTAATCTATATTTGTAGATGAGGAAACTAAACTACAGAGCAGGAGAAATAATAGCTCAGGGTCACACAGGTAAAAATTGGTGAAGCTAGGGGTACAAATCTAAGCAATCTGATGTCAGAATTTATATTCTTTAACCACTGCTTAACCTGACAACTAGTAGGTGTCCAGTAAATGTTCACTTTTCCTTTCTTGTGAGGCCATTTTTGGGTATTGACTATTAATTTTGCATTTTTTTAGCCACTCTTTTAAGTAACAGACGTTTGAAATTATTGCTGTGGTTACTATTTAACTTAAACTTTAATACTATATATACATTGGTTACAGTTTGGCTGTAGCAGCAATTCCTGAAGGTCTTCCCATTGTGGTCACAGTGACTCTAGCCCTTGGTGTTATGAGAATGGTGAAGAAAAGGGCCATTGTGAAAAAACTGCCTATAGTTGAAACTCTGAGTAAGTCTGTGGAAAGAGCCTACTTATACAATGATATGTTAGTTTACACTAACAGTGAATTATCTTTGGGTTTTATAATTTTTTTCTTAGAGGTTTGCATTGTGGTGTTTGGCTTGTGGCAATGTGAGTATAGTTTTAGTAAACAAAAAGTAATTAAAAATGCATATCCTTCAGGACAGGTAACTGTTAGAGAAGTTTTTCTGCATCATGGGATGTTCTAATTCTTAAATCATGCTTTAAAAAAATCTATATAACAAATGAAACCTTGGAGTAAAATTAATAGAATTTTTTGGCAGCTCAAGAAACCTAACTGATATTTATAGATCCTAAAAGGTCATACTTAAGTAGAATTCACTGCTAAGAACAGTAAATATACAAGTTCCATTGCTATGATACAACTTTATATGTGATATGAAAACTGTGATAACTTTATATATGCTGTGAAACTTTTTTTTTTTTTAATTTGGGAATCCAAGATTGTTGAATTTAAATTCTAGTTTGCATTTTATTATTGAAAAGGTAAAATACCTTCAAATACTGATTTAAAAAATTATATGGGTTTATATTTAGGCACCCTTAAACTTTCTAGAAAATCTATAATAATAAAAGTATAATATGCTAATTAGACAGGACGACCTTCTGGACGAAGCTGGGACTGCAAGGGAAGCCCGGGTCCCGGGTGCCTGTTGGCAGCCGGAGGGAAGCCTGGGTCCTGGGTGCCTGCCGGTGGTTGGAGGGAAGCTCGGTCCCGGGTGCCAGAGGGAAGCCGGTGCTGGCAGCCGGGGGAAGGAAGGTGTACTCTTGCACGAATTTTGTGCATTGGGCCTCAAGTGTATTATATAAAACTAGAGGCGCAGAGCATGAAATTTGTGTACTGGGGGTGGGGGGCCCCTCAGCCCGGCCTACACTCTCTCGCAGTCTGGGACTCCTCGGGGGATGTCCGATTTAGGCAGTCGGACATCCCCCAAGGCCAGGCTCACGGCTGGCGAGCACAGCGACTGTGGCGGGAGACTCTCCCACCTCCACAGCAGCACTAAGGAGCAGCGAACCAAGCATTGAGCAGCAGTGAGCAGGCGGGCAGTAAGGAGCGAGGGGTCCTGGTCTACTAGAGGGATGTCCTCCTGCCGGCTTACATTCCTTACTGCTCGATTTGCTGCTTCTTAGCGCTGCCAAGGAGGCGGGAGAGGCTCCTGCCACCTCTGCTGCGCTCGCCAGCTGTGAGCCCAGCTTCTGGCTGAGCTGCACTCCCCCTGTGAGGGAGCACTGACCACCAGGGGGCAGCTCCTGCGTTGAGCGACCAACCGGTCATTCTGGTCGTTCCACCGTAACGATTGCTTAGGCTTTTATTACATAGGTTATTATATAAAGCTAATATCGAATAGCATTGATGAAATTCAACTGTAAGTAAATAAGAAAAATTCAACATTTATCAGTATCTAATTTTTAATTTTAATTTCAGAAACTACCTTACAATGAAGCAAACATGATGAGAGAGTCTAAAATTATCAATGAGCTTGATTTGTACAAAATTCAGAGAAGCAGGGCAGGCTCCCACAATCTTTGATTTGTTGTCAATGTGAACTTGTATTTCTCCTTGACTTTTGGTGACTTGTAATGGTTTATTCTTTAGGCTGCTGTAATGTCATTTGCTCAGATAAAACTGGAACACTGACGAAGAATGAAATGACTGTTACTCACATATTTACTTCAGATGGTCTGCATGCTGAGGTACTCTATAGATTCTTTTAACAACAGTATTACTTTGTTAAGAAATTTGGTGTTTAACATTAACTGTTCCAGAGTCTTACCTTCAAAATGGCTGTACTTTAGTCAGCAGCAGAACTTTCTTTCTGGCTGAGTGGCACTCCCCCTGTGAGAGCGCACTGACCACCAGGGGGTAGATCCTGTGTTGAGTGTCTGTCCCCTGGTGGTCAGTGCGCATCATAGCGACCAGTCATCCTGCCGTTTAGTCGATTTACATATTAGCCTTTTATTACATAGGATGTTTTATAAATTTAAGCTCACTTATGTATAGAGATTTTCATGTTTTATAGTATACTATACATAGAAATAATAAGATTATATTATGTTAATGATTATATTGTTTCTTCTTATGATATACTATATATTATTGTAATTATTGTAATTATTAGTATTAACTAAAGGTTCATCATTGTGGCAAAAATGAGAGTTTATAGTCCTTTAACTATTAAATGTTCTTTTAGACTAATTTACATGCTTTTTTATGTATACATGCTGTGTCATGATTTATAAAATGAAATGAATATAACTCACCATAGATTTTGTTTTTCATAGGTATTGTCACTGTCTACTGATTATATTATTGACCCTACTATATGTTCCCTAGGTTACTGGAGTTGGCTACAATTCATTTGGAGAAGTGATTGTCGATGGTGATGTTGTTCATGGATTCTGTAACCCAGCTGTTAGCAGAATTGTTGAGGTAAACATTTATTCCCTGAGAAGGTGACTTTCTTTTTTGTTGTTGTTGTTAATCCTCAACGTAGGATATTCTTTCAGTTAATTTTTAGAGAAAGTGAAAAGGGTAGGGGGACAGAGGGAGAGAAACATTGATGTGAGAGAGACACACAGATTGGTTGCCACCCACATGCACCCCAACGAAGGGCGTGGGATCAAACCTGCAACCCAGGTATGTGCCCTTGATCAGGAAACCAACCCATGACCCTCTGGTGGGTGGGCTGACACTCTACCACTGAGCAACACTGGTCAGGGCAGAAGATGATTTTCTTTATAATGACTTAGGACACAGTGATGGGTTCATAGTTTATGTTTATTTCTCTTAGGCGGGCTGTGTGTGCAATGATGCTGTAATTAGAAATGACACTCTAATGGGGAAGCCAACAGAAGGAGCCTTAATTGCTCTGGCGATGAAGGTCTGTATCTAATCTCTCTTCTTTGACATATAAAATACCACCCTTACGAGAGAATGTGAGGCCATCAATTTCAGTATTACTGGTTTTAGGTACATTGTTTTTACTGCCTTTTGGGAACCAGTTTTAGTCTTCCTGGAAATACAAAACATAGAGCTTTCTCAGTATAATTTTATCCCTTATATGCAAGAAACAGTGATGGATTTCTTTTAATGAAGAAATGTTTCTGTTGTCTGTTTAGAGTGTTTGTGTGAAAAACTCTTATGTGTGTTATTGCTGATAAATACTGACTTTCAAATGAGTTAAGGACAACACTCTAGTATTTCCATGTAAAAATACTAAGGATATCATGAGAAATCAGCTTTTTTCAGTTGACCCTTTCCCTTCATTATTTTTTTTAAATATATTTCTTTTGATTTTTTTTTTTTTTTTTTTTAGAGAGAGGAAGGCCAAAGGATAGAAAGATAGAAACATCAATGAGAGAGAAACAACATCGAACAGCTGCCTCCTGCACGCCTCCTATTGGGGATCAAGCCCACAACCCAGACATGTGCCCTCATTGGGAATCGAACCAGTGACCTCTTGGTTCCTGGGTTGACACTCAACCACTGAGCCATACAGGCTGGGCCCCTTCATTATTTATTTCTTAAAATGAGTTCAGAATTAGAATTTGTGTTAGGGAGATGAGGTGCTGTTTCAGTGACCCTTTTATCTATTTTAGTTGACCTCTTCTCCTAAGCCCTACATTTGATTAAATGAGAAATCTAAAAGTCTGATATGTCACTCCCAAACAAAAATAAAATCTCTACTTTTAAGAGAAGTTAGAAAACTTTGAGACTTTGTGAAATAGAATATGCCTCTAAATGAAGTTACTTCGTTTGAGATCCAATATTGAAATGTTGGCTATTGTAATAATTTTAGAAAATAAAATAGATATTTTTAGAATATATGTTTCCTTAACAGGTAATATTTCGTTATCATTTGTTCTCCTTGTAAATAAAAATAACATAGTATATAGCTTTATATAATAAAAGCCTAATATGCAAATTGTTCCCTCCACTAGGGGAGTTTGGGAGTTTGACCAGGGGGCGGGGCTGGCAGTGGCAGCAGGCAGCCAGGGGAAGGGAAGTGCCCCAGCCAGCAGCCAGCAGCCTCTAGGGACCCTACCCATGCACGAATTTCGTGCACTGGGCCTCTAGTAGCTTTATAAAAGACATTCAAAAGTTGAATCTGTTAATAAGATTTACTATGTTATACTTAACTTTATCTCTTTGAGAGATAAAGAATATGAAACTAGTTCCTTATGGGTGGGGGATTCACATTGTAGGTAGGACATTAATACTGATGTGCTTGGAACAAATAAAAGGCAGACCAAGATAGTAGACAGTTAAGTCCTAAACTTAAGAACAGTGCCAATTCAGACTAGGGACCTGGGCTTTGAAGGATAGGAAGGGTTCAGATAGTAGGTAAGCTAGAAAAAGCAGAAATAAAAGCATAGAGTAATAAGTAAGCATAGAATGGATTTTTGGCTTGTGAATTGGTTAACCTGGATGAAATGGAAGGAGTTTGAGTAACTCAGGGGATTGTTAAATAGACTGTGTGGTCAGTTTCTGGAGGACTTTTGAAAGCCAGGAAGTAGTGTCTCAACATGTTTCAGTAGACAACAAAAAGTCAGTGGAAGTAATGAACTAGGCTTTTTGAGTAGTTTAAAAAATATTTTTGAATATTTTGAGGAAAATGCAAATGGGTATTGGAGGGCAAAAAAGCTACATGACATTGGTAGTAGTCAGAATATCAAGTGGTAGGTGAGGGGTATAAGGGAGTAGAATGGGAGCAACAGGTAAGATAAGAGTTGAATCCCTAAGGAGTGAAGAATTGAATCTGAAATTTCTATTCATTATAAAAGTAAATGCTCAGTATTGGTTGAGTACCTTTTGTTGTCTCCTGATTCTATCCAGAATTGAGTCAGTAGAGGTTTTAATATAGTCAGTGTTGAAGACTTAGTCTGTGTAAAGTCCAGGTATCTAAACACCCAGGCTTTCATGTTGAAAATGTATGCTGCTATCCAGAGAAATATGGTATATATAGATGGAGTACTGCTATTCTGTCACCATTATTTGAAAAATAATCCATGTATCTCTAGCTAGCCTAACTACAAGTTATGACCCTTGTTCATGTTAAAGGAAAAAAATAGTCACATGCTGGTGAGAATTAACTTTCTTTTTGTGCTGTATAGATGGGTCTTGATGGAGTTCAACAGGATTATATCAGAAAAGCTGAATATCCTTTTAGCTCTGAGCAAAAGTGGATGGCTGTTAAGTGTGTACACAGAACACAGCAGGTATCTTTCCATTTTCCATTTAAAGAATACCTATTATATTTTGTTAACATAGATGATTATTTTTATTTGTTGTCCAACTTTAGATTTAAATAGTCATTGAGCATAACAAAGACCTGTTGTTTTAAAGTGTGTATAATTCGTAGTATATTCATCCCTTGCTATTTTCGTGTTCTCTTTGACTTTGTGCCTAGATATATCCAATTTTGCTGTGTGAGCAAATAACTTAAATGAATTGGAACCTGTTGTCAGTTTCCTAGAGTTTGTGACATTAGATTTTTTCAACGTATATTTTGTCCTGATGACAGACTACTATAGATCTGCTGTTCTTTCACTGAAGGAATGGCTTTTCTTCAGAACAAACAAAACCACATTATTTTGTGAATCAAATGTGTATAATTCGTGATAATTGGTCCAGCTTACAAACTGGCAAAATTACATGCACTGATATTTCAAGCTACTACCTTGTGCCTGCTTGCCTTAGAAACTTTTACATAGTTGGTGTAATAAGAGTTCTTAGTTTTCTACAATGTACAGTTTTATCACTCATTGTTGGTATTTACCAGCTTGATGCTTAAATTTACTTTGCCCATATATGTATATATGTGTGTGTATGTGTGTGTATGTGTGTGTGTGTGTGTGTGTGTGTGTGTGTGTATATATATATATATATATATATATATATATATATATAATTTTTACATTTACTTTATTAGGAATTAATTGGTTATGTGTTTTCACCTGTGAACAAACATTTTGACACCAGTTACACCTCTGTAAACAGGAAAGAGTGAGAGCATTTCTTCTCACCCAAAATAAGTAGGAAGCATGCTGGTTTTAAAAGAAAGGCCAAGTTGGCCAACCTTGAACTTATTAAATCTGCCAGGATTTCTGTTCATGAGGGAACAGAAAGATTTCTGTCTAATCTTTAAAGGTACTTTTATAAACTCTGGGGAAGCTACATATTTGGAAAGAAAACTAAAAATAAAATGCCTGATATTTTAAACCTTGTAACATAAAGCTTTTAAAAATTGCCTAAGATAGTTTTCAGCTGATGTTCATTGACCATCTAGTTATAGAGCAAGAACATCCTATATAATAAAAGGCTAATATGCAAATTGTCCCTTCTACCAGGAGTTCGACCAGGGAGCGGGTCCAGCTGGGCAACCGCCTGCAGCCCCTCCCTCTGACCGCCCCCCCACCCTGATTGGTGGCGGGGCTGGCCTGGCAACTGCCCGCGGTCTCCCACCCCCTCCTTTGCTCCCCCACCACCCCCAGCCAGCTCGCCCCAATCAGGGCCAATTGGGGCTAGCCAGCTGGACCCCACCCTTGTATGAATTCGTTTGCACTGGGCCTCTAGAGTGTGTGTATGTGAGTGTGTGTGTGTGTATGTGTGTGTGTGTGTGTGTGTGTGTGTGTGTGTATATATATATATATATATATATATATATATATATATATAGGCCTCTAGTGTGTGTGTGTGTGTGTGTGTAGAGAGAGAGAGAGAGTGTTTATTTGGAAGGTCTCCTTTTTTTTACATTTTGTATACTATCATACAGTACTTCAAGATAATGTAGCTCATATAAAGTTGAATGATTTGACTTCAGCAGGTATTACATCCAAGTTATACATTGAAAGTTGTACATGACAACTTGTACTTAAAAATGTAGGATGGTCAAGGATTGCTAGATATTTGGGAAAAATCATCAGTATGAAAGACACAGACCAAACCAGCAGAGAAAGAGATCTCAGAGAAACAAAGATAATTCCAGATGCTGAAGTAAATTTCCAAAGAACATAAAAAAAATGACAACAAAATGCTTTAAATAGAAAGTTTTTCAAATAAAGTTAAAGAATCTATCAGAAAGTAGAACAAACCATTAAAGAGGTGGACCATATAAAAGATAAGGTATAAAAATCAGAAAATAAATATAGGAGATCCAACATCCACCTGATAGTGGTAACAGGAAGAAAGAACAGAAAATGGGAAGATTTTATCAAATTTTCCAGAGGAAGGACTTCAGCTTTTAAAATAAAATTGCCCATCAGTTGGGGAAGAGATTGTATATCGAGATCCAGGAAAAAGTCCTGTTACTGAAAATCTTCCTTCGTAGGTAGAGGGCTGGGAAAGACCTAAGAAATAGGCTGGCCACTGCAGTCTGATAATTAATAGAGTTTTTTCAAGGGCAACTTACATAGGAGGTGGGTTTTGGGCAGCTAGAAGACAACATGTTTGGCAGGTGCCAAATAATTATATAGGGTAAAGGAGGGGATAGCCATGGGTACTAGTATATGAATACTACCAGGTACGGGAAATTACTTTACATGCTTGACAAGGCCAGGACAACTGCCTGTTATAGGAACCAGCACATAGTGGGAGGCAAAGGAGGTTTACTGATTTATGTCAGAATGAACATCAGTATGATCAGTCAGTCTCTAGGTGGAGTTTGCCGAAAACAATCTTCCCCAGGTTCAGCTCTTGAGTCAGGCGGCAGTCACATCTTGGAACAGTCTCTTCTCCTCAGGAGTAAACACAAGGCCCATAATCAAGAAACTTGAGGGAGAATTTTAAAAGCTTCAGGTAGTTTTGGGGTGGGAGGCCAGGGAGGGGGAGATCATATAAAAAGGTTTAGGAATTAAAATAGCTTCTTTGGACTTCAAATTCACACTGGATAGTGGAAGCTGGAAGATAACAAAGGAAAGCCTTCAAATTGAGAGGAAATTTATTCCGAGATGAACTTAAAAATGTGGGGATGGAATAAAAATGTTTTCAGACATTCCAAATCTCAAAATGGATATCCCACACATCTTAGAAAGATACTGGTGGATATATTATTCCAAGATAAGATGATAAACTAAAGAAAAGAAAGATATAGCACAATGAGTTCTAACCAGGACGGGTGAAAAGAATCCCCAGGATAGAGGTGAAGGGAAGTTCCTGGATGCATCCAGTCGTGCAGCAGGCCTAGAAATCAACCAACTCACATTAGAAAAGGAAAGGAGAACAAGACTCAAAGAGGAAGATCTTTCTTCAGTAATAATATGGGAGTAATAATTTACCTGCTCATTTGATCATGTGAAAAATATCATTTAGCAGGGCTTTATATTACATGGAAGAGTTCCGGAATAATTATTAATAGGTGTAAAGACAACTAAGCAAATAAAAAAAAAGAGGCAGTTATTAACTGTCTAAAAGATAAAACTTAAACAGGAAAATAAATGTTTTATTTATATAGGCCATGGAAACAACATCATGCCTTCCTGCTGCCCCCCTACACTCTAATACCTGATCACCAGTTAATCAGGTAATTAGTAGCTCTGTCTTAATGTGAGCACACTGTAATAACGTGCAGAGAAAGAACACATTATGCTCTGGTTTCTAAATTTCCATTTGGAAGTGACACAGGTACTTTCATATTTATTGATCAAAGCATGTCATACCTGACTTCAAAGTGGGAGAGAGGGTCAGGGGAATACATTCCTACCAAGTGCCTGCACGGAAAGCTTGCTGTATGTGAACTGTTCTAGTGACTACCACTTCGCTCAACAGTGGGGAGCCATAAAATAAATAGAATACTGACAAAATTTGCTTTAATTATATTATAACTAGAGGCCCGTTGCATGAAATTCGTGCAGGGGAGGGGATGGTCCCTCAGCCCGGCCTGTACCCTCTCCATTCCGGGACATGCCTCTCACAGTCTGGGACCGCTGGCTCCTAACCGCTCACCTGCCTGATCACCTTTAACTGCCCTCCCCTGTGAGCCTTATGGCCCCTAACTGCCCTCCCCTGCCAGCCTGATCGTCCCTAACTCCCCTCCCCTGCCAGCCTGATCGCCTCTAACTCCCCTCCCCTGCCGGCCTGATTGCCCCTAACTGCTCCCCTGCCGGCCTGATTGCCCCTAACTGCTTCTGCGTCAGCCCCCGCTACCGTGACTTTGTCTGGAAGGAGGACCAGAGACTGGAAGATGTCCGGTTGACCCGGTCTGATTAGCATATTACCCTTTTATTAGTATAGATTATTAGTATAGATGATATGGAGAGGAGGAATAGATAGTGGGGGTTGCCAAACTACCACCTATCACAATAGACAATTATAAAATTATAAGCAAAAAATATAAATAATCATATTTTTAAAAACCTGGAGATAAATACCAACATCTGTAGAGTTAAAATTGGCTTGCCTTTTAGTGTAGGACTAGAGGTAAGAAGGTTTGGGCAGAGAACTGCAGTTTTGCATTGTAAGCTTTTGTATATTACTCCACTATGATAAAAAATAGAAGAAAAAGTCTGCTAATACCCTTAATTATAAGGTGGTTGTGAGAATACATATAATGTATACATATACTAACAACCAAGAGAAGAAAGCCTGAGTCATTGCTTGGGCAGATGTTAGCTCTCTTTCCTATTCCTGTTAAGTTGTGAGCCTCTCCTCAAATCTGAGTGCCTAATCTGGGGCTTAGTATAGCACTGCTTTCAACGTGTAAAGATGAAGGAGTAGATGCTGTTTGTAGAGTGCAGGAAACCCCCACATATGAACTTCTAATTTTCAGAGTTCAAGTGCCATTCAAAGCCTTAGGCTTGAGTAGCTACCCTGGGGATTATGAGAAATGAATACTGCTTGCTTTTGGATTCCAATGGCAGATATGTACAAGTTGAAATTAATTTGAATTTATTTGCTCTGTTCTTTTTCTCCTAGGATGGACCAGAGATTTGTTTTATGAAGGGTGCTTATGAACAGGTGATTAAGTATTGTACTACATACCTTAGCAAAGGACAGGCTTTAACACTCACCCAGCAGCAGAGAGATCGGTCCCAACAAGAGAAGGCACGAATGGGCTCAGCAGGGCTCAGAGGTAAGGTTGCTTCAGCATCGTCCCCCCAGGTGGAAAGATAATGCTTTCTGTTCATTGTAGATAAATTCATGCCTCACACCGGAGCCGTACAGCTCTAGTCCAGGCTTCATAGAACCCTACCATTTCTGAAGTGTTTTGTTTTACTTGTCTAATTGACCCCCAAATCATGGAAAAATGGGAATATAGCAAAATATGAACTCTTATAGACCTGCAGTGATGTATGAGTAGGTGATAAAAATTTTATTTTTATAATAGTTTATTGATTTATTAGACAGGGGAAGAGAGGGGGAGAGAGAAAAACATCCAATGTGAGAAGAATCATCTATTGGCTGTCTCCTGCACACCCCCTACAGGGGATTGAGCCTACAACCTGGATATGTGTCCTTGTCCGGGAATTGAACCATTAACCTCCCAGTGCATAGGGCGATGCCCAACCAACTGAGCCATATGGGCCAGGGCAGAAATTTTATTTTAAACAAGTTTATCTTGTGAGGAAGGAGATGGATGGAGGTAAAGTGATGTTACTCCTTCTTTATTTCATTACTTTGACAGTCTTATTTGTTAATAGATCTAAAATACTTTCCTAAATATTGAAGCGTTCCTCATCTGCTTTATTCTTTTGGCATTTACCAGTAAAGTATGAAAGTGCCCAGATTCTGCTTATGTTTGTGTTGCTGACTAAACATGATGGCGTGAGAGGATCTGCTGTGCACACACACATCAGGCCACTTCTCTTAGGGACATCATGTATGATTCAAGAGGCAGGGGTTGGGGCCATACCTGGTTTTTACCTTCTGAATAGTCATCTGGCTTGTGGCTAATTTTATATATATATATTTATGTAGTGTCTCTCAAGGAAATTGGAAGAGTTGGCTTCCCTAATTTTATTATTTTTACAAAACGAAGTCAAAGACTTCAATTCCTGGGAGAAAGAAAAGTTATGTAAAAAATCTTCATACTCATGGTTCACTTAAGCAAGGGCTTTTTGTGGCTATACAACACTTATATAGGTTTATAGGTCTTTCTGATTTCCAGGTTTAGAAAGGTATTCTTGTGGTTTTATTTGAGGGCACAGTTTTGCTACTCTTAGCAGCTTACAACAGAGGGTTTCAAAGTTGGCTGGGATTTAGAGACACAGAGGAAGTCTTAAAGATTTGGTATGTGCTTCCTGTTTTTCTTAATTTTTGGAACAGGGGTTTCACATTTTTTAAATTCTGATTCTTGTCATCTGGAAGAATGTGGAGGTTTTGTTGTATGTTTGCTGTTGTAATATTGTGAAATAGACCAGAGTTGGTAGAAGACAAAAATCTTTGTTTCACAGAGCTTTAGAAAACACTCTGGTCATTTTTCTCTTCCATCTTGTCTTTGCCACTTCTGCTTGTGCTACACCTTCCTCTTCCCCCTGAAATTACCATAATGAATAACAAAGATTTTAAATTTAACTTTATATATACTTATGTTACATCTTATAAAGCAAGTTTTTTAAAGTACAAATGACTCATAATTTTGAAATGTTTGTTTTTATATTTTATTTGGGGACCTTCTACATGAAAAAGGTCTACCTAGCCCAGTGGTCGGCAAACCGCGGCTCGCGAGCCACATGCGGCTCTTTGGCCCCTTGAGTGTTCTAACGCCACTTCTTCAAAATAGACTCGCCCAGGCCGAAAACCGACTTCTACGCATGGGCCACGAAGTTTCAATCACACTGTATGTGCGTGCCCGCACGTGGTATTTTGTGGAAGAGCCACACTCAAGGGGCCAAAGAGCCGCATGTGGCTCACGAGCTGTGGTTTGCCGACCACTGACCTAGCCTGTCCCAAACAGTAGCAGTAGATCTTCATTTGTTCTAAAGAAGCAAACAGATAAATATAGGATACTAAGCTCTAGCTAATATCACCCCTCCATTGAGAGTGCCAAGAGCTGATCTCCCTTTTTGACGCAACTGATGCTGTCCCTTTCTGTTACTATCTGCCTCAATTCCAACACTAGGGACTGTCAAGGTGAAGTCATATGCCAAACTATTTATGTAGCTGTGGGGCCCACATCTTACACTGGAAAAATAGAAGTTGCCTTTACAGTTGGTTTTCTTATTATATCTAATCCTCCATGCTTCTGTTTGAATAAGAATGGATACTTCCTGTGATCTTGCTGGGACTTTCAGTTTCCCCATGAGATACATATGTTTAGTTTGTGTGCTTTTATTGTGTTTTCTGTGGTAAGTTCTTTAGTCTAATAATATCCCAGCTTGAGACACATCCATTGGTTTATAGATAGTAAAGTGAGGTTCCAGAATTCTGAGAATAAACTAAATGATATTTGGAAATGAACAGTACTTTATACTATATCTTAAGTGCCCAAGGATTACAGAAAGCTAACTATAAATAACTTTAGAGTGGTGTTATTTATATACTCTTAAATTACCAGAGTTGCAAATAAGAAATACCTGTTAACGTTATAGAATGAAGGAATATAAACTATTGTTGATGATAGTGGTTTTATAATCACTTTATAGTTAACTTCACCTCCCAGGGTTTATCATGTATGAAATTGTTACATATTGTGTCTAACTAATATAGCAACCTCTTAAAGCTATTGAATTGTTACACAGACCTATAAATTGGAAAGCTGAAGAAGCCACCTTCAAAGGTATCTGTTTAAAATTGACTTTAAAGCCCAACAAACCAATAGTTTCTCCAAATAATTAATTGACTTTGCCAAAGAGCCAATAGTGTATGTTGAAAGGAGCTGCATATGGTTACTATGTAAAAACATTTTTTATTTGCTCCTCATTTGCCTTCTCTTCTTATTCCTTTTAATTTTTAGTAATTTAAAGCAACCTTATATCTAGAACCATTAAACTCTATTGTCTTACCACATAATAATTTTGGTTCTTAAAGATTATATAGCCCTACCCAGTTTGGCTCAGTGGATAGAGCGTTGGCCTTCAGACTGAAGGGTCCTGAGTTCAATTCTGGTCAAGGGCACATGCCTGGGTTGTGGGCTCAATCCCCAGTGGGACGTGTGCAGGAGGCAACCAATCAATGATTCTCTCTCATCATTGATGTTTCTATCTCTCTCTCCCTCTCCCTTCCTCTCTGAAATCAATAAAAATATTTTTTAAAAAGATTATATAATAACTACAATGACATTATAGTCTTAAGTGATTTCTTTGAGAAGTGTTACTGCTTCCAGCTTTTGTCAAGTAAATTCTTTGTTTTTGTGACTCACATTTTCTTGTTTGGATTTTTTTATTATGTCCTAAGTTCTTGCTTTAGCTTCTGGTCCTGAACTGGGACAGCTGACATTTCTTGGCCTGGTGGGAATCATTGATCCTCCTAGAACTGGTGTGAAAGAAGCTGTTACAACGCTCATCGCCTCAGGAGTATCGATAAAAATGATTACTGGAGACTCACAGGAAACTGCAGTTGCAATCGGTATAACTAGGCTGCTTTCTTTTGTTTTTGATAGGTTTTTTTTTTTAAATTATTACAGTATATAGTTTTGTGAGTCATTAGACATGAAATGTGTTTACATAATAAAATTGACTCTTGTTTGCTCATATTCTATATAAAATTGTGGCCAACGTATTTTAGTTTAAAAAGTAATACTTATCCACTATGCTGATGGATAAAAGCATAAATGTGAAAGGAAACTTGAAATTTAGTTTTTCCTTTTAACTTGAGTATTTGCAAAGCAGACCTGTACCTACTTTGAAAGAAAATTGCTATATTTATGTTTCTGTTGTTTTATCATATATATGGCTGTTTTGTTTGAATGCCTTTTATGATTACTTTAAGAAGTAAAAGAGGGGAGGGGAGAAAATGGACATGGAAGTTAATCTCCCTGAACCAGTAAACTATAGTTCATACTGATAAATTTAAGCAGTTTGCCGAAGTCCATTAATTCTGATTTTATTAATATGGAGAGAGATTGGGACAGAAGTTTCACACTTTGTGTTATCTAAGAAGGATGTCATCAGAAACGTAACATGGTGGGAAAGATTATACTTAGAAAAATTAGCAATTTTTATTTTCATTTACATGCAACTACATGATTACACAGATCCACCACCATTTTATTTGACTTTGGATACTTAAAATGTACTCTGATCTTCATTAAAATTGAGATGCTGAGCAAAACTTCATTGGCCATGTTTCACTTCTTAGGTTTGATAGATTAAATTATGAAAACTATTTACTCTCAAATTTAAACAAAAATAAAAGAGTCAAACAGAAAACCTCAGACTTTTAAAATTCAGATAGGTTTGGCTTACCAGCAGTTGTCTTATGATCCCTTGATATAGAGGCATTTTATACTTAAAAGGAAACAGATAACAATTGTTATTAACTGAGCATTATGTTTTCCCTGTCAAACAAAACCAATTTGGTTAATTATGTTTTCTCTCCATTTTACTTTAGCTAGTCGTCTGGGATTGTGTTCCAAAACTTCTCAGTCAGTCTCAGGAGAAGAAATAGATGCAATGGATGTCCAGCAGCTTTCACAAGTACTACCAAAGGTACGTCTAAACTAAAGCCTTTTTAGACAAAAGGCCTTATTCTAAGTGTTACCATTTCTACTACTATGAAAACCAAACTGTTTATTTCAGAACAGTTGGGACATGACCAACAAATTTGTTGGTCCAAATCATGAAATGAAATCTTATAATTGAAATCAGTCCTATCATTGAGAGCATTTGTGATGTGATCATTGTAACTATTACTAGTGGCCCAGTGCACAGATTATCGTGCACATTGAAAGGAAATTAATTAGAAGAAAGGTTTGTGCGGTAATTACATTACTGCAAAAAATTACATGTCAAAATAGTATATATAATACAGTATTATAAAATTAAAACGCGCATGTGATTGGCACCAGCGAGAGCTTTATGTGTATTGCGCATGCACGAGTCAATGTTTATTTTTAAATTGCCAGTGCGCGTCTTATGTACCGGCAGGTCAGTCGGATGGATGTATGGTCGGTCACTTAGCCTTTTATACATATACTAGAGGTCCAGTGCAGGAAATTAGTGCACTTGGGGGGTCCCTCAGCCTGGCCTGTGCTCTCTTGCAGTCCAGGAGCCCTCGGGGGATGTCCAGCTGACTGCTTAGGCCCTAAGCCATTAGTTGGACATCCTTAGTGCTGGCGCGGAGGTGGGAGAGGCTCCTGCTACCGCCGCTGTGCTCGCCAACCATTAGCCCGGCTCAGGGCTTCTGGCTGAGTGGCGCTCCTCCTATGGGAGCGCACTGACCACCAGGGGGCAGCACCAGCATTGAGCATCTGCCCCTTGGTGGTCAGTGCGCATCACAGAGACCAGTTGTTCCACCGTTCGGCCGATTTGCATATTAGCCTTTTATTATATAGGATATTGCAAATTTATTAACATTTGCAAGAACTAAGTTTCACCTGAGGAAGATACTGTAAAAATTAGCAATGGTTGTATAAAGTACAGAGTGGAGAAAGAGTGAGACTATTACTTGATGTTTCTTATCCTTTTGTTCTATTTTAATTGTAGCATGATATGTGATGCTTTTTTAAAGAATTGAAATATCATCTACATAGAGTGAAATGCACTCCTTTTAAAGCACTCTCCTAAGTTTTTTTTTTTATTTTTTTTTTATTTTAATAAATCTTTATTCAGATTATTACAATTGTTTCTCCTTTTCCCCCCCATAGCTCCCCTCCACCCAGTTCCCACCTCACCTTCTGCCCTTACCTCCCCACCACTGTCCTCATTCATGGGTGTATGATTTTTGTCCAGTCTCTTCCTGAACCCCCCCATACCCATTTCCCCCTGAGAATTATCAGTCCACTCCCTTTCTATGCTCCTGATTCTATTATATTCACCAGATTATTCTGTTCCTCAGGTTTTTAATTCACTTGATTTTTAGGTTCACTTGTTGATAGATATGTATTTGTTGTTCATAATTTTTATCTTTACTTTTTTCTTCTTCCTCTTCTTTAAGAATACCTTTCAGCATTTCATATAATACTGGTTTGGTGGTGATGAACTCCTTTAGCTTTTTCTTATCTGTGAAGCTCTTTATCTGCCCTTCAATTCTGAATGATAGCCTTGCTGGGTAGAGTAATCTTGGTTGTAGGTTCTTGCTATTCATCACATTGAAAATTTCTTGCCACTCCCGTCTGGCCTGCATAGTTTCTGTTGAGAAATCAGCTGACAGTCGTATGGGTGCTCCCTTGTAGGTAACTAACTGTTTTTCTCTTGCTGCTTTTAATATTCTCTCTTTGTCTTTTGCTCTTGGCATTTTAATTATGATGTGTCTTGGTGTGGTCCTCTTTGGATTCCTTTTGTTTGGGGTTCTGTGCGCTTCCTGGACTTGTAAGTCTATTTCTTTCACCAGGTGCGGGAAGTTTTCGGTCATTATTTCTTCAAATAGGTTTTCAATATCTTGCTCTCTCTCTTCTTCTGGCACCCCCATAATTCTGATGTTGGTACGCTTGAAGTTGTCCCAGAGTCTTCTTACACTATCTTCAACTTTTTGGATTTTTTTTTTGCTTTTTGCTTTTTCGGTTGAGTGTTTTTTGCTTCTTTGTATTTCAATTCTTTGACTTGATTTTTGTGTTCCTCTAGTCTGTTTTTGGGTCTCTGTATAATATTTTTTATTTCAGTCAGTGTATGTTTAATTTCTAGTTGGTCCTTTTTCATATCTTCCGGGGTCTCGTTATATTTATTGGCCTTTTCTAGGATATTCTTGAGAAGCCTTATAACCGTGGTTTTGAATTCTATATCCGGTCGTTTGTTTTCCTCCATTTCTTTCGTTTGTGATCTGATTCTTTGACGCCGCATTTTCACTGCTTCCCTAAATTGGTAAGGTAGATTTGTGTGCTAGGTTTCCAATATGGCCCAGTGGGTCTGCCTCCCCAGTTAACCTGAGGTGGACACTCTTAATGCACCCCTTTGTGGACTGTGTGTACAGCCTTGTTGTAATTAAGTCTTTATTGTTGTTGGTATCACTGGGAAGAATTGACCTCCGGGCCAGTTGGCTGTAAGGATCAGCTGTGTCTATGCTGGGAGAAGTTCGGTGCTGGAGACAGCCTTATAGGATTAGACTTGCCAAATTGCAATAGCCTCTGTGCTCAGCTTGTATGGGGTGGAGTCTCAGGGCGGAGCAGACAGTCTTGGGTTCCCGTCAGCCTTGCCCTTGCGCGCACATGCGTGCCTTCAGACTTCTGCCTTCCCCGGCTCCCGAGTCTCCGCCCGAGAGTCCAGACTCGCCCCACAAGAGCGTGGGTCCCCAGGGGCTCGCCTGGAACTGGGGTTCACTGCAGTCAGAACTGGGGCTCAGTACAGTCAGGAGCCTCCGACTCCCTTCCACTAGGGAAAGCCTGTGGCAACCTCCGCAGCCTTTGTGCGCACTGGCACGCACGCGCCTTCAGTCCTCCGCCTTCCCCGGCTCCCGAGTCTCTGCCCGAGAGTCCAGATTCCCCCCACAAGAGCGTGGGTCCCCAGGGGCTCGCCTGGAACTGGGGTCCAGTGCAGTCAGAACTGGGGCTCAGTGCAGTCAGGAGCCTCCGACTCCCTTCCACTAGGGAAAGCCTGTGGCAACCTCCGCAGCCTTTGTGCGCACTGGCCCGCGCGCGCCTTCAGACTTCTGCCTTCCCCGGCTCCCGAGTCTCTGCCCGAGAGTCCAGATTCCCCCCGTAAGAGCGTGGGTCCCCAGGGGCTCGCCTGGAACTGGGGTTCAGTGCAGTCAGAACTGGGGTTCAGTGCGGTCAGGGGCTTCCTTCCCCCTTCCGCCAGAGAAAGTCAGCCAGGCTCTCAGCCGCCCTTCCTCTCTGTGCGCACAAAGACCCTTTGCCGTACCTCCAATTCTCTGTGAGCTTTTCTCTTTCCTTCTAGTTGTAGAATTTTCACTCAGCCAGCTTTTCTGTGGTTCTGGATGGTGTCCGTTCTGTCTTTTAGTTGTAGTTTTGAAATTGTTGTGCGAGGCAGCAGTTTAGGTGCTTACCTATGCCGCCATCTTGGTTTCTCTCCTCTCTCCTAAGTTTTGACATTTGGTTTAATTACTGCCACCAAAATCAAGATCTAGAACAGTTTCATCGTACCCCCAGATTCTCTTGTGCCTTCTTAAAATCAGCTCCTCCCTCTACTTCCAGAATGTGGCAACCACTGGTTTCTTTTCTGTCCTTATAGTTTTGCTTTTTTCAGAATGTTCTAAAAACGGAATCATGTACAGGCAGTCCTAGGGTTACGTCGGACTCGACGTACGTTGTTTCGTGGTTACGTCGCCATCTCCCATTTATTTACTAAAAAAAAAAATTTTGTCATTTCAACGTATGTACATATGTGCTCTATGTTTTTTATTATTTATTTACCACAAGTAAAGGTCAGGAATTGTTGTCTGTCTTTTAAATTTTTTTTGTGTATGTGCTCCATGTGAATGATGTAGGTGCTTATGTAGGTGGGTTCCGACTTACGGTGAAAATCGGGTTACGTCGTGCTGTAGGAATGGATCTCCGACATAACCTGAGGACCTACTGTATCTGTTTCTTTCACTTAGCACATGCATTTGAGATTTATCTATGTTGGTTGTGTGGATGTGTGTAATAGTAGTTCTTTTTTTGTTTGCTGACTAGTATTCCACAGTATGGGTATATGTTACCTATTCACTAATTGAAAGACATTTGAATTTCCAGTTGTCAATTATGAATAAACTACTATAAATATTTATGTATAAGTTCTTGCATGAAAGTAAATTTTTATTTCTCTTGAGTAAATAAGAGTTGTTGCTGGGCCATATGGTTAATATTTATCTTTGTAAGAAACTGCCAAGTTGCTTACAAAGTGACTAAATTTTGCATGCCCATCAGTGGTATTTGAAAATTCTAATTGCTCTGCATCCTCATCAGCACATGGGATTGTCAGTTCCCCCACTCCTCATTCTGATAGGTATATAGTGGTATTTTATTGTGGTTTTAATTTGCATTTTCCTTACAAGTTTTGGTGTTGAATATCTTTTTATTGTTGTTAATCCTCACTGGAGGACACCTTTTCCATTGATTTTTTTTTTTTTTTTTTTTTTTTTTAGTAAGAGTGGAAGCCAAGGGGAGAGACAGAGAGAAAAACATTGATGTGAGAGAGACACAACAATTGGTTGCCTCCCTGCACGTGCCTTGACTGGGGCCGGGGATCAAGCCTGCAACCAAGGTGCATGCCCTTGACTGGAATTGAACCCAGGATCCTTCAGTCCACAGGTCAACGCTCTATCCACTGAACCAAACCGGCCAGGGCTTGAATATCTTTTCATGTGCTTTTCCTGCCATTCATATATCTTTTTTTTGTTGTTTGTTTGTAGGCTGGGAGGTAAGTGAATAGAACAATGTTTTCTATCTGGTCATCTCCCCTGGCCTGTGTTTCAATGTTCCAAAGTTTAATTAACAGAACAAGGAAGTTGCCCTGAACTGAACTCAACACTTTGGAAACATATATCTTCTTTAGTGAAGTGTTTGCCCTTGTGTATGTGTTCCTTCTGAATTCTGAGTGTCCTTTATCAGATATTTGATTTGAAATATTTTCTCCCAGTCTGTGGCTTATCTTTTTATTCTCTTAACTTTGTCAAAGAGCAGAAGTTTTAAATTTTAATGAAGTCCAGCTTATCATTTTTTTTCTTTTATGAGTCTTCTTTTGATGCCTTATCAAAAACTCTTTGCCTAATTCCACATCACAAAGATTTTTTTTACCTGTCTTTACTTCTAGAAGTCTTATATTTGTTAGGTCTTCATTAAGGTCTGTGATGCATTCTGAATTAACTTATGTCTGTGTTGTGAGAAATGGGTGATGGTTCACTTTTTTTGCATATGGATGTTTATTTGTTCCAGCACTATTTGTTGAAAATATTGTCCTTTCTTCATTGGAATGCCTTTTTACCTTTGATTATAATGCTTTTCTAACAAATTATTAATAGGGAAAAAAGTTATCTCTTGTTCCATAACAGTAATTTCTTTACAACCAAGTTCTCTGGTGTGGGATTAACTTATTATGTTGGGATGCTTTGTGGGGGCTTTACAAAGCCTGATTTGTGGGTACACAAATCTCAGAGGAAGAGCCCCATAAAAGATAGGGTGCATTTTTGCATCCAAGTTGTTGACAGTCTAATTTCTTGTTCTCATTATTACTTTTCTGTTTATGTACATATATGTGTATGTCCTTTAAGTGCTTATCATCTGGCATTTATTTTATTAGACATCTAGCTATCCATTGACAATAATAAAATGTGCTACCTCCTCTTTTACTTCACTTATGTTACACTCACAATTGCAAGTTATATATTTAGAACACTGATTTTTCTTAAATTACTTTCACATCTTAACTTACAACTTGTCTTTTGGTAACTTTTTTATTAGAAAACTTATTTATTAGTAACATTGTGGAAAACTAGAAAATCTAGAAAAGACCTGCATGCAATCTGCCTGTATCTGCAATATAATATAGATACTCAGAAGTTATGCACCCTCTGAGCATCCAAGATAATAAAATGAGTTAACCCCTGTTTCTTTTTTAAATGTGTTTGACAAAACCTGTGTTTTTTAAGTGTGTTTAACAAAGCCTGGTTGGTACTTTATAGTGTTATAAACCTGAACATTCATTTAACAGAACTTCAGCATTCCAGAAATCTTCAATATTATTGTAAAACACCCTTTTAATGGTTGCATGGTGTTTTACTTGGGTATACTGGTGTGTGCATAAACACACAGCAATTATAGGAATTTCAACCATTTTCTTGTTGAAATTTGAGCTCCCATTTTTTGTTACTGTAAATAGTACTTTAAGAAGGATAATAACAATAGCAGCCATTTACCATGTGCCAGGCAATGCTTATATTACATATATTGTTTATTTACTCCTGATAGCCACCTTATAAAAGATTAGAGGCCCGGTACACGAAATTCGTGCACTGGGGGTGAGGGTCTCCTCAGCCCAGCCTGCACCCTCTCGCAGTTCAGGACCCCTCAGGAATGTCTGCCTGCCGGTGGAACGGGCCTAAGCCGACAGTTGGAAATCGCTCTCAAAGTCCAGGACCCCTCACTCCTTACCGCCTGCCTGCTCACTGCTCCTTACCACTCAGCTCGCTGCTCCTTAGCACTGCCGTGGAGGCAGGAGAGGCTCCCGCCACCTCCACTACGCTCACCAGCCGTGAGCCCTATCTTTCTGTGTAGTTGTCTGTGGGCCAACTGCTCTCTTCCTTCTCACTTAGGTCGAGCAGCCTGTGAGGGCAGAGTGCACTGTCTGGAATGCAGAGGGCTGCCCGGAGCTGAGGGAAGTGGCTGGGCCCACGGGGTGAGAGGTGGACACAGAGGATGCTATCTCACCCAACTGTGGGGCAGGCTGGCTGGCCTTCATCTGCCTGACCCCACCCAGGGAGGGACCGAGCAGGGTGTCCGCCTCTCCATTCTCCATCCTTCCATCTGTCACCCTTGCCAGGCCTCCCCCAAAGTGAGTTCAGCTCAATCCCTGAATGTAAAAGGGCACGGGGGGAGGTGGCCTCCACTCCAGTGTCCCCTGATTTCCAGCGATGACCTGGTCGACAGGATCTGATCTCAGGATGGTGGCCACAGCTGCAGAACAGAGATCTGTTTTAAGAAAAGTTGGGAATGCAGACTTTCATATGAGCCCCTATTCCGAAAAGTGGCAGTTTATTCACATTGTGGCAAAGACACCTTCAGGAGTAAAATAAGTGGGTAAACTCAGGGCCAAACCGGGCCATTTCCTCATGCAATATCTTTGAGGCGCGTGGACAGAACCAAGTGTCAGCTCTTTGCAGGACACTTCCAGGGTTTTTTTTTTTAAGGCTAAAGGACAGTAGTCTGTCTCCATTCTTGTTCTTTGGGATTTTTTTATCATCGGGTAAAAGGATATGTACTTTGGGGCAATCCTCTCGAGATACAATATTCCAGTTGCACCCATGTGACGGTGACAGCGCCCCTCAGAGGGAGGAAGCTGACAAATGGGGAGCAGGTAATTCTGAAAACAAAAATGATGACAGAGATGTTAAGCCTTTCCTTCACGTGTCTGACACCCCTCTTCAGGCGGCCTGCAGGCCGGGCGTCTGCTGGACCTTTACCACTTGATGTCCTGGCAGGCTGCCTTGGGCCCTGCTAGGTGGTGTGCAGGGCTGCTTGGGCCCAGGGGGAGTCGTGCCCACCCCCAGCCACTCCTGGTACAGCTCCTGCACATGGGCGCTGGTCTCCCGGGGCCACACCGGGATGGCAGCGTAGATGCCTTCCATCTGCCACAGCAGTGCCCTGTCTGCACACCCATCATCCGTCTGGGCCTGTCCCCTGCTGCTTAGGCATGCCTGGCGCAGGCCAGGACCTCCACAAAGTGGCAGGGGAACTTGCCCCTTTACAGCTTCAGGACCACTTCTGGATGTTCTGAAAGCCGTAAGCAGCCTCAAAGCATAGCAGAACCTCTCCGTCCCTTTCAAGGGTGACCTCCTGGAAGTCTTTGTTCCTCAGGGTGCAGTAGGTGAGCACTCCCACGTCCTCGTTGAACAGCTCCTTGGCCATGTGCCTGAAGATGTGTGCCAGGTACCCATCAGAGCTGGCACCCTCGTGGAGCCTCACCTCCTTCTTCATGTCTCCAAACAGAGTGTCCATGGTGGCGTCATTCAAGGCGAGGTCACTTTGCTCCATTATCTGGACAATTTCACATGATGTTAACACGCAGTCAGCACCCTGGGAACTATGTAAAGCTGTGGGAATATCTTCTCAAAGGGCCTCCAGTTTTTTGTCATAACACAGGGCCACAATTACATGGAAAATCTTGTCTGGGGACAGGTTCTGCGGTCTGGTGAAGTAACCCTTCACCAGAGAGCCCTTGATCTGCTGGGGAGACTTGGCCATGCAGAGGTGGGGGTGATGGGGTGACCCAGCACATGCTCTGCATATCGGTCCCAGCCAGGGCAGGCAGAGGTCAGCATGGGGAGCCGGGGCTCTTCCTCACGGTGCTGGCAGTACTGACGCACAAATTCCTTCTGACTCTCCGGGATGCTGAAGTCCACAGCTATCTTCATGTCAAAGACAGTGCACCCCAAAGCTTTTGAGAAAGCTGCAGAGCCTTCTGGATGCATCAGTGACACTGGCTGAATCTAGCAGCAAAATAAGGCAGAGGCTAAGGACACATAGACACTGCCAGCACCTTGTGCTGTGAGGTATCACATTTCTTATTAAGGTTCAGAACATGGAAGTCCCTAGGTGTTCTGCTGAGAAACTTGAACTCCTTCCTCTGCGGTAACACAACTGTCACACGCCAGGCAGTCACTCAGAAATATCGGCATCGTCCAACTTATGGAATTCTCCCTTCTCTCCGTTCTCCTGAGCCGGACTCCGGATGTTGACTGCGGCATTCTCTTGGTCATCGGTTTTTGTTTTTTCACTACATTCCTTCCATGTGCAGTGATTACACTTCATCTGGAGCGGGGCGGGCAGGGGCTGGCTTGAGTGACCTGGAGGAAGCACAGGGAGAGCAGTCAGTCACTGCTGGTCACCCCTGGCGCTGCTGGAGCTATCCTTTCTTCCTTGTGGAGTGTCTAGGGATGGGGAAGCGGCCGCAGTGCCCGAGGCCGAGTTCCAGGAGGCTGGCAGCGCTGTCGGGATCGGGGCCAGAGGCGCTGGTCCATTGGTGCCTGGCCTGTCCTCTGGAGATGAAACCTACAGGACTACTAAGGAAGCCAGTCCCCAGTTCCGCCCCGCCTCTGCCACCGATTGATTGGAATCTAAGGGCCAGGAGGAGGGACCAAGAGGCCTGCCTTCCAGCTGCTTGCCAGTCCCCTCGCCACTCACTCTGGTTGCCTGTTAACCATCGCCTGATCAATGGGAGGCTGCGGGCCGGAGGAGAGACCAAGCAGTCTGCCTTCCGCCTGCTCACCAGTTGCAGCTGCCACAGATTCATTGGAGCCTGAGAGACCCCAATTCCCCCGTTAGCCATCCCCTGATCAATGGAGCCTGAGGGCCAGGGGATGGACCAGTCATCCGTTCGGTTGTTAAGGACGCTGGGTTTTTATGTATTAGGATAGGCAGTTCTGTGTTTACTGATGAGAAAATGAGGCCCAGAGAACTTGGGACTTAACTGAAGTCTTAGAGCTGGTGAGTGGTGGCACTGGCATTGGGACATGAGCCCAGGTCCATGTGAATCCAGAGTTCATTATCTCTTGCTTACTGAATCATTAAACATTATTATACATAAGACTTTGTGTCCAACTCTGGTTATTATTTTTTTTTAATATATTGATTTTTTTACAGAGAGGAAGGGAGAGGGAGAGAGAGTTAGAAACATCGATGAGAGAGAAACATCAATCAGCTGCCTCCTGCATACCCCCTACTGGGGATGTGCCCAAAACCAAGGTACATGCCCTTGACCGGAATCAAACCTGGGATCCTTGAGTCTGCAGGCCGACGCTCTATCCACTGAGCCAAACTGGCTAGGACACCAACTCTGCTTGTTTCTGTAGAATAAATTTTTCCATGTGAAATGATTAGACCATTTGTAAAGCTCTTAATACATTATCAATGAATTGCCCTCTGAAAAGATTTTAGTTTCTTTTCCACAAACTGCATTTCATACAATAGTTTTAAGTCCCTAGACTTCCAGCCTCACTTGTGGTTAGATTTTGGATGTAGTCACTACTAGAAATGCACTATTTTGGTCATTCATATTTTCTTTTTCTTTTTTTCAGTCTCTAGACACTCAGAATGCTGTTTTCAGAGCATATGGGAATAAGTGTGGATGTTTGCTTTGTTTTAGGTTCAGTGGGGTGGAGAAGGTGTTTCCATATTTGAACAAGACTTTTTTTGTGTGCTATACTGATGGTTTCTTTTTGACATTTGTTTCTGAAAGAATAAATTTTCTATTAGGTTCTTCGGAAGTATTGGGACAAGAGTGCACATTAGAAAATATATGTCAAATATGCAGTTAATTAAATATACTTCCCATTTGACCTTTGCTCAACTCTTTCTTCCATTTTTTTTCCCTGAAATGCTAACAGGTAGTGAAACTTGACAAATTAAAATTTTATTTGCTTTCTTCAGTTCACTCTCTGGCTCTGATAACCAACCTAAACATAGTTAGAGAAGGAAGAAGCAAATTACAATTTACATCATCAGCCTGGAGAAATTACATCATTGGTCTTTTCCAAATAGAGTTTTGTGCATTAATTAATTATGGCAGATACCCTGTTGCTGTTCCAAAGAAATTTAACAATAACAACAAAAAACATGAGCCTTGTGAGAAACTCTTTCATTTACTTGCTTAAAGTCATCCTACTCCAAAGAATAATTTCATAGATACCAAGACTTTCTTGTAGGTATTTCATGTCTTTTGAGAACCTAAGTCTTTTCTCCAAATACTATTAATGAACTTTTTTAGTCCTTTGAGTTTAGCTGGGCTCCATGTCCCCATCCCTCAACCCAATATCTTTTTTTTTTTTTTCTACTTGTGTTATGTAATGCTGTTACAGCCAACATTTGTTCTTGGTCTTATGTTTTTACTTCAGATCGGTTTGATTAGCTTTTCTTTCATTAGTGTTAAAAACAAAACTTTTCTTCTAAATTGGCAGCTCACTGAGATTTTCCCACATGTACTAAATCATATTAATTCTCTTCCTCATTAAAATGCTTTTCAGTTTTCTCTTTGAATAATTTAATCACGTTTCAAATCTCTTAGCAATGCGCTGTCCTGTTAACATAGAGTCAATTAAAAGGTAGTCTAGAACCCTAACCGGTAGCCTCGGCCTGAGAACTAAAGGGTCCTGGGTTCCATTTCAGTCAAGGGCATGTACCTTGGTTGCAGGCTTGATTCCCGGCCCTGGTTGGGTGTGTGTGGGAGGCAACCAATCGCTGTATCTCTCTCACATCATTGTTTCTCTCTCTGTCTCTCCCCCTCCTTTCCACTGTAAAAATCAATGGAAAAATATCCTCCAATGAGAATTAACAAAACAAAAAAAGGTAGTGTAGAAACTGAATTTTGCTTAATTATTTATAAAATCCATCTGGTAGCTCTCATTGCTTTTTGTTTATGATTTCTTCCAGTATGTTCTACAGTTCCTAGTGATAAAAGTGGATATCCTCTCTCTCTCTCTCTTTTTTTTATAGCAGTACCTGCATTCGTATTTCTATCAAGCCTGTTAACCAAATCCCTGTAATGTACTCCTAATTTGTGTGCTTTTTAATTTTTGGTTGGTTGTAAATACTTATTTTAGTTACCTGTGGTGTTTCTTTTTCAATGCAACAGGTACCTTTTTTTTAGTCTTGGAAGATTTGGGGACCTTTGGCAGGTTATTTTAAATTAACATCTTTTAATATTTTCCTACTTTCTGCTTTTCATAATTTTCTTTCTCTAGTACACCTTGTCTGTTAATGTTGATCAAAAGAACAGTTGAGTACTGACCAGAAATAAGACACTGAAAATAAGGACCCATGAAAAGAGAAAAATCCTCCTGCAAGTTGCTTCTAAAAATGCATAGCCTTTTCCCCTTCCCTTTAATGATTTTTATCTTTTCCTCCCACATTATTCCCTGAACATTCTCCTTTTCTTACAAAGTTCTACTTCTTTCCCACTGTCGTTTTACCATATACTGTTGTCTTCATCCCATCGTCTCCCCTCCTGCTCCCAAACTACAGTGATTTTATTGGGTGCTTGCCTTTAATCAGTATATTCCCTTTTTCTAGGTAGAGAAACAGACATAAATGTGAAAACATTGTTAATAGATGAAATTCACTTACCCTCAAGTCTAATTTTATTTCTTTGATATTGTGGTATAGTTTAATTTTTACTAATTTATAAGTGTTTTAATATCTTATTTCTTTAGGCCATAATTTTATGTTCATTAAATTTCAGTATTTTTACTCAACTAAAAAGATTAACCTGCTCATCCTGGTGCTTTAAGAACAAATTTTACTCTGTGTTATGTGCCACATGCAAACCACCAAGGGAGTCTTCAGCTTTGCATTAGTAAAAGCAGTGAAAGAAAGGATGTTGCCTGGAGACAGGATACTGGATGGTGGGAATTTGGGAAATTCTCATCTGATTTTTTCTTTGAAGTAGGAAATAAGGTTTTCAGCTGAAAGTGAGGTTGGAGAAAAGGATCAGTTGGAAGTATGAGGAGAGGAAACTAGTATGAATCAATTCTCTAGGAGAGTAGGAAAGAGAATGGTGTGGTATGTGGATATTAAAATCACCAGGATTGGGAAGTTTTGTTGAAGAAAGAGACAGTAAGGCAGAAGTTAAAGTCTTTGTGAAACCGGGAGTGACCTCTCTGGAGCGGTGAATGCTTGTAGTTAGAGGGAAGTATAGTCTCATGTGAACTTCAAAACAGGCTTTATGAATAAAGAAGGGAGAATGGAGGACACCTACCCCTATCCAGGATCTCCTGGTTGTACTATTTGAGAGGACTATATGGATGGCCCATATTTTATGGAAAAATTAGGTTAGAGCAATGTGGAAAAGGGAAGGATATAGGGGATTTTGTCGATGACTGATGACTGACTTTGGGGCCTGGTAAAAGGGTTTCAGAAGACAGGAGATGGGGTCAGAAAAAAGGATTAAATATATGGTTTGGAGAGATAAGATCATGTAAGTAGTTAGAGATATAGTGGAAGAAATCCTCATGAATTAGCCCGAATAAAAGAGAATGAGTAGACACTTGACATCTAAAAAAAGGGGGTGGAGGGCTTTATAGACAAGAAGTAGCTATTCTTTATCTATCCTGAAGAGAGAACAGGGGAAGAGGCCATTCTAGTTGTATGCTGGTGTTATGAGGAAAGATAGAAGAGAGTTTTCCCTTTCTTTATCTCTGAAACATTTCAAGACTAAGGCTGTTTTCTCTCCAGAGATTGTGTATTTCCTGTGGTATCTTTGGTAAATTTTGAAATGAGTATGTCAAATTAGTGTCATAACAAACATCTGGCATATTATGTTTGATCTCTGTGGCAAATTAAATACAGTTTAAATTGATTTTTTAAAATCATGGTTAATTAGAAGCATATGAGTTATTCTGGTGTTTCTTAACACTAAAGATTTTTAATGTTTCTTATAATTTCACAGGTTGCAGTATTTTACAGAGCTAGTGCAAGGCACAAGATGAAAATTATTAAGGTGGGTCTCTAAGAATCCAATTGTTTAAGTTTTATATCCAAAATGCTACTTCTTGTCTTAAATTATTTTTGCCTTACTAGGAGTATTTGATAAAACATTAAAGTCAGAAGTACTAAGAAGCAAAACAGGTGATTTTTTCTTTTAGAACCTGAAATGGAATTTAGTTAGCAAAGGAAGATGTACAAGAAAACCTGAATGAGATGTCTGCAAACTAACTTTAAGCAATTGAACAATGTAGAAGTCTGTTCTGATAGAAATCCATAGTCAAATCATCCTAGTGTGAATAACAATAATTACTTAGAAACTGAATAAATACATTAGGAAAAATATGTTAGCCCTGGCTGATAGCTCAGTTGATTAGAACATCATCCCAATATGCCAGGGTTTCCGGACGTTTCTCTCTCTCTCTCTCTCTCTCTCTCTCAAATCAACCAATCAATAAATTTTAAAAAGGAAAATGTTGTGAGTATAAGTATTTAAAAGATAATAGTTATATATATTAATTAGACCAATATATACAAAGCAACTGACATAGTAGCCATTAGTTAATGGACTTAAGTTACTTATTTATTTACTAGAGGCTCGGTGCACGAAATTCATGCACTGGGGGTGAGGGGGTCCCTCAGCCCAGCCTGCACTCTCTCACAGTCCGGGAGCCCTTGGAGGATGTCCTCATGGGGGAGGCTCCAAACACTGCCACTGCGCTTGCCAGCCGTAAGCCCGGCTTCTGGCTGAGCGGCGCTCCCCTGTGGGAGAGCACTGACCACCAGGGGGCAGCTCCTGCATTGAGCGTCTGCCCCCTGGTGGTCAGTGCGTGTCATAGCGACTGGTTGTTCTGCCATTTAGTCGATTTGCATATTAGCCTTTTATTATATAGGATTTACTAGAGGCCCGGTGCACAAAATTTGTGCATGGGTGGGTTCCCTAGGCCTGCCCGGCAATCGGGCCAATCAGGCTCTCTACCTCCCCACCTCCTCCTTCCCTTGCCACCCATGTGCTGCCACCATGCAGTTTCCCACCTCCCCCCCTCCTCCTTCTCTGACCACCTGCATCTGCTGCCACCCACCGCCGGTTCCCTGTCCCAGCCCGGCGCCTGGCCCCGATTGGGTGATTGGGCCCTGCTCGCCAGGGTGAGAGACTGGGAGGTTGGCCGACAGGCCCTGATCAGGTGATAGGGGCCTGCTGGCTGGTGGGAGGTAATGTGGGAGGTTGGCCGGCCAGCCCTGCCCCCGATCGGGGTGGGGGGTCAACTGGGGACAGGGCCAGCCAGGAGGAGGGGCTGCAGGAGGTTGGAGGAGGCCGATCAGGGCCCCATATGGGCCAGTTGGCCACCGCAGTGCACATCATAGTGATTGGTCGTTCGGTTGTTCCATTCGCTTGGTTTTTATATATAGAGATTTTAAATATGTTTTTATTGATTTCAGAGAGGAAGGGAGAGGGAGAGATAGAAACATCAATGATGAGAGAGAATCATTGATTGGCTGCCTCCTGCACACCCCTTACTAGGGATCCAGCCCGAAACCCTAGCATGTGCCCTTGACCAGAATCGAACCTTTGACCCTTCAGTCTGGAGGCTGATGCTCTATCCACTGAGTCAAACCGGCTAGGGCATGGACTTAAATTATTAATCACTGTAGCCTTCTATTGTATTAGTTCAGGGTTTCTTAGCCTTAGCACTATTGATGTTTTGGACTGTATGATTCTTTGTTGTGAGGGGCTGTCCTGTGTATTGTAGGATGTTTACCAGCATCCCTGACCCCGACCCTCTAGGTGTCAGTAGCATCCTCCAAATCATGACAGTAAAAAATGTCTGCAGACATTGCCAGATGTTCCCTGGAAGGAAAAATTGTCCTTAAGAACCACTGTGTAATTGGCTGTAGATCAGACTTTAGATATACAGTTCTTACACAGTGGGAATATTAATAGAAAAAAATTTTTTTAAACAGGAGTGTGTGAAGCACTCTGCTCTTTATTCTCACAAACCTTTTTTGTTGTTAATCCTCACCCAAAGATTTTTTTCTATTGATTTTCAGAGAGAATGGGATGGGGGTTGGGCAGGGAACATGGATGGGAGAGAAACTGGTTGCCTTCCACATGTGCCCAAACAGGCCAGGATCAAACCTGCAACCCAGGTACTTGACCTTGACCAGTAATCAACCTGTAACCCCTGGGTGCGCCAGCTGATGCTCCAACCATTGAGCAACACCTGCCAGGGCCTAATAGAAACTTTTTAAAGTTTTATCTTAAGACCTAAATATATTGAAATTCATTGAAAAATTGATAGTCTATATTATTTCCAATCTTAATCATGTGAAAAAATAGAGAGGATTTGTTTATCACTTTATCTCTGTAGAAGCAACATTTTAATCAGAATTCCTCCCTCCCTTCTCCCTTCCCCACTGTAGTCTCTACAGAAGAATGGGTCGGTTGTAGCCATGACAGGAGATGGAGTAAATGATGCAGTTGCTCTGAAGGCTGCAGACATTGGAATCGCAATGGGTCAGACTGGTACAGATGTTTGCAAAGAGGCAGCCGACATGATCCTGGTGGATGATGATTTCCAAACCATAATGTAAGTTTTCGTTTCCGTATCTTCTGATTTGCATCAGAGAGACTCTTCTCCCATCCTTTCCTGCACTTCACCCCCAGACAATTCAGGTGGAAAAGAATTAGCAATACTTATACATTGGATGAATTAAACTATTTTAGTAGGTCAGTTAATCTTATTTTATGGTGTAGTGTGTCGTTTTGGAGATAATTATTTTGTATGGAATGGAAAGGACAATAAATGGCAGGGCCATTCATTTAAGAAATATTTACTAAGTGTCACATTTTTCTGGCTGTAAGTGTAGTGGCACAACAGTGAACCTTATGGGGCTTTTATTCTAGTTAAATTCAGGCTATCAGAAATATGCATGTGCATGGCTGTATAATGAATATTAAAAATAATCAAGTTTTCATCCATACCTATTTCCTTTTATCAGTAATTGTTCATGTTGTCAGTGATACAGTTTATTAAGTTAGAGTAACTTTGTTGTTTCAGCCACAGTTTCTAATTGATTTAAGATTCTTATGTAATACCTGGTGGCTTCAGTTTCATTGTTCAGATTGGAGTCACCTGAATCCTGTTTTTTGGTAATCATCTATCTGCCAACCTGAGTCTTACTCATTTCAGTGATATATGCTACTTATATGCCCCTGGTGCTTTATTAACCCACTAGAGGCCCAGTGCACGAATTTCGTGCACGGATAGGGTCCCTAGGCCTGGCAAGCAATCAGAGCCGATCTGTGGGGTGACTGGCGGGGTGATCGGGGGGGCCCCTGCTGGCACCCGCCTTGGCCGGCATGGTGCCACCTGCTCGCCAGTCCCACCCCCCCGCCACCACCGCCGCTGGTCGCCTCCCTATGCGGGGCGACCAGTGGGATGATCAGGGGACCCGCCTTCACCCGCCTTGGATGGCCTGGGGTCTGTGGGCTGGGGGCAGGCAGCTCCTGCGTTGAGTGTCTGCCCCCTGGTGGTCAGTGCGTGCCATAGCAACTTGTTGTTCCACCGGTCTTTCAGCCGTTTGGTCGATTTGCATATTAAGCTTTTATTATATAGGATTGTGGCCTAAAGTGAAGCATGTGGGAGCTCTGGACTTAGAATTGCCAAGCTCTTATGAGGACATAAGAATTTTTTCTTTCCATCTTAGAATTGTTTAACAATTTTGGAAGTAAGGGGAAATTGTTTACAAAACACATATTTTCCTACATTCAAACAAATGAATTAGATAATTTACATGAATCTTTGTATACCATATTCTTTATATAATTCTGCTCCTACATGTATCTAATTATATATAGGAGCAAAAGATAGCTTAAATTCTATAATCTTATATAACTCATTGCTGTTTATTTACTGACATACATTAATTTAACCTCTTACCTTTTATGCATCTTGAACCTTTAAGAAAAATAAATGTGGGTAAAGAAGATTATTGTTTTAGCGTAAGTGTGTGGTATTGTCTTGTGTAGAAAGATAATATGGGATTTTAACGTTGCAATATATATTTTTAAGAATAGGAATTTTAATATTGTAAAATGAAACCAGTTTAGGTAGGGCTTATTAGAAGGCTTTAAGTATTGTTAGATTAATGTTTCCATATTTTTCTAATCTTAATTATGTAGAGAAAAATAATAGATTCTTTTAGCAATGTATGTGTTATATCAATTGGAAAATTGTTTTCAAATTAGTGTTTTTACTATAGATATTTTAGTTTTTGTGTGGTAATAGTTTGTCAATTTTTTTTTTTTTTAATTTCAGGTCTGCAATTGAAGAGGGTAAAGGGATTTATAATAACATTAAAAATTTTGTTAGATTCCAACTGAGCACGTAAGTTTGTAAGATGTTTGTCACCATGAGTCTTATAGATAAACTAGGGGCCCAGTGCATGAATTTGTGCACTTTGAAATGAACTGTGGGCCTAAAGGCTACAGTGCATACGGGGGTGGGTCTCAGCCCATCCTCCGCACCCCTGTCTGCCAGCAGCCCTGCTCCTGCCACCACTGCTCTCACGCGCTGATGGCGCCGGCCCCGCTTGCACCCGCTGATGGCACAGAGAGATTGGGGCTGCCGCCAGCAGTGGGTGCAAGCAGTGGCTGCTACCCCGATTGCCCCTCAGGAGCAGGGGGAGGTGGAGAAGCCCTCAGGGGTGATCAGGGCTGGCAGCCACTGCTCGCACCCGCTGATGGCACCGAGTGATCGGGGTCAATGCTGGCAGTGGGTGTGAGCGGCAGTTCGGGCGCCGGCAGCGGGTGTGAGAAGCAGCTGCTGGCCCTGAACGGCCCTCAGGAATAGGGGGAGGTGGAGAAGCCCTGAGGGGCGATTGGGGCTGGCAGCCACCACTCACACCCACTGCCAGCACCAAGCGATCAGGGCTGGCGCCAGGTGCCGGCGGTGGGTGTGAGCAGCGGCTAAGGCACCAACAGCAGGTGCGAGCGGGGCCAGCACTGGCAGCAGGGCAGGACCGCGGCACGCGGGAACAAAGAATTTTCAGTAACCACCAAAGGCTCGCTCCGATGACAGCGACCGGTGCCCCACCTTGGTCTGACGCCCTCACTCACCTGCTCCACCATCCTGCCGTGGCCGATGCCCGCCATGTTGAGTGTGTGTCCCTGGTGGTCAGTGCATGTCATAGTGACTGGTTGTTCGGTTGTCTGCCGTTTGGTCTATTTGCATATTAGGGTTTTATATATATATATATATAGATAGATTAAATGAAAAGTATGATTTAAGCAGAATGCCTAGAGGCTTTCTGGGCTATCTTCCTGAGGATTGTTTAATTAAAAAATTAAAAATGGCATGTCTAATAGGTTCTTGTTTTAAAATACATTTTTATTGATTTCAGAGAGGAAGGAAGAGGGAGGGAGAGAGAGAGACATCAATGATGAGAGAGTATCATTGATAGGCTACCTCCTGAATGCCCCCCCCACTGCGCATCAAGCCCACAGAACCAGCATGTGCCCTTGACCAGAACTGAACATGGGACGCTTTAGTCCGCAGACCGATGCTCTATCCACTGAGCCAAACCATCTAGGGCTCTAAATAGGTTCTTAATGTGATATTTAGGTGTCTATGTCACCATCAAAGTATAGAAATTTTTGTGGTTTAATTAATAGCTTCTGAAATAACTAAGGTATATCAAATCTTAGTGTTTCCTCTTGTTACCATTTTCCAAAATAGTAAAGGGCTTTTCTGTAGTAAAAAAAACAAAAAACAGTTACCAAAATAGTATTGAAACTTAACTGTTACGTAGCAACAGCTATTCTGAACTCAGCTTTAAAAATCTTCCTCTATTTATTGTTGTTACATAAATATTTTGAAAATCCTTTATTAAAACACTGTGGATTGTAAGAGTTAACTCCTGGCTTCAAAATGTTCTTGGAAATACAGGCTTCCTTTAAAAGCACAGTAATAACATGAGATTTTTAAATGCTAAAAAAAAAAGTGGTTATTTTAATATTAGTAAGAACTATATTGTGCTGACAGATTTTTTTAAATGACTCTTTTTTTCCAACAGGAGTATAGCAGCATTAACTTTAATCTCATTGGCTACATTAATGAACTTTCCTAATCCTCTCAATGCCATGCAGATTTTATGGATCAATATTATCATGGATGGACCTCCAGCTCAGAGGTAAGAGTTTTTCATGCATTAACTAGAAAGATAAGGAAGATGTGATATCCTCATAATTAAGTTTTAAAGACTTCATTCATGGATAGCATTAGAAATCTTTGCAGCAACATGTTTGTTATAAATTGTATGATGTGTGCATATCATTTATTTTCTTTGGGTGCTCACTCATCCATTATGGATCTGAGCCTATACACTGTTAGATGCCCAGCCTTACGTTGAAAACAGATCAGGGCAATCCCTGTCCTCAGGAAGTAAGCTTTTTGTTTCTAAGAATGGGATGAATGGAGAAATCTCTGAGTTTAGTGTTACTAGCTAGGCTTTGTTGCCAATTTTAGAGACTTTGGGAAAGTATCAAAGAACCTAAGCATCTAAGTATTTTGTTTTATAATAATGGGGCCATAGATGTCACTTCTCAATACAAAGAGTAGTTGAAACCTCATTGCATGAAGGGTATTTCAAAGTCCAGTTGGTCGGTCATGTATTTGAGCCCATATTGAAATAAGTAAACTTATATGTAAATGAAATTGGACAATTTTTTTTAAAGTTTGACTACCAATCTCCTATTAAACTGTGCCAAATAAATAAGAGTAAAAGAGGAGAGAGTATAAAATTTGTGGTTATTTTTGAGTAAATGTAGCCAAGGTTTACTTTGTGGTTCAATACTTTATTTTTTAAAGAAAGCATTTAGTTTCCTGGATAATTGAGGTTAATCAGGATTGAAAGTAACAAATCCAAACCTTAAAACTTTAAAGTAATTCATTTTTCTGTTTGTTTTGAAGCCTTGGAGTAGAACCAGTGGATAAAGATGTCATTCGTAAACCTCCGCGCAACTGGAAGGACAGCATTTTGACCAAAAACCTGATACTTAAAATACTTGTTTCATCAATAATCATTGTTTGTGGGACTTTATTTGTCTTCTGGCGGGAGGTATATTCACTGGATAAACTGCTTTATTAATGTATTCTATATGATAGAATTTAGTTATTTTTGTGTGTTACATGGAAGGCTGAAAAGTTAGGAGAGCTCTTTGAAAAATTGGATAAAAACATTTAAACGTAGGACAGTTTTGGTAATATTATTATATTTAAAGTCTTAAAAAATACAAGAAAACATTTAAACATAGTTTGATTTCAGCCTTTATGGGTTATTGGAATTTCTGATTAATTAAAGTAATTTAAATCTTCAGAGGGCTATCAGATACAATAAAAATTGATATATGAAAATTTGGGGAGACGTTAGACTATCTGAGTCTTTTAACACATCTACTTTGTATATGGTTTGTGAGAAGACTTTTTTACTTTATGGTGACTATAGCTATTCATTAGTTGACTTTATTTATTTATTTTTAATTTTCATCCTAGGATACTAGTATGTGTTTGTTTTTTTTTAAATTGATTTTTGAGAGGTGGGGGGAGAGAGAGAGAGAGAGAGAGAGAGAGAGAGAGGAGAGAGAGAGAGAGAGAGAGAGAGAGAAAGAGAAATAACGAACCACCACATTGATGTGAGAGAGAAACATGGATTAGTTGCCTCCGGTATGTGCCCTGACGGGATTGAACCTGCAACCTTTGGTGTAGGGAACAAACACTCCAACCATCTGAGCCACCTGGCCAGGGCATTAGGTAACATTTAAGTGGCACATAGGAATTTATGTAGCTTACATGTTTTTGTATCATAAGACTAAAGCTATTTTATCCGAATGGAAAGAAAATATTAGCCTTTTAAACACATGCAGTATTTGTCCATTAAATTCAGCCACTAAAAATCACTTTTTTTTCTTGGCAGCTACGAGACAATGTGATAACACCTCGAGACACAACAATGACCTTCACATGCTTTGTGTTTTTTGACATGTTCAATGCACTAAGTTCTAGATCCCAGGTATGCTGACTGATTCAATTAGATAGAGCACTTTCTAATTGTAAACAGGCATGGAATATGGGTTTTTAGCTCTTCTTGATTTCGTAGCCATAGCTTATAGCCTCAGATACAGCCTTCCTTCAAACATGTATCATAATGGGGATGGGGCATTTGGGAAGATAAGCCTTACCTTTGATCAGAAGATCACAGTAAATCACTGGTATTGTTACGTGATCTTTCTTCTTTCCATTCTCTTATTATCTGTAGCTATATGATAAGTTCAGGTTAACATCTGAGCATAGGACAAACCTCATGGGTTCTGTTAAGATGGTATTAGTCTCCTTTTAGAAGAAAGTGTTGTTAGAATATAAGAACAATTTTTTGCATATTAATCTTTTTCCATTACTTCTGTCAGTGTATCAAAACTTAGGACATTTTTAAAAAATGTTATTGTTGAAAGTATTATAGATATATCCCATTGCTTAGGACCCTGGTCGGCAAACTGTGGCTCGTGAGCCACATGCGGCTCTTTGGCCCCCTGAGTATGGCTCTTTCACAAAATACCACGGCCTGGGCGACTCGACTCTATTTTGAAGAAGTGGCGTTAGAAGAAATTTAAGTTTAAAAATTTTGGCTCTCAAAAGAAATTTCAATCGTTGTACTGTTGATATTTGGCTCTGTTGACTAATGAGTTTGCCGACCACTGGTAGGACATTTTAAATTTACTTTTCTTCCCATGTTGTATCTTAAGATGTGACTGATTGCCTTTTCTCAATTGAAGTGCTTTAATAGGAAATAATGAGCTAAAACCTAGTGGTAGTTTTTCAGAGCATATGTATTTTTTAAACTATAGTTCCATTTGAGGCCTGACTGACTATTCATTTAATTTTTAGAGCACTTTATGAATCCTCAACTATACCTGTTATCATTTGCCATGCTAGAACTTTCCAAGTAAATTATCATTAGAGTAATTTTTGAAGATGCTATATTATTCATTTTTTATTTTATGAAAGTCAGCTTTACTTTTTCAGTACACATAAACTAGGTCCATTCTTCAAGGAAGGTTTTTAGATTAATCTACCTTAATGAATGGATAGAAATGACTTAGAGTAATCATCATATACAATAAAATTTCTTGAATTTTGGAGTGCTAAAATAGTTTCTATTGATTATTTTTTTTTTAAAATATATATAACAGCACTCTTTTAAAGAAAGCCCTTTCTTGATAAAGAAAAGTTACTTTAAAATTTACCTTTATTCATCTGAATTATTCCAAAATAATAGTTAAAATTAAGAGATTTCATGGTCCTGCCATTGTAGAATTAAATTCAGCTTATTAAAAATTAGAAGGGAATGTAATAACAAAGTCGTTTTTTTCTGTGACCAAGGTGTAATAATCAAACTCTGCTTTGCCAACAGACCAAGTCTGTGTTTGAGATTGGACTCTGCAGTAATAAAATGTTTTGCTACGCAGTTCTTGGATCCATCATGGGACAGTTATTAGTTATTTACTTTCCTCCACTTCAGAAAGTTTTTCAAACCGAGAGCCTAAGTATACTGGGTAAAGCAGATGTTCTTTATAATTTATGTATTTTAGATGAATTGTTGTATTTTCTAATGCATTTGTTCTAATAAAAATTTTCTCTTAAAAAGTGAAATAGGTAAATTAATGGCTTGATTTGAAAAAGGAGTGTGCTCCTTTTTTTTTTTTTTTTTAATTGGGAGAAGGTTAGGGGAGTCACTCTCCTAACTCTAGGCTTTAAAATATTTTGTAATTTTTTTCTTTTAATTTTTTATAAGTTATTAATTGTCAAAATCATATTTGGGTTTTCTGAAATGTAGCAAATCAAAACTTGTTAAAGAGTAATTGTTGTTTATAACTTTTCAACCTTACGTGAAGAAGAGATTATATTTAAACTCGCTAAAAACCAAATTGCTTTTCTAGAAAATTATAATTCCGATAGTTAAAATAATATTTCACTATTCTTACTTGCTAATTTGTAAGTCTTACTTTATCAAATAATAGTCTGACCCTAAAAGCAGAAAATTGTATTAAGATTATGTGGAAGATAGACATTATTCTTTCACGTAATGTACATTAAATGTTATGGTACAGTACATTTAAAAATTTATCTTCCTATGTAAGTGTGAGGACTGATGTATTTATGGCAATGCTACTTTCAATTCTTGGATTTTTAAGCTAATTTGGATATTTATGAAAATGAGTTACACATTTTTATTAGTTTAAGTTTACCTTAAAAATGAACTAGTTTACTAATGTCAATATTTTAACTTTTATTCACATTCCTTTCTCTTAAAAAAAGAGTGGAGTTTTAAGAAGACAACAGCAATTTCTCAAGTAGTAAATAAGAGTGAGTTAGTTTGAATACTGTTGTAAAGACATGGTCTTTAAAGATGAGTTCTCCAAGGCTTTCGAATGAAATAAGCGCAAATTTCTGAATAATTTTTATATAGGTGTTTTTCAGTCGTTTAGTTACCACTGCTTGAATAACCTTTTAAAAAGGCTGTGTGATCTGTTAAATAGAAAACTCTTGATTGTGTTTCTGTGAAAGGTTATGGTTATGAGGTTATTTGTGGTTTAGGGAAAGTAGTCAGAGGACTTGGGCCCTAGTTCTCTGGCTGCTGCCTTTCATAGCTAGGTGACTTTGGAAAAGTCACTTAATAACTTTGAGCCTGACTTTCCTTACTTTTATGCTGAGGCTGATGATACCTCATGGAATGGTTTGAAACAATGTATTTTAAAACCTGTGATAAAATGTTAGAAAAATGTAAGCTATTAAGTTTCAAAGAATTATAAAACCCAATTTATTTTCTCTTGCAGATCTGCTGTTTCTTTTGGGTCTCACCTCATCAGTGTGCATAGTGGCGGAAATTATAAAGAAAGTTGAGAGGAGCAGAGAAAAGATTCAGAAGCATGTTAGTTCAACATCATCGTCTTTTCTTGAAGTATGATGCATATTGCATTCTTTTATTTTTGCAAACTAGGAATTGCAGTTTGAGGATCATTTAGAAGGGCAAATTCAAGAGGATAATGAAGATTTGAGATTTTTAACTTTTCATTGACTAAAAATAAGCATTAATGCTAAAGACTTGGTTGAAGACTTTAACCTGCTGACAGTCCCAAATGAAATTATGTAACTTTGATAACACATTCCTTGATTTAAATTGGCTTTTGAGATTGAGGGGAACTTTATAAAGCATATGGGCATTTATTTAATAAAAAATAAAAAAAAGGCAAAACCTAAACCACTTAAAGAGGTCTAACAATACAAATACACTGTCTATCTTAGATAGATATAAATATTTTTTTTTAATTTTTAAATATTGTACTATTTATGGTGGTGGGGCTTTCTTACTAATACACAAATAAATTTAATCATTTCAAAGGCATTCTATTCGGTTTAGAAGTTGATTCCCAGGGTGCCATATTTCAGCTACTGTATTTCCTTTTTCCTGTAATGTAAGCAGCTCAGATACCTTGTGTTACCATTTTTGTATCTCACGTTTTTTGCACAGGATGTGACCACTGTCAGATCACTGTTCTTTTCTTTCTTTTTGTGACTGAAAAGCCTATATTGCAATTTGAAGTAAATGTTTGCTTTTCATAGTAAATATAAATGGTTGCTTATTTTCCCCCAGCTATGAGTCTTTGGTATATCAAAATTAACATAAGACTATCAATGGCATTCTAGTTAGATTTACTCATGTGTGTAGTTAACACTTAGTCAAAGATTCAAAAATATTTAAGACCGATTGGGCTTAAATTTACAAAAAATTAACATGTAATGCCTTCTTTTAGAGTTAAATATAAATATACACTTTGTCAGATACTATTTTGTCATCCTCTATATATAAATTCAAGTACCATATCTGAATAACTGAATTTTTTTTTAATTTTAATGTCCTTTTAAGTATCTTTCTTAGGAAGTTTAGAGTTTTATACTTAGGAATAAAAAAGCCTTAAGACCAAACAGGTGGTTTCAGAACCAGGGTCTGTGTGGAAGGTTCCATGCTGGCCTTGCTCTTCATGTATCTGCAGCCTGTCCGGCCTGCAGCCCAGCCCTGTCCCTTCTCCTACTTACTCCTGCCTTTCTTTTTACCGGGTATGCTAGGGGAATTGATAGACTTGCTCTTGTATTGCCATCAGTTTTTAGGATAGTTTGATGAGTTGTAGGTAACTTATTTAGAATGTATGACAAATTTGGGCCAGACATTCAAAATTACAAATCCATTTTCCTGTTGACTTTCTTTCTGAAACAAATGGGTCTTAAATTTGTTGTTTAATTCTTTCTGAAGCGAGTGAGTTTCATATTTTATAATTATTATTTTCTAAACTTTCAGGATAAATCAGTGTAGTTTTTTATCACCAATATTAAACTGCTAATGTTAACACTAAAATATTGTTATCAATAATAGGGAAAATATCTATACTTTCAGTCCTTGTTAGTGAAACAGTTGAGTATAAGGAGCTGAGACGTTTGCAATTTAGTCTGCTTTACCCTTTAAGGCTCAGTAGTCCAAAAGAAAAAAAGACCAAAAAAAAAAAAAAAGACTCAATATTCAGATCTCCTTAGCTAGAACATGAAAGCCATTGTCTAATCAGCTTTATTTTTAGTGACATGATGTCTCCTAAATTTCATAATGACTTTTCTTATTTGTTACAAAGACTTGAAATATATATTGAGTGCACATTAGTCTTTTGCTTTGGCATTGTAGGTTCAGAGTATGATTCGTATGAAGTAAATATGCCTGTTCTTTTGTTTGGTTTTTGAACAACAAAAAAAGATTTCGTAAGTTAATGACCTTCAAGTTGGGATTGTTAATATTAAAAACATACGGTGTTTAAGAAATTAGACAGTACTCATACTACATAGAATCTGTAATTTAAAGAGAACTGAAATGTGCAGTACAGATCCACTATATCCAGGTTTCAGTTTTCCATAGTGCAACAACAAATTAGGGTATTTGTATATATATCTTCAATAGTATATTATCCAAATTAGCATGGGTAATTTAAATGCTTTAGTATCTAAATTTTTTTATTTTTTAACCTCATTTTTCAGTCCTAGGACTTGCTAGAGTTCCTAATAATACTAAATTACTTGATATTTTGCTGTTAGACTACCTCATGAAGTTATTTGGCCCCAAAGTGATTAACCATCAGGGAAGTAAAGAAAGGAACTGAAACAACTCATAGTTCTTAGATGATTAAAACTGGCTGCAAAGAAACAAGGCTTAGTATGTTCTCTAACATTTTACTAGTTCATGATCCAGAGAGGAAACAGAAAGAAACCAGGCAACCTAAGCCTCTCGCCACCCCCTCAGCATACAGACTTTATTTAATAGCTGTGACCACACTCAACAGGATAAAACACGTTTTTTTACCTTTCATACTTATGCAAGGTACATCTTTTACATTGGTAGTCTTTCTGAAATCACTTTAAATTTTTATCTTTTTTATGTAGGACATAAAGGGAGTATTGGTCACACTTAAAATAGTTTCTCAATGAAATGAATTGGTAGCAAACAATACTAAATATCTTATCTAAGAACCTTAATTAACTTTACCTTGCTTTCTGCCTTTGTCATTTGGCAATTCTTGAGCATTTTACTTCCACATATGACTCACCCAAAAACTTTTATTTAGTAGCTGGAGTGCACTAGGAATAGGAAGATGATGGCATCCGTGCCCTTGTGTGGCTCATGGACACGCTTAGCAGGAGATATAACTGAAGCTGTTTCATGAAAGATAGTAATGCACATTTATTTAAAATATATATATATATAACATTAAAATGAATCTAGCATACATTTTACTGGCAGTTTACCTTGACATTGGCATTTTGAGATCTTTGAAATGCCTTTTTAGACTAAGCTGCAATCCAAACAGTAGCTGATTTGCATACTAAAACATGATGTGGGTAAATAGTAATCCTAACGGGTATGTGACCGGACAGACATACCAACCTGATAATTAGGTGTCCTTGAGTTCAGTTAGCACTTGATATGGTTATTAACTCTTATAGAACAGCCTTATTTGGGATTTTGGTTTTTAGAATTAGTTATTGTTAACAATTGGATAATGGTTAACCAGTCCTTGATATTAATCTATATATGTAAAAGCCTAAGTGACCATTATGCCCAGCTGACCAGACAACTGGACGATCGGCCGGTAGCTATGATGCGCACTGTCCACCAGGGGGAAGACACTCAACGCAGGAGCTTCCCCCTGGTGGTCAGTGCTCTCCTACAGCCAACCTCCCGTGGCTGCCAACCTCCCACGGTCCCTCCCCTGGCTGGCTGGCCCCGATCGGCCCAATTGCCAGCCAGGCCGAGGGACCCCGGCCTCTAGTGTAGATATAATAGTTTGAAAATATTGTTGTAGGTTTAGATTTATGAAGAAATAAGAGGTAGTTTCTTCCTCAATCTTAACACATGGATGGATCACGAGATTTCTCGTGTTTTCTGTTCTAAGGCTTGTGGCCAATCACGAGAATTCTTTAAAGCGATATTAGCTTGTAAGAACATGTAATTAATAACTTAAAAATGCAATGGGTATTTAATTTTAAAGCGTGCCTTTAACATTGATGTAAAACATTTTTTGTACTCGTTCAATAGAAACTTACCAGGCCACTGGGTAAAGCTAGCAATAAAACTACTGGTCTGCAATGTGTTAACTCTGTGGAGAACAAAGTGAAATACATCCAATACAGTGGTAAATGCTGACCCAGATGCTGCAGTAGCCAAAGGAGAGAAGTAACTTCACTGGAGGAAGTTCCCATATTTCCCAGGACTAGTGGCATCTGAGTCAGGCCTTAAGTGGGAATCTCCAGCCAAGAAGCAGCAGGATATTGCGACCAATGGCAAAGCCTTTGCAGGGGTGTTGGTGGGGGCTGATGGGACAGGTGAGAACCACAAGGAGTCGGGCTGCTCAGGCATGAAATATGTAATGTGAGGCTTAGGCAGCTAGATAGGAGCCTCGTGGTAAAATAAAAGACACTTGTAACATGCTAGAGGATTTCAAGAGTGTGATATGAGTGGATTTTTGTCTTGTAACATGATGGAAGCACAGAGGGTAGATTATAAAAACAAAACAAGGAGACTGACTAGAATATTGTAGAAACTTAAGGGGTTGAGCTGTGGCAGTCATGATGGAGAGAAAGTCATAAAATACCTATCTTCTAGGAGATAGCCTTGACCTGACCAGACAGAAAAGGAAAAGGTGGAAGGTACTCCAGTTTCTGGCTCTCAGCCTTCAGTGGGACACAGGTCAATTTGAATTGTGAATTTTGTGGTGTTCTTGAGATTTGCCTAGGGACATGTTAGATGAGGTCTCTTGAGCAGAATGAATTAAAGCCATGACTGACTAATAATGTAGTAGGAAAATAATTTCATGTTACAAGCATCTCCTCCCCCCCCACCCCCCGCCCGTAAAAGTAAAGCAGTAAATTCATATAAACTTGGCTTTGACAGAATAAGGTATTTTTTGAAAGTAGAAGAATCAGCAGTTATATAAATTCAGGCTCCTTTGTTATAGAGTTTTCAAAATGAATCTGTTTATTAAGGTACCTCACGGACCACCAGTGGCCCGCGGACTACCGGTTGGCGACCGCTGCTCCAAAGGTTTCCTTAAACCAGCGGTTGCCAACCTTTCAGACCTCATGGACCACCAGTGGTCCACTGGTTGGCGACCACTGAACTAAAAACACTGGTAACGTGTTTTTCATGTTTACAGTAAGACACTTTCTTAAGAGGTGAGAAAATATATATAACAAAGAACTGCATAGCTTGGACTGAAATTTGCTGTGGATGGGAACCCAATAAGTGACTAGCATTAACATTAGAAAATAGCTACTTGCTCCACACAAGTAATTTATGGTAGGAAAGTAGAAAACTTTTGTTTTTCATTTCCATTTTACTCATAATTCTTCCTTGGATCTTTTAGCCTCATATCCCACACAGTGTGCCAACACAATCCACTTATTGGTCTTTTTGGACACTATTAAATTTAAAATCCTTTTTCCTTGCCTCAATTTTGAGGATCAGAATTTTTACCTGTTTTTCAAAGACCAGCTGAAGAGGCAACCTGGATGGGCCTTTCCAGATTGCTGTAAAGGTGTCTGTGTGTGCGTGTGTGTGTGTGCGTGTGTGCGTGTGTGTGTGTAGTACAGTTTCTTATAAATACTGTTAAGCATAAATGCAGCCATAAGTTTGGATATAAAATTGTGGGATTTTATTTTTTAGAAAGCATTAAAAAGTTAAGTCCAAGCCACTTCATTGATAAATCTAGGCAGAAATTTGTTCTTTTTTTATTCAAAATAAATTTAAGTGGTGAAATTTGGGGAGAGAAGTGAAAAATATTTGAGCTATTAGTTTTTTGGTTGCCATTTTTGATTTTTAATTTTTATTAAATTTATTGGGGTGATACTGTTTAATAAGATTATATAAGTTTCAAGTGTACAGTTCTATAATACATCATCTGTATATTGTATTGTGTTGAGCCATTAGTTTTGATCCTTATAAGTTTTTTTCTAATCTAAACATACCAACGTTCCTGTGTACACATGAGCATAGCTCCCTGTATTTGTACAGCTGCTCCAGGTAGCAGTGTTCATGTGCAGATCACTGTATACACTTGACTTTGCCATTTCTTTTCCTTTTTGCTCAAGTCTAGCCAAACTGACAAATATCCTGGCAAAGTCCACATTTCTGTGGTGGCCCCCTGGCTCATCGGCCTGGCAGAACTGCCTTTCAGATCTAAATCAAGGTTGCCTTAGCACCGTTATTTCTTCAGCAATATTGCATTGTTCTGTTTAGTAACCCTCTGAGTAGAAACCGCATCTCACAGTATTAACAATACACAGTGCTGGAAATTGGGCAAATTGTTCTACGTGAGCCTAGAGGTCCATTTTTGGGTTCTGAGTATTTCCAGCTTTTGAACTCTATACAAAATATGCTTTTAAAAACAGTTTATAAAAAAAACGCATATCCATTCAGCTCTATTCAAAGTAATTTTCTACTCAGGCCTTCCGATGCTAAGTATACTGAAGTCCACATTAGTTGAGAAGTGAGTTTGGTGCCATCTTATGGTCATAAAGAAAATACTGTAATACCTTGACCATTTGCTCTTTCTCATGAAGTCTGCATCTTAGAAGCATAGTATAAAAGAACTTATGTGAATCTTAGAAAATATTATCCTTGGAGTGATATATAGCAGCCCTCCCCCACCAAATAAGTGATTATAGAAAATATAGGCTTGATAGGAAAGATATGATAAACCTTACATTTAAGCATTATTAGATCAGTTTTATGGAGTTAAAAATAAGTATGTTTTTATGTTCTATTCTCACATTCATCCATATGGTTGCATGATAGAATTTGCACTAGAATTTATAAGTATCTACATGGAGCAGATCTGGTGGCTCATGAATTAGCTAGAGGTGTTACAAGTTAGGGAAACAATTTATTTTATTATCTCACTTGAGGCCCGGTGCACAAATTAGTGCACCAATGGGGTCCCTTGGCCTGGTCTGTGGGGATTGGGCCGAAACCAGCTCTCTGACATCCCCCGAGGGATCCTGGATTGTGAGAGGGTACAGGCCAGGTCGAGGGACCCCATTGGTGCACAATCAGGGCCGGGGAGGGACCGCAGGAGGGCTCCAGGGTGTGTTCGGCCCGTCTCACCCAGTCCTGATTGGCCGGACCCCAGCAGCAAGCTAACCTACCGGTCGGAGTATCTTCCCTCTGGTGGTCAGTGCATGTCATAGCAACTGGTTGAATGGTTGAATGAACGGCGGGACACTTAACATATTAGGCTTTTATTATATAGGATTACCTCCCTAACTCACCCACATGGGGCTATTGAATTTAGTTTTGAAGTTGACAAAATATAGTATGCAGGCCAACTCTGCTGTTGGATTTGTAAAATTTTCTTGAAACAGCTATGCACATTTATTTACCTACTAAAGGCCCAGTGCACGAAATTCGTGCACAGGTAGGGTCCTTAGGCCTGGCCGACGATCAGGGCCGATCTGTGGGGCGACCAGCAGGGCAATTGGGGGGTCCCTGCTGGCACCCACCTTGGCTGGTCTGGGACCTGTGGGCTGGGGGCAGCTCCTGTGTTGAGCGTCTACCCCCTGGTGGTCAGTGCACATCATAGTGGTCAGTGCAGTCGTTCTGCCGTTCGGTTTATTTGCATATTAGGCTTTTATTTTATAGGACTAGAGGCCCAGTGCACGAAATTGTGCACTCGGGGGTGGGGGGGCCCCTCAGCCCGGCTTGTGCCCTCTCGCAGCCTAGGAGCCCTCATGGGTTGTCCAGCTGACGGGGAGTGGGCCTAAGCCGTCAGTTGGTCATCCTTAGCGCTGCCGCAGAGGTGGGAGAGGCTCCTGCGGAGGTGGGAGAGGCTCCCGCCACCACTGCATGCTTGCCAGCTGTGAGCCTGGCTCCTGGTGCACTGACCACCAGGGAGCAGCTCCTGCATTGAGCGTCTGCCCCCTGGTGGTCAGTGCGTGTCATAGTGACTGGTCATTCTGCTGTTTGGTTGATTTGCATGTTAGCCTTTTATTATATAGGATTGTTTATCACTGCTTGCATGTTATAACAGTTGAGGTATTGCAACAGAGACCATATGGACCCACTGCACCTAAAACAATTTACTTTCTGGCCCTTTACAGAAAAGGTTGCCTATTCATGTATTCAAAAAGAGGAAAATAGACCTATGCATCGCATCCCAGTGGACCAGAAAGGAGGTGGCATCACTTTTATCTCCCTTCCAATCTGCCAACAGGATGCTCTCTTTGGGATTGATGCACTTGATACTAGACTTGATATCACTGACTCTTCCGAGTACCCAAAAAGGCTCCTGTGTAGAGAAAGTCAGAGTCTCAGTCTGTTCTCAGAACATCTTGCTTAGGGAAGACAAAATTTCGTAGTAGGAGAAACCAAAATATGCTATCAGCCAAGTCTTAGTGAAAAATGCAATCTCTAACTTATTTTCCAGGAATAGAACATTCTAAATCAAAACATATTTGCCTCGTATTTTTCATATTTCTAAGGTAAAGTTATGACAGTATTTCTTAGTGAATTTCTCTTATAGTCCACCCTTTTCCTGCCCACATCCCTTTATTGCTTTAAAAAATACATTATGGCCCTAACCGGTTTGGCTCAGTGAATAGAGTGTCAGCCTGCGGACTGAAAGGTCCCAGGTCCGATTCCGGTCAAGGGCATGTACCTGGGTTGTGGGCACATCTCCAGTAGGTGTGCAGGCTGCAGCTGATCGATGATTCTCTCTCATCGATGTTTCTAACTCTCTATCCCTCTACCTTCCACTCTGTAAAAATATATATTAAAAAAAAACATGGTTATAGGGTCAATTTCATTGGTTTGTCTTTAAAAAACAACTTGCATAAATATGGGAGCTTGAAGGGCTACAGTACTTTGTTTTGGAGACTTGGGTTTGTAGTTGTCACCATTCCCAGATTTCAAAACCCAAAGACACCCCACCCACCATTTTTACCTCTTGTTTTCCGTAGTTTCCTGGGACAAGGGAACATCAAAAGCTTTCTTTCTTTATGCCATCCTTTCTTGAGGCTTCAATTATTATAGGCATTTCTGACTATAATAGTACAGCATACTTATTGGAGATATTTGTAAATAGAGAATAGGAAAACATTTCATAATCTCAATCCCCAAAGCTAGGCTCCAGGCACATATCCAGCTGCTCAGCAGATGACTTCACTTAGGCGCTTAAAAGGTAATGTCTTAACATATCCACAGCAGAAACCCTGATTCTCCCACTTTTTAACTATACCCCATCCTACACGAATGAATGATAGCTGGACAGGAAATCTGAAAACAGAGGGTTCCCTCCAGTATTTTAATGAAGGCATAACGATGCTGATTGCCATAGCAATTTTAGCAATAATTTATAGTTTTCACTGGCACATCTACAAACCACATTAAGAGTAATGTTAATATGTATTTACTCCCAAATAATGTTTCCACATCAGAGCAAGTTTACCTGCTAACAGGTAGATTAATCCATCTGATAACCCTTCCTCTATCATGAAAGTAATTACTCTGTATTAATGATAGCAAGCATTGGGACACTGTAAAGTAGACCTAATGTTTTTCCTGCCCACATTCCTTGATTAATTCCTCTGTAATGTGTAACACACGTGAACCAGACAGAGGAAGATATGGGGACAGTAATGCCTAGATGGATACATGGCAGTTTTTCAAAAACCAGCACCTCAGTTAATCCTCCAGAAAGCACTATACTGTAACAGTGCTCTTGGGATGTTTTCCTAATCTTGTATGGTAGCTCACATGATGGCATAATTTTTCACAGAGAAATGATTTAGTCCCATAAATGATCAAATATCCAATATTGATATATTTTGATTGGCTTTTTATTCCCTATGTTTTCCCTCATTCTGATGACAATAGGTTATATTGTACACAGAAATCAAGTATCTCCAAAGTAGTAATGAGAAAATTGATTCTTAAACACATATACATGTATATGTATGTGTGTATACATATATATAAAGTTTTATTGGAACACAGCATACTTTTACACATACATAAATACATAGAGAAACACACATACATAAATAAATAGTGAAAGGTTTAGTCTTTTTAACCAGACATCTAAATGTTATTAAGACTTGTGCATTGCAACATGTTCATGTGAAATCCTTTTTTCTCTCCCTGAAAACTGAATCTAGTGAAACTAGCTAGAAATACTTTTATGTTTATATATAGTCTCATCTGTTTCCCATTTTAACAGACTGGTATATCGCCTGGTGCACTCCTGCTTCTCAACTTTATTTTATTTACCAGAGGCCTGATGCACAAAGATTCGTGCAAGAATGGGCCTTCCTTCCCCTGGCTGCCAGCACCGCCTTCGATCCGACTGGAACCACATTTTTGCTCGGGCCCGGAGCTGCCTTTCCGCCTTCCCACGCTGCCCAGAGCAGCTGGGATGGAGCGGAACACAAGCTTGGTGCCTGCGTATGCAAATTAATCCACCATCTTTGTTGGGTTAATTTGCATACTCACTCCCGATTGGCTGGTGGGCGTCACGAAGGTATGGTCAATTTGCATCTTACTCTTTTATTAGTGTAGATTTTTATTCGTTAATCTTCACCCGAGGATATTTTTCCATTGATTTTTTAGGAAGAGTGGGAGGGGGAGAGACAGAAACATTGATGTGAGAGAAACAGATTGGCTGCCTCCTGCACACATCCCTGACCTTGGCTGAGGATCAAGCCTGCAACCCAAGTATGCGCCCTTGACTATAATCGAACCAGGACCCTTCAGTTTGCAGGCCAAGGCTCTATCCACTAAGCCAAGCCGGCTAGGGCACCTCTCAATTTTAAAATCTCTTTCTTTTGCATGCGGTTCTCATCTTAGAAGTTTTATAGCTAGATGGGCTTGAATTTTAACATTATTCAGAACTGGAAAGAAATGTCAAAGCTACTTGTCCTGTATGGCTAATACAGTTGTTGCAGAAAGTGGGAGGCATCTTTTTAATATATCTGTCCAAAACATACCCCACAACACCTCGTGAAAAGCACTAAGGACACTATGGAGTAGGTACTAGTGAGAGTTTGTCCTTTTCTCCTGCCTGGTCTTGGGGGTGACTACATTCCAGGTGCTGCCCTGGGTTCATGTTGTGCCAGCCAAACAGCATGTGCTAGGGAGGGGCACCCAATGAACTCTGGAAACCTAAGGGGGAAAACTGGGTTTGGCCTCCTTAGGATTATTCTGTAGGGCCAGGAAATAACCCTGGCAGTTGTAGGAAGGGGACATTTCCAAGAAGAGGTAAGATCTGCTCTTAGTTTTTTCCTATCTTTAAACACATCCAGGGATCTTTCAAATTGGGTTTTAAAGCACTGCAGAAAGCGCCTTGACAAGACCAAAGGGCAGGAAGGGCACAAGGCCTCCTCATATAGGCACAGCTCCTTTGGTCTTTTTTCCTTCTTTTCTGAGGTTGAGCTTGGCTGCCTATTCACATTCTCTTGGCACCTCTGCACTCTGCTATGTGGCTTCAGCCTAACAGCTCTGCTGAAACTGCTCAACATTCTCATGTTCCGGTCCTCATCTTAGCCAGAATTGATAGTGTTGACCTCCTTTGCATCTGCAAAATTCTATTAGCTTTGGAACCTCTGGTGCCTTGATTTTTTAGCTCAGCACTCTCACTTTTTCCCAGATCCCTTGCTTTGCTCTTGGTTTTCATGGATGGTTGTAAAAATGATTTATTGCATGTTTTTAATACCAGGCACTGTGCTATGTAACTTAAAGGTACACGTCATTTTATCCGTAGGTAATGGTTTGAACTATTCTGATCCCATTTTACAGACAGGGTAACAGGCATAATCATGGATTCATTTGTGCAAACAGGAGAAAAAGTCAATTCTAACATCTTTCTAGCTACAGAGGTCTTTATTTTCTAAAATTGTAATTTTGAATTCTTTTTCTCATGGTCAATTATCATGAAAGGCCTTTAAAATTTTTATATATATATATATATATATATATATATATATATATATATGGAGAGAGAGAGAGAGAGAGAGAGAGAGAGAGAGAGAGAGAGAGAGAGAGGAAGAGATTAAAAACTTCCTAAGGACCCCCATGCACTCTTCCTAAAATAGTAATAATAGATTCTGTTATTGCTGCATAATTTCTTCTTAGTGTTTCCTCGTTCTGTAGACCAGGCTGCTTGTTTTAGTTTGTTGGGGCTGTTTGGATTTCAACCTCTGCTGTAAAACCTGGAGCATATCTAAAGTACTCATCAACCCTGCCATAGTCTCATTTACTAAGTACTTAGAGGAATATAGTTTTGTGTTTGGCTTCCACTATACAACCTATTCAACAGGGGAGAGAGAGAAGGGTGTTAAAGCAGAGGTTCAGTCGCTGGGACACCATCATTAACATGGCTTCAATGAATGCATTTGAACATGAGAAGTGCAAATATGCTTTCAAATATATGTAAGGAATATGGAAGTTTCTTAACACATTGAGCACCCTGTCAGTCACTATACTTTCCGTCCGGAAGACAAAACAGGCTGGGCGCTTAATGTGTTAAATCAGGTTGTATTTATTAAAAGCAGAATACAAAATACCTTGGAATTCAGAGATTACCTATTGTAATATTTATCCCCTAACAGGTTAGTTCTAAAGAAAAAAGTTAATTCTTTCAAGGCAGATAACAGAAAAATTTTAAGTAATAATACATCTGGTTGCAGACTGAGTTTATTCAGACTTTGAGGCCTCAGTATGTTCCTCCATGTTTTCAACCATTAATAGCCCAAACCGATTGCTGCTCTCATACCAGCATCTGTTGTCTGAGAGGGTTCCTACTCTGTTCTTTGACCGGCTGGCACCTTGTTTCTTTTGCCTTTTCTTTTTAGAATGTGATTTACCCTTTGGTAGGAATAATTCAGCGGGGGCATATGACTTTGTGGCATTGAATAGGTGTTCGTAAAGTTGCTTTGCCTCAGGACACATGCTCAGAAGACTTTCTGCAGAGGTTGATGCTAGCAGTTGTCGGCATAGTCCATGTACCAGGCTTCCACTATACAACCTATTCAACAGGGGAGAGAGGGAAGGGTGTTAAAGCAGAGGTTCAGTCGCTGGGACACCATCATTAACATGGCTTCAACGAATGCATCTGAAAACACTGAAAGCTCTTCTACAAAATCATTATTAAAATTACTTAAGAATAATCTGTTCCTTGAAGGAAGGAACTGAGTTGTTATTAAAAAGATTACGTCTTGGCTCATGATATTTTTAACATCACATTCAATGATGGATGCTTGCTGGTTCTACAACTAGACCAAAGTTGAGCAGGCCTCTTAACACTTCAAAGAAAAGGAATTAAAAATGCCTTTGATAAACCAAACAGGTAGTCTGTTGAAATAAGAGAAAATTTAATGGCATCATTTGCAAGGTCATTATTCACCTTGGACTAAAAACCTACTTCATAAATATAAGATGGGATTAACTGGAAGCCACAATTTTAATATGTAACTTATTGCCAGTGTTGATCAATGGTACCTTAGCAATTGATGTAGAACCATCATTGAATCAGTGTAAAATCATTATTTAAAAAACTTTAGTGCTGAGATGTAAGACCAGCCCTCTACTGAAATCACAAAGAGAACTGTTTGGTCTTGTTTATCATGTTTTGTTTTGTTTTTTTAAATGGATTTCTGGTAACAAGAGAGGATACAGTCAAGAATGACCTAAATTATTAAAGGCCAGAAATAAAGTATCCATAGGTCTACGGCCATTAATCTTACTTGGTAAAGGGTTCTAGGGTTAGCTCACATATGAGGCCCAGAAACATATTAACAACACTTCACTGCTAGGAACCTTTTCACCATGAAACATTTAAAGTCACATCAGCACATTTTGCATGCCTCTATATATCACTCTTTAGTCAATAAATATTTGCATACTTACAATATGCTAGGTATGGGGACAACAACAGTATGTAAAATAGATAAGTCCCTGCCCTCATAGAGTTTACATTCAAGTGGAGAGAAACAAAGTTTATATATAATCTCAATTCCATTTTCTAACCATCTCACTTTTATCTTCTTCGATCCTAGTAAGTACCTCCTGGATGGACAATCACCAGGATGTCTAACCCATTGATCCTACCACTTTTTCACTGGCCCACACACTGCTATCATTTCTTTCTTAGCCAGCTTAAACTCCATAATCAGACATTATACTCACTTCCTGGCATACAGGCTGCCTCTTCCTTCACACTTGCCTGGCAAAGAAAAGCCCGAGATAAAGTCCATTTAAGCATCTAATAGTCATCTCACTAGAATAAAACCTCCAAGATAGCAGAGATTTTTTTTATGTTTTGTTCATTATAACAAAGACCAGAGTAGGCATTTAATGAATATTTGAATGAACGGGTGAACAATACGCCAAGTGGTAAGAAATGCAATTATGAAATACAAAAGTAATAGGACTAGAGTGACTGGAAGTAGACAGTAGTAATATTTCAGTAGGATGTCAGAAAAAGTTTTTATAAAGTGACATTTGAACAAACTTAAAAAAAATGAGGGAACAAATTACATCCAACCAACAACTACCTCTTTTTGTTACTTTTACTTTGGAACTAATTTTCTTTGGGAATATAGAAATAATTTAATATTTTTCTTGTTTCCAACTCTTTAGCTGTCATAGTGTTCCAAGACCAATTACCCTAAGATTAATTTTTAAACATAACTTCTTTGCTTTAAATGTAAATAAAAGTATTTGCTTCTGTGTGCAGCCATCTGAACTAGTTTCCCTTGGTGCTCACCGAGTTAGGTCTGGCTCTGGGAGAGGCGTGGACAGCAGCTGATTAAGATACATCCCCACCAGCAGACAGCTCTGCCACTGACAGAAGATGTGAGCTGTGTCTAAATCCAGTCTCGTGCTCGGCTGCGTCTGCTCCTTCACTCTTTGGAACTCTTCATACAACATCTTAGCACCATCCTTCCGCAGATCTTCTTTATCTAGATAAGGAAACAACCCAAGGGCAGTAGTTCCTAAAATACTGTATCAGTTTGTAAGTTTCTCCATATATATATAAAACTTCAAATTCCATAAAGAAAAAATTGGTTTAAATAACCAAAGTGCTTTTCTTTTCTGACTCTTTACTATTTTAATGTCAATATAAAAGCCTTGCTGTATAAACTGAAATATTATACTGAAATGCCTTTTTAATGACAATCTAACTTTATTCAACCCCAAATTATTTTTTTCCTTAAAATAATCTCTTCCACCGGTCTACCACATGACCTTAAATATATCTGCATCAAACTCTCCAAACCCTAAATTTGTCTCCGAAAAACATAAATTACTATTAAATGTCATTCTCTTTATTGTTCTCTTCTACCAAACTTACTTTCATGGAGACCTCCATGCTATAGTGCACTTAAAGAAACAGCCCATGTGTTCAAAACACATTTTAACTTCTGTTTATGGGAGGAAAACAAAGTAAGACTCATGGAGAATGTGGCAGATCATCACTTCTTCACACACAGAGGACAAGGGCAAGCAACAGCCACCCTGGGAAAGAATAATGCTGGATGTATTCCTCATAGAAGCTATGCCCTTCCGCAGTTTTGTTTGAGCAGGGGCGCACAACACAACATGTGGACCAACTTGAAGGTAATAGAAAAGAGGCCCACCTTTTACCAGTTAGCGAGCAGCAAGGCACTGAGCCTGCCTGGGTGCCAGGTCCACAATTCCTAAAAGAAAAGAAACAGACCCTTGACATGCCCCTTTGGTTGGACTCGGGTAAAAACTCAATAGGCTCGTGCTCTGGGAATTTTCATTAATTATTATTCAATGAGAGAAAATACCCTAAACTTGTGTCTTAACCATTAGTGGGCCTTATTTGTTCTGCATGAAGTTGGCTGTCATAAAACAACAGTCCTTTCTGGCAGCTTCTCTCACTTTTGGGCTTGCTTGGAGCCTTTCTGGTTCATTATTTCATTTAACTTATTTTAAAAAGTAAATTTCAGAGTAGCATTAGCCAGTAGAGCTTTGTGCCATGATGGAAAGGCTCTATATCTGCGCTGCCCTCTAGTGACATGTGGCTACTGAGCACTTGAAATGTCGCTAGTGGCTATCCTATTAGATGGATGACAGCACTAGGCCTCACCTTCCCATTGACGCCATTACTGTTCTAGAGGGTGTTAACTATTATACATGTTTACAGGAAGTGTTACAGCATTCATAATCTTTAAAGAGAATAATTCCATTCGAGAATTGAAGTGTTCCAATGCATCAACATTTATTTCCCCTGATATTTAAACACAGATAAAACTGCCTCAAAGTATATTTCTCCAATAGAAAGAGACGTTACTACTTCTACCATCACTACTTACATACTAATGGAAACTTGCAATGGAGAAAAGAGAAAGTGAAAAAACAGTACAAGCATGAATGTTTAGTTTCACCAATGAGCAATTTTAAATAAGTTTCTAGTACTGATGTTGCTGTTGCATTGCTGATAGGGGCAGGAAGGAATAGAAAATGCAGCTGATGTATTACCCTGTCACACTTCATAGGCTACAGGATTAGGTGGTTACAGTACGTCTTCACTGCTGTGAAGTCAAACCCCTCAGCACTGAGCCTGACTCATGGAAGTGCTCAAAAGCATTTATCAATGAGTGGGTAATATATTGGCACCTCCATTTCTAAGTTCTGATACAACTGATAGGAATAGATAATACAGGATTTAAAAAAAAAACTTTCTGTTATATGTAAGTAACATGGAAAAATAGACTCATGGAATTTCCAGATACCTACCAGGGCTGTTGATTATGGCATGCAAGGGCCCCAGCAGCATCCCCAGCAGCAAGGCTTGTAGATGATGTAGTTTTGCCTTGACCTCCAAGTGCTGCAACCAGTAGCAACTGACAGCAATGGGCAACTTCAAAGAAGTAGGGATTGGGTCCAGGATGGTCTGTTTCACCTTTAACGTTTCTAAAAGAAGTGTCTGCCGTCTAGCTGAGGAGAGCTGAAAAATATATACCAAACAACTTGGAAGTTACTTGGGGGAATGTCTCTCCCCCCCGCCCACCCGCCCACTTAGTATGAAGAGACTTGAATGCAAATGAAATTGCTGTTAGTTTCTTATCTTCCTGTGTAAAAAAAATCAGCCAGTCACACTCAAAGCATTTAGAACATTAGTAAGGTGGTTAATAAATATGGTTGAATGAGTGAATGTACTGTCTACTCCCACAACACAGCCCTTGCTCATGTCATTCCATCCTCCAAGTAGTCTGATTGAGCATCTTCAGTGCACGTTACTTGGGAAGCTTGTTAAAAATCCAATCCTCAGACCCACCCCCTAAATTTAGACTCAGTAAATCTGAGGGAGCCCAGGAATCTTCCTCTTAACTATTCAGCTTTGAGAAACAATGATCTATACTTAACCAATCCCTTACTTGGCAGTGAATATTTAGGCTCCACCTTCTGCAAGACACCATTACCGATCACCTCCAGAAGAAACTTTGATTACGTGCACCCTTGTGGCATATAATACAGTTCTCTATTTGTTTGGGTCCTGTCTCATATCCCTACCCAGATGAATGTGTTTGTGTTCTTCTACACAGAGATTGTCCTAGGGGGGCTACTTGTAGGTAAGAGGTATATTCAAGGGAAATAGGAATATTTAAGGAACACCCGCCTTGTGCGTGCAGTAAGACACCACACTCACTTTTCCTCGATATTTTAGAGTGCACACTTCAAATAAAAGGAAGTAAACAGCTATGAGGGCTTCTGGCTACTTGTTGAAATAATTTTAATTTAACGAATCTTAAGCTTTCACAGATGATGAAATTAGGACTATTAAGAGAACACCTTCAGGGAGACTTTACAATCAAACTTTAAGAGAAAAACATAGTTGCATTCCTAGTGTCTGCATGCAGCCAGAAAAGGATTTCTTAACTTTCTGAAAGCATGAGAGAGTCTGACACATTTCTCAGCACCAAACACCTAATTAGTAATCAATAAGTGAGTTGACAGCTGCGAGTAAGTGTTAAACTGAAATAAAACACTTCATAATTGACAAAATAGTTTCATCATCAATGCATGACAGCATTACATCAATGATTTATAAGTACTAGTTTTAATAATTTAATACTGTGATAAAAAATTTTAAATTAGAAATAGGTAAAGTGCTTTCCAGTATAATCAACCCTCCCCTCCCCCATGGGAAGTAGCATTAACTACTTAAATTTAAAGTGAAACAAAAACTATTCTTTATAATCTCTTAAACTGGTAGAAAAACACACCAACTAAAGGCTAAGAAAATACATGAATTATTTACTGACTTATAATACTTAAATTACTGAATTCTCTAGCCAAGTTACAACTTGTGATCAATGCCAGAGTCTGAGCTTGACTTCAAAGATGTTCTGTCCCTCACTAACTCTACGTCCTTGGGCAAGTTTCTGAGCTTTTCTGTAGTCAGTCTGATCCACTGTAGAATGGGCATTATAATGAGTGACACAAAATGTCCCATGGAACCCACCAGTCCTTAGCCCCTTCCAAAAGGGAAACAACTCTGCTCACAGCCCTTAATTCTGGATGGGTTTTATCCCATGTGACAACTCCCATGGGGATGGACAGCACAAGCCTGCAGAAGAAGCTGCCACACACAGGCGGGGATGCCCAGAGAGGCTGGTCGTGACACTGCCTTACTCCCCAAGAATGACCCACTTCCATTTCTCCTTACGATTATCCACTTGTTGGTTGAGTGGTGCTCTGTCCACTGCAATTAACATATCCCAAATGGGAATGCTATCCTATGTGCTTACTGTGGGAATTAAATGAGACTATAAAGCTTCTATTACAACAGTTGGCACAAAGCAGATAAAGTATCATTACCACATCATGTTAAGAAAAACAGATTCTACCACAAAGTTCCTATACTTGTACCTGCATTTGTCTCTGGAATCACATTTGCACTTGATATTGTTTAGAATTATTGTGGGCTAATGAGAGCTAGCATTGAGCTGAATACAGAATTGATTAGCTTATGCCAAGGGGAAGCCAAATGATATCACTGCATAGAGAGGGAACTAAAATTTCACCTTACTTTGCATACAGTTAAGTGATGAGAAGAACACTTGTCATCTCCACATAGCAAGGCACATAATCAGCCTCCAACACTCACTGACTCAACTGGATTTTCATATGTGGGAAAAAAATGTCCTGATCCCTATATCACACTATATGGAAACAAATCAATTCTAGGTAGACTGTCGATCTAAATATGAAAGGCAAAGAAAATATTTTCATGACCTCAAGTCAGAAAAGTAATAACCATAGATAATAAAAATTTAAATTTGTCTATATTAAGAAGTTCTGTTCATCAAAACATACTAAAGTTAAAAGACAATCCACAGAATGGGAAAGGCTATTCACAATACATGCTATTTAACGAAGGACACACACACACACACACACACACACACACACACACACACACACATATATATATATATATACACACAGAAAAATGGCCTAAAGACTTTGAACATAAATTTATATAATAGAATGTCCAAATGGCCAATGAACACATGAAAAGGTGCTCAAATAAGTCATCAGAAAAATGCAAATTAACACCCCTAAAATTGGCTAAAATGATGCCACTACACAACAACCAAATTAGCTAAAATTTTTTAAAAAGATAGGGAAATACCAGGTATCAGCAAGGGTGTAAAGGGAGAGGAGCTCTTTACAAGACCACTTGACATATATCTTCCAAGCTGAACATATGTGTATCCTATAACTCAACAATTCCACTGCTAGTTATGCAATAGAAATGTGTTCATATTTTCACTAAAGATGTACACTATTCATAATAGCCCAAACTGCAAACTACCCAAATGTCCATCAGCTATAAGGTGGAAAAAACTATTTTGGTATATTCCCAAGTTGTAAAAATATACAGCAATGAGAAATGAATTTTCTACAACTACTCACAATGATAGGAATAAATCTCACAAACACCACGTTGAATGCAAGAAGCCAGGTGAAAGCATACTGTATGATTTCATTTTTATGAAGTATAAAAGCAGTCAAAACTCTTAAATGTTGTTAAGAGGTCAGGATAGTGATTACAGGGGGCATGGAGGGGGGTGACCAGAACCAGACACTAGGGAAAGCTTCTGGGGTGCTGATAGTCTTCCTCTGGGTGTTCTTTACATGGAAGTGTGCTGTTGGTTTGAAAATTCATCAAGCTGTACCATTTTCTGAGCACTCTACCGTATGTGCGAACTCAGGAAGGGATTAATTGCAAAGAGGCAAGAGGAGTGATGGATACATTCCTTATTTTAATTGCAGGATGGATTCACAGATATAAACATACATCAAAACTCATAAAAGTACACACTTAAACTACGGGCACTTCATTGTACATCAATTATTTCTCAACAAAGCCATAAATTAAAAAAAAACAAAAAAAAAAAACGATAAAACAACTCCACCATAGCACCATTTCTGTTATGAGTAGAGATGTAATTTCAACAAAATATCCTTCAGAATGTTGCTAATTTCAATTTTATTTGTGTGGGTAAAATGTTAATAAATCCTTTCTGTTTGGAATTTGACCTATGTTCAAGTTTCTAGTTCTGTAACCCTGGAAATGTGGCGAAGTAGCTGTTACTTAGCATGATAAAAATGACTTGTAAAACTGCATCTAGACTTGAACTATAAATAAACTCTAAACACCAGATGGGGACACCATATCATGGGGCTTCCCTGAGTACAGTGACTTGTAATTAACCTTGTATTTTGCTGGGACCTTAGAAGGGATGTCTACAGAATTGTTACAAGAAAGGGTGGATCCTGTGGGGAAGAAGGTCAATCAGACCTTTTCTTTCTTTAATTGAGATAAATAATGTCATAAAATTCACCATTTTAAAGTGGCTTTTGAATATTTATCAACTTGTGCAACTATCACTAATTCTAGAACATTTCATCTACCAAAAAAGAAACCCTGTGTTCCCACTGGCAGTCATTCACCACGGCCAAAGAGGCTCTCGTACTTACCTGATGAGAATCTTGTTTCCTCCTGGCTGAGCTGTCAATAATGGGAGGCTGTGTAAGCCAGGGGTTGGCACTATTGACATTATGGGCCAGATAATTCTTTGTTGTAGGAGACTGTCCTGTGTATTATAAGAAATCTGATGCAGGCTGATACGTTAGTTATGCCTATGATCAATGCCTTCAGGCACACTTTCTTTTGTAGCTCAGAATTCTTTTCCTATTTCTTTTTTTTTTTTTTGCTAGCCACATAACCCCATTGTATGGATAGCTAAGTAACAACAAAGTAGTACTAATAATTACAGAGATAACACAGACCACGGAAGTACAGTGAAATGGCATATTTGGCGCTAAAGATCTAGGTGTAAGTCCTGGCACTGATACTCCCTGGCTGAGGTATTACATAGTTACCACCGTGAGCCCTGGTTTTCTCAGCTATGAAATGGCAACCAACCTCAGTTTGTTACATTAAGAAAGATAATCTACATGAAAGCACTCTGAAACCTGTAAAGTGCTTTACAAAAATTACATTAATATTACACTTACCTCAGTCAATTTGCTTAAGTCAGAATGATCCTTGGGCAGGTCTACTGCATCAACAATCGATGTTTTGATGTTTTTATTAACCCTTTCCACTTCGCTGAAAGCTAGAGGCCGAGGAGGCGACGCATTCAAGGACACACTTCCCAGAGGTGCAGAAACATTCAAAAGAAGCCCATAAATGACTTGCCGGATGGGCAGAGATATTCTGTGGGCATTTGGTTGCTGCATGTTTTCCACTTGTGTGTGAAGAATGGTCCGTCTAAGCACCAAAGCATCGCTGATGAAAGGAGATAGCTGACCTTTGGCCAAAGCCACTAGGACCCATTCTGGCAAACCCAGACTCAAGGCCTCCGGACAGATGTAAGTACCACACTGGAAGAAGTCCTGCAGCTTCACCTGGGACGGCTGGTATTCTTCCATGGAACAACAGAGAAGTTCCTTAACATTTTCTCGATCCTTTTTTGGGAGATATTTCAGAACATTATCTAGTGCTTCGGTGGGGTCAGCAAAACGAGACAACCAACTCAGAAGCCCCAGAATTCGGTGGTGTCTCCTCCCCTTAGCACTGGCAGCTCCAAGAGGAAGACGTACTTGACTTAAAAATGTGTCCATGATGGGCAGATTAATATGGTCGTTTCCGCATAGCACCGCAAAGAGAGGTAGTAGAGCTTTATTCATATTGCTGAAGTAGTGGCAGAGTGCATCAAGAGAAAAGCATTTGGCGGGGATATAATAGCCCTGTGTGCCCTTAATAGTGTTCACGTTTCTCCACTGAAAGCTATTCAATGGGCAAAACCCAGTTTTCAGGTCAAAAATGCAAAAGTCACTATCTGATGATAACACAGGGCAATTCCAATGATTAGCCAGTGTCATAATGTCCCGATCCGCTTCTGAAAAACACTGGACAAAATGTACCCGCAGCTTGATCAAAACTTGTATGAACACTTCCCGGGTGAGAAGGGGACATACACACCCACTCCCACCAACAGAAAGGGAATGGGCCGTCTGGATCTTCTCTCTAGCTCGATCCTTCAAAGTTGTAAGCTTTTTATCTGAAATGTCACATCCTCCATCTAATACAACATATGGACATATATTACAAGAAAACAGTGATTCGAAGAATTTTTGTACAACATCTGCAAAAGAATCATAGTCCCCTCCATACCGGAGCTCCAAGTTTGAATTGAAGCAAAGCCGGTGGAAGAGAGCATAGCCATCAATGATAATTTTTGTGTCTCGCAACTTCAAATCAGTGAAGAACTCATTACTATGATCTTCCACAAAACTCATTAGTCCTCGGATGCCCATGATGACTGTCTGAAGAATTTCCTGTTTAAGACAATAGAACACACTTTCAATTGATGCTGGTTACAGGGGAACATGCTATTGTTTCCAGCACCAGCAAATCAACAGCAAATGATATAGAGAACTCTCTAAATCCAATACATTAGGTGTCAGCATCTCAATTCTTATCTAGATCCTCAAGCGAGACCAACTAGCTGAGTGCTTTTTCATTCTTTTATTTTGCTTTTCCCTTGTGTTACAAGGCATAGAGTCCATAGTTTCATGGTGTTTGACCTTTGGATACAAATGCTGATGATTCTAAGGGAAAATCAAGTAAAGTCCACTATTGCCACACTATATAGAACTGCGGAATTTGATACTGAAATAGGAAATAGTCACCATGCGGGGCTGGTCCTAGCGACACAGAATTATCTGTTTTGTGGGTTCAAAGTAAAAAGTCATAAGCCATAAAAATGATATACTTCTCAATCTCATAATTAATAAATCACAAAGCATTGGGATTCAGTTAATTAAAGTGTGTAGGGTCAATGATATGGCTCTTTTCTTGAAAATCAGTCTGGAAACTTCTTTCAGGCATTGGCTCAAGGAATCTAAGTGTCCAGCTTTACCCCAACCAGAGACTCTTCTCATCTTTGTCTTTGCATATCTGGCTCAGTTACCAACAATATCCTTCATCTGGGCTAACTTAAGTCACAGAATCAGTTTTCCCTTTGGCTTTAAGTTCCAAAATGGCTCAGCATGGTACTGTTACGAAATCGTGAGATTTATTGTTAAACATGGAAATTTTTTTGCATTAATTTTTATTTTTAAAAATATTGCATTAAGCTTGGCCAGTGTTGCTCAGTGGTTGGAGTGTTGGCATGCACACCAAAGGGTCGCAGGTTCGATTCCAGGACAAGGACACCTACCTGGGTTACTGGTTGGATTCCTAGCCCTGGTCAGGGCGTGTGCGGGAGACAACCAATCTATGTGTCTTTCTGATATGGATTTTTCTTTCTTTCTCCCCCTCCCTCCCTCTCTTCCACTCTAAAAAGAAATCAATGGAAAAAACATGAGGAGTAACAAAAAAATAAAATAAAGATATTAAAATTTATCTTGATTAGAGTTTTGGGGCTTCCCCTTGCATTCTGCATCTGACTCTCTTCCACTCTAAAAAAAATCAATGGAAAAAATATCCTCTCGTGAGGAGTAACAAAAAAATAAAGATATTGTATTAAAATTTATCTTGATTACAGTTTTGGGGCATCCCCTTGCATTCTGCATCTGACTCACTTCACCTGTATACTACTTATTTCTTTAGAAGTCTGTCTTGTAAAGCTTATGCCAGCAGAGACCCCTGTCAACTCATCCTAAGCTAATGACGGGACCTTGCACAGGTGTCCAACTAATGCGCGCTGGACAGGAGAAAACGCACAAGTGGTTTGATCTAAGTCCTCAGACAGGCCTTCCCACACTGCGCCACCCAGGTGCTCACGACCCGCCAGCGGGACCTACAGCAGAGCCCACCTGTTACGTCCCCCCACTACTCCCCTCACAGCTAGGGCCAGCCCCGCATTAAACGCCCAAGGGCCAGGCAAGGACCGGCAGCGAAAGCCCCGCACCTGCGAGCGGGGACAGGAAGTCTCCGGGTGTAAGTCCCTGGGGAGCACGGGTCCTTGGAGCCAGTAGCGCCGGACTGCGCAGGGGGGTGGGGCAGGCGCTGGATGCGAGGTCCCTGAGGATGGCCGGCCAGTCCGCTCCGAAGTGGCCGCTATCAGGTGAGAGCAGCTGGACCCGCGGAGCCGGCCGCTCTTCCCCGCCCACTGGAGTTCGAGCACACTTCCGCCCTGTGACGGGCTCCCGGCTGCCTCCCCGACTTCCCAGCATGCTCCGCGCCGTCTCCCTGACAACGGAGCCAACACTCGCGGCCAGAGGTGGTCCTGGCGCTGGGGGTTTCCTGCGGGTCTGCCCATCGTAGGTCCCAGTTCCAGGCGGCACCCAGTGGATACCCAGGCGCTGCCGCTCCCCGCCCGACCCGGAAAGGTATGCGAAAGGTGATGGTTTCAAGGTCGGGATCCGCATCTCTGGACTCTGAGCGTTCCGCCTCCTCACTTCCCCCGACTGCACACCCCTCGGATCTGCTCCACTCTCCTGAGAATAAGTGTTAGTGCCCCCTCGATATATGTTAACCCCCTTGCGAAAACGTAAATTTAAGAAAAGTTGAGGCAGTTATGTTAGTTTACCCTAAGGTTAGGTGTACCTTTACAATTCGATTCCTACTTTAACAGAATCTGGTGTCCAATTTGCTTTCTCTCATTTATCACTACCGGGAAGAGAACAACTTGGCTTCAACTCGTGATAAACACTTCTTCTGTTGTCTTTTGCCCGCGGCCAGATCAGCTTCACTTCCAAGAGTCAGTCTGCACAGAGTGGTAATCTTTTCACCTTTCTCACAGTTCCCATCCAACTTTGTAAAATTTCTCTCCTCCCGCTAAACACTCCTAACCCCACAGCTATTGTTCTGCTGGACACTTATTTGCCCTCACAAAGTTTATTGAACACCTACTATATGCCAGGCACCCAGGATACAAAGGTAAAGAAGGTGTGTTCCAGGCTCTCAAGTTCATCCACAACCATTTTTTTTTAACCTCTCAAACTTCTTTTTTTTTAAATCTTTGTTGTTGAGATTATTACAGATGTCCCTTTTCCCCTCCCCCCCCATTACCCCCTCCCACCCAGTTCCTGCCTGGCCCCAGGTCTTCACCACTCTATTGTCTGTGTCCATAGGTAATGCATACATGCATATAAGATCTTTATTTAATCTCTTCCCGCCTCTCCATCCCCTTCCTTCTGAGAATAGTCAGTCTGTTCCATTTCCATGCCTCTGAGTCTATTTTATTCACCAGTTTATTCTGTTCATTAGATTTCTTATTTATTTTGATTCAATTGTTGATAGGTATGTATTTGTTGCCATTTTGTTGTTCATATGTTTGATCTTTTTCTTTTTCTTCTTCCTCTTCTTAAAGAATACCCTTCAACATTTCATATAATACTGGTTTGGTGGTGATGAACTCCTTTAGCTTTTTCTTGTCTTTATCTGACCTTCAATTCTAAATGATAGCTTTGCTGGGTAGAGTAATCTTGGCTATAACTCCTTGCTGTTCATCACGTTGAATATTTCTTGCCACTCCCTTCTGGCCTGCAAAGTTTCTGTTGAGAAATCAGCTGACAGTCGTATGGGCATTCCCTTGTAGGTAACTAACTAACTGCTTTCTTCTTGCTGCTTTTAAGACTCTCTCTTTGTCTTTAGCCCTTGGCATTTTAATTATGATGTGTTTTGGTGTGGTCCTCTTTGGGTTCCTCTTGTTTGGGACTCTTTGTGCTTCCTGGACTTATGGTATAAGTCTATTTCTTTCACCAGGTAGGGGGAAGTTTTCAGTCATTATTTCTTCAAATAGGTTTTCAATATCTTGCTCTCTCTCTTCTTCTGGCACCCCCATAATGCAAATGTTGGTACTCTTAAAGTTGTCCCAGAGGCTTTTTACACTATCTTCATATTTTGGGTTTTTTTGTTTGTTTGTTTGTTTTGTTTTGTTTTGTTTTGTTTTTTGCTCTTCTGGGTGTTTTTTGCTTCCTCATATTTCAAATCATTGATTTGATTCTCAGAATCCTCTACTCTACTATTGAATCCCTGTATATTATTCTTTATTTCAGTCAGTGTATGCTTGATTTCTGACTGGGTCCTTTTCCATTTTTGGAGGATTCTAGGAGATTCTTGAGTAACCTTATAACTGTGGTTTTGAACTCTATATCCAGTAGTTTGCTTTCTTCCACTTCTTTCATTGGTAACATCTTTCTTTGTCTCCACATTTTGGCTGCTTCCCTGTGATTGTTTCTATGTATTGGGTAGAGCTGCTATGTCTCCTTGAGTTGGTAGAGTGGCCTTGTATAGTATGTGTCCTATAGGGCCCAGTGGCTCAGTCTCCCCAGTCACCTGAGCTGGGAGCTCTAGGTGCACCCCTTTGTGGGCTGTGTGTGAGCACAGTCTTGTTGTAGTTGAGACTTGTTTGCTGTTGGTGTCACTGGGAGGAATTGACCTCTAAGCCAATTGGCCGTGAGGACCAGCTGCAACTACAGTGGGAGAGCTGCTGTGCAGAAGACACCCCTATGGAGCAGGACTTGCTTCAGTGGGGCTTTGGTGCTCACTGAGGGTTCCCCTTGAGTGTGTCGCTAATGGGTGTGTAGAATTGTAATCTCGTATGGTCTCACACTGACCACTGGGTTCACTGGCTCTTGGATCTCCAGGGAGGTGCAAAGTCAACCACTGCCTGGGCCCACCCAGCAGGAGCTACAGAGAGATCTGCAGATTCCTCCTCTGTGTATTAGGTTTGGAGGTGCCCAGACGAGGACCAGCTATGAAGCAAAGCAGGCTGGTGCTGGTGCTGGGTCTTGGGCCTGTGGACAAAAGGGGCCACATGCTAACCTGACAAGCTCAGGGAAGGCCTGCGTGGCAGTCTTGCAAACTCAGAGACCTACAGTAACCACAAAAGATGGTCTGAAATTAAACTTTAACTAAAAGCAGGTATGGTGGGTAGTTATGTCCTAAGCCAGTATCTTCACTGACAAGGTCAACCTTTACCTTAACTGAGCCTATCTGTCTTTTTGCATCTAAGATAACATACCCTTGAAATGTCTGGGTAACTTGTAGCTTCCCTTTTTCTGGACCCCTTGGGGCACAACCTAATGTGCCTGGGCTATGTTATTAGTTCCTGCACCCACCTAAGTATGTGTCTATCATCTTACTTTTTATCCAATCCCAGGGGTTTCCCTGCTTTGCTTTCTCCCGCCTCTCTAGTCTACCACCAATGGATTTCATGTAACCCACCTACATCCCTTTCCTTTGATTGCAATGTATAAATACAGATGTAACCCGCCATTCTCCGGAGCATTATCTCAATTTGTTGAGGTTCTGTTTCCCGGCATATGTTGATAATTTGGCTCAAATAAACTCACAAAATTCTTTACAGGTTTCAATGGTTTTTACGTTAACAGGCCTTTTATTGATAGGTTTATGGATCTCTGACCCAACTGCAGCTTGTTTGAGATTTTAGCCTGAGCAAGGACCGGCCATTCACATGCAAAAGCTGCTGCACACAGCTTTGATGGGATTGTAAATTGGATGAGGTAGAGACTTAGTGAATTACCAGAGTGGAGCAAACAGAAATGGCTGCCAGTCAGCCCAGTGACCTGTCGCAGCATAGGAACAATGACCCCTGCGAACACCTTTGTCTGGGAGAAAGCCGCCCCCGAGTTCCTGCCCCGATGCCAGACAGTCCAGTTCCTCCTGGTATGTGTCTGTGTCCCCCAGAGCCTCACCCTGTGCTGGAGCTCAGAGGAAACGAGACCTTGTAAGTTCAGTTCACGGTGCCGGCCTTTAAAGAGGAACAGCTGGGTCTCCAGCAGCCTCTGTGTCATTGAGCCCCAGTGAGCACTGGTTTTTACAGCCCATGGTTCTTACTGCCCATAGGGACTTACTGCTCTGGGACCCTGGGCTGGGGGGCTGGTGAGGGGCTGGGACCCATTGCCCCTTCGGGTGGCCTCCATAGAGGCACTCTCCCTCCCGATTAGAAAAGCAGCACACTTGGGTGCTGGCCCAGCCTGTTCTGCGCCTCTGCACCTCCTCCCAGTCTCAGTGTGTTTTCTTATTCACTTCTTTAGGTGTAGGACTTCCATTCAGCCAGCTCGCCAGCAGTTCTGGGTGATGGTGGTTCTGTATTTCAGTTGTAATTTTGATGTGGTTGTGGGAGGCGGTGAGTGCTGGCATTTACCTCCCCTGCCATCTTCTTATCCACAACCTTTTGCGGGGGGGGGGGGGGGGGTGGGGCGCCAGGGTACCTTGACAAGTGAACAGATAGTTCTAGAATCTGGACCGTGTGGTACATTCTCAAGCAACCAAGTAGCTCTATGGTTACGTGGAGGACACTAATGTAATCCATGGCCTAATGGTGGCCTGGGAAGGGAGCAGCAGGGCCGAGCCTGTGAGTTTGGGCCAGAGGGAACCCAGTCCCAAAGTACGCTGTGGCCTGAGCCAGACTGTTTAGACACGGCTGGGTTTAAATGTGTTGGGTCCGGGCCCACAGGAGCCAGGCCAAGAGATGCTGTGAGAGTTTAAGAAATTCTATTACATTCTCTCACAGCGGGCTGAGACCTGTCTGTGTCAGCACCGAGAGGGTGTTTAATGTTCTCTTAGATAGGGACTGGCTCAGGGTTGCATCAGCCAACTGTGCTAGCTGCCTGAACAATAGGACGCCCTTGGAAGGTGGCAGGATAGCTGGTGGGTGCACAGCTCGGCCAGGCAGAGGGAAGGGCCCGAGTGGGTTGGGTGGTGCGCCTTATCTTGCTTCTGCAGGTGTAGGCCGTTTGCTTAAGCTACAGAAAAAACTTACAACACTCTGGTTCAGAAAGCATGTCCAAACAGGAGAGGCCAGGGGTCGTGCACCCCAACGAGATGCTCCTTTAAATTAGGAGCCGCTGGGAAAATGGACTTCTCAGAACTGTTCTGTCCATTGCCGAACATGAGGCTTTTATCTCATCTTTATAGTGAGGAGAATTACTGAGTGGTCCTGAGGGTCCTTTTCAGTTGAAAAGCTGAGTCTGTACATTATTTTAACCGCTTAATTTGACCAGAAAGCCTTTTATGCAAGCAGAGGGAGCAAATAAAAGATACGTTTGGAGGCCTGCTCTCCAGTTGTTTTTTTCAGTAGTAGATTTTACTAAGACTTTCTGTGATCTTGATAATCCCACTTAATTTTTTATTCATTCAGGGATTTTGAGGTATCAGCCTCAGCTCTGAAGTTCCAACTTGTGCTAATGTTGTTTTAGTATTGTCATGAGCACATAGCCGCTAAGGTGACTTGGTTTCTACCTATTTTTTTCTTACCTCCCTCCCTTTCCTCCCTCCCTTTCCTCCTCCCTCCCTTCCTTCTTTCCTTCTTTTCTTTCTTTTCCCTCTCTGTAGCACGTTTATATTCAGCTAATATTAAAATACAATGTTAGGTTTGAACTGCTTTCTAAAACTTTTTTATCCTCATCCAAGGATTTTTTCCCCCATTAATTTTTAGAGTGGAAGGTAGGGAGGGAGGGAAGGAGAGAAAGAGAAACATCAATGTGAGAGAGACACATCGATTGGTTGCCGCCTGCGCCCTGTCCGGGGATCGAACCTGCAACCCATGTACATACCCTTACCGGAAATTGAACCTGAGACCATTATGTGCCCAGGCAGACGCTCTAACCCAGCCGTGGGCAAACTACGGCCTGCGGGCCGCATCCGGCCCATTCGGCTGTTCTATCCGGCCCGCGGAGCCGAAAGAGCGGAGGGTTCTCTTGCTCTCCCCTCCGCTCCTTTACTTTGAATTTATATTAGTTCACACAAACACTCCATCCATGCTTTTGTTCCGGCCCTCCGGTCCAGTTTAAGAACCCATTGTGGCCCTCGAGTCAAAAAGTTTGCCCACCCCTGCACCGGCTGTGGCTGAACTGCTTTTGTGACACTTCTTGTTTCCAATCCAAGGAGATTACTTTACATATAGTGTATATAACTGAAACTTTAGAAACTGCATCAGAATGTGCTTAGGATGGGAAAAATTTCATTCTGAATCCTCATCGCTTTTCACACCTATTTTAAGAAATGCAAATACTATGGTTTAAAGTCCACAGAAGTGAAAAAATCTAAAGAAACCAGCACCATGCTCATTTCTGGTTTAATCTTTAACTCCATATTTGTTCATCAAAATAGACATATGGTCGGAAGAAAGACTGACAAAAAGGCTGATACAAATGTGTAGATTTAAGGAAATTATAATGTTCTTATATTTGAGTGTTGTTAAAAAAGTAAGTGGGAAGTATATATCTTAAACAGATTGTTGATCGGAAAATACATATACACTTCAGAACTTGGGGGAATTTGAGTGTAACTCAGTTTTGCCAAATGTGAATGTCTGAGGGAAGGCTCTCTTCCTATGCAAGACTGTCTTTGTTGGAATCTCCAGTGTCTCCACCTTGGAAGATTTTTCTTTCAAGTTGTTAACGTTAACCAACCTGGTGCCGTTCAGCCCACTAATCAAGGTGCAGGTGTCACTGCCAAAAACGTACTCTTTATGCTGGGAGTAGTTTAACATCCTTGAGACCTGACCCCTGGACTTTCCATCTTTAAGGCATTGACTGGAGCAACTTGGAAGAATTCGACCACCTCCTAGGAGACTTGAATGTTAAGTTTCTATAAACGGAGAAACCAGTTCTCTCACCTGTGGGGCAATGCTGAAATTCCAAGAGGCTGCCAAGTATGTGAGTGGGTCAGTAGCCGTTCCCACTTCTCCAGAGGCCTTGATTGCGAGAAGGTACGTGCTGCACCGGAAACTTGGCAGCGGGAGCTTTGGAACCGTCCACCTGGTTTTAGACAAGAAAGCCAAACGAGGAGAGGAATTGTAAGTAAAAATGCTTCCTGCACATCTTGACTTGGATGCCCGTATGTGCAACTTTTAGCTGATTAAAAATACAGAGTGCTCTTCACTTCGCTCTTTACATTAAAGAATTTAGGAAGAGATAGGAAAGCTCCTTGAATGGTGTCTTCAGATAAGATTTTTAAAAGGCATTTCAGCAGGTGGGTAAATACCCAAATGACATAGAGAAGGGAAATGCGATAGATTATGTGAAAATAAGATTTTTATGCAATCCAGGCGCTCAATTACAAATTGCTTCAATTTAACTCGATTGGGACTTCTTGAATGATAGAATTGTTTATAATGACTGAGTTTTACAAATGTTATGAAATGTAAATAAATGGAAATTCACATTTGAGGTGACGAGGGTGTGCTAAAGGAACTATGGCATTAATATTCTTTGCCTTTTTTCCTATGGGGTTTTTCAAAGTCTGTAGTTAGACAGCCCTCAAATTGGATATTTAAACCAAACATGGGCTCCCATCTAAAATTAGCCTAGTTTGCCTTGGACAGTGTAGCTTAGTTGGTTGAGCTTTGTCCCATGCACGGAGAGGTCAGCCGATCGATGTTTCTCCCTCTCACTCTCCCTTCCTCTCTAAAATCAATAAAATATAACTAAAATATAGATATATTGTCTTACATATAATTATCACTCAGTAACAGTTTGAGATTCATCTTATAAACAATCCAAGTTAAGAAATAATTAAAGGAAACCTAATAAAACATAATCTAATCATCACCCAATAACTTATAATTGGAACACTCTGTTAAACAGAAGTTTTTCTTTTGCATTCCACTTTTAAGAGAGAAAAATCTGTCGAAGAAATCTGATGTCAAGCATGCACTTTTGATAACTCCTTCAAGGAACTTTCTAGAGATTATAAAAATTATGTATTCTTTTGTAGCTCTATAACTTCTCAAAAGAAATTGCTCCTCAGAATGTTGACCTTTTTAGCTGTATAACATAACATATATATTAATCCTCACCTGAGGCTATTTTTTTTTTTTAGAGAGAGAGTGGAAGGGAGGGGGAGAGATAGAGAGAAACACTGATTGGTTACCTCCCCCACACACTCCAACCAGGGCCAGGGATCGAGCCTGAAACTTAGGTATGTGTTCTTGACGGAAATCAAACCTGGGACCCTTCAGTCTGCAGGCTGATGCTCTGTCCACTGTGCCAAACTAGCTAAGGCTAAACTCATCTTTTTTTTTAGATTCTTTTCCTAGAGTGTTGGCAGTTAAACCTTTAGTTTGTGAGCAAACCACATTAAATAGCACCACCCATTCTCAAGCAATTTAGTTGGGTAAGGTTTTAAATTCTGCTTTACATATTTGGCCATACACAGGTTAATGTTAGATATGGCTAGAAAAATTAATTCCTTTTTTTTAATTTCTATAATTTTATGAATGCTGTTCCCTTAATAGGTCAGAGTAGATCTGACACACCTTTTATTGTTTGCAGACACACCCCTAACCTTTTGAGATAATAAGGAAAGGGCATCATACTTTTACATACCACACTGTCCCTTGGTATTACTTATTATAGGAGTGACTTAGGTAGGCCATGAGTCTAAGATGGTCTGTAGGATACTTATTACCAGTCTTTGTGAAATATAGGTCCATATATGCACTTTTAGATTAATCAAAGAACTTGACAAAATGGAACAGTTACACAGTGTTTCTAACTTTTCCATCAGTGCACTGCAATTTATCATTATGCCACTTGGGGGCACCATTCTACCACTGACATTTTTCATATACTGTGAATTTGTGAATTTTAATTACAAGGTAATTACCACATTCCTTTACATTTTTATTGACTTTCTGTTTTAGCTATGGAATACAAATAAAAAGGCTCTACAGCCATTACACTTGATTAATTTATGTTTGAAGACAGTTTTCTTTTTGGCATAAATATCTGGCATTTCTGTTGTAGTTATCACAGTAGAGTAAAATTAAACTTAAAATGAGCAGAAAATGGGATAGAGCTTTTTCCTTTATTTTATTCTGCATCATGAAATTCATAAAACAATATTTGGGAATATTTTCTTTCATAATTATAGAAACTCTGGTATAATGTGTGTGAGGATGTTAACTTATCCCTAAAGGTAGTTCTAATGCTAGTTCATAATTTTATGTTTTTATTAATCTGTCCAAAATTTATTTAAAAAAATTTTTTAATCTAATTAATGAAGAACCAAGCTCCAATCACTAAGAAGTGATGGGCATTCTGGGTCTTTCAACTGGAGCATATTGAGCCAGTTATGAATTACGGCGACATTTGCTGAGATTCTCAGTTGTAATTAGAAAAAAAACACAAAAAAACAACTTCATCCATTTCACGTTTATTTCTGACACATTGAGAAATTGGTTTTCATATTGTAAGAAATGAACCAAAAAGCTTCCCTTCATGAGTACATTTTCACTATTTATAAAAAAGGACATTATTTCTTCTTAGAGAATTAATACATTGATAATAGTAGTCTGACATTGTCAAACAATTAAAAATGAGTAATAGTTCTTACTGGAATGCATGGATTCTATATTTGAAATAAGCTTTCAGTGACTCAGAATGTGACAGTAATTTCTATTTAATAGCCGATAGCCTTCAGCAAAGCTAGTGTTTGTGTATTGCACCTACTAACACCTATTCATGGATTTTCTGTGTGATTTATGTAATCATTTTAACGTATCCTTACTTTGAGTTTTGAGTTGTAAACAGAACATCAGTAGATTTAGTGCATCCAACCTTGAGCCCCGTCTGTGTACTCTTATTAAAGCTATTATTTCTATATTATGACCAGGAATTCTCTCCAGTGGGTATCTGTGAAGGGAAAATCAGGTGATCGAGTGGGCTGAGTTAACTTAATAAGATTCAATGGTCTATGGTAGAGGGTTATGAAAGCAATTTGGAGGAAACTAACGATTTCTTTCCATTTTGCTGTTTCAGAAAAGAGTTTTCTTCAGTGTTTCATTATAGAGATAAGGTCTCTTTTCCTGAAAATCTTCAGTCTTTTAAGAGGGATTATAATATGAAAGAATATTAAAATCTCTCTTAAAATAGCTTGTGTTCTGCAAGATCTTGTGCTTAGGCTCCTCCTAGGTAAATCTGAAAAGTATAAATTTGAACTTGTATTCAGTTTGGGCTTTGCCAGCTCCCTGTCTGGGATAATTCAACCTCTGAGATTCTGGCCATCTTATAACATTTAAGGTTTGGGAGATGAAAGGGAAAAAGAAGAAACTGCAAAGGTGTGCACAGGTACTTTGACTTATCTAGATCGTGGTAATGAAATTGATATTCTGGAGTAAATAATTTACATTTTCCTGAGGCTGCTTTGCTGCATATATTAGCATAAAAGAAGCTATGGGCTTCTTATCTGGTTTTTAATATTTACAGATGAGAAATGACTAAAAAAAATGAAGTACTTTGAGATGCGTAGGATGCAGGGAAATCCTCAGTTTCATCGTGGCTTGGGCAGGGGGCCAATAAAAGCCTGCTTTGAGCACTGAATCACCAACAAGCATTTAGAAAGAAGTCAATAGCATGCAAAAGTCTTTTTAAAAATGCTTTAAAATTATTACTATTGTTTGAAAGAAAACAAAAGGGATTTATTTAAAACAGATGGATTGTTGACAGGAAAAGATTTAGACAAATCACTATAATATATTTATTAGATTTTCAGACTAGCAGTTTAAATTCTTTATTTATCCCACTCTGTTATTCTGATGTATTGTTTGGGTGGATTTGTGAGTAGGGAACCTAATGGTTTTGCTAACACTGAATAATATACCCCCAGGAAATAAGGAATATAATTCTTCATTTAAATGTATGAGATGAGGAATATCTAAGCAATTTTAGTAAGTAATAATTTTAAAAATGTAATTGGGTATGCTGGTCTCTTTGTCATTGCTGACTACCCCACATTTTAAAAACACAAGATTTGTTTAAGCCTATTATTTTAAATATTATTTTGTCTCATTCATTCAGTAAATAAAACAAATCACTTTAAGGATGAGTGTGTAATGTGTAAGAACAAAACTTTATGGTTGTAGTATAGTTAAAGTCCCCCCCCTCCCCCCAAAAAAGACTTTTTTGGTAAGATGTATTATAGCAAAGACTGAGCTAATTTTTTTTTTTAAATGTATTTTTTATTGATTTCTGAAAGGAAGAGAGAGGAAGAGATAGAAACATCAATGATAAGAGAGAATCATTGATTGGCTGCCTCCTGCACGCCCCCTACTGGGGGTCGAGCCCGCAACCCAGGCATGTGCCCTTGACCAGAATCAAACCTAGGACCTTTCAGTCCGCAGGCCGATGCTCTATCCAGTGAGCCAAACTAGCTAGGGCCTGAGCTGATTTTTAATAGACTGCAGAGGAACATCAATAACCAAATTCAGGATTTGTAATGGTTGATGTCAGAATATTTTGGGGAACTAACTTTAATTTCCTGACCCAAAGTAAGCATGACACTAACAAGTATAATCTGTAACGAACCCTTCTTGTTCTTGGTTCTGTTCAAGCAGCCTTCTTGGGAGACTTTTTCCACCAATAGTTTTTGGCAGGTCAAACAGCCCAGCACTCTGCCTGGCACACAGCAGGGAGTTCTGTATCACCATTTGCTCCCACAGGATCAGGGAGGGAAGCATCTTCTCCCTCAGTCCTTTCATTCTGAAATGACCTGGTTCCTTTTTTGACATATGCATTGACCCGGGAGTAGGTGGGAGCAGATTTTTGCTAGCACCCACCTTTATAATGAATTTGAACTGAAAATTTGAATTGTGGCATCATCTGTCTATATCATAAAAGGCCTGTAGTCGTCACGCCTTAATGGCGGAATGACCAAACAACCCGTCACCATGAGGTGCTGGAACGCCTAGTGGGCCCTCTCCCCACCTCACCCTCCGGGGAGCTGGCAGCATCAGTGGAGTGTCGCAGGGTGCCAGCAGCGTCGGTGGAGCATCGCGGGGCGCACCGGCAGTGTCCGCGGAGCATCTCAGGGCATGCCAACAGCATCTGTGGAGCATGTGAGGCATCGCGGAGTGGCGGACATGGCCCTGATGGCAGGCTAGCCCTAGGGGACCCTACACACGCATGATTTAATTATGTGCTGGGCCTCTAGTCCTATATAATAAAAGTGTAGTATGCAAATTGTCCCCTCCACTGGGAGTTCATCTGGGAGTTTGACCAGGGGGCGGGGCCAGCCAGGGGAACGGAGGGAGGCCCTGGCCGGCAGCCAGCAGCTGCTAGGGACCCTACCAGTGCATGAATTTCGTGCACTGTGCCTCTAGTTTTTATATAACTTGGAATCAGATACACCTATAACTTCAATGTAGAAGAAACAGGAAGGAGAAAACTCTCACATTAAAATTAGCTCTGCTCATGTTATTACTCTTGAGCTGATTTTCCTGGGGAAAAAAAGTTTAGTTGCTATGGCATACATGTCTGAATAGTAAACTTATGGTAATGTACATGAATTAAAGGTCAACAGGGGAGAAAAGCAACAATCCTTATATTATCATTAATTTCTCAGTTAATTATTTCTAAGCTTCTTTTTGGAACTAGTGATTTATAAACTTATATTTATATGTTAAATAGACATAGTTGACACCAAAGAGTTCTAAAAGGAACTTGTGTACTACATTAATTGTCCATTGTATAAATAATTTTATGTAGGATTAAAAATAAACAATATTATATAGGACCTTCATTGCTTTAAAATACTGTAAAATTGAATGTCTGGTCCAGAGTTTATCAAGAACACAATCACTCATTATTTCTCAGCTGCTTTCATAGCCCCTATTACTGGATACTCCTAGGTATGAATGAACAATTATGAAATCTTTCACATGCTATAGAACAGTGGTTCTCAACCTTTTTAATGCCGTGACCCTTTAATACAGTTCCTCGTGTTGTGGTGATCCCCAACCATAAAATTATTTTCGTTGCTACTTCATAACTAATTTTGCTACTGTTATGAATCGTAATGTAAATATCTGTGTTTTCCGATGGTCTTAGGCGACCCTGCTAGTGGTTCTCAACCTGTGAGAGCCGCTGCTGTAGAGCCTAAGACCATCGGAAAACACAGGTATTTACATTACGTTTCATAACAGTAGCAAAATTAGTTATGAAGTAGCAACGAAAATAATTTTATGGTTGGGGGTCACCACAACACGAGGAACTGTATTAAAGGGTCGCGGCATTAAAAAGGTTGAGAACCACTGCTATAGAACATACTTATTTGTACAGCATTGCTGTTATTTCATCATTATGTGAAAACCCACCCTAAGTTTTAGACATAGAAAAAGCAAACCCTGTGGGGGAATAGGAAGAAATAAACCCAAGAACTTGTATACTTATTAGAGGCCAGGTGCACGAATTTGTGCACAAGTAATAATTGTCCCTCGGCCTGTCTGGTGATGGGGGCTGATTGGGGCCGGCTGGCCAGCCGGTCGGGGGGAGGGACCACAGGAGGTTGCCTGGCCACGGGATGTTGATTGTGGGAACGCACTGACCACCAGGGGCAGCTTCTGCATTGAGCGTCTACCCCTTGGTGGTCAGTGCACGTCATAGCTACCAGCTGGTCATCTGGTCGTAACGGTCGCTTAGGCTTTTAAGTATATAGCTATACATAGCCCATGGACACAGGCAATAGGGTAGTGACTGCGCAGGGGGTGGGGAGGAGGAGAGGAAATGGGAGATATCTGTAATACTATCAACTATAAAAAATACATTAAAAATAATAAAAAATAAAATTATGATATAAAGAAAAAAAGAAAACACTGGGCATGAGGGGACTTTTGGGGATGATGGGCATGCTTGTTATCATGAGTGTGGAGATGGTCTCATGGGCATATTCATATGTCAAAATTTGTTAAGTTATACACTTGAAACGTGTACAATGTATTATTTGCCAATTATATCTTAATAAATGTGTTTAGGAAATGCATGATATATGAAAACTTCCAAGATTGCTAAACTAATTGATTTTGCAGTTACTAGTGATAATCATTGTGAAATTTTATAGTTTAAGCTCTATGTTGCTTTTTTGAAAAAGTATATTTTTATTGATTTCAGAGAGAAAGGGAGAGGGAGAGAGAAACATCGATGAGAGAGAATCATTGATTGGCTGCCTTCTGCACATCCCATACTGGGGAATTGAGCCCGCAACCCGGGCATGTGCCCTTGACCGGAATCGAACCCGGGACCCTTCAGTCCACAGGCCAACGCTCTATCCACTGAGCCAAACCAGCCAGAGCTATGTTGCTTTTTAATCTTTGGATTTAGGCCAATCTTGTTTTTATTTCAGAGAAAAACTATAGGCTTTGTTTCCTATGACCTTTACTGAGCAAGTGAGGAAAGAAGGTTAAAGTGTAAGTTGATACTCTTGTCCTATGTTCTAGGTTGCCAAATTTCTAAGGGGAAAATTGGGGATATTGAAACTTTGATTAGAATGTGTTTGGGTGCCAGTTTTCTCAACTTCTCCCATATGTGATAGGCACTCAGCATTTTAACGTAAGTTTGACTGATGTTCCTAATTTCCTATTAGTTTGGATTTGGAGAAACCCTTAAAAAAACCAGGCAGCTATACCTGCCTTCCCCAGGGGAGATCTGAGGAAGATTTGTGGCCTGACAGCCCTTCCTTCCCTCTCTCCCCGTGTCTTTCAACTCATGGGCCTTGCAGAAATCAGATACTGTGGGTTTCCGGCCAAGATCAGCCCATCCACTTTTTACAACATTGGGTTTGCTACTTGTTGATCAGCTGCTTTTAATTCGTGTTCTCTTTCAAAGATATTTCAGCACAATGATTATTGAGCTCTAAGGAGTAGTTTCTATTATTTTTAGAATTGTTTTAGAAGTGAAAATTACAAGAAGGATCAATGAGTGATGTGATTTGCAAGGCCGTTTAACATCACTTAGGTAGTGAAGCATTTGGATGTTCGATATGGATGGGACTTGACACATAGGTGAGGTTGAATTTTAAGTAAGCCTTGCTATCTTTTTCTTTTTAAATCCTCATCCGAGGATATTTTTCCATTAATTTTTAGAGAGAGTGGAAGAGAGAGGGAAAGACAAAAAGAAATGTCGATGTGAGAGAAACACACATCCGTTCAACACTAGTTTTCAGTTCAAGTAGCAAAGGTTGTCCTCAGCTGATGACAAATGTCCTGGTCTGATGGGTGAAGAGGTCAGGTCTCAGTAGTCCATAACCACACTTGGCAGACACTAGGGTACCCCGTGGGGACTTATATACTGTTTCAAAAGGCATTAATATGGCCCCTCATTGAAAAGCCCACGCTGAGAGGCACTAACTACCCAGGCCTCTGCAGCGTGGGGTAATTGTGGGGTGTCCCCTCAGCTGCTGCCTCTGGCTCGTATTATGCTATTAGCTAGGCTCATGCCAGGATTCCTTGGAAACTGTGTGCCCGCCTGAATAATTTATTGCCCAGTGATCAATTATTCATAACTCATTATTACAACGGCAATCAAACCTGAAGGCGGCATCGTTCTGCCACTTAGGAACCTCCAGCAGCTCGTCAGGAGGCTGCAGTCAGGTTTAAGGCCTAGCAGTCCTTACTGCCCGTTTGTCCCTGAAGGGATTCCGGAGGGAACAGCCCTGGACAGACGGAGCTGATGAAAGCAGTGAGGAGTGGCCCCTGGGGGTCATGCTGCCTTGGTTCAGCTCCTCACGCCGTTTCTGTCTTTTTATTTTTATTTATTTTTTTTAATGTAGGGACAGTTTTCTTTTCTTTCTTTTCTTTTTTTGTAAATTTCTTTATTGATTAAGGTATTACATATGTGTCCTTATTCCCCCTTACCCCCCACCTCCCATTCATGCCCCACCCCCCTGTTGTCTGCGTCCATTGCTTAGGCTTACATGCATGCATACAAGTCCTTGTTTCTGTCTTTTTAACTCTGGCCTTGGTTATGCCTAGAAATTAAATTGCCATCTGAGAGAACTTGGGAGACATTTATGGCCCTGTTGGCTCATTGAGTCACTCTAAGGAGGTATACGAGGATACAGAACTTGTCGTGAGGATATCTTTTCAGGGCTAAAATGCAGGTACTTGTAGTACATTTTATTGACATTAGTCATATTACATTTGCTTGTTCCATCAAATAAATGTATTTTTTTTCTTCTTTATTGATTAAGGTATTACATACGTGTCCTTTTCGCCCCATTGCCCCCCCCCCCCCCCGCAACTCATGCCCTCACCCCACCTGTTGTCTGTGTCCATTGGTTAGGCTTATATGCATGCATACAAGTCCTTTGGTTGATCTCTCCCCCTTACCCCACCCTCCCCTACCTTCCCTCTGAGGTTTGACGGTCTGATCGATGCTTTTATTGGACCATAGTTTTCATAGAAAGAAAAGTCATGTTTTTCACTTGTTATATAAAAATGATAAAAGTGCTGTGAAAGTACACCCAAAAGAAGCCTAATTATTTTTTAAATTTAGGAAACATAATAGGAAATTGTTTGGCTTAAGCCAGACTGACTTATTTTATAATCATCATTTAAAAAATACTTATTAGAAATAATTGGAGAGTTTGAAACTCCAATTACTTTGGGCTGTAAAGCAGAGGTTTGGTTGTTGTTAAGGTTTGGCTTATCCTTGGACACTGGTATTGAAGAATGGGCAGAAGTCTGTGACGCTTCACATTCTGAGTTGCCATTTCAGTGTTGTGGTACTTTCTGTGTGGTCACTTCCAAAAAGTAGGTCAGTACAGATATTGAGCATGAGAGTTCTAAGACCCTGGGGTAAACCTTGCCATATTATCTTTTTATTATTATTTTAAAACTAGAGGCCCAGTGCACGAAATTCATCCCCTCAGCCCAGCCTGCACCCTCTCCAATCTGGGACCCCTCTCACAATCCTGGACCGCTGGCTCCTAATTGCTCACCTGCCTCCCTGCCTGGTCACCCCTAACTGCCCCCCCTGCCGGTCTGATTGCCCCTCACTGCCTCTGCATGCTGGCCTGGTCGCCCCTAACTGCCCCCTCACTGCCAGCCAGGTCACCCCCAACTGCCCCCTCTCTGCTGGCCTGGTCACTCCTAACTGCCCCCCTGCCGGCCTGGTAACCCCTAACTGCCCCCCCTACCAGCCTGGTTGCCCCCAACTGCACCCCCCCCTGCTGGCCTGGTCGCCCCTAACTGCCCCCCCCCCGCTGGCCTGGTCACCCCAAACTGACCCCCTCCCACTGGCCGAGTCACCCCTAACTGCCCCCCCCCCCCCCGCTGGCCTGGTCACCCCTAACTGCTCCCACCACCCCGCTGGCCTGGTTGCCCCTAACTTTTCCCCCCCGCACTGGCCTAGTCACCCCAAACTGCCCCCCCGCCAGCCAGGTCACCCCTCACTCCCCCCTGCCAGCCTGGTTGCCCCCAACTGCACCCCTCCCCTGCTGGCCTGGTTGCCCCATGCAGCCTGCTGTTCAGTCATTTGGTCATCCCTCACTAACCCCGCTGCTGGCCTGGTTGCCCCACGCAGCCTGTTGTTGAGTCATTTGGTCATCCTTCACTAACCCCCCTGCTGACCTGGTCGCCCCACACAGCCTGCTTGTTCAGTCATTTGGTTGTCCCTCACTATCCCCCCTGCTGACCATCGTAGGCAGCCATCTTGTGAGGGTTAATTTGCATATTACCTCTTTATTATATAGGATATATTTTCATTGATTTTTTTAGAGAGAGGAAGAAAGAGAGAGAAACATTATCAGCTGCCTCCTAGAAGCCCCCTACTGGGGATTGAGCTGCAACCCAGGCATGTGCCCTGACCAGAATCAAACGGGCACCCTATCCATGTGCAGGATGACACCCAACCAACTGAACCACACTGGCCAGGGCAGCCTTGCCATGTTTTAAAAACTCTAGCCTGTAGGTAAAATCCCAAGCTGGTGAGCAAGCATTTTTTAAGTAGAGGTTACAGATATTTTTGTGTTGGTATTGGTTCTCTAAAAGGAATAAAGGCTAAATGTTTAAGCAAGTTTTAAATTGCCTAAACCCATACTTGGGACAACATATGATGTCCCAGATGACCCACCAAGCAGGAGTTTAAATGTAGATTTAGTTTTACTGTTGTGAAAATAGATGGGTAATTTAAAATATTTTTGAAGATAAATGTAAATATGTCATGAATGGAGTGAAAATTCTGCATAATTTTTTATTTTTTAATATTTTAATATTACACATTTATATGACTTAAAAAATATAAAGAGGTGTACTGTTTAAGTCTCCTCTCATTCTTGTCCCCTTCTTCCCAAAAGATGACCAACTCTTAAGAGTTTCCTATGGATTCTTCCAGAGTTACTTTATGTATATACTAGAGGCCTGATGCACGAAGATTCATGCAAGAATGGGCCTTCCTTCCCCTGGCTGCCGGCTCTGGCCGGAGCTGCCTTTCCACCTTCCCACGCTGCCCAGAGGCCCGGGGCAGCTGGGGCGGTGTGGAACGCCTGCGTCGTTGCCATGGCCTGGCATCTTTGTTGGGTTAATTTGCATACTCACTCCTGAGTGGCTGGTGGGTATCACGAAGGTACGGTCAATTTGCATCTTTCTCTTTTATTAGTGTAGAGAAGCAACTCTGGAATATAGATTCTTATTTTTGCCCCTTCTGATAAAAACTAGCACATTACATATTTCTGTTTTATGCTTTTTTTCATATACAAAAGTATCTTGGAGATCTTTCTGTGTTAGTATAGAGAGATTATCTCCATTCTTGGTTTTAAGCTGCATAGTACATTCCATTGTATGGCCATAGTATAATTTATCCACTTTCCTGTCTATGTGCTTTTGGGTTATTTTTAATCTTTTGTTATTAAAAATGCTGCTGCAGTGAATAACCCTGAACATCTGTCATTTCACAAGCGTCACTATTTCTTGTGTGACGTTTTAAAATAAAGCATGAGATTTCAGAGACATGTCCTGCTTTTGGCAGTCCCATTCCAGGCATAGGAGTTTGCTCCTCTTTGCTATTAGGTGTATTTTTGTGAAAATGTTTGGGGAGCACTAGTTATTGAGGCCTAGTGATGAGATGAGTTTTCACTTTCTGAAATAACTTTGCTGTGAAGGATTAGTGACGACAGTGATCCTTTGCCCCCCTGTTTTCCTGGAGGTAATATAAGAAAACATGTAAATCTGGTGACAAAGTATCTATCAGCAAAAACCATGCTGTAAATTTGTCTAGATTGCTTGCAGGCATTTTATATAACGAAACATTCACAGCTGATTTTTGGAATAGGCTCAGTGTCCTTTTACCTTAAGCACTAGAGCACCGAATGCTGCTGCCTTTGAAAATGTTAATGGGTGTTCTGTATCAAAAGGAGTTCCAGCCCTGGCCCGTGTGGCACAGTTGGCTAGAGCATTATCAGGTGCACCAAAGGGTCTCAGGTTCGATCCCCACATGCTGGAGGCAACCGATAGATGTTTCTCTATCACATCAATGTTTCTCTCTCTCCCATCCCTTCTCTCTAAAATCAATGAAAAACATATCCTCAGGTGAGGAATAAAAAAAAGGGGGGGGGGGAGTTCCATGATTAAACAAGCTTAGAAAACGCTTGTTTTCCATAATTGCATTCCACTATTTTTTATTATTATTATTATTATTATTATTATTATTATTATTTTTGCTGAGGGACTCTTCAGAGCCTTAAATTTACTGGGATAAATTGTGATTCTTCAAGAGCTTTTTTCAAATTTGTTCAATGACTGATCTCCCCTTTTTTCGGGCCCTTCTTATTAGTACTAGTGTATCAAGGACCCCAACTTAGGCAATGCTACCCCTGTTGGACACCCATGGACACCATGTTGAAATTAGTGGTCATAAGCATATGTGTTATTTAAATTTACAGAAGATTCAGTAAGGGGAATTAGAATGAAAGTCACTATTTAAAAGTCACTGTTATGAACAGCAGATGGTGGTAATGTAACATGTAGATCAACTATTAAGCCACAGCTGTATTTCCACTGGCAGTATTAATTCAGGGCCCATAATGTCATCTTCATTTAATTAGTCTACCAATATTTCCATATTACTGGTTAAATGAATAAGGGGCCAAAAATAGATCGTTACCATACTTTTAATTTCTTCCTTGGTAAAGCACAAGTCAGCTGAGAAATAAATTTGGAATTTTTTTTTTAATCTTCACAGACTATTTTAACTGGCATGAAATCAGTTTGGTGTTTCTTATGTATTAGATGCACATTTCCTGGTTTATGTGTATACAAAAATGTATATGTGCTCTATCTGAAAAGAAAAAGCCATAATTTATCCAAACTTAACTCTCCTCTGTCCATGAGAATGGAAAAGTACAGTTTTGTTCAACCAGCATGTAGTTGGTGGCTGCCAAAGAGAGGAAGCAGCTACAGCCATTGTCTTCCAGAATCTGGCATTTGCGCTGAAAGTAGGATGTGAATGCAAATAGCTCTGTTATGAGGGCCAATAGGGTGAGAGAGATCAGGGTCTCTTAGAGGTTGAGACACATCTGAGCCACTTCCCTTCTTTTAAAGTCTATTAAAGACTTTCTAAAACAGGGCAGCAAGAAAATGGGGTATATTTAAAATTAAAATTTAACAACAAGAAATTAACACCAAAAAACCACAATGCTATATGACTATACTAACAAGGTAATTATAGAATTATTATAAAATGTAATTCCTAGTGTATTGCCGTTGGGGTGGTCTGGAAATGGGGACTACATCGAAAGTCTTGTAGAGACCACCTGTCGGAGCTGTCAGCGTGTCCCTGAGACAGAGGGTAGGTCATCTGGCTTGGAGCTCTTATCAAAAGTCCATATTTGAAGCCCTTCCTGAATCTGCAGCCCTGAGCTAAAGGCCACCTTAGTGATAAGCCCTGATGCAGACGAGAAACCTGGAGGAGCTGCAGGGAAAGGAGGCTCATCCAGTGAAGGACATCCGTACCCACTCGGAGGACATGGGTTTTGTAACTTAGATTGATGGGTGTCTCCTCCTATGTGAAACCTTCAGAGGCACAGTGGGGCAACTTTTCCTGATGTTGCAGAAAGCCCAGCCTCAGGCAGGGCTGACGTCTTAATAAACTGGCCAGGCCATGGCACCCCTGGGGACAGGAGAGCCATATTGTCTCCCTGTTCCCAGGTGGAGAAGGGGTCCCTCTTTTTATGTGAAGATTCACCTTTCAGGCCCTGCAGGAAGAAATAAATGATCCAGTTTGTATCAGCCAAGTGCCTAATGCCGCAGAGTCATTCCGTCATTGACAAGTAGGAGGCAGTATTTACCTTTAGTAACCTACACTGGGAATGTCTTCATTCAGTCTTTGGTCAATGTAGAGTCAGGTGCTGGTTTGGCCTGGGATACAGCAGCAAACCCAACAAACTGTCTGTTCTCAGGGCGGGAGGCCATTCTGGTGGGGCTGTGGAGAAAGGCAATGACTAAAATTATATAATGTACTAAAGTATGATTAAATGCTATGGAAAGAATAAAACAGGGAAAGAAGGCGGGAAGTATCTGTCTGATTAATGCTCCATAGTCAATAGTTCATATTGTGTTTGGTATGAAAATGATAATAAATAGTCACTTGGGTGACAAAAACAACTCAGATGAAAGAACTTGGAAGGACTTGTGGAGCAAACCCTATTACTAAAGCTCTTGTTTTTCTCAGTAGCACAGGGATACAACATTTTCCATTTGCATATATGTCCATGTCTGGGGACTAGAGCAGAGAGACCTAAGTATGGTTATTCAGTTCTTTCTCTGGAGAGTTGGAGTTGTTTTACAGGGAAATAAGGGCGAATGTGGGTGGGGAGAAATGGCACCCAGGTTTTCCCATGAGGGCTTTAACTTCATTTCACTGCCTTGAGGTCAGTAGAGATGTTTGTGAAATCCCTGGCTGGATCTCTCTGGCTCTCTCATTGTGTGCCTTTCTTTGCTGGAGAGATTTCACACTGCGATGAATAGGTGCCCCAGTGTTGGGATGGGAGTTCTCAGAAGTGGGTAGCTGCCCCCACCCCAGCCCTTGCAGACAAGGTCTCCCAGGGTACCTTAGGAGCGAGGCATTTTCAAAAGGACATTCTGTTCTCCAGGCTTCAGCTTCATTCAGTGCCTGGAAATATCTCAGTCCTTCAGCAGTGAGTGGCAGGCACACTCAGTCTGCTTTTCCCTGGCCCTCAGGAAATTCCTCTACGTGAAGCGGAAAGCCTCCAGATGCCTTCCTTAGTGGTTCTTCTCGGGGAGCAGATGGGTCTAATATGAGCTGTGTCATCAAGGGCCCCCAGTTTCTGCCTTGAGAGAAGACAACAAAGGGGTCAGAGCAGATGCCCTCCACAGGGGCAGGTACCCCCTCCAGTCTTTGGCCCCCAATTTCAGGGAAAACAGAACCAGCTCTGGATCAGGGCTGTTTAGGCATTGAAGGGTCCCCTTTTCAGGCTGAGGGCTGAAAGCTGTTGGTACAATATCTAGATATTGCTTATCATTGTATTTTAAATAAATAAAACCCAACGACTCATCTCTATCTCTTAAAGTCTTAAAGCCTCCATTACAGTTCCCTTAAATAACTTATACTATGATATAGACAAGGCAGGGAAGTCACCCCATCTTTAGATCCTCAGACAGTCTAACCTGGTAGCTCCCTGATCTTCACAGATATGTCTGTCTGGGTGACAGGATTTATCTCTGGTTATAGCTGAGGCAATTGAGGAGAGGTGATTGGTTTAAATCTAAGGTATGCTAGGGGACTGAGGGCAAACTTAAGATTTCCTGTATCTTAATTGAAGATTTAACCATTAAATTTTGAAAATAAACTGGTGTAATTGATTAAGGATGAAATATTTAATTTTATTTTGTCTAAATTTTCTATGAACATAAAATTGGTCAAATTTGATCCTGTAAGTCCCATAAGTTGTCTTTTTATATTGTGTTCCATCAATAATAATATTAAAGAACAAAGTATTTCAATAGGATTTTATTTGATTTTATAGTAGTTCTATGAGGATGCTTCAAATAAAAAAGCATTATAAAAATTCCAGGTAGCTACAAGGCATTACTGATCTCTAGTTCAGGATAACCTTTACCACTGCAAATGCATTTTCAGATTATTTTAAGGAGAAGTATTATTTTTCTTGGTCCCATGCAAATATATTTAGCTCATTGAAACTACTAAGAATTGCTTCAATTTTATTTCAACATACTTTTTCTGGAGCTGGAGATTCAAATATAATAGGAGGAGATTTAGTTATTTTTACATACATTTTTGAAGAGTTAGGGTAAAACTGTGAAGACTTAATAGCCATATTTGCCTGACATAAGTTAGAATTTTAGAAGTGTAACCCACAAGAAATCAAACCTGATTTTGAAATGTGATAAAAATCCCATCAGAGAGTCTCATCATTCACTGAAGCTCTGTCAGTGTGCACCAACTCTTCCTGGTAGTCCTTTCAGGAACGGAACCAAAGTGAAGTCCACCCGCACCATGTGAGGGGTGTGTGTTTAATAGCATTTGTATCGAAGTGTGCACACAGTTGATTTCCATTTGGCCTTTCTACTGACTCTAGAAAGTTAATTTTTAAGTGGCCCCACTGGTGGTAGCATTGCTCTGAGCACCTGATTTGCACCAAGAGATGAAGATGTTTCAGTTCTTATAAATGCTCCTATGGCCTCTTGACTTCCTCATCTGTAGCCATGGTCCCGCACCCATTCCCTGTCAAGAGCATTCATGGCGATGACAGGCCTATAGGGGATTGACAGATTTGAGCCCTGCCTCACTTCAACCCACGTATAAAAAGCAAAGTTGATCCAGTGACCCAGAATGAAGTTGGTTAGTTTAGCAATAGCTATGTTTGAATAACACAGGCGGGACGGACTACTTCATTTGTGAGATCCTAGTACCAAATGAAAATGCAAGGCCCCTGGAATTTCAAAGCAGTGACAGCAGAGCATTAAACCACATGTAGGGCCCTTCCAATCACTGGGCCCTGGGTGACTGCACAGCTCCATGTCCATGAAGCCAGCCCTGAGCACAGATAGCATGCGGATCGTGGCATGTATGTAGGGGGTGGCAACTAGAGTCTCCCCCAAAATGACAGACCTCTGGCGTAGTTCAGTAGCAGTCAAAGTAGTTGAACTGTTTTGGTTCTGAAGGTTTAAAAATAATTAGCACGGGTGAAGTCATTTTGTTTGAAGAGATCTTTATGACCTCACGTGAAAACTTAGACATAAAGGTCTTGAATGCCACGCTTAATGAGAGAAAATATGCTTTGTTTTGTCACTGTTCACTGGCTTTCATTGCTTTTCTCATTGAGGCAATTTATCTAGTCTTCTGATGATTCACTGAGTTGAAGTTTATCTGGTAAATGTTCTCTGGGTGAAGGATGATATGTTTAAGCATAGGTGTTGTTTCACATTTGCTCCATTTACTTTCCTAATTTTCCGTTACCTGAGAGCAGGTTATCCTAAAGCCTATACATCAAGCTTTGATCTTTCAGCCATTATGCAGTGTCATATTTTCAGGATCCAAAGGAAATCTTCATTTCAGTATCCAGACAATGTCTGAGATTTAGTATCCCTTTTTTTCTGGTAGTTACCACTCCTGATTCTGAAAACTGGTAAATAGTGTCACATGTGACTGGCTTCTCTGCCCACCACCTATCCAGAGACCTGCCAATTTTTCCTTAAGAATCTCTCCAATTTACCTTGTTCTCCACTGTAATTTTACATCTGTAGCAGCTTCCTGACTGGTGGGCTACTCTACTCTTTCCTCAAGCTCAAGGTTGACCATTTTATAGAATACTACTTTCATAATGTCCCTCTCTTGCTAAAGATGTTACAGCTCTTGAATCCCTTCTGTCAGAGAAATTTTAAATTAAGCCTCACACTTAAGGCATTCTATCAACTGGACCTTCCCCATCTATCTGAACTCTGTAAATCATTTCCCCCCAACATGACCAATCTACCTCCTCTCTCCTTGCCCCTAGGAGAGGGTGCAAAGGCATTTTAGCCTTTAACCTGGAAGGTTCTCTGCTCCCGATTGCAAGGTTGCATAATGTCCTTTGTGGTGACTAGAGAGCTCCAGGGCTGATATTGAGCTGCCAGGTACCATCTGTTCCTTAATTATATGGCGATGTACAAATTCACCCACACCACTGCAGGGCTGGCTTCCTTAAGACCTCTCTCCTTGGCTTGTAGATGGCCACCTGCTCGCTGTGTCATTATGTGGGTCTTGCCTCAGTGTAATGCTGCATGTGCCCGGGTGTCCCTTTCTTTCTTCTTACAAGGACAGCAGTCATATTGGATTAGGGCCCCACCCTACCTACTGGCTTCATTTTAACTTAATCACCTCATGAAAGACCTAATCTTCAAATTACTGGCTATATTCTGAGGTATTGGGAGTTGGGACTTTAGCATATGAATTGGGGGTGGGAGGGAACACAATTCAGTCTCTAAAAGGGATGATGAAAATGTTCCACAATTAGATAGTGGTAATGATTTCAAACCTCTGCGAGTATACTAAAAATCACTGAATTGCACATGTTAAAAGAGTGAATTTTATGGCATATGAATTATATTTCAATAAAGCTGTTATGAAGAAAACATAAAAACCAAATTGGTTATGGCTCTTTGTAGGGAGCGGTTATAGAGTTGAGCCTCGGACTGACCTGCTGGCAAAGCCACAAACAAGTCCCAGCTCAGAGGGCACAGCCCTCTTAGCATAATTAAGCTTGATCTTGTGACTGCTCCCTAGATCTTTCCTGGGTAGCTAATGGGCTGTGGGAGGGGCAGCAAGTGCTGCCAAAACAAGTGAAACTTACAAGAACATTGTAAATTACCTTGTTTACCTCTGACTATAAAATAAAGCATCAGCGTGCAGTCTGGATCTGTTCTGTGGTCTTAGTCACGCACAGAAGATCCACCTAGACCCAGCTTATTCTCTTTGTCTGTCTTTTCTTCATCCTTCGCTGGCCCTCCCTCAGGTTTGCCAAACCCTTGGCTGTGCTGGTGTGGCACAAGTGGCACACAAGGTGGGGCTGAGTTCGTTCCAAGTGGCACTCACTGCGGACCTGAGTGTGAGGAACTGCAATTGTCAGGTGAAAGGAGGCCCCAAGGCGTGCGCACGCAGTAAGTAAGGTAGGGGTGTAGTACTAGCTAGGTGTAAAACATGGGAAATTCAGGATCGCAGGGAAAGAATGTATGCGTATCCATGCTTAAGGCTATGCTCCAAGCAAGGGGTTGTTCGGTGAGGTATGAACAGCTTTTCGATTTTTTGGATTTTGTGAGTAAAACCTGCCCATGGTTTTCTGAGGAAGAAAAGGTAAATATAGAGGAATGGGAGAAGGTAGGAAAACAACTTCGCGATCATTATATAGCTGAAGGTCCAGAGGAAATGCCTGCCTCTACTTTCAGTCTGTGGTCCCTGATTTGGAACTGCCTAGAGCCCACTCCAGAAGGGGAGTGGAGGAATGTGGCAGGGGAATCAAGACAGATGGGGGAAGGTTGCCAAAGGCTTCTCCACCATCGGTGCCTCCGCTGCCGCCTCCTCCAGTCCCTGGGGCTACAGCTCCTGTGGGAGAGAGCCCTCTGGACGATGCGCTTCCTCCCAGATATGAGCAAGGATTGGTGGAAGCAAGGGAACAGCGCCAGCGGGTTTGAGATGATGGGGGTCTGATACAAACATTTGGAGAGCTTACTGTTGCTCATAAGCCTCTCCTTTTACCCCCTAAACAAGCAGAAAAAAGAATGGTGCCTTTGTCTCTACTCCAGCAGACGCTGCATGAGGCCAGGCATTAACCATTTTTACAGATGGATCCAGTTCTGGAAAAGCTGGATACTACTGCAGCAGAAGTGCAAAGGTCCTTCAAACCCCTTATATTTCAGCACAACGGGTAGAAATACAAGCTCTTATCTATGCCTTGACAGATTTTGCTACGGAGCCCATTAACCTATATAGTGATAGTGCTTATGTGGTAAGTATGGCCAAACTAATTGAAACGGCTACTATAGGGCACACTAATTCAGAGGAACTCTTTCATTTAATTTTCAACCTTCAAAAAGTCATTAGAGAACGACAATTTCCCTGCTTTATTGGTCATATCCGATCTCATTCAGGTCTCCCTGGTCCATTAGCTATAGGCAATGATGCTATTGATCGCCTCCTTGCTGTAATGCAAGAGGCTACCCCATTTTCTCTTGCCCAGTCCTTCCATGCTTTGCATCATCAAAATGCTGCTGCCTTACGCAAACAATTCCGTATTTCTAGGGAGCAAGCTCGTCAAATTGTTAAGCAGTGCTCTCAGTGTGTAATTCATTGCCCTGTACAATCATTGGGGGTTAATCCTAGGGGTTTTAAACCTAATCAAATTTGGCAAATGGATGTCACCCACATACCGGAATTTGGTAAGCACAGATGGGTACATGTTAATGTAGATACCTGCTCCCACTTTATCTTTGCGACTCCCCAAACGGGAGAGAGTGCCAAGCATGTAATTAATCATTGCCTAGCTGCCTTTTCGGTACTAGGTCCTCCCTTAGAGCTAAAGACAAACAATGGACGCACATACACTAGTTCTACTTTTCAACATTTTTGTCAGCAATATCAAATTTTTCATAAAACTTGTATCCCTTACAACCCTCAAGGTCAAGCAATAGTGGAAAGAGCAAATCGTACTCTTAAAATGCAATTACTAAAACAGAAAGGGGGAGATGAGTGTTATGTGTCACTTCAAAACAAACTCAGTCATGTTCTTTATACTTTAAATTTTTTGAATTGTGATGCAGAGGGTTATATAGCAGCCGAAAGGCATCGGACCTCCTGTACAATAGCCTCCGCGGGGTTAGCCCGATGGAAGGATGCACAAACTGGGCAATGGTTTGGACCAGATCCAGTAATGATGTGGGGAGGAGGTTGTGTTTGTATCTTTCCAGAAGGAGCAGCGCAGCCAATTTGGGTGCCAGAGCGTTATGTACGTCACCACAATGGACGCAGAGAAGCTCCTTGTCCCATCGTTCAAAAGACTGAGAGTTGCCCCGATGACAGCAAAGCAGAAAAGGAAGATGACGAAGGCCACACAAGAGACCGAGGTGCCAACATGGGGTCAGCTGAAGAAGTTAACAACTGAGGCCCAGCAGATGACAGAAAAGCAAGAAGTGGAAGCTACTCCCTCAATCATGTTTCTGGCCATGCTAGCATTGGTTAGCTGCCAGTCTTCTACAAACTCTTGCGCAGCCATGTCTGAGGACTCTTGAGTAAATCAGCAAAAGAAACTTTCATTTAGTAGAAAAATGTTACTGTAGTTTGATTTCTCTATTATTGTAGTGTTGCCTTGGCATTGTTTTATTAATAACCATGTCTGGGTTTTACATTGGCATTGTTTTGTTATTGGGTTTTGCATTGGCATTGTTTTGTTAATATTTTAATAGTCAGAACTTTGTTCTTGATGTTTAAGTTTTACTTCCATTATTAGTAGCTTAAAATTAAAAGAAGGGTGAGATGTAGGTTATAGGGTTGAGCCTTGGACTGACCTGCTGGCAAAGCCACAAACAAGTCCCAGCTCAGAGGGCACAGCCCTCTTAGCATAATTAAGCTTGATCTTGTGACTGCTCCCTAGATCTTTCCTGGGTAGCTAATGGGCTGTGGGAGGTGCAGCAAGTGCTGCCAAAACAAGTAAAACTTACAAGAACACTGTAAATTACCTTGTTTACCTTTGACTATAAATAAAGCATCAGCTTGCAGTCTGGATCTGTTCTGTGGTCTTAGTCACGCACAGAAGATCCACCTAGACCCAGCTTATTCTCTTTTCTTCATCCTTCTGTCTTTTCTTCATCCTTCGCTGGCCCTCCCTCAGGCTCGCCGAACCCTTGGCTGTGCTGACGTGGCACAGCTCTTGCCTTCAAACAGCTGACAGAATAGTCAGGCCCACCAGGAAGTAAATAGACACTTTCAACGCCTTGCAGGACATGCTAGGATCTAGATGGAGGTGCACGTGGCCCATTTTTATAGAATGGAAAAGACATTGTAGAAGAGAGCATAGGAGTCAAGGTTTACATGAATGTAAATGGGCAGAGAAGGGGTAGAGAGAGGAAGGCATGGAAAATAGAGTGACTGAAGGCTGGCATATAGTGTATGACATAGTCATTATGCCCCTTCTTTGTCTAATCTTCTCTTGGATAATATTATCAATGTTTTAACCACTGGATAGAGGTTACATTAATAATAAATTGGAAAATGCCTCAGCTTTAAAGTCAGACCCTTGTGCATTCATATATCAATTTCTCCCTTTACTTCACACAATTACTTAAACTATCAGTTTCAGTTTTCTCACTTGTAAAGTGGAGAAAATAACTTTTTATATGGGTTTAAGTATTCAATGAATGCCACAGGAAACATTTCTAGCACATTTTCATAAGTTATTGCTCCAAATATATTTCTGTCCCTTTCATTTCTCTACTCCTTGGGTAACCTGATTTTAAGACTCCTGAAAATCTTAATCATCATTCCTTGGGTAACTTCTATGACATTATTTCCCTTGAAATGGGGCTTCCAGGCCTGAACACAAGGGGTATAATGGAACCAAGTGTATTAATACTAAAACCTTCCAGCCCTTTCAAAATCAGCTTGGAGTCTCAGGAGCTCTTTCAACAGTCACATCATATTGTGGTCTCATATTGAATTTGGGGGGGGGGGGCGCAACTAGTCTTATCCCCACACACCTTCACAGTTTTTATAGATCAGCCATTCTACTCCTAAGTGGGTTCCACTCACTTTAGAGATTTTATTTTCCCAGCTGTAACTATCGAACTCCAGGTTTCTCTCTTTTTTTTTTTTCTCTTTATTTATTTATTTATTTATTTATTTATTTTTTTAAAAATAAATCTTTATTCAGATTATTACAATTATTTCTCCTTTTTCCCCCCATAGCTCCCCTCCACCCATTTCCCACCCCACCTTCTGCCCTTACCTCCCCCCCACTGTCCTCATCCATAGGTGTATGATTTTTGTCCATTCTCTTCATGAACCCCCCATACCCCTTTCCCCCTGAGAATTATCAGTCCAGTCCCTTTCTATGCCCCTGATTCTATTATATTCACCAGATTATTCTGTTCCTCAGGTTTTTAATTCACTTGATTTTTAGGTTCACTTGTTGATAGATATGTATTTGTTGTTCATAATTTTTCTCTTTACTTTTTTCTTCTTCCTCTTCTTTAAGAATACCTTTCAGCATTTCATATAATACTGGTTTGGTGGTGATGAACTCCTTCAGCTTTTTCTTATCTGTGAAGCTCTTTATCTGCCCTTCAATTCTGAATGATAGCTTTGCTGGGTAGAGTAATCTTGGTTGTAGGTTCTTGCTATTCATCACATTGAAAATTTCTTGCCACTCCCGTCTGGCCTGCATAGTTTCTGTTGAGAAGTCAGCTGACAGTCGTATGGGTGCTCCCTTGTAGGTAATTAACTGTTTTTCTCTTGCTGCTTTTAATATTCTCTCTTTGTCTTTTGCTCTTGGCATTTTAATTATGATGTGTCTTGGTGTGGTCCTCTTTGGATTCCTTTTGTTTGGGGTTCTGTGGGCTTCCTGGACTTGTAAGTCTATTTCTTTCACCAGGTGGGGGAAGTTTTCGGTCATTATTTCTTCAAATAGGTTTTCAGTATCTTGCTCTCTCTCTTCTTCTGGCACCCCCATAATTCTGATGTTGGTACGCTTGAAGTTGTCCCAGAGTCTTCTTACATTATCTTCAACTTTTTGGATTTTTTTTTTGCTTTTTGCTTTTTCGGTTGAGTGTTTTTTGCTTCTTTGTATTTCAATTCTTTGACTTGATTCTTGTGTTCCTCTATTCTGTTTCTGGGTCTCTGTATAATATTTTTTATTTCAGTCAGTGTATGTTTAATTTCTAGTTGGTCCTTTTTCATATCTTCGAGGGTCTCGTTATATTTATCGGCCTTTTCTAGGATATTCTTAAAAAGTCTTATAACCGTGGTTTTGAATTCTATATCCAGTCGTTTGTTTTCCTCCATTTCTTTCGTTTGTGATCTGATTCTTTGACCCCGCATTTTCACTGATTCCCTGAGTTGGTAAGGTAGATATTTGTGCTAGGTTTCCAATATGGCCCAGTGGGTCTGCTTCCCCAGTTAACCTGAGGTGGACACTCTTGGTGCACCCCTTTGTGGACTGTGTGTACAGCCTTGTTGTAATTAAGTCTTGATTGTTGTTGGTATCACTGGGAAGAATTGACCTCCGGGCCAGTTGGCTGTAAGGATCAGCTGTGTCTATGCTGGGAGAAGTTCGGTGCTGGAGACAGCCTTATAGGATTAGACTTGCCAAATTGCAATAGCCTCTCTGCTCAGCTTGGATGGGGTGGAGTCTCAGTCTTGGCTTCCTGTCAGCCTTGCCCTTGCGTGCATGTGCGCTTTCAGTCCTCCGCCTTCCCCAGCTCGAGTCTCCGCCTGAGAGTCCAGACTCCCCCCACAAGAGCGTGGGTCCCCAGGGGCTCGCCTGGAACTGGGGTTCACTGCAGACAGAACTGGGGCTCAGTGCCGTCAGGAGCCTCTGACTCCCTTCCACTAGGGAAAGCCTGTGGCAACCTCCGCAGCCTTTGTGTGCACTGCGCGTGCACACTTTCAGTCCTCCGCCTTCCCCGGCTCCCGAGTCTCCGCCCGAGAGTCCAGACTCCCCCCACAAGAGCGTGGGTCCCCAGGGGCTTGCCTGGAACTGGGGTTCACTGCAGTCAGAACTGGGGCTCAGTGCAGTCAGGATCCTCTGACTCCCTTCCACTAGGGAAAGCCTGTGGCAACCTCCGCAGCCTTTGTGCGCACTGGCCCGCGTGCGCCTTCAGACTTCTGCCTTTCCCAGCTCGAGTCTCCACCCGAGAGTCCAGACTCCCCCCGTAAGAGCGTGGGTCCCCAGGGGTTCACCCGGAACTGGGGTTCAGTGCAATCAGAACTGGGGTTCAGTGTGGTCGGAGGCTTCCTTCCGCCAGAGAAAGTCAGCCAGGCTCTTAGCCGCCCTTCCTCTCTGCGCGCACAAAGCCCCTTTGCCGTACCTCCAATTCTCTGTGAGTTTTTCTCTTTCCTTCTAGTTGTAGAATTTTCACTCAGCCAGCTTTCCTGTGGTTCTGGATGGTGTCCGTTCTGTCTTTTAGTTGTAGTTTTGAAATTGTTGTGCAAGGCAGCAGTTTAGGTGTTTACCTATGCCGCCATCTTGGTTTCTCCTCCAGGTTTCTCCTTGCAGAATTCAACCTGGGTGGGTTCCAGCTCACATTTCAACTTCTTCAATCACTTGGACTATGTCTATTGATTATGTTGCCTGGCTTTGCGTCTTCTACAAACTTGGTAAATATGTCTTTTTGGATCTTCACTCAAGTCATTAATAACATGTTGGCGAAGATATTGTTATGGATGGATTCCAGTGGCATTACAAGAAGGAGCATCTGCAAAGTGGCCTGAGACCCAAGACGCTAGCCTGTTTGGCCCACTTATTCAACCAGCCATGAATCCAATCCACATGAAGATCGCATCTCCCTATATTAAAAGGCTATCACAAGGCCCTAGCCGGTCTGACTCAGTGGATAGAGCATCGGCCTGCAGACTGAAGGGTCCCAGGTTCGATTCTGGCCAAGGGCACATGTTTGGGTTGTGGCCTCCATCCCAGTAGGGGGCATGCAGGAGGCTAGCCGATCAATGATTCTCTCTCATTGTTGATGTTTCCATCTCTTTGTCCCTCTCCCTTCCTCTCTGAAATCAATAAAGAAATATATTTTTTTAAAAAGGCTACCATAAGACGCTTCTCGTCAACATCTGTTAACATGAATTTATCAGACGGGCTGAAATCATGAGATACCATGACTAATTACTTCTCTCTTATCTACCAATCAAATAACCCTCTCACAGAAAGAAATGAGGTTTATTTAGTGAGCCTTATTCTCTATAGCCCAGGCGAGCCCCTGCTGGCCTCCGCTTCGTGTTCTAAATGCACACAGCCTTCAACTTTGCCAGAGATTCATGTCAGAATTGCTCTACAATTTCTGAAAGATGCTTTTCATGAAAATTGTAACATGTGCTTTGGGGGAGGGGGATAGGCAAGAGGGTACCTTTTTTTTTTTCCTAATTATTCATATTATCACCCTTGGTGTACAGACTGTATCTCAGCGTGCAGCTCACTTAGGTCTCACTTTGTGAACGCAGAAGGCAGGATCCCATAGAGGTGAGGTTCCCAGCATTCAGAAGTGGGGTCTCAGTTTTATTACTGGGTGTGGTTTCCTACTCTATTGACTCTGTGCCTTTAAGTGAGGGTCTGAGCCTCACCTAAAGGCACGGTTTCTTCATTCCAAGAGTGTCTTATCTCACCTTCCTCATTTCAGGGTGTCTTGCACCAGTACAGTGCCTGGTGCCAAATAACTGTTTCTTATATGGCATCTTCTATATCATAATTAACCCCAATATTATTATTTTAGTGGTTGGATGTTTTCATGTGATTGGCCTTTGGCTCTCTTTTTAGGATATTCTTTCATTCTTTGAAGGTGCATGCTGCTTTCTTATAGTTCGTAATTATTTGTCTCTGCCATCCCACTGAATTGCAAACCCCTGGAAGGCAGAGGCTGTGTCTCAGACAAGAAGAGTGTCTTGCACAGTTCAGGTGTTCTGAAATTAGAAACGAGTAAGGTAAGAGTTAAGAAGCTTTGCCTAAATTAGACATCAAGGCGCCTTATCCCATATGTACATTAGAATCCTATTTCTGAATGAGTTCTATTTAAAATAATCACTGATGTCCTTTTTGAGGAAACCACTACTGCTATGTGATTAAAATGAAAGGCAGTTTATGTCCTGAAGGATCAGGGGTTGAAATGCCCTCTTATGATAGGCAAGAATTACATCTATGGCATGATCATAAATAGCAGCAGCAGCAGCAGCAGCAGCAGTAGTAATACTACATTCCACGAAGTTTGGAATTAAATCTGAAGCTCAACTGTAGCAGCCATTTTTGGCCGCAAATGAGCATCTGCTTTTCCCTGCTTCCTGTTTCTACCTATTCCTGCCGGTCTCATTTTTTAATTTTATTATGTAAGTTATGTCAGCTCCTCTGTGGAATGGGGCAGAGTATAAATACACGAGAGTCATAAATTGTGTAACAAGGCATATTTGAAGGGTCAGTGGCAGCTGCACCTTATCACTACTGGGAACAGAGCAAGAGGAAACCAACACAAACCAGGGTTTTTAACACGTGGGCCCAAACTGGAAGGGCCATTTTCCTAACGGTGCTTTAAAACACACTGGAGTTTGGGGGTCCTATTGGTTGGCTGTGAAATATTCTCAGGAGGGGCCGTGGTCAAGTCTCACAGCCTCTCTGGGTGCCAGTGTCCTCATCTGTAAAGTGAGGGGGCTAGACCATCAGTGGTTCGAAGCCTTTGTCGTCAAATAATACCTCACGCTGCCTGGACATGTGCCCTCTCTCTCGGGCTGCTCTTCACACCCACTATCCTGCAAGCCTCCCGAGAACTCTGGGCCCATCAACACTCTCAGCGATGGCGGTCTTCTGGACCCTACTGCTGGGACCCGCCGGCTCAAAGCGTGCTCCCCGGACCAGCAGCTTTGGGCATCACCAGTGACCTTGTTAGAGATGGGCACGCTCGGGCCCATTCCAGCCTGTATCGGAGCAGATCCCCCGATGACTCATAGGCACAGCAAACTTTGAGAAGCGCCGCTCTTTCGCTCCTGTTTCCTTTCTTGGAGGCTTCTTTAGATATCACGCTTGATGACTCTGACAATTCTTTTTCCTTTCATTGTATGAACATGACAACACTCTGATTTATCCTCAAGTAAATCCCAGAGTCTCTAGAAACAACGCTGGTGGAGAGCCGTGCTCATGACCTTGCTTGGTGTCCTTGGCGCAGGGTGATGACCTGAGGAGGGGGTCTCCTTGGGGACTCCTTGGGCAGGTAGGCGGACTCTGCACATCCTCCTCTGTGAGATGCAGCACGCACCAAGGTTCTGAAGCACTTAGTCAGCCCGGTTCCCCATTGCCCTCCTGACTCTGGAAAATGAAGCCTGTGTAATAAGAGACAGGCTAGCACTGGTCCCCCGTCTCGAAGCTCTTCTTAGTGGACGGTAACTTTTTGTACGTTACAAATCAGTGCCTGAATCCAAAGCTCTCATTCAGGGAAACTAGATCCTTCTTAGTAGTAGATTCTAATTTGAGCTCTGTCGGTAGCTTAAGCCTTGGCTTTCTGATGCTTTTTTTTTTTTTTGTATAAGCACTAAGCAGAAATATAAGACCCAGAATCAGTTGCTTAAACCATCTAATGGAAGTGTGCTAATATATAAAGCTTTATTTTCCTTCCTTTCCATCTCAAAAATTAAATAAAATGACAACCTGCTTTATGCTGTAGTTAAATAAAAGAGAAATTTAGCACAAGTCCATATATTACAATTACCATAATGATGAATTAGAGACTGAAATTTAGAAATACAAACTTTTTGCTGTTTTGTCTGTCTGAATGTTAACTGAGGCCAGCCAGCATCTACCTGCTACCGATCAGATTAGGGGACTTTATTTCACTGACACCCTAGATTATTTTTTCAGAGCACCAACCTTCTTCTTGCCTGGATCATAATTTAATTTTACTTTAAACTGGGCTTATCCTTGGTCAGTTTTACGTAGTGAAGTAAATAGAGCTCTAATTAGTTTTTGTTGCTTCTTAAAACTCAATTTGTCTCTGTATCTTGATTTCATGGTGGGCTTTGCATCACATCTGGCTTTCCCATTGAAAGCCACAGTTCTGGTGTTTTTCTGTAATGTTCAAAATGAAAACCTGACAAGAATTCTGTATTAGAGTATTGCATTTTGAATATTAACCTAACACTCATTGTAAATTTGGAGCATATAATAGTCGTAACAAAAGCTAACCTGATTATCTAGGGTGAATTATTCTTTCATATCCTTATTGACACGGTCATGCTCCTTAATTTCCTTGCTGATGTGAAACAGGGTCTTTGTTTGCTCTCAGCTCTGTACCTTTCAAAGTCTGATAGAATGAATGAATGATTTGTTGCAATAAGTCATATGTTACCAGTTTTATTTTTGTTTTTAAGGCATATCACTACCCAGTTATTTAACAATTTTGAATCATATGAGTTTTGCACAATTGAACTTGATAAAAACTGGCCCGTACATACATAAAGTCATACCTGCAGAGTTATAGTACCTAAGACAATCTCAAATGTAGGCATTATTTGTCTTCAAACCTCCTACTGCTGAGCTTGCTGTTTACTCTCTTCTGTTACTTAGGAAGGAAATGGCAACTTGTATAATTCGTTATGGTACCCGCAGTGAAACACTGCATGGGATTTGACACCACAACTGAAAATATAATCTAGTCAGGAGCCAAGAATAGCATATTTGCCAAACAGAAATGTCTGAAATACTTATACTCTTATTTGTTCTTTGTTTATTATCTTTATTATTAATTATTATTACTTATTTATTCTTTGTTTATTATCTGTATGCAGTACTCCTATATGCTGCTGATATGTTTGTGAACTAAATCAGTTTTGAAAAGCTTAGGAAATGGAATTTATCTATAGGTTAAAATTAATTTGTAGTTTCATTATTCAGTATTCAAGACACTTTATTTTGTCTAGCCAACTTCAGGAATATCCTAGCTGTCTTCAGGAGTATTGATAAAATAGACCAGAATTTAACATGGAGGAAATGTTCTTTATTTTTATCCCTATGGAAGATGGTGGGGTGCCCTACCTGTATCCCCTGGGCTATTAATGTTTCCTATACATGGGCCCAGCCCCCAACTGCCAGCACCTGCAATTAATTGTGCCTGAGGCCTCTCTCTGGCCACTAGGGCCCCCTATACTCCAGCAGGTTGGTGTACAATTTTATATCATCTTTATATTACATTGTGTGCTTATAACCTGGTTTAATCTCTTTCTATCACCATTTTTTGATCCCTTTGCCTTCTTCAGTGTCCCTCCCACCCTCTGATAACCACCATACTGTTGTCTATGTCAATGAGTTTTTTGTTGTTGTTTTGTTTTGTTTATTCATTTGTTGCCTTATGTTTTATATCCCACATATGAATGAAATCATGATTCCTGTCCTTTTCCATCTGACTTATTTCTCTTAGCATGATACGCTCAAGATCCATCCATTGTTGCAAATGGCAGTATTGTATCTTTTCTTATGACTGAGTAGTATTCCATTGTCTACATGTACCACATCTTCGTTATCCAACATCTATCAAAGAACACTTCTGTTGTTTCCATGTCTTGGCTATGAATAATGCTGCAATGAACACAGGGGTACATATATCTTTATGAATAAATGTTTTCATTTTTTTTTTAGAGTAGATTTGAAGAGGGATTGCTGGGTCATATGGTAGCTCCATTTTTAATTTTTTTTGAGGAAACTATATTGTTTCCCATAGTTGCTACCAATTTACATTCCCACCCATAGTGTATAGGGCTCCTTTTTCCCCACATCCTCTCCCAACAGTTTTTATTTTTGTCTTGTTGATAATTGGCTTTTCCTTTTTTTTTTAATCAATGTGCCACTTTTTGAATACATATCACTCTCTGACATTACATTTTTTCATGCCCTTTATATTTTAAAGTTATATGTCATATTACAGGGGATGAAATAACTTTCAAAAGGATGCTTCCACTCTCATGATATTCCTACCTGTAAATGAGAAATACTGTGGCATAAAATCCCTTAGAAGAGCTTAAATTTTAAGACTCAAATAAATAAATAAAAATTAACCTAATGAGGTTAATTGGAGGTTCAATTTTCATTACCGCAAAGTGTTAACAGTGATTCATGTTAACACATGAATGTACTTATGTCATGCAGAACGCCTTGGTCAGGGCTCCCAGGTGCAGGGTAGAGCAGCCACCCTCTGCATGGTTCAAGCAGAATACAGATAATGCACAGTGGCAGTGGGAAGGCAGGGAGCAGGCTGACAGCTCAGTTTCCAGAAACATCAGCCAGAACCACACCACTGAAGTGACCTGCTGCCCCTGCCCCCAGGGCATACTGTTTCTTATGACACCTGTGTTAGTGAATGGGAGGTCCCGTGTCTCCCCTGTTTCTTCACACAACTCACACCCAAGGCAAAGTCTTGGATGGGTGTAGCTGACTGGTGGAACCCAGGTTAGATACTGGCACCCCAGTGCAAGGAAGGTGGGAGAGGTAGGTTTTGTTTGTTGTCTGTCTGTTTTTATCTATCTGGGAAAGACAGGATCCACAATCCAGGGATCTATTACAATTGTAGGGATATTGTCTAAAGATACTGGCGGTCACAAATGACAGGTGTCAGCTATGATAACGTCTTGTGAATATAGCAGCAGGCAAATTGTGTAAACTGTTTGGCCTCTACTGTTAAAAAATGTGTAGAAAAAGATGGAAATACAGAGAAATACTAATGTTGATTATCTCTATGATAAATTGTAGGTAATAGTTTCTATATGTTTTGTTTTCAAAAATTTCTATACAGAAACTATATTTTGTAGTAAATAAGAAAAAAAATGAGATTTTACCATTTGAGAAAGAATTCATTAAAATAATTGCTGCCTTGCTAGATGGATGAAAACTCTATCTTAAAAGTCCTGAGCAGATTTAATTATCTTTCTGTCAAACAGATGAATGCTGAATCAAAACAAAGTCAAATAAGCAAAAAAATTACTCTCTTATTTAAGCTGAGATTAAAATGTTTCCTGTGGCATTGCCCTCAGTGGGTACAGTAGCTGCGATCACTTTAGAGCAGTGGTTTTCAACCTTTCTAATGCCGCGACCCTTTAATACAGTTCCTCATGTTGTGGTGACCCCCAACCATAAAATTATTTTCATTACTACCTCGTAACTGTAATTTTGCTACTGTTAATGAATCGTAATGTAAATATCTGTGTTTTCCGATGGTCTTAGGCTCTACAGCAGCAGTTCTCAACCTGTGGGTCGTGACTGTAGAGCCGCTGCTGTAGAGCCTAAGACCATTGGAAAACACAGATATTTACATTACGATTCATTAACAGTAGCAAAATTACAGTTATGCAGTAGCAACGAAAATAATTTTATGGTTGGGGGTCACCACAACATGAGAAACTGTATTAAAGGGTTGCGGCCTTAGAATGGTTGAGAACCACTGCTTTAGAGACTCAGAGCATCTTAAATCAGGAGGGCCTTTGTCATCATTTACCCTAACTTTATAGCATTTGTCTCGATCTGAAGTTTTTAAAAATACAAACACACACTTGTGCATACTTACCTATTTAATATCTGCCTTCCCCAGGAGACACAAGGGCAGGGACCATGAATCCCCAGAGCCCGCTACTCCATAGACACATAGTAGGTACTTACTATATACTAGTACTTGCAATGCTTGATTGTTGATGGTGAAATCACAAGGGAAGGGACTGTGACTAGTTATCTCTAGACTAACTGGGAAGTCTTCTGGTCTCACCAGCTGACCGGCTCTCACTGAGATGGTTGCGGCTGTGTGGAACATCTTTCTGCCACTTTCTGCAGTCCTCACTGGAGATTCGAAAGCTCTTTTAGGCCCACCGGCTTATTTTCCCCTTGAATACTTTTTTCACACCTGCCCCCTTCTGAGCCCCAGAAAATGTGAGGGTCCTGCTATTTTCTTTGGCTGCTTTGGAAAGAGCATAGTTCTTCTGCCCTTAGGCTCCCTTCCCCATCTTGGAGTTCTATTCCTTTCCTACTCTCTGGACCTTGCCTAGAAGTCAGGGACTCTTTTCAAGGGTTCAGCAGTCCCTAACTTTCTTGCCTCCCTTCATCTGGTCCAGAGGGTTTCCTTCTCACTTGGGGGCAGGGAGGACACTCACCCATTGATCAGATGTCCACCATGTCTTTTCTCTTTGGCCTTGGTCTCTCTATTGGAAAATCAACAACTGGGGATTTGATTCCTATTCTCTACAGTTTATGGTGTCATCTTTCCCATATGCTGCTGCTTCAGGGGGGAAAATATGAAAGGATATGAGGAGATTTGGGGAGGAAACAAACTTTGGTAGACATCTCAAAAATATCATCGGTTCTATTTGTATGAAAGGTGGGCCAATCCTCAGGGAATAAAATTAGCTATGGTTGACCCAGATTTTCAAAGTCACTCTCCTGGGTTGTCAGTTCACTGCAGATTCTAGAAATAAAGAATCATGACACTCGGGAGAGAGAACAGAAAGTCTGCAAAAGGAGGCACCTGGCGGGATGACCATTTTTGCTGTTGTCATAAAGTTTCTCCCCAACAGTTGAAGAGTCTGATAAAATAAATACCTGTCATGTCACTTAGGAGTGGGTGACAGGCGGAGAGTCCCTGAGCAGGTGACAAGCTGTCCTTGACTTGGTGAGTTTCCACGCTTTCTTTGTCTGATTGGATCTCATAGTAAGTGATATGCAGCAGGAGCTCCGTCTGTCAGCTCAGGGACAGGATTTTCGGTGAGGAAGGAAGGTGGAGTGTCTCCGTGTCAGCCGGAGATGATTGTATTAGATATCACCTGTCTTAATAGTCCTACCTTCATCTGCTAAGCTGTGGGCTAATGAGATTTTATGCTTTATCATCAGGCTGCCAGGCAAGGCTCAGGTAACTATTTGTAAAATCTCATGCTCTGTTGCACAATACTTGATGTTTGCAAGGAAAAATAAGTATCTTGAAGCTGTTTATAGCCTTTGTTTCTTCACAGCAAGAGAATATTAAAGTTTGTGTAAGGCTTTATATTGTCATGCTTAACCACTGTGACTTTTACAACTACATGTCAGCTGGGGCACCGTGACTTACTGGAAAAGCACCATGAAGATGTCATTGAGCTCTGCCTGCTGCTTCATAGTCTTCAGAAGTTACAAAAAACATAGCTGTGTATGCCATTTCAAGCTCCTTATAGTATACTAACTGTACTATGTATACTGAGATGCCATTCTCAATAACAGGAGGCATTTTTAAAAAATATATATTTTTTTATTTATTTCAGAGAGGAAGGGAGAGAGAAAGAGAGATAGAAACATCAATGATGAGAGAGAATCATGGATCAGCTGCCTCCTGCACACCCCACACTGGAAATCAAGCCCGCAACCTGGGCATGTGCCCCAACTGGGAATTGAACCGTGACCTCCTGGTTCACAGGTTGCCACTCAGTCACTGATCCATGCTGGCCAGGCAACATGAAGTCATTTTTAACCAAATTCTTGATAGAACAGTTTTTCCATAAAATATGTTATCAAGCAAGCATTTCTCTGGGATCTACTTCATTATCAAGTAGAGGCTAATAGGGTGTTCTAAAACTCACAGAATCAATGTGAAAGCACCATTAGGGAAAGGGGACCAAATATTCCAACTTCTTAAATTGCAGTCATAGTTAAATCACGTGTGAATGCCCAGGCAGAGCCTGTGAAGAGCCGTCCTTTCTAGTGTAGTTGGACCACTCACTGTGGAAACAGTGCCTGCTGGGATTGTCTTTTGGGGGGGAGGGTGAATTCAGAATGGGAAGATCATGAAGAACATTCAAAAAGAATATTAGAGCCAAAACCGGTTTGGCTCAGTGGATAGAGCTTCGGCCTGGGGACTGAAGGGTCCCGGGTTTGATTCCGGTCAAGGGCATGTACCTTGGTTGCGGGCACATCCCCAGTGGGGGGTGTGCAGGAGGCAGCTGATCGATGTTTCTCTCTCATCGATGTTTCTAGCTCTCTATCTCTCTCCCTTCCTCTCTGTGAAATATCAATAAAATAAAAAAAAAGAATATTAGATTTTTACATTTTTTAACCAACATTTTAGAATTGTGTTGTCAATTACTTTATTTAACCACATTTTTTTTCAACTTGTCAGGTTTTTTTGGTAAGCATTTGACTTAGTTTTTCTAGCAGAGATAACTTTCACACTCATCCTTCATCAGTTTGTCATATTTTAGTCACAAGTTTACAATAATGAGCACAACTGGCATAAACAAGCTTGAAATAAACACAGTGACTTTGGTAAGCAAACAAGTCTCAACTGAAGGACAGAAATGGGCGTGCCACAGAGCACCTGCTAGCTCCAGGCATCCCTTTGGCAAAGGCAGTCCTCAGCATTTGTTAGGAAGGACTGGAGGATGCGGGTTACTCTGTGAATTGGTTAAAGGGCCTTTAATCAAGAGAGTGTCTATATAAATACATTTTCATTAATATGCGTAGTGATAACCCTTAAAGAACACTGTTTGAAGAATGATTTCTAGTACAGGTCCTACTGAATTTGCCTTAATGAACAGCTACAGCTCACTTATACTCAGTGGAGTATGTCTGCACACGTAATCAGCGTTCTAAAGTGCTTCTACCCAGCAGTATTTACTATAATTGGTTTGTTCATCAGACTTTTTTTTTCTTAGATGGGAAGAGATAATGTTTTGGTCTACTCTTCACTGCGTTATCACAATTTTTAAATTAATAATTTTGAGATTTAATGAGTATTTGTTCCACTTATATATGCTCAAGATCCTCAATACCTCTGTCAATGTCTTTATATATTTTTTTCTCTTCTATGTATGGGTAGCAATAAGGCAGGGATAGTTTAAAAAATAAAATAAACAGATATTGTCCTACTAATAGATTTGGGAAATTTTAGAGCTTAGATTCAGAGAGAAGCATGTGTGTGTGTGTGCATGTGTGTGTTATGTGTATTATACACACACACACACACACACAGAGGCAGAGAGAGACACAGGCAGAAAGAGAAAGTCAGAGAGAGAAAGAGATATAGCAAGAATAAGAGACAGAGACAGAGTGACATATATTTATATTACATTATATTACATTGTATATATTACATGATATTCACATACTCATATGTATATAGAGAGACAGATAGAGACAAAGAGACACCAAGTTAGGGATAGAAATTGAGAAGCAAACAGAAACAGATGAAAACAAATAAGAGAGAAAGCACACAGAGAAAGAGAAAAAGAAACAGAGACACCATGCAAGAGACAAAAAGAAATGGAGCTATCTAGAGAGACAGAGGAAGGGCCACCTCAGTGATGTTGCTCAAGATTAGCTCCCTCTCTGCCCTGTTTTAGCAAAACTGTAGAGCCACAGGTGTGGAGGTCAGAGGTCTTGGGGAAGCCATGTCCCTGGTGAGGACAGAGAGGCAGGCCCAGGCTCCACCTAGAGACACAGTGCCGTAACAGGCAGACCTACGAGTAGTCACAGCCTGTGCATTGATTAGATGGCCCTGCCCCACTGGTTTAGAACTTTGAAATGTATTGTGTGTGTTTTTAGCTCCCACTATATTTAAAAAAATTTTTTTTCGCTGCAGAAAGGTATTGAAGGAAATCTCTGTGGGAGAACTCAATCCAAATGACACTGTGCAGGCCAATTTGGAGGCCCAGCTCCTTTCCAAGCTGGACCACCCAGCCATTGTCAAGTTCCACGCCAGCTTTGTGGAGCAAGATAGTTTCTGCATCATCACGGAGTACTGTGAGGTGAGAGTTTCCTTCTCTTCTCGAAATCTTCATAAAGACCTGTTTTATAGAAAAAGATGTCACTAATCCATGCAAAGCCACTGTGACCCACCTGCTTATGATTTAATCACTTTCTGCCTTTAGCCCCATTCAGTGAAGAAACGAGCTTCTGTGGGAAACAACTGACTCCTACTGCTTGTGACTATTGCTGCTCCCTCTGCCACTGCTTTTGGCGCACTGAGCTTTCCTGGCCCTGCATTTCACTGTCATCAGTACTGTCCAAAGGCACTTTCTGTGATGATGGAACTGTCCCATATTTGTGCTGTTTAGTACAGTCGTCACTCGTCACCCATGACTCTGTAGCACTTGATGAAGTATGGCTAGTGTGACTGAGGAGCTCTGTGTTACATTTAATTTAATTTAAATTTAAATAACCATGTGTAGCTTGTGACTTGAACAGATCGAGATGATTAGCTATAACTCTATTTCCCAGCATCAATTTTTTAATTTTAATCTACCAGAAAAGTTCTAAGAATAACACAATGAACTTCCATATACCCTTTGTTCAGATTTTCCAATTATTATCTTTTTCCCACATTTGGTTTATCATTTTCTTTATTCATTTTGTGCATCTATCTGTTTCTCATGAACCTTTTGAGAGGAAGTTCAGACATGATGTCCCTTTGTCCTAAACACTGCTATGAGTATTTCATAAGAGCAAAGACATTTTCTTACATAACTATAGTACAATGGTCAAAATCAGTGGTTCTCACTCAAAAGTGTGATCCCAGACCACATCAACATCACTTGGGACCTGGTTAGAAATACACATTCTCAGCCTCCACCCCTCCATGCTGAATCAGAAATTCTGGGGATGGGGTCTGGCAATCTGTGTTTTGACAAGCCCACCAGGTGAGTCTGAAGCACACTGACGTTTGAGAAGCGCCCATCTAATCCACAATTCATATTTAAATGTAACCCCATGTGTCCCAAGTATGTCCTTAGACATCTAAGAACGTTTATATAAGAATTATTTTCTTGTGTAGAATCTAATCCAGGTTCATCTGCGTTAATTTTTAAATGCTGGTGGTTTCCAGGGGCTGAGTTGCTCCCTGGGGAGGGGCGTTGCCATAGTGACAGCAGCTGGCAGAGCCTGGGAACAGCTGTGGGGTTTCTGGGGCTTCCAGGGTTTCAATGCTGAGCTGACAGACGATCATTTCCTTCGCTCCTGAGGAGTGACGTGTGTGTATTTCTCATCTTCAGACCCGAATTCGCTCTTAATTAGCACAGCTTGGCATTATCCTCTTTTTATTGAGCTAAAATAGTAATACTGAAAAGGGCAGATGGCCAAACTTGCACTTCAGGAAAATGCTGTATCACCATTGAAATACTTGGTCTTTTTAACTCCAAGTTTCCTCTTCTGTAATTAATTAATTTATTTATAATGTATTTTTATTGGTTTCAGAGAGAGGAGGGGACAGGGAGAATTAGAAACATCAGTGATGAGAGAGTATCATTGATCGGCCTCCTGCACGCCCCTTACTGGGGATCGAACTGTGACCACCTGGTTCATGGTCAACGCTTCACCACTGAACCACACCAGCCGGCCTGTAATTTAATTTAATACATACATAAATGCATTCATGAGACTACTACATCCACTACGCAACCCTTTGGACACATCTTATCAGGTTATGAGTGTGAAAAGCAAACAACGGAACTCTCACAGTTTCTTGTTAAGATCTAACCAAATCTTTGAGCGGGAATAGTTCCAAAACTACTAAAGTGGCAGAATATTTCAAATATTGGTGTCTCTGTTCTCCCCCACTCAGGGGAAATGGATCTACTGGTTGTTCCCTGTCCATCTTCCAGAATGTCACCCCTTCGTCTGTGCTTGGGCCGTTTCCTTTTGAATGCCCTTCCTAGCCCCACACATTCAAATCCTCCCGGGCCCTGCTGAAATGCCACCTCCTCTACAAAGATACCCACAATCTCCTGGCTGGAAATCATTCCCCATTCATTCCCCCTCTCATAGCATTTTCTCTCTTTGGCACTCAGCACTTTATACATAGTATAAGCCATCTCAGTTCTCAATGTATGGGATTCATCTTTTTCTGACTCATTTTTATGCTACATCGTGGACCCACGCAGTGAGCCACAGAGAAATTAGCACTCAGGAAATTTCTTGTTGTTTTTTTTTCCTGACAAATTCTTTACCACTTGTTTCCAGCTGTTTCTCATCTCATTTCTGTCAAAGGCTGATGATAAAGGATAAAATATTTGATCCTTCTACCTGTCATATATGTCAAATGCGTTTTGTCCTACCTTCTGTTGCTGGTACACCTAACAACGTACTACACCAGTGGCCTGTCAGATACTGCCTGAAGGTTTTTCCATTTGGGTTAGGATAATGCATCTCCATAGCTGGATGTCAAATTAGGAGACAAAACGGAGAATAGGTGCGATCACATATCTTTTGGAGAGAGAGAACATATGACTATCGGGGCAAAAAGTGGGAAAGGTTGGACTTGTCTGTTTCATGCTTGGTGATATTAACATAGCTAAACAAAAATGATATCAAGATCATGGTAGTGTTCATCCTTAACTGCACATTGTAGTCACCTGGAGAGCTTTCAAAAATCCCAAGCCCTGAGGCCCACCTCCAGAAAGTCTGATTGGATTGATCTGGGGTAAGGTCCAGACATTAGGATTTTTTAATGCTCTCAGGGTGATTCTAATGTGCAGCTGAGGTTAAGGACTAGAGAGAGAAAAAAAAAAAAAGGAAGAAGGAGAATGGTTAGTATGGGAACAGGAAAACAGAGTCATAAAGGAAAACTGTCACTGGTGTGGAGCACTGAGCAACGTTGGGGCCCAGATCTGAGAGCCGGGAAGTGTGGCCCTGGTGGTGGGTGTGGTTTTATCTCAGGCCACCTTGCTTGGTGCTGTTGTTGATGAAAATTACCCACTTGGTCTCCTGGCTCCCTGAGCAGCCTTCTCATCCCAGTTCAGCTCTCCATATATGTCTCTTCCAACGGGAAAAAAATCCGCAGGCTAAAGCAGCGTGAGCTTCCTGTTGTATCGGCAGTTCTGGTTCTCACTGCATATGAATAAATTGGCATTCTAGGCTGTTTATTGGTTCCTTAAGAGTTTGAAGTTCATCAAGGCCATAGTAACCAGGGGTCTTTCCAAAAGCCATTATTGAACCCTAACTCTGTGTCAGATATAATTCCAGACCTGGTATGGGGCAACAGAGATAATATGATCTTTCTTTAATGAACCTGTCTGTTAGTATAAATAAATCATTTATATCAGTGATTTTCAACCTTTTTTATCTCATGGTACATAAAAGCTAATGACTAAAACTGTGTGACAAAAAATCCTATATAATAAAAGTCCAGAGTCTGAACAGCAGAACGACCAGAATGGCCGGTCGACCAGTCGCTATGATGCGCACTGATCACCAGGGGGCAGACACTCAACACAGGAGCTGCCCCTGGTGGTCAGTGCGCTACCACAGTGGGAGTGCTGCTGGACTGACCGGGATGAGCGGCTGCTCTCACTGCGAACCCCAGGCTGATGGGCAGGAACCTGGGTTGTGATCATTGCCTCCTCACCCAGGCTCCTCCTCCTCGCTCCCTGCAGCCTCCTCCGGAAGCCCGCAGGCCGCACAGCGCCGCGCCGGGCTTGCAGAGCTGACCCTAGAGGCTGGGAGGAGGGTTCATGGCCACCACGGACTGAGGCCTACTCCACCACCTCTCAGTGCTATTGTCCCTGGGTCTGGCCCCTACTGGAGAGGTGAGTGCTCTGGCTCCACAGAAGATGCCGGACCAGGGAGCAGCCGCTCAGAGGGTGGGTCCACAGCTGCTCAGCTGACGGGGATGAGTGGCGCTCCCACAATGGGCCAATCCCCACAGGCAACGCCCCCCACCAGTGCACAAATCCTGTGCAGGGGCCTCTAGCATAGGTATAATTTTGAATCACACTGGAAAGCTATTGTGTTGGCTGTTGTCATTTTTTTACTTGACAATCTAAAGGAAAGGAGGTCAGTGCCCCTGACTGAATAGTAAGGTATTTATTGCATGTTTAAAAATTCTTGGAGCACACCAGTGTACCTCTTGCAGCACACCAATTGAAAATTGCTGATTTATATCAATGGCTAAAATGTAAGGGGGATGGGATAAGTGTAAAAAAAAAAAGGTATGGTAAAGTGCTATGGGAGTAGAGAAAAATGACTTTGGACTGCAAAAACCATGGAAGGGCTGGCATTATATATGGGAAGGATTAGGGGAAGAGATATGGATGAGGCAAGGACATTTCAGTTAAAAGGAATCTATAATAATAAAAGCATAATATGCGAATCAGACCGGACGACCTTCCGGACAAAGCTGGGGCTGCGAGGGCTAAGGCAAGCCGCTGCAGCTGCGAGGGTTGAGCCCCTTGCACTAATTTCTAGTAATGTGATAAAAGGCTCAGAAGTAGAAAAGCCTGGGCCATGATTTAGGAACCTAATACTTCACCTTCAATTGTAATGTGTTTGCAGATAAACACGTTCCCTAAAGTTAACAACTTATTTAACCTAATATTTTGCCAGTTCCCCCCTAGTGTCTTTTGCCTATTCCCAGGATCTAATCTAGGATCCTTACACTGCATTTAATTGTTGTAGCTCCTTAGTCCCCTTCAATCTGTGACAGTTTCCCTTTCCTGCCTTGTTTTTTATGACCTGGACACCTTTGAAGGGTATTGGTAAGTTATTTTGTAGACTGTCTCTCAGTTTGGGTTTATCTGACGTCCTCTCACAATTGGATTGAGGTTGTGTGTTCTGGGCCAGACTGTCACAGGAGTGATGATGTGTCCTTCTCTGTGCGTCACGTGAAAGGGTGCATGTTAGTGTATCTTCTTCCTGGTGATGTCAACTGATGATTTGATTAAGGCTCTGTCTGCTGAATCTCGCCACGTAAAGTTACTATTTTCCTTTTTGTAATGGATCAGTATCTTGGGGAAGATACTTTGAGGGTGTCCATGTTAATATCCTGCTTCTCCTCAAATTTTCCTCCACTGATTTTAGCATCTGGCGTAATGTTTACTGTGATGCTTTCCTAATGGTGATTATGTATTTCCGTCATTCTTTCCAAATTTACGACTTGGGATTCTTCTATAAGGAAGAGCTATCCTTCCATTCCTTCTCCTCCATTTGTGTATTTATTCAAGTATTTATTTATATCAGCATGGACTCATACAAGTTTTTTATTCCATGAGCTATATAACCAATATTATCATTTATTTTATTGCTCAAATTATTCCAGCTTCGGCTGTTGGAGCTTCTTCAGGCTAACCCCTGTATCCTCTAACCATGCCCATATCCTTTTTCAAGGAGAAGTGGATTCTTGCTTATTAATTCTATTTTATAGATGAGGAAATAGGACCCCAGAGAGGTGGAGTGATTTTTCTGACAATCACGTGGCTTGAATGTTGAATTTCACTCAGAGCAGGGGCTTTGGAAAAGCTACACCCTCTTTAAAAATATTTTTATTGATTTCAGAGAGGAAGGGAGAGGGGAAGAGATAGAAACATCAATGATGAGAGAGAATCATTGATCGGTTGCCTCCTGCACACCCCCTACTGGAAGATTGAGCCCACAACCTGGGAATGTGCCCCAACCGGGAATCAAACCATGACCTTCTGGTTCATAGGGCAACACTCAACCACTAAGCCACACCGGCCAGGCAGCTACCCCTTTTTAAATTTTTACTTAGGTTATTTTAATTCCCTTCGTAATACTTAAATAGAGTCAACCGAATAGTCCATTATTCCTATCTTCTCAAGCATGCAATTATTTACTTTTACATAGACAAGAATTAGTTGAGATACATTGTTTTATTATTCATATCAACAGTGTTAACCAAATGTGTTTCAAATGGAGGCCCTAAACTAAACACAAATTTCAACCCAGCCACACTAATCAAGCCTGAAACTTTCAGCTATAAGATGAACAAGGTCTGGGGATCTAATATGCAGTGACCACAGTTAATCACATTATACTGTACACCTGAAATTTGTTACAAGAGCAGATCTCAAGTACTCTTACCTCAGAAAAAGGTAACTATGTGAGGTATTGAATGTGTCAGTCAACTTGACTGGGGTAGCCGTCTCACAGTGCACACGTACACATTGTACACGAAAGCTGTACCTTGGCTTATTCTCATTTATATTCTGTATTTTTATTTTTATTTACATGATATATATAAACACAGAAACCGGTATATGCCCTAGCATGTTTGGCTCAGTGGATAGAGCATCGGCCTGCAGACTGAAGGGTCCCAGGTTTGATTCTGGGGAAGGGCACATGCCTGGGTTGCGGGCTTGATTCCCACTGGGGACATGCAGAAGGCAGCCGATCAATGATTCTCTTTCATCATTGATGTTTCTATCTCTCTCTCCCTCTCCCTTCTTCTCTGAAATCAATAAAAAAAAATTAAAAAAAGAAACCTGTATACAGTTTGCACACACATTTTAACATAATGTCATTATTATTTTCTCTCAGTAGGAGACTAGTAGCATCACACTGACTTCTGTTCAAATCTTGGTCCATGTCCTTGGGCAAGTTATTTCATTCTTGACATTTTCCTGACCTCAAGATAATGTAACAACATATTCTGTTAGGTTTTTATAGTGATTTGAAATAATGGCTGTCGAAAAAGTGGCCATCAGTGCTTTGCACCTGATAAACATCAGTAATGGAAGTGGTTAGTTCCTTATTTCATTGCTACTCCCTTCTCCCCTTTCCCGTTATCTTTAGTAGGCAAGCTAATTTTTACCCCTTTGAGTTTTTTATTTGCAGCCTTTACTGTAGAGATTCATGCCAGAAGGAGGGAAGCAGGCAAATTTTTGAACACTAATGGGTCTGATGGCAACTTTTAGGCAAGTACTTGCCAAGGATCTGTTTGTATTGTAAAAAAGAACATTTGAAATTTCTCTTATGCTTCTTGTTTATGTAAAGCTGTTTAAATATACCAAGTAAGTGGGTTGAGTTTTACAATCTTGAAACTCTAGTGGGTGTCGGTAGACACTTGCAAGTGAACTTGGCAGTAACATGTAGCCACCAGACTAATTAGCTCTCAGAAAGTTCTTCCAGCGTCTTGCTTGATGTGTATTGGGTCTACAATTAGAGACAAACCTTTTTCTGTCTTTCAAAGCCATTGCTATAGTCCTGAAGCTCTGTCTGGGGCCTCCAGCACCCAGAATTGGTTGTTTATGGATGAGAGACATGCAGGATATTTATCTTGTGATGTTGATTAGTAGCCATCTGTCTTAGTCTGTTCAAGCATCTATTGCAAAATACAATAGATTCAGTGGCTTATAAACAACAGAAATCTGTTTCCCACAGTTCTGGAGGCTGGAAGTCTGAGATCAAGTTGCTGGCAGATTCAGGGTCTGGTGAAGGCCCAATTCCTGGCCTGTAGATGGTCATCTTGCTGTGTCCTCACATGGTGGGAGCGGGGAGGGAGCTGTGGGGTTCCTTTTATAAAGACACAATTCCATTCATAAGAGCTCCACTCCCATGATCTAATAACCTCCCAAAGGCCCCACATCCTAATATTACCACACAAGGGTTAGGGGCTCAACATATATATTTTGGGGGACACAAACACCATCCTTCCTGCTGTGAGTGGTAGCCGTCACATGTCAGGCTGTCTTCAGTGGTTTGCTTTGCTGGAATCGCTGCTGATTGAGGGACCTAACCTTTACCTTCAGAGAGGTGTGGCCCATCAGGCCCTCTGGTTTTCCCTGGCAGCTCCATCTTGGAGTGGGTAGGCCTCCTTGACTTTGCTCTATGTCAACTCTATGGGTCTAAAGTTTATTCAGTAGGGCAGACTGTAAATAATGTGTCTCACATTTTTATACACATAAATCAATCTGTTTGTGATTTTTATAAGTACCAAAGTTAAAGTCATTTTATTCCATTTATTTTCTTTGCTTAAACTATGAAATAGTTTAACCTTTTGTCAAAAATGTTAAAAAAATAAGGCCACTGATTTTTACTTAAAATTGCTAATGAAAAAATTGAAAAGCAAACAAGTTTCATTTAAAAGAAAGGAACTAGGCACTCTGGGATGGAGGTCTCCAGGCTGCGCCAGAGGTGGGAGAGAGAGAACTACATAACCAGACACCCGGAGAAGAGAGATCATGGGGAGACAAAGAAACAGCCCACATATGAAAGAAAAGCAGGCATCACCAGAAAAGGAAGTAAACGAAATGGAGGCAAGCAACCTGTCAGAGAAAGAATTCAGAGAAATGGTCATAAGGTGGATGAAAAGAATGGAAGACAAATTCGACAATATGTGTAAGAACCAAGAGGAAATGAAGAAGAACCAAGAAGAAATGAAAAATGACATTGCTGCTGTAAAGAACTCAATAGAAAGCATCAAGAGTAGACTAGAAGAAGCAGAGGACCACATCACTGAGCTAGAAGACAAGGTAGGAAAAAATACCCAAGTAGAGCAGCTTCTAGAAAAAAAAAATTAAAAAGCAGGAGGAGAGCCTAAGAGAACTTTGGGACAACATGAAACAAAGCAACATCCACATAATGGGGGTTCCAGAAGGAGAGGAAACTGAGCAAGGAATAGAAAACCTGTTTGAAGAAATAATGACAGAAATCTTCCCTGATATAGGGAAAAAAACCCCACACAAATCCAAGAAGCTCACAGAGTCCCAAGCAAAATGAACCCCAAACTGACACCAAGGCACATTATAATTAAATTGGTAAACACCAATGACAAAGTAAGAATCTTAAAAGTGGCCAGATAGAGACAGAAAGTTACCTATAAAGGATCCCCCATCAGACTAGCAACTGATTTCTCAACAGAAACACATCAGGCCAGAAGGGAATGGAATGAAATATACAAAGTCATACAAAGGAAGAGTCTGAATCCAAGAATACTGTACCCAGCAAGGCTATCAATCAAAATTGAAGGTGAAATCAGGAGCTTCACAGACAATAAAGGACTAAGGGAATTTATTACCACCAAACCAGCAATGCAAGAAATGCTAAAAGGTCTGCTGTAAAAAAAAAAAAAGAAATAGAAAGCGAAGAAGGAACACAGGGGTAAAGAATAAGAATGGTGACAAATAAGTACCTATCAATAATAACTTTAAGTGTAAATGGATTAAATGCCCCAATCAAAAGACATAGGGTAACAGATTGGATAAGAAAACACAACCCATATATCTGCTGTCTACAAGAAACCCACCTCAGAAAAAAAGATGCACACAGACTGAGGGTGAAGGGATGGAAAAAGGTTTTTCAGGTGAATGGAAATGAAAAGAAAGCTGGGGTAGCAATACTTATATCTGACAAATTAGACATCATCTCAATGGGCAAAAACCAAAACCATATCCCCTAAGAACAGGAACAAGATAGGGATGCCCACTCTCACCACTCCTGTTTGACATAGTAATGGAAGTACTAGCCATTGCAATTAGACAAGAAGAAGAAATAAAAGGCATCCAAATTGGAAAAGAAGAAGTAAAGCTGTCCTTATTTGCAGATGACATGATACTGTACATAGAAAACCCGAAAGACTCCATCAAAAACTATTAGACTTAATAAATGAATTCGGCAATGTAGCAGGATACAAAATTAACACCAAGAAATCTATGGCATTTCTATACACCAATAGTGAACTTACAGAAAGAGAGACTAAAAAAGCAATCCCATTTGCCATTGCACCAAAAAAATTAAGATACCTAGGAATAAACTTAACTAAGGAGGTAAAAGACTTATACACGGAAAACTACACGACACTGAAAAAAGAGATAGAGGAAGACGTAAACAGATGGAAGAACATACCATGTTCATGGATTGGTAGAATCAACATCATTAAAAAGTCCCTACTACCCAAAGCAATCTATAGATTCAAGGCACTCCCCATTAAAATACCAACGGCATATTTCACAGACCTAGAAAGAACTCTCCAAAAATTTACCTGGAATAAAAAAAGACCCCAAATAGCCACAGCAATCCTGAGAAAGAAGAACAAAGTAGGTGGGATCTCAATACCAGATTTCAAGCTGTATTACAAAGCCACTGTTCTCAAAACAGCCTGGTACTGGCACAAGAACAGACATATAGACCAATGGAATAGAATAGAGAACCCAGATATCGACCCAAACCACTATGCTCAATTAATATTTGACAAAGGAGGCATGAACATACAATGGAATCAAGACAGTCTCTTCAATAAATGGTGTTGGGAAAATTGGACAGATACATGCAAAAAAATGAAACTAGACCACCAACTTACACCTTACACAAAAATAAACTCAAAGTGGATACAGGAGTTAAACATAAGATGGGGAACCATAAAAATACTAGAGGAATCCACAGGCAGAGAAATCTCAGACATATGCCGAAGCAATTTCTTCACCGATACCGCTCCTAGGACAATGGAAGCTAAAGAGAAAATAAACAAATGGGACTACATCAAAATAAAAAGCTTTTGCACAGCAAAAGAAACCATCAACAAAAGAGCATTATATGGCTTGATGTTCCCCCCGCTTTTTATGCACTCAATTACAGTGAACTTCCAAACTTCTAAGGAAATGTTTTCTGGTTCTACAATATAATGACAGAGGATCTTCTTGCCATGCCCCCTCTACCTTCACTTATTGGTGTTTTCCTAAATGTAATGTCACAGGCTTTTTAAAAGTGTCATCATAAAATGATTTTTATTCAGTCCTGACTTTCCCAAGTACATTTTTTTAACTTTGGAATTTTTTAAATTATTGGATAAAGTGTTTTTATGCGTGGGTGAAACATTAAGTATGTGGCCCATTTGTATTATTATCTAGCAGCGTTTTCTTTAAGTATGGTCCATGGACCACCTGTTCCAGAGTAACTTAGGATGCTTGCTAAAAAAATACATATTCCTTGCTCCTCTTTGGATTTACTTAGAGTCTCTGTTGGTGTGGCCTACAGATATGCATTTTAAACAAGCCACTTGGATGATTCTTATGCATGCTAAATTTTGAAGTCCATTGAAAGGATGAATTAGAAGCTAATTTAAAGGACATGTACAGTGTGAGGGAACATTTTAAGATGTCAACCAAATGAATTAATAAGGGGCAGCTTTTTCATTTTAAAACGAATAATTTTTCAAGCTCCTTCTAGCCCTAAAACTATGAGATTATTTTGTCCTTTGTATACGCTCTGAACATTGCAGTTTCGTTGTATTCAAGCTTCTGAGAAGGCTCTACTTTGGCCTTTTAAACTGATTGAAAGGACTTCTGTTGGTGACTTAAAATTATTTTTTTAAAATCAAATCCTTTGAGGATTTAGAAATTTTTAATGGCGATCAGAGATGGAGTTTAGAGACTGTATTTGAATTGTTTTTCATGTCTTCAAGGTCTGGGCATTTCAGAGTCAATCTGATATTGCCTAACTGGGAAGGGAATAGGGAGGAGATACCATTAATCCATCAAATGGTACATTTTGATTTACAGCTTTTCAAAACCTTAGAAGTTAACATCAAGGTTTTATTGCAACTTTCAAGGGGTAATATTAGTGAAGAAAATTATTTTTTTCTCAGTAATATTGTCTTAGGACGACATTATCAAATTAAAGTTAGTATTCTTTTCATTAAAGTTGTTATAGCAATAAAAGAATTAACTATTTTCCAAAGGCAAATTAAGGAAACATAATGTGCAGATATTATAATAAGAATTTCTCAAACTGAGGTATGACATTTTATCAAAAACATTTGATTTTCACTTGGAAGATGACTCAGAGAAAGAAAGTAATTAGTGCTTTTCATATTGCTGAGTTGAAATCAGACTGCTTCACAAGAAATTATATTTCTTTGTTATATAAGAACATAATTTGTTGTGTCTTAATCTGTGAGTGACTTGATTACCTTAATTAAATCCTAAGAAAATAATCTACAGAGTGTTTATTAAAGAACAAAGTAAATACAAAACAAATAGTTTTTCTTGGAGATAAACTTGCAAAGTGAAAATTGTAGGGTAACCTGAGGAGGATAAGACCCAGCTTTCTGATTGATTTGATCTTTTGGCGTTCTTCTCATTTGAACACATCCTTGCTTAATACTAAGAATTAGCCTGTTCCTTCTTTATATGGTTCTACCCAGAGAGCAAGGGAGAGAATGTGTATCTCCCTTTGACGATGCACTTAGAGACTTACTATTAAAGGCCCGATTTTCTTAATAGTCTAAGTATATATGTATATTTAGTCACAGGAAATTATACACACATTTAATGTCAATTCAGGAAGCAGACAAGCGACTTGTACTCACTACTTGCATAAGGAGGTGACTGTCATTACTAACAATAAATGTCACTCAGGAAGCGTGCTCTGCCAGCGCAAAGGCCGTTTTCACAGGAACGGCTGTGCTTTGTCTGACCTCCCTAAAGTAAGAAACATTAGGTTGAAGCAGGAAGCTTCACTGATATTTCTTTAAGGCAAGCTTTTCTTTTTCTTTTTCCTTTTTCTTTTTATTTCTTCTTCCTTCTCTCCCTTCTTTCTTTCCTTCCTCCCTTCCTTTCTTCCTGTCTGACACTCCTCATCTGAAGCTATTCAGGAAGGAGACAGCAACATGTAGATAAAATTATCTTTCTGCCACTGGATATATTTTATTACATTCAGAGAATCTAAATGGGATACTGAAAGGAGATATTTTGTTTTATTTTTTTCTTTTAAAAATATATTTTTATTGTTTTCAGAGAGGAAGGGAGAGGAAGAGTGCTATAGAAACATCAGTGATGAGAGAGAATCATTGATCAACTGCCTCCTGCACGCCCCACAGTGGGAATCAAGCCCACAGCCTGGACATGTGCCGTGACCTGGAATCGAACAGGGACCTTCTGGTTCATAGGTCGACGCTCAACCACTGAGCCACTCCAGCCAGGCGTGTGTGTATGTGTATGTGTGTGTGTGTGTGTGTGTGTGTGTGTGTGTGTGTGTGTGTGTGTGTGTGAGAGAGAGAGAGAGAGAGAGAGAGAGAGAGAGAGAGAGGAGAGAAAGAAAGGTTTGCTAGAATCCCTGGGATAGAAAAGGGAAATTGGGATTGGAAAATACGTACATTTGTATCTTGCCTTTCTTCTGAAGAGTTTTTGTGATTACTTCCCGGGATGTTATAATAATCTATTGTCAAAATTGTTTTATTCAATTTATAGAAACATTATGACAGTACAGCTTGTGTGATCTAACTTTGATAAATTCTAGGGTTAAAAAGAGAGGTGATACAAAGACAGGCTTGGAGAATGAGAAGGAAATAATGGTCTTTTTGACAAGGAGTCAAATATTTGATTCACTGTATTTGTGAATTCCAGCAAGCTTTGATCACCTTGCCCAGAAAAATTCAGCAGGAAACTGAATTTGCACAAGGGTGCAAGGTGAAGATTTGATATGCCATTTCGACTTTTCGTGCCTTGTGCAAAGGAGAGAATATGCTAGGCAAACATTTGCATATTGCACTAAAAGGATATAAAAAATACATTACAAATCACCGATTCTGTTGACTTCATGTTGTTTGATTGGAAGTAATTTCCTCTTGATTGTTTAATTGCCTACAAATGCTCTTCCTTTGCACCTAACAGCTCTGTCAGGAATAGTCTGTGCATAGCTTAATGTCTGGCTCTTATGCTCCTAATGGGTGTGACATATACCTCTCCTCTCTTCATGGGGCCTGTGTTGTTGACCTCCCCCAAAGACAAAACACAATTGCATTTAACCCATCCTTTTCTTAAGAGAAACAGTTCTTGAATTGTCTCTAATATGTTGGTGTTTTAAGGTAAAAGGGGTGAGGTATAGGGGTTTCCTAAGAGAAACACATTTCGTGTTTTCATTTCTGTGGTGGATGAAATACATTAAGATCAGCATAATCAGAACGGGTCTTACTTCATTCTCTGCCGGGCAATTTTAGATGTTTGTTATTTGTGATCACGATTCATTTGGGCACCAAGTATTATCCTTTGTGAGTGGTAAGACAGACTGACTAAATGATGTGTCATGTGTCTGGACCCCACGTAAATCAACGTTGCTGTATTGCTGAGAGTTTTGCTCTAGTTAAATAGAGAAAAGGAGAGCTAAGTCATTCCAAGGTCCAGGTCAGTCTGGGCATGCCCAAGTGAAAAGAATCTATACTCCAGCAGCCGGCACTATATGCCCAATGTAAGCACCAATTTACTTTCACCAAAACATCGTTATATTAATATCGTTAGTTTGAGTTTTTGCTGGCTTTATATTCTTAACTAGAGGCCCGGTGCACGAAATTCGTGCATGGGGGTGTGTGTGTCCCTCAGCCCAGCCTGCACCTTCTCCAATCTGGGACCCCTCGAGGGATGTCTGACTGCCCATTTAGGCCCGATCCCACTGGGCCTCACAATCCAGGACTGCTGGCTCCCAACTGCTCGCCTGCATACCTTCCTGATTGCTCCTAACTGCTTCTGCCTGCCAGCCTGATCACCCCCTAACCCAGGGGTGGGCAAACTTTTTGACTTGAGGGCCACAATGGGCTCTTAAACTGGACCGGAGGGCCGGAACAAAAGCATGGATGGAGTGTTTGTGTGAACTAATATAAATTCAAAGTAAAGGAGCGGAGGGGAGAGCAAGAGAACCCTCCGCTCTTTCGACTCCGCGGGCCGGATAGAACAGCCGAACGGGCCGGATTCGGCCCGTGGGCCGTAGTTTGCCCACAGCTGCCCTAACCACTCCCCTGCCAGCCTGATTGATGCCTAACTGCTCCCCTGCCAGCCAGGTCACCCCTAACTGCCCTCCCCTGCCAGCCTGGTCACCCCTAACTGCCCTCCCCTGCAGGCCTGGGTCCCTCCTAACTGCCTTTCCCTGCAGGCTTGATTGCCCCCAACTGCCCTCCCTTGCAGGCCTGGTCCCTCCCAACTGCCCTTCCCTGCTGGCCTGATTGCCCACAACTGCCCTCCCTTTAAGGCCTGGTCCCTCCCAACTGCCCTCCCCTGCTGGCCATCTTGTGGTGGCCATCTTGTGTCCACATGGGGGCAGGATCTTTGACCACATGGGGGCAGCCATCTTGTGTGTTGGAGTGATGGTCAATCTGCATATTACTCTTTTATTAGCTAGGATAGAGGCCTGGTGCACGGGTGGGGGCCAGCTGGTTTGCCCTGAAGGGTGTCCCGGATCAGGGTGGAGGTTCCCTTGGGGCGTGGGGCGGCCTGGGTGAGGGGCCTGTGGTGGTTTGCAGACCGGCCATACCCCCTGGTGACCCAAGCGGAGGCCCTGGTATCTGGGGTTTATTTATCTTCTACAATTGAAACTTTGTAGCCTTGAGTGGAGGCCTAGGCCGGCAAGGGCAGGCAGAAAGCTTGGCTTCCTCCATTGCCAGGGAAACCCAAGCCTCCCTCCTGCTCTCTGTGGCTGTAGCCATCTTGGTTGGGTTTATTTGCATATTCTCTCTGATTGGCTGGTGGGCGTGGCTGGTGGGCGTGGCTTGTGGGTGTAGTGGAGTGAGGGTTAATTTTCATATTGCTCTTTTATTAGATAGGATTTGTATACATGTTAGGGTTCTATAGTTATGTAAAACTCTAAGCATAAGTAAAGTTATTCCTAGTTTTGTGTGGGTACATATAGATACACAATGTTATGAAATGCATTAAAAATAAATTTTAAGGTAATATTGAGGTAATGTAATAAAAACAAAAAACCTTTAGAATGGTTTTGTCCTTGAGCGATGTCAAAGATAAATACAGCCATACATTTACTTAGAGCAATGAAAACAGTTTAATTAGTAACTACACAGGGGCGAGAGCTGAGCTCCATTCTGAAATGTGCAGTGGTGACTTGACGAAGCAAACCTTGGTCAGTGATAGTTACACAGTTACTGCGTGCCCTCAGTTTCTTATAATAACAGCGACTGCTGTGTACTAACTATATTTGAGAGAGTTTGATTTTGAAATACTAACTGAAAAAAATATGATAAATCATGCTGTTTGGTTTCAGGGCCGAGATCTGGACTGTAAAATTCAGGAGTATAAAAAAGCTGGAAAAACCTTCTCAGAAGGTCAAATAATAGAATGGTTTATCCAGCTGCTGCTGGGAGTTGACTACATGCATGAAAGGTATGTTCGTTTGTTACTAAGGGACAGGGCTTTTTAAAACAGTCATGTCTGTTTTAAATGAAATCTTGGGGGGTAGAACTGAAAGAAAGCAAGACCAAAAGGTAAATGACGATAGTTAAACATCTATAATATACTTTTCCATGAGAAAACTGTTGAATGATTGTGTCTAGACGATTTACTTGAAAAGCATTTTTTTAGTTGTTCTAGAAATCAAGTTGGCCTTGAATACAAGACAGAAAATTATATTAAACACATTTCTGATATCTGATCATATCCTGTGAATTACAAGTGATTTCCAGATACCTATAGCATGCTATGAATTTATTATATCTGCAGCAGCTTGAGCTGGAAATGCCCTAAGATGCTATAAATGCATTGCATGGTCGCCTTGGAATGTGTCTGTGCACATTTAGCGGAGTTTACTTCTCAAGGCAAACTAAGTAATTGAGGCAAAAGATATTGTTTGGTATTCAGACCAAAAGTCAGTTTGATGTGAAGTACCTGATGAAGAAGGTCAAGGTATGTTTTATGAGTTCAGTTGTCTGTAATTTGTATTTACAATCTCTGTTTCAAAAATGTATTTTAAAACTTTAAATAAGTTGTAAATGTTAAAATGTTTTACTTGAAAAGATGTACATACATAGACAAATAAAAGTAGATATTATGAGGTGTCTCTGTTAGCTTTCAGCTTAGGAGTGGGCAGAACATGTGGTAACACTCTTATTGAACAAAAGTAGAAATTTATAGGGTACACCGAGGTCTGCCTATCCACGGATATCAGATAGTTCAAATGTGTCATCTGTGGTTTCTGATCTCATAAAAGGTAATTGGACAATTCTGTGCTTTGCCGTGACCCTTCTGAAACACATGCTCCAATACAGATAGCCACTGACTTATTGAAAGCCCCTTGAAATCTTTTGATTGATGTAGAACTATCCAAAGAGATAATAATAAAGGAATATAAAATAATCTTTTAATAAACTACTCAAAGCTGCTGAATGTACATACATATAGTTGATATTGTAGATTTATTTTCTTTATTATTCCATGGCATATTTATTGGCTTATACATAAGGAAAACAACACATATAAGGATGCTAACTTTGGTATTTTGTGTGCAAAATATAAAACTGAAATCTGGTACCCTGGCCGGTGTGGCCCAGGGGTTCAATTCCTGGTCAAGGGCACGTACTTGGGTTGCAGGTTCAATCCCAGGCCCAGGTTGGGGCACATTTGGGAGGTAACCAATCAATGTGTCTCTCTTCCATTGATGTTTCTTTCTTTCTTTCTCTCTTCCTCTTTCTCCCTCCCCAAAACTCTCTCTAAAAATCGATGGAAAAAACATTTTTGGGAGAGGATTAACAAAAACAAAACAAAATAACCCAAAAAAATCCTGAAATCTGGTTTATTTAGGAACCCAAATATTTTGATATATTTGGTTCTACTTAGTACTAGTTAAAATAAAGGAGTTTAAAATAATCCTTAAGAGAAAGGACTTAATTTTTTTCAAATCCTTCAACATTCCAAGAAAGTCATTAAATGGAGCTTAAATATTTGGGTATTTGTGAATCTGAAATACCATCCTTTGATTCAGATTACAAATGATGGTGCTTCTTATTCATTATGTTATTATGACCAATGGTAAAGTTTTTATATATAAATAAGAAATTTTCAATTTTTATTTATTAAATAATGATACATTAAAAGTAAGGCCTAACTTCAAATTGCTGTTAGTAAACTAGCAGAGATAAAACATGGACCCAAATAACTATAAACTGTGTATCATTGTGCTACACAGGATTGGGAATCTCTACCATGTATGTGATTATGGTCCTAGATAAGCTACTTAACCTCTCTGAGCCTTTGTTTCCTCAACTATAAAATAGGGATAATAATGGGATCCTCTCTGCTTGCTTATAGGGCTTTAGGGAATATGCATTGAGATATTATACATTTGAAAGTTTTCAAACTGTTAAGCCCCATTTAATATTGTTGTTTGTGGTTGTAATTCAATATAGAAATGAGGGCATAGCAACCAGAAAGGCTAAGAAAGAACCTCTTGACAGTAACAAGTGTTGGCAAGGATATGGAGCTACTGGAACTCTCTTACATGGCTGCTAGGGTGTAAATTGGTATAGCCACTTTGGAAAAATGTTTAATAATAACTCCAAAGCTAAACATTCAAATATCTTGTGACCCAGTAATTCTGTTGCTCAGAAAGAAAATGAGTACCTGTGTCCAACAAAAGACATGTACAAAAATGTGCATAGAAAGCTTATTTGTGATAGCCCAAACACTAAGAAATGTCCATTTACAGTAAATGGTTAAATAACTTTTGGTATTTTCAAACAATGGAATTTCACTGTGGAATCAAAACAGAATACACAACCCTGGCTGGGTAGCTCAGTTGGTTAGAGTGTTGTCCCAATATGCCAAGGTTGCAGGTTTGATCTCTGGTCAAGACACATATAAGAATCAACCAATGAATGCATAAGTAAGTAGAACAACAAATCAATGTTCTCTTTCTCTCTCCTTTTCTCTCTCTCTAAAATCAATAAATTAAAAATCTTTTTAAAGTTGATGTAATTCTAAAAGGAACAAGAAAAACAGAATACACAATTGATAAAAATCTGAGAGACATGATGTTGGGTGAAAGCAGCAGATGCAAAATAGTGTATAACATATGACTCTGTTTGCAGACCAGAAACTCCCCTTATTCTCAGGCCTTTAGACTCAGGATGAATTACACCACCCACTTTCTTGGGTCTCCAACTTGCCAATCTCGAAACTTCTCAGCCTCTATAATTGTGTGAGCCAGTTCCTCATGATAAATCTGTCTCTGTCTCTATCTCTGTCTCTGTCTCTATCTCTATGTCTATCTCTATCTCTCTCTGTCTATCTCTTATAGGTCTCTTTCTTCGGAGACCCCTATTACAGTGTAGCAGCAGAGCAGATAAAGAAGATCCTAGAAAAACTAAGAGTGATGTTATAGAAGAAATGTAGATATTTTTTCTGACTCCTTTGGAGAATTCCTGTACTTACTATAATTTGATTTATTTATATATTAATAATATTCTAAATCCGTACACTCATAAATAATAATGTTAAAACGGTGAATATTCACAGTTCATTAAAAGCTATCTTGAGAATGTAACACAAACTCCTTCCTCCCCATGGACTTGAACCTCTGGTGCACAGACAGCTCTAAGTTTTCTTAAAGGTGTTTATGTCCTGGGGCTCATTACTGACTCCCCCAGGATTCCTAGGCTAGTCCAGTATTTGAGGGACTCTGGAACCTCGGATAAAGCTAGAACCCTATGCTCTCTGAAAGTGCAGTCCTATAATAGCCTTTTTCCTCTTTGGCCCAATCAGTTGTCTAATCTGAAACATCATCTTTTCTGGATGCCACAGCAGAATTGGGCAAAAGGGAAATAGTTGGGGACAGAGACAATGTCTTGTTCATCTTTTTTTTTTTTTTGCCCCCCAGTGCTAACACAGAAACCACAAAACAAAGCAAACAATCCTCCCCCACAAATAATTTCTGTTGAAGGGGAAGTTCAGTTAGCCTAGATTTTTAAAAAATGGACAGAACAGCCTCTATGCAGAAAGCCCATTTTCTGGTGACACTGAGGCCTTACTGATTTGGGTGCTTTCACAGGGGAGGAGAAACCAGGACAAAGACATTTTCCGGAGGTGACTGCCTCATCACTAGCATCCCACACATTCCCAGCCAGTCCTGTGTTGGAATGGCTAAATATTCCCTCAGAGGTGGCATGAGGAATTTATTTTTAATGTAGTGAGAATCCCAGGGAAAAGACCTACTTGTGAATCCAGGTCAGGAAATATGTCAGAAGATGGAGGTGTGCTACCTTAGGTTTGAAGATGGAAAAGCAAAGGAAGTTGTGGTGTCGTGTTACTGGAGATTCCTGCTTTTTTTCTTTTCTTTATTGATTAAGGTAGTACATATGTGTCCTTATCCCCCCTTTGCCCCCCACACCCCCCTCATGCCCTCACCCCCCCTCATGCCCTCACCCCCCTGTTGTCTGTGTCCATTGGTTAGGCTTATATGCATGCATACAAGTCCTTTGGCCGATCTCTCTTCCTCACCCCCACCCTCCCCTACCTTCCCTCTGAGGTTTGACAGTCTGATCGATGCTCCTCTGTCTCTGAATGTGTTTTTGTTCATCAGTTTATGTTGTTCATTATATTCCACAAATGAGTGAGATCATGTGATATTTATCTTTCTCTGAGATTCCTGCTTTTGCCTGGTACCCACTTCTTGAGGATGTTCTCAGGACACTTTTTCACGGAGACTCCACCTCAGTGCCAGGCATAGGCAACTCCTGCTGTGTTGGCAATAGCTACGTTGGAGGAGGACCCGACTCTACCCCTGACTTACAACACAGAGGGCTCCTCATGGGCATGGGAGCCACAACAACACTGAGGAAGCCGGACAGGTGCCTCAGCTAGGATGAAGGCCAAGTGGCAGAGACCAGCCACGGCAGCTACCCGAGCCATGCATCACCAAGGAGTCCTTGCTTGTGCCAGCATCTTTGGCAAGGAGAGTTTGAGATCCACCCTGAGACCCTACAACCTAAAGGACAGACTTTTAGGGAAGGGAGCTGATGTGTCAGAAACGATTAAGGGCTTAAGGAGAGATGAAGGAGACATTGTTCATACCTTCTCCACAGTCCTACCTCGGGTTGGGGCCCTGAGAAACACCTGCTCTATCTCCACAGACTGTGCTTTACTCTGCTGTGGTTCTGAAGGCCCGAGGATGTAGAAAATGGCTGGTAGAGGAGACGGAAGCAGGAGCTCTACCATGTGTCTGAACACAGCTGCCATCTAACCTTAACCAGGTCACACTTAATTCTCGTGGGCATCATGAGAGGGACCTACCACTTCCATAGAAATGGTGTGCGACATCGGAGATAATGGAGGGAGAGCTACTTTGAACTTTTTAGAAGAAGATGTTCTCTAAGTTGCCTATATTACTAGTCACCTTGTTATTTCTTAGATTTGAAATAACACACACACACACACATACATATATATTAAGATTATGACAAAGTTATTTCTTTTTTTTGTAAAATATATTTTTATTGATTTCAGAGAGGAAGAGGAGAAAGAGAGAGAGAGAAACATCAATGATGAGAAGGAATCATTGACTGGCTACCTCCTGCATGCCCCCTACTGGGGATTGAGCCTGCAACCTGGGCATGTGCTCTTGACCAGAATCGAGCCTGGGACCCTTCAGTCCACAGGCCGATGCTCTATCCACTGAGCCAAACCAGCTAGGACCCAAAATATTTTGATAGCTGGTCTGTTGCATAGAATTTTTTATTCTATCACTATGGCACCAGCCAATTCTCATAACTGCATCCTAACATATTGTTTGCCTTTTTCTTAAAATATCTAGTACTGAATAATGTATTGACACACACATGAGGGCTGTTAATGTATTATTATCTGTAACTTATCTTCTGGTCTAGGAGTCTCAGTAAGTTTCTCTTGCATGTATTACTTATTCCAATTGTATAGTAACTGGGTTCCTGGTAGGCTCAATTATCACTATTCCAAAATCTAAACCCTTAGACAGTTTGACTCCCTGGGTACTTGTAGCTGTAAGAGACCCAGTACCCTCTCCTTGGATCTAGAATCAACAGCTGCAGGGACCAAGTGAATCAACTTAAGATGCTTTTAATTGCAAGTAACAGAAGCAGCTTAAAAAATTGATTATATATAATAGACTATAAAGCTTTGTGATAATTAGTCTAAAACTGAATGTATGATTACTTGATATGGTACTATGTAGATCATGCTACAAAATCACAGTAGCATCTGGCCTATTGAAGTAGTTGAAACCATCTCATTTTTTCCCCCAATTACACGTTCTCCTGACTTGAAACCCGTTTAAAAAAATCTATTTTCTGGGGAGAAACCAAGATGGCGGTATAGGTAAACACCTAAACTGCTGCCTCGCACAACAATTTCAAAACTACAACTAAAAGACAAAACGGACATCATCCAGAACCACAGGAAGGCTGGCTGAGTGGAAATTCTACAACTAGAAGGAAAGAGAAAAGCACACTGAGACTCAGAGGAGCTGCAGGAGGCAGAGGTACTGAGACGCACACACGGAGAGGACTGGCGGCTGAGTGCGCGGCTGGCTTTCTCAAGCAGGAGGGAGACAAAAGCTCCCAACTATGCTGAACTCCAGTTCTGGGCAAGACTCTGGGGACCCAGACTCATACGGGGTGAAACTGGACTGTCAGGAAAGAGAAAAGCACACTGAGGCTCAGAGGAACTGCGGAAGGCAGAGGTACAAAGGTGCATGGGCGCGGAGAGGGCGGGCAACTGAGTACGTGGCTGGCTTTCTCAAGCGGGAGGGAAACAAAAGCTCCCGACTGCACCGAACTCCAGTTCCAGGCGAGACTCTGGGGGCCTGGGCTCATTCGGGGAGAAACTGGACTGTCTGGCAATGGACGGAACTCGAGGGTGGCTTTCTCTCAGAGGTGCTTGCAGCGATTACCATGGGACACTGAGACACAGGGTCTTATTAGGCAGGGCTGACGGGAAACCAATGCTATCTGCTCTGCCCTGAGACTCTGCCCCATTCAAGCTGAGCACAGAGGCTTTTGCAAGTCTTCTCCCATAAGGGTGTCTTCAGCACAGAAGTTCTCCCAGCGTAGACACAGCTGATCCTCACAGCCAATTGGCCTGGAGGTCAATTCCTCCCAGTGATACCAACAACAATCAAGGCTTAACTACAACAAGACTGTGCACACAGCCCACAAAGGGGTGCACCAAGAGTGTCCACCTCAGATAACTGGGTGGCTGAGCCACTGGGCCCTATAGGACACCTAACACACAAAGCCACTCTATCAACTTACGGAAGCAACCAAAATGCGGAGACAAAGAAACAGGTCACAAATGAAAGAAACGGAGGAAAGCAAATGACTGGATATAGAGTTCAAAACCATGGTTATAAGGTTTTTCAAGAATTTTCTAGAAAAAGCCGATAAATTTAGTGAGACCCTCGAGGATATGAAAAAGGACCAACTAGAAATTAAGCATACACTGTCTGAAATAAAAATGTTATACAGAGATCTCACAGCAGACTAGAGGATCGCAAGAATCAAGTCAAAGATTTGAAATACAAAGAAGCAAAAAACACTCAACCGGAAAAGCAAAAAGAAAAAAGAATCCAAAAATATGAAGATAGTTTAAGGAGCTTCTGGGACTTCAAGCGTACCAATATCCGAATTATGGGGGTGCCAGAAGAAGAGAGAAAGCAAGATACTGAAGAACTATTTGAAGAAATAATGACCGAAAACTTCCCCCACCTGGTGAAAGAAATAGACTTACAAGTCCAGGAAGTGCACAGAACCCCAAACAAAAGGAATCCAAAGAGGACCACACCAAGACACATCATAATTAAAATGCCAAGAGCAAAAGACAAAGAGAGAATCTTAAAAGCAGCAAGAGAAAAACAGTTACCTACCTACAAGGGAGCACCCATACGACTGTCAGCTGATTTCTCAACAGAAACTATGCAGGCCAGATGGGAGTGGCAAGAAATATTCAAAGTGATGAGTAGCAAGAACCTACAACCAAGATTACTCTACCCAGCAAAGCTATCATTCAGAATTGAAGGTCAGATAAAGAGCTTCACAGATAAGAAAAAGCTAAAGGAGTTCATTACCACCAAACCAGTATTACATGAAATGCTGAAAGGTATTCTTTAAGAAGAGGAAGAAGAAGAAAAAGGTAAAGATAACAATTATGAACAACAAATACATATCTATCAACAAGTGAATCTAAAAATCAAGTGAATAAAAAAAATCTGATGAACAGAATAAACTGGTGAATATAATATAGAATTAGGGCATAGAAAGGGAGTGGACTGACAATTCTTGGGGGGAAAGGGGTTTGGGGGTGCAGGAAGAGACTGGACAAAAATTGTACACCTATGGATGAGGACAGTAGTGGGGGTAAGGGCAGAGGGTGGGGTGGGAACTGGGTGGAGGGAAGCTAGGGGGAAAAAAGAGGAACAGTTGTAATAATCTGAACAATAAAGATTTATTAAATTAAAAAAATCTATTTCCTCAGGGAAAAAAGAAATTGTTGGGGCTTTTTTGCTTTTAAACATTTAAATATATATCTTTGGGAATGTATATTTATGTGTGAATTACTTCACATACACCCATATATATTTTTAATTATTTATTTATTGATTGATTTGAGAGAGAGAGAGATTAGAGAGAGAGAGAGAGAGAGAGAGAGAGAGAGAGAGAGAGATTCATTTGTTGTTCTGCTTATTTATGCATTCATTCATTGATTCTTATATGTGCCCTCATCCTGAATTGATCCTACAACCTTGGCATATTGGGACGATGCTCTAACCAACTGAGCTATCATGCCAGGGCCATCCATATATATTATGTGTAGTAAGATTTTAAAATTTTAAAATTTTACATTTTGCATGAAATTGTATATTCTTTTTTTTCTTTATTGATTAAAGTATTACATATGTGTCCTTTTCCCCTTACTGCCCCCCTACCAACCCCCCCACACTCATGCCCTCACCCCCCTGTTGTCTGTGTCCATTGGTTAGGCTTATATGCATGCATATACATCCTTTGGTTGATCTCTTCTCCTTACCCCCGCCCTCCCCTACCCTCTGATCGATGCTTCTCTGTCTCTGAATTGGTTTTTGTTCATCAGTTTATGTTCATTATATTCCACAATTGAGTGAGATCATGTGATATTTATCTTTCTCTGACTGGCTTATTTCGCTTAGTATAATGTATATCCTTTTTAACCTTTTCTAGGAGGATACTTCATCGAGACTTAAAATCAAAGAACATATTTCTGAAAAATAATCTACTTAAAATTGGTAAGATTTTTAAAAGTATGTATTCTGGAAACATGGGGAGTACACTATTTAGATGCTATCAACATATCAAATTGTGGCATATAGTACCTAGGAGTATCAGAGAAACCATTGGTTTATTTAAAATTCTCAAATTTTTGTTCTTATTTGGTTGGGGCCAATTAAACCCAATTATTTTGTTTCTGATTATAAATTAAAGTATTAGACATTTGCTACATGTAAATTCAACTAGTATTTTTTGAGGTCCCACTATATACCAGATGCTTTGCAAGTGGTTCAACTTGTTTTACTAGTTTGATTAGTTACTACAGATTTTCCTTCCTTATTTTATTACAAAGCAATTATCACACAGAATTAAAATGTTGATATGATGGCTTTGTTAACCTTTAGTTTTCCTTCAGAACTATACCTCCACTCACAACTGCTACTGGATTGTTTAATCTGCAAGATGTTCTTAGAGAAGAAAGGTATAAAGGCATGCAACTAATTAGGCAAATACAGAGAAGCTGATGGATTCAAATTTTATAGTCATGTTCTTGAAAAGTCTCAAATATTTTATTTAAAAATTTTCTTTATTGCAAATAAAGAACAAACTCTCCATGCCACCCACAGATGAAATTGCAAGTCATTATAGTCAGCTCTTTTAAAATCATTCTGTTTGTTGTTATTCAGACTTGAAATAGCTTTTTATTTCAAGTTGCTGGTTCTCCACAATTCCAAAAAAAACCCGAAAATTTTGGTTTACATAATTTATTTTACTGGCTCAAAATCATCTTTCTCCTATAGGACTTGTTTGTAAAGCTATTCACCAGCATTGTATAATTTAAAATATATCATATTCCTTTTCTTCCCTTTAAAATGGTATGAATCATTGCATATTAAAACTGTCAAATTAGATACTCAGTTGTTAATTTCCAGGGCTGATTTTCATTGTTTTAAAATATTCATAAAGATTAATTATTATTATTTCAAGGGGATTTTGGAGTCTCTCGACTCCTGATGGGATCCTGTGATCTAGCCACCACTCTAACTGGAACGCCCCATTATATGAGTCCAGAGGCTCTGAAACACCAAGGCTACGACACCAAGTCAGACATCTGGTGAGTGGGCAGTGGGCAGTGGGCAGGTCCAAACGACTTGTTCATCTGCTGTCCTGAGAGAAGGATGCATTTTGGTGTTAGGATCATTTACTTATTACATCCGTTCACTTTATCCCTTGAAAATCGAAATCATTTTGTGATCAGAGTAAAAGGTCTTTTGAATTTGGAACGTGATATATTCCATTAAATTGATTTTAAAGTATTTTTATTCATAGATTAATTGGCTGGTTTGGCTTTTTTTCTTCTTGAACCACAAGGGAAAGTTCTTAATGAATAATAAACAATACATTTTGATAGGTTTCTGCTAGCCTATTAAATAAAGCATTTGAAATCCTAAACACTGTGCTTTATTTTATTTTAAGGTTAACTTCCACCTCTGGGGGCTTGTACAGCTTTTCTTTATTTTTTTCTTCTTGCTTTTAAAAATTTTACTAAAGATGTTAGTCTTAAGGATAAACTCAAATTTAAAAATTCTGTGTTTTCAGTGATAGATGCATCTTAGATTTCTCCATTTCTCTGAGCTCTCATACCAAAAGAATTTCTCCTTCCCAATCATGGAACCAATTTAAATCTCAGTGCAGAAACCATGTGGAAAATTGTGTTCTGTTGTTAGCAATAGATCCCATTTAGGGGAATTTATTTTCCTTTGAAAAGGAATCTTATATAATTCTTGGCTTGTTAAAGGTTGAAAGGACAAACTGGCTGAGAGCCTGTTAATTAAGTAAATAGTTATTATATGCAAATCAATTTAAGCAGTCTGAGCTTTCAAAGATGAGCCAAGTGAAAGATGTGCCCACTTCATTTTTCTAAAAAGCTAAAATAGCAAGTTGCCTTTTCTCTGGTGAAGTAAAGGAAAGCACAGATGGGAGAGAACACTGTCAAGATGAGGTCTGGCTACGGCAGATCCCCATCCATCCTGTCTCTTCAGTTCACTCTTGTGATTCATTTCTAGGTTCTTCAGTGGGTTTTTTCACCGTTAGCTTGTTTCTACCGTGGTGGTCTTTTCCAGTCCATCTACCTTCTTGCCTCTATCATACCCTTCTCCCAGCCCTTCCAAAACAACCACAAAATTGACAAAAAACACAAAGGTATATTCTGAGAAATGCGTTTCTTTAAATTTTGCTTTATTGATCATCTACTATTTGCCAGTGACTGTGTAAAGGCCTTGGGGTATAAAATCAAAAGTGATAGGATTCCTGACCTTCAAGGGAAGACTTCTTGCTCTTGTTGGAGTACCTTTCTCCAGACTGAGGAAACTAGTCTTGAGCTTTGGATTGAATTTGAGTTACATTCCTATAGTTCTCTTCACACTTAATTGTCTTTACGATGATGATGGTGATTATTTAAAAATAGATTCAAATATATCATTTCATCTGATTTAAGATTACAACATAAACTGATGAACAAAAATAGATCCAGAGACACAGAATCATGGAACAGACCATCAAACCTCAGAGGGAAGGCTGGGGAGGATGGGGTGGGGTGGGGGGGTAAGAGATCAACCAAATATCCTGTATGCATGTAAGCATAACCAATGGACACAGTGTGTGTGTGTGGGGGGTGGGTGGTTAAAGGTTGGGGCAGGGAGTAGGGGCAGGCTGGGAGAGGACAATGCGGTGGGGGGGGGGAGGGGACATATGTAATACTTTCAACAATAAAGAATTAAAAAAAAATATTTCCTGGTATCTCAGGAAGATGTTACATCATGTCATTTGAATTAAGAGTAAATTAATTTATGAAGCCCATCCTTTAAGCTTTTGGAATTCCATTTAGCAAGAATGCAGGCTCATTTTGACATGTTTCTACAACTGCTTGCCAAGTCAGATGTGTGTCTCTTAGGAAACTTGGGCACCAGAACACACAGAGAATCTTTTTGTCCCAGTTGTGTGCCTTCTTTTTTAAAAAAATCTTCTCCTAGTATTGTGTAAAGAATTATAGGAATATCAGATAGTATTGCTCTAATGTTTTAGGCTTACAAAAATGATATCTGACTAAGGCAAAACTTAAAAAAACTAACACCTCCCAAATATAAAAATGCAGGAGAATTTTAATATATCTTTTGCAAGGTTAGCTCTCCTTATGGAGATTATTAAATATTCAGCAAATACAAGCTAAGGATTAATCACCAACCTGACTCTGAATAACCACTTCCTTTTGAATTTAGAAGTCACCTTGGTTTTATCTGAATTAAAACAAGCTTATCTAGTAATGCAATTTCTACTGCCAAACCCAAAGTGGGAAGAATAACAGAGAACTGTTAATTATAGTGGCAGATACATAAGTGTGATGAATAGTATTTGGGAGACACTTAGAAAAATTAGATTGGATGGGGTTGAAAATTTTTCTCTGAATCTCAGTATGTAGCAGCTGTTTACTGTGGGATATTTTCTTAGGATTGGAAAAACTGGTGAATAATTGACAGGTGTTTTGCTCTAGCACGAATAGCTGTACATATTTTATTTATAGTGCTTAAAGAATATTGGTATAGTGCTAATTATATTTTCATCTGTTAATGTTTGCCCATATGTAAAGGCATCCTCCTTTGGCAATCTGTTAAGCCTTTCGGGATTCATTTATTTATAGCAATCAAGTACAGGAAGTCTCTCTCTTAAAAGTGGGTTAGGTTCCAAAAGTTTATAAACAATTATTTAGAAAGTTAGGATAATTAGGTTCTCTGAGGACAATGCTTTGAACATGGCTAATTTGTAGAAACAATTGCTGAACACTTTTTTTCTCCCAGAAGAAAAATACAGTGTATGAGTTGTGTTCTTAGGCCAGCCTTTTAAATTGACTTAAACTGTGAATAGTTAGAATTTATTATTTTGGCAGAGAAACAAATAAAGGAAAATACAATTGTGAGAATGGTACTATAATTAAACAGAATATTTCACTGTTGGTCTTATCTATCTTGTGAGAGGTCAACCAGATGGCTCTTTGATCTTGTGGCCCTGTATTCTTTAAGTGTTTTAAGTGGAGGGGATAGTAGTTGGAATAGTAGGGGTTTACTGTGAAGCTCTCCTGGTTTTGTTCAGAGATCTGGTATGGGGGTTGGCTGGGTAGGGGACCCTGGAGGAGTCTAGTTCACACCTAATATTGTAGTCAGGCTTTGGTGATCTTGGGTAGAAATGTCAGACAAAGCTTAGCTATAGGTAGAAGAATATAGAGAGGAACCAGCACCTGTCTGGCCTACCAGGGCTAAGAAAGTACCCTTATGGAAGAGCATTCTGAGTGGACGGGGAAAAGAGGGTAGGGAAGAGACAAGCCTATTACCTTCCCTTTTCTACTAAACCATCCATGCTAGAAGATTGAGAATAAATCTAGACTTCCCTTCTCTCTCTCTCGCCTCTTAAATTCACTTAGAAATTGTGTGCTATTGATACTACTGCCTAGAAATGTTTTCAACAATCCTCTCAACTCCCACTTCCATTACCTCAGTCTATGCCCTTATTATTTCTCTTCTGGAGTTCTTCAATATCTTTCTACTTTCTCTTGCTTCCTATATTCAATTCATCATCTACAGTACAACCAGAGCAGAATTTCTAAAGTGAGGAACTAATCATTTGACTTCTCAGCTTAAAATCCTCCAGTGATATGCCATTACCTAGACAGTCAAGCCCAAAATCATTGGCATGCAAAGTGATCCTCATGTCTTTCCAGCTTCCCTCTCCTGCCTGACACCAGCTTTCCACATACCCCAAGATCTCCAGAGAACAAGCCTATTTCCTGGTGAAGGATTTAGGAAAGGGGGAAGTACGGGTCAGGCTGGCAGCAGTTCCGATAGCTAATGTGGGGCCAGCAAGTAGCTGGCTGCCAACAGCCCCTTCATCTGCTCCTGGTGAAGGAAACTCTGGAGCAAAAGAGCCCATTTCTCTCACCTGTCACCCCTGAGGAGTGAGCACTGGTGTCATCATTTTCGCTCAACAGAAGCTGAAGTAGGAAAACATTTCAGTCAGATGCAGTAGATCTGGGCATTAATACATTTTTTTGAGTGATTGGCATGAAATGATTAATACAAACTGCAGATAATGTCAGTCTGGCCTGGTTAATTTTAAAAAGGTCCTGACACAACTGTAGCAGCAGAACCAGAAATAGCTGCTCTCTCTGGAGTGCTTACTCTGTGCTTGACAGTCAGTGTGCTAAGTGCTTATATAGTTAATCTAAGTATATTTGTTACTACAAAATATAACTACTACATATAATTTTATACTCTGCTTTTTTTTTTTCACTTAGCAAAATGAAACCGTATTGCTCCTGTCTTCAGTTCTTCCATTGGCCAAATTCTTATGGTATGAAGGGCATGGGACCACCACCAGGGAGGGAAATGAGATTATCTTCCTTCAAATATTGTAAAGCTCAGTTGTGAAAGGAAGTAATCAGAAAGAGCTGGTATAAGCAGGATGAAATGCACCCAAACTTTGTTTCTAACATTTTATGGATTACCCCCAAAATATGATAGTATATTGGGATGATATGGTGGAAGTAGTGTTTTTCTTTTTCCTTTTAAATATTCTTTTAAAAATTTGGTTCCTCAGATACAGTAGCCACATTTCAAGTGCTCATTTGCCACATGTAGCTACTAATAATTGTGTATAGAAATATAGAACATTTCTGTTGTGGCAGAAAATTCTATTGGGCAGTCCTGAGCTATTCTGCTGCCCCCTTTAGGCCTTACCCTGGGGTTTTCATGTATTCACCCAGCTTTTTCTTGGGCAGGTCCCATCCCAGTTTCAGCTGCTGTTCCTAGAGTGGACCACTGTGCTTTTCAGCGAGGTTCTTCTGTTCCTGGGTCCTTTAATCACCTCCTTGATTCCTTCTGCTGCTTCTTACACAGATGCTGACACTGTGGGTCGCATGGTGACTGAATTTGTCTCCGTTTGCTTGTACTTTGAGGTCTGAGGAGACACATTGACATCTAAATTTATTGAAAATGTTGGCCATGGTTTTTGATTTTGCTATCTAGGTGTTCTCTCTGTTTTACATGGGGATTCAAGAAAGATCCAGGAACTATACTTCCAGTGTAGCCACTGTTTTCCCCCAAGTTCAGAGTCAGCATTTTAACAAAACCTCTGCGTGATTTGTATGTATATTAAAGCTTGGGGAAAAAACAGTAAAGGTTCTGGGACGTGACAGGCCTTTAATAAACAGCTAGTTGCTCTATAATATTGCTTCTTAAGTATTCGTTCAAGCAGCCCAATGTCTTTCATCACATTTAGATGGAGTTTATGTTGACCTAGTAAAGACTTTTTATTTAGGGTAACACACACTAAAGCAACACCCACTCCTCTTGTATTAACTTTCTACTTATTCAACTGCTTAAATTGTGTGTACTCTCTTCTAGATCAATGTCAGGATGATCTTCAATTACATCAAATAAAAATATGTATCATTTAAAAGATCAGTATAGCTTTCCCAGTCAAACAGAGGTATGCAGCGCTGTGGGTAGGCTTCTCTTCGCAGAGTTTGAGCAGATTTCAAAGGTTAAATTTAGTTACCTGGAGACAAGACAAAGTTTGAGCTACATTTGCAATTCATCACCAGCCCGTGCTTCAGAAATCCTGTGGGCAGTTCTGGTCAACTTGAGCAGATGGCAGGTTTATGGAGTTCAGGTGTAATATGCTTTACATGCACCTGATCCCAGCCTTTCCTTTCACTGCTACATTCCCTCCCTCAGGGATTTATTTGCTTACTTCACAGTTGGCTGTATTTTGGAAAAAGAAAATAATGCAAATCATAGACTTCTAAGTAAAATGCACCTCTCACTTATTTATTTCAACTCACCCCTCCAGCCCCTTTCCTTGCTTTCATGTTGCTAGATTTAAGACCTGGGAGTCAAATAAGAGAAAAATCTTCAAAAAGGATGGAAGCGATGGCTTTGAAATGATATAATCATTCCCATATAGAAATGTCTGGTTGGAAATTGAAGAAAATAAAAACCATAAGCACATGGGTATACAGTCATTAGCATAAAAGTACACATAGTAGATAGGTTTGAAAACTTATAACAGGTAATAAAAAACCTTTCATCCCAAGTATAATGGCAGTTTCTGTAGTCAGGTTGTCTCTTATTTCAGTTACCTGTATCCATTCTAGGCCAGGTGCACTGGGACCATAGCAGGTCTCTGCCCATAAGTTACTGGCTGATACAGGAAGTCTTCTAACATGTGCTCTAGTGCGAGCAAATACCACCAAATGAAAGTGACATGGATAAGTGGAAAGCAGCATGCCTTCAGGGTAGCTGAGGGGATTTCCAAAAAAGAGAAAGGTCTTGTATCAAAATTAATTGATTACTGAGTCAGCCTCTAATTGTTTCATAATCTCTGTAGCCAGATAATTTCACATCTTTTTCAAACCTTAATACAGTCCACCCTTGAACAACATATGTTTGAACTGGGTATTTGGTTATATAAGACCTCCAAATCTGTTCTCTTGTCCCTTTGCATTTCCATATAAATTTTAGAATCAGCCAGTCAATTCCTGTAAAAAAAAATCTGCTAGTATTTTGATTGATCTTGCATTAAGTCTGTAGATCATTCTGGAAAAAATTGACTTCATAACATTGAATCTTCCAACCTATGCATATAGATATATCCCTATACCTCCCTCATATTATTTTTAGGTCTTCTTTTATTTCTCTTAGCAATGTATCATGGGTTACAGTGTAGGGTCTTGCATATCTTTCATTGGAGTTATAAGTAGGTATTTGACATTGTGTGTTGTTAATGCAAATAATATTTTTAATTTAATTTATTTATTAATATATTTTATTGATTTTTTTACAGAGAGGAACTGAGAGGGATAGAGAGTTAGAAACGTCGATCAGCTGCCTCCTGCACACCCCCTACTGGGGATATGCCCACAACCAAGGTACATGCCCTTGACCAGAATCAAACCTGGGACCCTTCAGTCTGCAGGCTGACGCTCTATCCACTGAGCCAAACCAGTCAGGGCTTAATTTTATTTTTTAAATGTGTTTGCTACAGGCTTATTGAAATGACCTTTTATATACACAGTCATATTGAAATGCTTAATGACAGTTTAATGTCTTTTCTATTTTTCATACACACACACACACACACACACACACACACACACACACACTCTAGAGACCTGGTGCACGAATTTGTGCACTAGTAGGGTCCCTTGGCCTGGCTGGCAATCAGGGCCTATCGGGGTCCATCTCGCCCATTCCCGATTGGGGCCGATTGGGGCTGGCTGGCTGCGGGGAGGGACTGCGGGAGGTTGGCTGGCCGGCCCTGATGGGACTGATGGGGGCCGAGCTGATGGGGGCCAGCCGGCTGGGGGTGAAGGGGAGGGACCACAGGAGGTTGGCCAGCCGTGGGAGGTTGGCTGTGAGAGTGCACTGACCACCAGGGGGCAGCTCCTGCATTGAACATCTGCCCCCTGGTAGTCAGGGCGTGATTTTTTATTTTTATTTTTTAATTTTTTCTGGCCTCAATGTTCTGGGTAGCACCTTCATTACAATAGTCAATAGAAGTGATGATAGTAAGCATTCTTATCTTGTTGATTTTAAAATAAAAATATAAACTATCAATATTTCACCAATAAGCATAATATTTACTATATGTTCTTAAAGCTTTAAAAAACCCAATTAAGGAAGTTTTCTTCCATTTCTAGTGTGCCAAGAGTTTTCTTCTTTTTTAAAAAACACAAATGGGTTTTGAATTTTATCAAATGCTTTTTTCTGCTTTAATCAAGATGATATAATTTTTCTCTTCTATAACGAGGTACTTTCCATTGATTGACTTTCAAATATAAGTCAATCCTGTATTCCTGAAATAAAATCCACTTGGTTATGATATATAACCTTTTCAATATATCGCCATATTCTCTTTATAATATGTGTGTATGTGTATTTGGATTTTTAAAATCTATGTTCATAAAAAATTGGCCTATAATTGTCCTTTCCTGTAATATCCTTATTATATTTAATATCAAAATTATGCTGACTTTATGAATGAAGAGATTGATTAAGACTGATATTCTTTATTTTTAAATGTTTGGAAGAATTTGCCAGTAAAGCCATTCTTAAATCTGTCAAGGCTTGCTTTATGACCCTGACTATGCTCAGTTTTGGAAAATGCTCTGTGTGCCCTTAAAAAGAATCTGGATTCTGTCATTGTTAGGATTCATTTATGTTAATTTGTCAATTTTGGTCATTGTATTTGGATTTCCTCTACCCTTATTGATTTTTTTGGGTCTGCTTGTTATATCAGCTATTGAAAGAAGCATGGCAAAGTCTTTTACTATGATTGTGAATTTGTCTATATATTCTCTTAATTCTGTCAATTTTTGCTTCTCTCTCTCTCTCTCTCTCTCACACACACACACACACACACTCTTATTGAGTTTTAGAATGGTTATTTGTTATTAATCTACCATCTTAATTTTAGTAGTGGTTCTTGCCTTTAAGTCTACTTTGTCTGATACTAGTATAGCTACACTGCAGTATTTTTAATAAGTATTTGCATGGTGCATCTCTTTCTATGAACAGCTCTTTGTTCTTATATTTAAGGTTTGTTTTGTGAGTGTATATAATTTTTTTATCCAGTTTGCTAGTCTTTTTAATTGAAGTATTTTCCATTTATGTTTAATATAATTACTCTGTATTTTTATTTGTCATTTTATTATTTGCTCTCTATATACATACCACTTGTTTTATGTTTTTTTCCTCTCCTTTTTTGCTTTCTTTTGGTTTAAAATTATATTTGTTTTTTCCCCCTCTGGTAACTTGTTAGTTATATACTTGCCAGTTATACATTATTTTACTATTCTTTTGGTGATATCCCCTAACAATTATAACATGCATCCTTGCCTTATCACAGTCTCATAGAAGTTATTAAATTTACCTCTTTCCCAGTAATATTAGGACATTAAAATGCTTTAACTCCCTTTATGTTTTTTTAGCCCTTTATGTTTTTCCTGGCATAGTCTTTTTCCATTAAATTTTATTCTACATAATTATTTTTATTTAAGGAGAGAGATCAATGTGACACAGAAACATTGATTGGTTGCCTCCCACTCACACTCCAACCTGAGATCAAACTGCAACCTGTGTATGTTCTCTGACCGGGAATTGAACCCAACACCCTTTGGTGTACGGGATGACACTCAACCAATTGAGTCACACTGGCCAGGGCTATTCTACATAATTTTTAACCCCTGTAATATATTGTTAATATTGTTTTATAGGATTAATGTTGATCTATACATATTCACAGAATTTCTTTTCCTAGGCTCTTTATTCCTTCTTGTATCCCTGTGCCTCTCTGAGACGATGTTTCTTTCTTTGAAAGCACCCCTTTTAGGGTAATTCTTAGGCTGTCCTGCTGGCAATGGATTCTCTCAGTTTTTGTTTGTCTAAAAGTGCCTTTATTTTACCTTTATTGAAGGAAATTTTTTTTTTTGGTATTGAAATATAAAGATATGCTACTACACCAGATACCACTGAACAGTGTTACAGATGGATGCATAATTTATTAAGCTTCAAATATGTTCATATTTTATAATGTTTACATTGATCTTGGTGTTCTAGTCAATATCATGTGATTTCTCCTAACATTCTCCTGTATTCTAACATTCTGTAATGGAAATAGTCCAGCGTTTGGAAAGAAAAATGCCTTATGAAATTGACCAAGTGATTTAACTTTCCTGAGCCAGTTTCATGTATAAAATGAGAAATCACTGTGAAATTATGCGGCTCTGTTGAGATATATATGAAAGTGCTTTGTGATATGCAAAGTACTAATCAGTTGGAAATTTTTCATTTCCAAATAATAGTAAATGCAATGTATTATTATTTGCTGGAATAGAAATATTCTCAGTGTATATCCTCTTACAAATGCATATTTTCCTGAACACTCACAAAATGGTTAAAATATGGTATTCGTGTATATATTTATTTATACATAAACTGCCTTTTATGAGAAACAGGACAATGTTAAAAGTTGCACAACTTACATAAAGTAGATTGTAAATTTATTCTGATCTTTCAAGCAAGTAACATGAAAAGGGAGACTTGGCCAGTTACATAATTCAAAATACCCATAAGATTTAGAGTAATCCATTATTCAAGAGAAGTACAGTTCTTTCTTAATACTAAGTTCAGGCAGGAATTTCCCCCTTAGTTTTCTTAATTACGTAGAGTAATTTGAAAGATTATTCTCTTGGTTTAGAAGTTACTGATTTGCATGGTTAGTACAAATCAGTGTTGGACTGATCTAGAATTTTAATATTCTGTCTCATAACCCTGAAGGGAGAATTACACTTTTCATGTGAGCTGCAAGTAGCTGCTCTTCCACCTTACTTGTAAATGAAGTATATTAAAAAAACTAATAAAGAATGCATTTCCTTTCCAAAATGCTTGGATACACATTAGGGGGAAGGTTAGGCTGATAAATTAAAACTTTACTTTGCATATGTAACATTCACAAAACTGTCTTAGGAAGATGATATTTAACTGCATTTTATTTTTCCTTCATAGATGTTAATGCAGAAACTTTGAACTACATTGATCAAATATTTATTGGGTCCCTACTATGTGCAGACATATTCCTGTTGGTTTGTTTGCTTTCCTTTGATAAAAAGTGGTCATTCAGACTTAATTTTGTGCTCTCTTATTTCACCTTTTCCTCTTTTTTTTAGTCAGCATGTACTTACTGTAAGTGGAACAGAACATTATAGAACTGAGGCTTTTAAACTAATGACTGAAGCATATGTTAGTGCCTCACAACCAATGCCCTCACACCTCTGAGGATTTGTATGATGATCAAATTTAAAAGAGGACATTTGCTCCTTATTTCAGTTCTTTGACTTTGTCTTCAGGTCTCTGGCATGCATTTTGTATGAGATGTGCTGCATGAATCATGCATTCACGGGCTCCAATTTCTTGTCCATTGTTTTAAAAATTGTTGAAGGCGACACTCCTTCTCTCCCTACGAGATACCCAAGAGAACTGAATGCCATCATGGAACGGTATGGAAATAATGTGTTGCCACTGAAACAGTTTTAAATTGTACCTATATTTTAGTTCATCTGAAAAATAATTTTCTTTTTGAACATTACAGCATGTTGAACAAGAACCCTTCACTGAGACCATCTGCTATAGAAATTTTAAAAATCCCTTATATTGATGAGCAGCTACAGGTACTTAAAATGAAAGGGATACTGGGAAGCACATATTAATTAGCACTGATATACATTCTCGGGCTTGAAGCTATGCTGTGGGAATAAGAGGCATTAAGAGTCAGTTATTAGAGAGGCACAAGATGTTTTTTAAAGCGGAGAGAAATTATCAGTCAGGACATTCTGGTGCCCCAGATATTAGGATCTCGATTTTCTGCCTAAACTCAACATCCATCCTATGGCTCTTGGTTTCCAGATCTTACTGACTTCAACACTTTGTAAATATATCCGTGCGAGGCCAAGAACGGGATGCTCCTAATAACATAACCTGGGGTTTTCACTGAGCCGTTATTATCCCACCTCTTTATCATATATGTCAATAATACTTTTTATTGATTAGGTGGGTTTATTTTGCTTTTCTGTAAATTAGGAAATTGGATGTAGAGAATTTGCCTCTCCGGTGATAAGAAAAAAGCAGATGGTACCCTCTCAGGAGGGTTTTTGGTTTTGTTTTTTAAACTTCTTAGCCTTTTACAATATAAATTCCTCGGGCAAATTTCCTTTAATTTTATGAATATATTTAATAAAACTCCAAAGCATTCATTTGCCTTTAAGAATATGCATACCTTTTCATCGGTGTCCAGTTCTAAATCCACAGCAAAGAGGATGCTGACTGGATGTGCATTCCTTAGTTGAGTGGGACACTGTGCTGACACTGGAGGTGCAGAAAGAAAGGAACGGACATGGCTTCTGTCCTTTGGAAGCTTGACTGCTAGTAAGAGAACCCAATAATCAAGGAAAAGTAAGCAAATGTAAGATAATTATAAATGCTCACAAGCACGAGGAAGAAAGCAAATAAGAGGCTGTAAAATCAGGGAGGGGGAGGGGGTTGGTGGCGAGAGAAGGAGTAGGTGACCTGTTGACTCCAGTGACATGGTGAGAAGCGCCAGCCATGTAAAGAGCCCCAGAGTGTTGGACTCACAGTGGCCTGTGTAAAGCCCTGATTAGGTCATGTTCTGAGAGGGAGCTAGAGAGGAGAGGGTTCTTATGGAAGAATGTGCTGCCAGGGGACACCCCTAGGCAGCAGGGTAAGCAGGCCAGGAGAGGGGGTGGTGAAGTTGCTTGGTACTTCCAGTTCTCCCTCTGCGTAGGCACAGCTGGCTCCGCTAGCCCGAGGGCAGTCGGCACAGGTGCTGGCTGTTGGGTCAAAAGCACACTTAAGTGGCTGAGAGCTCACAAAAAGCCAAAAGGAATCCAAGGGGATCTTCTGGGACTAAGGTGAGGCAAGTGTGGAGTTTCCTCCAAAAATTAAAAATGGGACTGCCATTTGACCCAGTGATCCCCCTTCTAGGAATATATCCTAAGAAGCCTGAAACACCAATCAGAAAGGATACATGCACCCCTATGTTCATAGCAGCACAATTTACAATAGCTAAGATCTGGAAATAGCCCAAGAGCCCATCAGCAGATGAATGTATTAAAAAACTGTGATACATCTATACAATGGAATACTATGCAGCTGTAAAAAAAGAAGGGTTTCTTACTCTTTGAGACAGCATGGAGGGACCCAGAGAGTATTATGCTAAGCGAAATAAGCCAGTCAGAGAAAGACAGGTATCACAACATCTCACTTAAATGTGAGATCTAATGAACAAAATAAACTGATGAACAAAACAGATCCAGAGATATTGAAACATGCAATGGACTGATGTATTTCAGAGGGAAGGGGGCAGGGAGAGATTAACCAAAAAACTTATATGCATCTATGCATAGCCCATGGACAAACAATAGTGCAGGGAAGGCCTGGGGAGGGGGTGGGGATGGGGAGGAGGGGGGTCACGCATGGGGGAGAAAGGGGACATCTGTAATACTTTCAACAATAAATATTAAGAAATAGTCCAAAGGGATCCAAGGGGATCTTCTGGGACTAAGGTAAGGCAAGCGAGGTATTTGTCCTGGGGCATGGTTAAAGAGGGCACCAAAAACTCAGTAATCAAGATAATATTTTAATACAATCTTTTACAAATCCAAATTAATGCTAAAGAACCATGGTAGCATTGTATCAAAAGTTCAAAGATAATATCCCACCGGGCTAGGATTAGGATAAGGCAAATGAGGTGGTTGGATCCTGTCTTTATTTAAACTTTTGATATTGTGTTCTCTATGGCTTTGGGGCATCAATTTTGATTTTCTTATAGTCTTGCATTAAAATATCCTTTATCTTGGTTACTGAGTTTTTTTGGTGCCTCTAAAATTTTGCCTTTGAGGTGAGTGCCTTACTCATCTCACCCTAGTCGTGGCCCTGGGCGTGTGGACATTGTCCCCGTCAGAGCCAGAAGTGGAGAGAGCTTGTGTGTTCTTGGAGCGGAAGGAAGGCCTGCCCTTGCCTGGGTAGCAGGGAGTGAGAGAACAGCAGTGCAAGATGGACTTGGAGAGGGAGGCAGGAGCCGGGCCACTCAGGATCTGGTTGCATAAGCTACCATGTGATGTTTTGTAACCCTTTATAGAAGGAAAAGTAGCTACCTGTGGGTTTTGTTTTCAAGCTCCCAGATATGGTCAGTAATAGTGCAAATTAGAAAGGGTGCCTGGTAGTTGTATGTCCTTCCATCCCTGAAGAGGAGTCTTTAAGGTGTGTCAAGGTTCTTTTTTTTTTCAGCACCTGATTTGTAGATATTCGGAAATGAGTCCAGAAGACAAGAATTTGAATTGTCAGAAGGAAACTGCTCATATAATTAATGCCATGTAAGTAATTACCTTGTTCTTAGAACGCCCATTGAGCATAAATATTAAATGCATTTGTCTTTAAATATCTATTAGTGCTAAGCTGTCTGCATGGAGTATCCTCAGATTCACTTAAGTCTTGCCAAGAAATTCAGGAGCGTCAGTAACTTGGCGTTCCAAAGCCCTTTGCCTCAGGTGGAAGCAAATTGAAATCATAAACGTTTAAACCACTGCACAGCTCACAGATCTGCTGGGTAGCTCTGCAGTTGCCTTGTAAGTATATAGAGAAATTAAAATCTCAAACATTTAGTGATCTATATGCTAATGCATCTTCCATATTAAGCATAAATGGGTTTTACATGTTGTTTGTTTAATAGGAGCTGTCAAAGTATCTTTTGAAAAGACAACATAGTGGAGTCCTGGGACAACTGAAAATAAGCCAAAATTCACTTTCTTGAGATATAGCTAAGAACTAGAGAATGTGTGTTTCAAAGGAACCATAACTATTTCCTGGTCTAACTGCTGCCTCGTACCTCATCAAAATGTCTGTGCTGTAACTTGCAAGAGCCCAGAGTACTAGGTTACTTCAGAATGGCCAAGCACAGCTGTGCAGGCTGTGTACCGCACAACTCCAGGGGCACTGATTATAAATGCCAAGTTTATAATGTTGTTGAAGGAGCTCTCTATTTAATCTTGTAAGGGCCCAAGGAGAATGGCAGTCCCTGCCCGGAGCTCTGCAGGGCAGTGGGGGAGAACAGTAGCCCTCATTAGCCTGATGTTCAAGGCCAAATAGCACAAATATGCTTCTCTACTGTCCAGTCCCATCGTTTGTCAACTGCATGGTTTGTTTTCCATCTTGACATTCAAGCTGAGGACACTGGTCCATCAAAGATATTCAGTCTTTGTTTAATGCATGATCTCCAGTTAAAATAGACTGCACCTCAGAGGGGTGCATTTTTTTAAGCCACACTCCTGTAACATTTGTTTTTATGGGTACTACCTATTCTTTCAAGGAAGCCTGGATATTCTAATTTTATTTTGTTTTATTAATCGGAGTAGTAGGTACCTTATTTTTTTAATGTTTTTATTGATTTCAGAGAGAGGAATAGAGGGAGAGAGGGATAGAAACATCAGTGATGAGAGAGAATCAGGCCCCCTGCTAACTGGGGATTGAGCCTGTAACCCAGACATGTGCTCTGTCTGGGAATAGAACCATGACCTTCTGGTTCATGGGTCGACACTCAACCACTGAGCAACACCAGCTGAGCGAGAACTTATTTTTTAAATATTGGACTAATTTCAGTTATCATTTTGCACTGCAATTATGAAATACTGCTTACAATTAAAGTGTTCTAGAATTCAGTTGTTTGGATAGTACTTCACATTATGAAATATTGACTTCAAATTGTCACTGTTATTTTCAAGATCTATGACTGTGCTTTAAAGAGAGCTATTTGGTATTACAAAATAAGGGACATATATTCCTGAAACTTGCACATCCCCTGGAGGCTCTGATTTGGACGGTATTCTGGAGGGATGAGACCTGCCTACAATGGTCATTACAATTTTCTTATCACTTTCCTACTTTGTTCTGCAAGTAGGTACAGAAACAAATGTCACTGAGAATGTGGTTATAGACATTTCCATATGTGATTAGTGTAAGCACATTTCTTTAAAGATAAGGCTCTTAATAATATTGGCTAACATTTTGGGGGTAATGACCACATGCTTGGCTCTGTTATGAGTACTTTACATGACTGTACTCATTTAAACTCCCAACAACCATATGAAGCAGGTACTATTTTTTTAAAAAATTTCATTGTATAAGGTATTACAAATAGCAGTACATATGTATCTTTTGTCCCCCCCCCCCCCACTAACCTCTCCCTGGCCTCCCCTACCCTCCAGCACTTGTCCTCGTCCCCCAGTGTCTTGAGTCTGTTGGTTGTGCTTATATGCATGCATACAAGTCCTTCGGTTGATCGCTTACCCCCCCGCCAACCCTCCCCTACGTTCCCGCTGTAGTTTGGCAGTCTGTTCGATGCTTCTTTGCCTCTGTCTATTTTTGTTCAACAGTTTGTAATGTTCTTTATTATCCATAAATCAGTGAGATCAGGTACTATTATTTTTTTAATGATCATAAAGATGCTAACTAACTTCCCGGAAGGCATATAGGATCTGAACTCAGAGAATCTTCCTAACCCATCGATTAACCACTATGCAGTGCTGCCAGGAAAATAGCTACTGTATTAAGCCTGGAATATAAGACATATTCAATAAAATTTAGCTATTAGAATACCATCATTTTGGATACTTTTTATGCGCCAGACTTTGTGCATACATTATCTCATATAATACTCACTATAACCCATTCTTTTTTCTCCAGTGTGTTTTCATTTTTATTTTTTAAATTAAATTTATTTTTTCCATTACCATTTATCCCCTCTATGCTGTCTTCCATCTCCACCCATCCCCCTCCACTCCCCATAATCACATAACTACCACACTGTTGTCCATATCCATGAGTTCTTTTTTTTTCCTTTGTGCTCAATCCCTACACCCCTTAACACCCCTCTCATAGAAAGAGAGCAGCTGTCTGCCTGCTCTCTATCTATGAGCCTGTCTCTATTTTGCTTTATAACCCATTCTTTATGGATAAGAAAACTGAGGTTTAGAGAAATTCAGTAACTTGCCCAAGGCTACAGGTCTAATGAATGAGGGTGCACATGAGATTCAAAACCTGCTTATTTCCAAAGACTGTTCTATCCACATGGTCGAATTAGTCTGCCTGTCTATTTACTTCTTAATGACCAAGATCCTAATTTTTATCACATTATGAAAACCAGTCATAAGCAATGAATTGAGCAGAAATGTATAAAGTACATAATTTGCTTTTAAACAAAAATCTAATTTGAAAAATATTGCCAATTAACCACAGTCCTGGTTGGCTCATTACCTACCCAGACTTTATTAGTTTTTGCATGTCTTGAGATGATTTCCCCCTCTCGGTAGTGTAATGATCCTCTGTAAAATATTTGTTTAATTTTTCTGAGCATGTGTGTGATGTGTTCTGTGTGGAAATCTGTATTTTCTCTAGGCAAAAGCAGATTCACCTGCAGACGCTGCGGGCGCTCTCAGAGGTGCAGAAAATGACCCCAAGAGAAAGGATGCGGCTGAGGAAGCTCCAGGCAGCTGATGAGAAAGCCAGCAAGCTGAAGTAAGCGGCCCGTCCTTAGGGCATCCCAGCCCTTTGGCCACTTCCCAGGGCTCTGAAGGAATTTATTGAAGAAAAGCAAAGACAAAACAAGAAAACAAAATGCATGCACTCATCATACATGTAATCTGTTTATTCCCTCAAAAGATAGTCATTGAGCCACGGGTGGTGGTTGGATGCCAGGCATTATTAATATTAGGCTTGGGTGAAAAGAAAGGTTGGCTATCAGGGAGGTTCCTAGGGATGTAAATATTGGCAGCCTCCAAATGAAGCCTCACTGTTGCTGACACCTTCTGGACATAGCCCAGTGAGACGGTGACAGGGTGACTTTAGGGCCTGGTCCTCATTCCCTAGATCCGTGGTCGGCAAACTGCAGCTCGCGAGCCACATGCAGCTCTTTGGCCCCTTGAGTGTGGCTCTTCCACAAAATACCACGGCCTGGGCGAGTCTATTTTGAAGAAGTGGCGTTAGAAGAAGTTTAAGTTTAAAAAATTTGGCTCTCCAAAGAAATTTCAATCGTTGTACTGTTGATATTTGGCTCTGTTGACTAATGAGTTTGCAGACCACTGCCCTAGATGCTCGCTGCATCCCCTCTGCCAGGAGATCTGACCCATCCTCAGGGAGAAGAAGGTAGTGGCAGGAAGTTGTTGGCCTTAGGAAGTGGTGTGGAAACAGAACTCTGGTCTGTCAAGTGAAGCCCGTTAGAATGTCTGTGCTCCGGGCAGTGCTGCTGGTGGGAACTATCACTGGTAATTAAAGTATTTACATTAAAACTGTTTTTATACCCAAAAGAAAGGCATAGATCTTCTACATGACATTTAATATTTTCCTTATTTAAAGGCAATGGCTTTTAAGTGAAGTCAGTCTTTTTAAAAAAAAATACATTTTATTGATTTTTTACAGAGAGGAAGGGAGAGGGATAGAGTTAGAAACATCGATGAGAGAGAAACATCAATCAGCTGCCTCCTGCACACCACCTACTGGGGATGTGCCTGCAACCAAGGTACATGCCCTTGACCGGAATCGAACCTGGGACCCTTGAGTCCGCAGGCCGATGCTCTATCCACTGAGCCAAACCTGTCAGGGAAAGTGAAGTTGGTCTTGATTTTAAGAAAGACTCGCATCAGAATTGTTTTTGATTGTTATTTCTAGGATTCGAGAGTGGTTATGTGTTTTAGCTAAAAAAATGTCTCTGTTGTCAGAGGGTTATAACATATCCCTTTATAGACAAGAAAATTTGATCACATGGATGTTCAATGAGTTTTCAAAAAATATAAGTACAAATTAGCACACAAGTAATCCCAAGAACTCAAATCAGTCTTCCAGTTTAGTAACAGATCTATTAAATTCAACTTCCTGTAGTAGAGAAAACAGAGAAAATGTGTCTGAGAAAACTTCCCCTCCACAGTGAGTCCATATTCTTTCCTATAAATTCTTTGAAATGTTGCTCTATGTCCTTGTTTATGTGTTTATTTCATCCTGAAAGCAGTTATCGTGTTATTAGTATGTGCTAGGCACTGTCCTGGGTATCAAGGACCCCCCCACCGCTCCCCCCGTTTCATTATAGTCAAGAACACCTAGGGGTCAGTACTGTCTGCTGTGTTTTAGGAGTCCTAGAGCATCCCTGTGTGTGCTTTAAGAGAATCAAGTGGGTGCTTCACTGCACACACATCTGCATGAGAGGAAGACCCATTGGCCTGGCTTTCCAACACCCCACCTTGCCTGTTGAAGTAGAGATCATGCTTACCTATAATAGAGATGTGTTTTTGGCAAATTGCAGCTATTTTTCTACATTTGCTTTACATTTGCAGAAAGCTTGTGGAAGAAAAATATGAAGAAAATAACAAACGAATGCAGGAATTGAGATCTCGGAACTTTCAGCAGCTAACTGTTGATGTACTCCATGTAAGTACTCTTATTTTACATGTTACATAAAACCTTTACGTGCTTCAGATTTTTCAGATTCATGTGGCCAGTTGGGTAGAAAGAGGGACAGGTAGGAATAAAAAGATCCATATCAACTTTGCCCAATTCCAGGGAGGATGAACTGGGGTTCATTTTAGAATGTAGGCCAACAGTTAATGACTACACTGATTCAAAGCAGCTGCTCTTAAAGATGGAGCAATTAATTCATCCAACAAATATTGAGTGCCTACTGTGTACAAGATAATCAGGGCTGACTGAACAATTGATGAGTTAAAATTATGACTTTGCAGAACAAATGTGTCTATATCTAATTTTGAATTTCAGCCATGCTAGTGTTGCTTTATCTTCTTAGTCCATTATTCTCTTTTTTACTTAGTTGTTTGTTGTTGTTGATCTTCACCTGAGGATATTTTTCCATTATTTTTGGAGAGAGTGGAAGGGAGGAGGAGAGACAGAGAGAAACATCGATGTAAGAGAGATACTTAGTTTTTATGCCTTCCCATTTTATTTTGTCTCCCATATATAACCTACCTTGTGTTAATAATCCCATTCAAACTTTGAAGAATTACATACATAGCCAATAATAAATCGGGTTTCAGATTCACATAAAATGAACCCAAAATTCACATCCTCTGTATTCCAAGACCCTGGATAGCAAACACTATTTTCTTTAATGGTTAATAGTAGGCCTTGGTATCAGGCAGTCTTTCTTCAGGGTCATTTTTGCACAGTAGACATCGACACCAACCCCTAGCTCTTCTGGTAGAAGCATCTTGGGAAGGAGTCATTTTTATTGTCTCAAATTCTGTTTGTTCACTCATTGGCGATCCCTCCATCTGAGGGAGATTTCTTCCTCCAGCAGGAAGAACTAAGCCCCCTGAGACTGTGGGGATGATCCCTGGGATGTGGGGGTGCTCGTCCTGCTGTAACTCAGTAATCGGAGGCCTCCGAATCCTGGGGTGTGCAGGAGCTCCCGGCGGAGCTCACTCTCAGCCAGGCACAGCCAAGGAACACGTGTTTCCTGCCTCCCTCTGAGAGGTTATTCACCTTTCTCAATTAGTCAGCGGTTGGACCAAAGAGGGGGCCCAGCCTTTTCTAACCTTTAGAGTCTCCCTCTGTGGGAAGGAAGAAAGAACTTTCTTTTGCAGAGAGTGTCAGGATGTTGGTGATATGTGTTTTATCTCACCCCCCATTTTTTTCTACTCATCTCCCACTTCATTATGTGAAGCCAGCTGTGGGATCTGCTGCAGGCCCCAGAGACGTGGGGGAAATTGCTGGCTGGAAGGGCATGGGGTCAGCAGTAGGTGTTGATGACACCACTTGATGTCCGTCTGAGTGCTTGAGTGCCTTTCTCTAGCTCCCCACACCCTTTCTAGGCCCTGAAATCATAACTTGTGAAGGCAGTTGTCTACCCTCCTTTGTCTTTTGTCTTTCCTCCCAAGTCCAGAACTGCAAATTCCCACAGATCCTCACAAGGAGTCTGACATAGAATTCTGTGTTTGTTAGTGTGTGTAAACTACATGTTCAATCAGCTGATAGAAACTGGAACCTTTTTTTTCTGACATGTTCAGAGACCCTGGCTTCTAAGGGGTTTTACCCCCTAAGATTAGAAATTTAGAAGTACAGATATGGTAATATTTTTAGAGTACACAGGTATTGAATGATAATCTTGCACATCTGAAAATTATATAATGTTATTAACCAATGTTATCTCAATTTTTTTAAAATTAAGTAACTTTATTCTTGAAGTTACCACATGGCAAATAGACATGTAATTTCAAGTATGAGTTTACATTTTAGTGTCAGATAATTTACTTAACTTTTTTGCTTTTAAAAATATACATATTTTTATTGATTTCAGAGAGGAAGCGAGAGGGAGAGAGTTAGAGAAAATTCAATGATGAGAGAGAATCATTGATCGGCTGCCTCCTGCACACCCCCTACTGAGGATCAAGCATGTAACACCAAACATGTACCCTGAGCGATAATCAAACCGTGACCTCTTGGTTTATAGGTTGGTGCTCAACCACTGAGCAACACCGGCTAGCCTGCTTTTCTTTATTGATCCTTCAAAATAATCATTTTTGTGTTTTTTCACTTCTGATATGATTATCTATGTTAAACAACTACACTACATTAGGACTTGTCCCTCCTTTAAACCAGGGTCATTGGGGGATCCTCAAGTAACTTAAGATCAGACTGAGACCATAATGCAGGCAGAATCTCAGGAGACTTTGTTAGCTGTATATTATCCCATAGAACAGGGAGCAGAGTCCAGATCTTGGCCCAACTTAGAGAGGATTTTGCAAAGATTTTATGAAATTCCCACTCCACATTGCCTGCTTAGTTCTTCCCAATGCTATGCCCTTTCCTTCTCAAAGGGCAGCAGGAGCAGGAGAGGAAGTGCCTGATGCTGTGTTGGCCAAAGATGTTGGTTCATTCTTTGTTCTTCTAAGGTTCAGTATCACCAATCTTTGGTTCTGAACTTGCCAGAAACCTGTTTTCTAAGTTTACATATGATGGGGGCAGGAAATGCTGCAGGCAGATATGTAACCTTGAAAATAGTACCCTCTCCTGGCCGGCGTGGCTCAGTGGTTGAGCATCAGCCTGTGAACCAGGAGGTCACAGTTCAATTCTGGTCAGGGCACACCACCTGGGCTGCAGGCTCGATCCCCAGTGTGGGGTGTGCAGGAGGCAACCAATCAGTGACTCTCTCTTATCATTGATGTTTCTAATTCTCTCTCCCTTCCTCTCTGAAATCAATAAAAATATGTTTTTTGGGGAAAATATTACCCTCTTCTGGGTGGTTCAGTTCTGCAGACAGGGTTGCTTAGCCCTCCCCACTCCTTACCTCCAGGTCTCTTGTCCTCTTTTGTGCACTTACAGAGTCATTTCCCTCTGGCCCATTGCTAGCATCCCACCTCTCTTTCAAATGTCACCTCCTCTCAGGAAAACCTTTGACCTCTCAGATCCACAGTCAACTGGCCCTCCTCCAAATTCTTATGGCTTAGAGCAGTGCTTCTCAAACTTCAAAATCACCGGTCGGTCTTGTTGAAATGCAGATTCTGGCTGGCTTGGTCTGGGGTGGGGCCTGGGAGGCTGCGTTCCTAGCACATTTCCTGGTGATTCCGATGCTGCTGGCCCAGGACCGCAGTGGACAGGCAGGGGGCTCTTGAAAGCAGCAGGTCACCTTCAGATGAGGGAAGACCTGGAAAAGCCACCTGCGAATAGACCTTACAATTTCTCTAGGAAAAAAGGCACTTAATGGGAACAGCAGAAAAGCAGGAGCGACCCGAGGGAAGACTTTCTTGTTCTCCCCCGAGGAGGATGCAGGGTGGAGGCCTGGCGAAGGGGCACATTTAATCATATTCACAGGCCTAAGAGCGAGGCAGGTTTAATGACACTCAGAGAACAAAGGAGGGAGAGAAAGGGGAAGCCGAACACTTTGGTGAGGGACTGAAGGGTTTTAAACACTCAAGGAGAGGCATCACTGAGCTGAAAAAGATAAAATAAGATATAAAAAAGAAATTGAATTAATCAGGCGCAAGACACTAAAGAAAAACGTGCTAAAGGAGAAAAGGAAGGAAGAGGAAAACGTTCCTGTCTTTGCCCATACTCATATTTATGATTTAATTTCTTCCTAATCTCATTGGCGCTGCTTCTTCCTTCTCTCTTGCCAGCTGAAGCAAACCACTTCGTATTTCAAAGGCAGTTGTGGGAGCTGGAATCCGAGTTACCGGGAGGGGGGGGGGGGGGGGGCTGGGCTGGCTGTGTTACCTCTTAAACATGCTGAAAAAACGTGAGGCGTGCAGGGCAGTGGCTGGTTTCGTTTTGCAGACCCTCGCTGACAGGCCTTTAGTTTTGGCAGTCAGAGTGGGGAATCAAGTTGGGCACTGTTTCTTTAAAGGATGGGAGCTTAAAAGCAACCAGATACCATCATACCCACAGCAAGCCCAGTCTGTTTTCTCCTGTGGCATGTACGGTTGGGGAGGTATCAGAATTGGGTTTCTGTGAAAAGTGCACAGCAGAGCAGGTCTCCATACATGAAATAGTAATTTAGGCCACAGGTCAGATCAAGTCCTCTTTCTAAGAGAAACAGTTACAACAGTCCTACCTCTTCTCCTCGAAGAGAACCTCCGCACATCAAAGTCAATTGAGAGTCCAAATGCTTATTTTCCAATAATTTCTGAAGTACACATAAAATGCCTTTCCTGCAGTCCCTGTTCTTTGTCCTTAAAGTTCTCTGTGTGCTATCCCTGATGCTTTGAAATTGAGATCAGCGTCACCTCATGCAACCATTATTATGCAGTACAAGCAACGGACTTCTTAAAAATGTTTTATGACTGTATTTTCACAAACGCTGCCCCACAGTGTGTCACGGCTTTTATTTATTCATTTAAAATGAGGTAGAATTTTTCTTTCTGTTTTTAATGAGAAAACACTCTTGGAGTAGTTCTCCACAGAGGCCACACATCAAGGAAAACAGGTCACTTCAGCATCAGCTCTAGGCTGTAAACACATACACACAGACGCACATACATACAACTACAATAAAGCAAAGTGGCTTATTGAAACACCTATTGATATATTTGAGAAATTTATGTTTTTTTGAAGTATGAATTCTTTCATATGGCCTCTTAGATCTCTTTCTTTTAGGAAACCGGAATTTATAGACTCAGAACGTTTAAAGCTAGACAAGAATTTGCAAGCATCCAAATCAATACCTCAGATTTTGAGATGAGGAAACTGAGCAGGGCTGGACTAGAGTGAGGTGAGGGTGATACCACGGGTGCACATTTGAAGGAGGTACTTGTTCTCAGCTACCAGTCATTCCCGATTGAGCCTGAAGGTCAGTGTCTCCTTCAGTTCCGCACCCTGGGCATCCCACTTGCCTCGCCCCGGTCATGGCCCTGAAACTGCGGCCTCGGAGGCTAAAACGTTTGCCCAGTTTATCCAGGGCAGTTTCTCTATGCCAGGCTGCCCTCTTGAAATTTGAAAATGTTAACACATTTAAGGGAGAGGATTAGGTAGGCTTCTGTTTTCAAGTAGTCTTCTAAATGAGAATATCGTTTCGTTTGTGGAGCACTATTTACTTGTATGTTTCTCACGAACTATTAATTACCTTCCACAAGGAATCTGATGGCCCGACTCCAGAGAACCGGCCTGAGTCTCGGCCCATCCCTTGCCCGGACCTCGGTGCGCTTGAGCGAGGTGGAGAGGACACCATAGCTGACCTTGGAGATTGTGGTAGGAGTTTGCATCAGTATTCAGAAGGGTGCTGGGCCTGCCGTAGGCCTGGCTGGCCTCAGAGAGAAGCCCTGGGTGTATGTGAGCTCCTTCCATCAGTTTTGTCAGAGGTGGGCTGTGACCAGGATGGAAAGCAGAGAAGCCAAGGTTAGTCCCTGCTCTCCTATTTTCTCCGTAATAGTGAAACTTGCACCAGGCGAGGGACCTCTTCTCGTGGGTTAAACCATATGGCATTAACCTGACTTTAGACCAGTGCAGGACTATAAGTGCTCTGAAGCACCGTTTCTCTCTTCTGTCAATGGTTTTTCTGGCCCTCATAAATTTAAAGTGACGACGTGAAGTCAGACTTTGGAAAATCAACTATTTAGATGTGCAATCACTTGCCAGAAAAAATGTGCTCAGAGCTGTCACCCAATACGGGAGATACATCGTAGTCTAATGGTTCAAAACCAGAGTTTGGGAGTAAAAAGGCTGGCTATCAGGGAAGCCTCTAGCAACTTAATCTCTTCTGATTCGTGAAACAAGAATAATACCTCCTGTAAGGTTGCTGGGAAAAACAATGCGACCGCCCACAGGATGCGCTCTTAGCCCAGTGCCTGGCACAGTGAGAGCCAGAGAACGTGCCGCAGCTTATGGCTCTGAAGGGGAGGGTTATGACAGGAGGGTCTTCTCACTCTTGTACCACTCTCCCCAGTGCCTCGGACAAAGTGCCAGGGCATTATAGACAATAAGCATTTCTTGAATAAATGAATGAGTGGATAAATAAATGAATGAAGGACCTATTAGTCTGGACCTCTGAAAAGCAGATGCCAAGTTGTACTAAAAGCACAAAAATCTTATTAGGGGAAATGCTTGCATAAAAGGAAATAGGAAAGGAGCGGGAAAAGGCTGAGACCCATCAGACCATGGTTCGAGTTTTATTCTAAGTGCAAAGAGAGGAGTTTGGTGGTGAGAACTAGTCTGCTTAGCCAGACAGGGGCAGCCACGGCATCAGGAAGCCAGCCTTAAGCAAAGCCAGCCAGCAGAGGCCTGAGTCTGTAACCCCTGCACTCTGGCAGGAGCCTGTGGGGAGGCGTGGTAGCCCCTGGGGGAGCGCAGGGATGAATTTCAGAGCACGGCAGCGGGGCCCCTGGCCAGTCACGCTCCTTGGAGTTGGAGGTCTGTGAGGTGCATTCTGCCATGAGAAGGGCTGCATCCCGGGATGGCCACTCTCTCTGGCAGTAACTGAGTTCTCTTCTCAAAGTGAGAGTGAAGGTGGTGAAAGCTGGCTTGGTTGGTCATCAGCCCAAATTGGCATTTGATGTCTCCCTGATCGAGGCGTGAGAGCTGGTGTGGCCGGCTTCAGCTGCAAGGAGACTAGCGCCTGTTGCCCTTTAGGTTGGCATTTGCCAACTTTTAAAATGGTGCTGTGGCAGCCCTCAGGTAGCAGATGTCATTGACAAACAAATATGTATGTCAGATGGATTTGTATTTTCGACTCCTTTCAGTCATTTCTTTCATATTACTTGTTATTTTCCACAAATAGAATTTGGAAGCTTAGAAATATTCCAGGGCCTTTCTTTCCAGGAACATGAAACTGAGAGTTAGGCCATTGGGTAGCCCATGATTTGGATGGCTTGTTGCTCGGTGGGAGGGCAGGGCCAGCGCTATCTGTAAAGAAGAAGCCTCTGGAAGGATGTTGAGTGGGTGGGTAGTCTAGGATCGAGAAGTCTGGGCCTAGCCTCTGGCTGTGAGGACGAAAAATACTTATTACTCATTTTATAGTCGAGAAGCCAAAGACATTAAGTAATTTGTTCCAGGACTCTAAAGCTCCTCCTACTAGTGCAGCCCCTTCCATGGCCATCCGAGTGTCTGAATTTGGGGGTGGTAGGTAAGAGCAATAGATGTGCAAGAAGCACAAACATGCCGAATGCATTAGACTTTCAAAAGGCAGAGACTCTGTGTGTGTCTCTAGGTCTTCACTGTAAGCTCTAGTAGCCAAATGACCCCTCAGCTAGCCCTGCCACAGGTTCCGGCTGCTACCGGAAGACCCATGCTGGTGTCCTTCTTACCTCTCCTTTTGTAATTTGTCGTGGAGGTGTCAGTATGGTAGACCATGTATTGATATACCAGCCAAACTGGAAATGGTCCAGTCTAGTCCTTTGACCATCATATAGAATGTTCATAATAAAAAGCCGTAAGATCCAAAAACATAGTGCTTTCAGTTGGGCCAATTTCCTTGTAAAATACTTTAAACCTCTCCTTTATTTATTCCTCTCTGTAAATTTGTATTCTCTAAATTCTATTCTCTCTTAAATATTAAATTGAAAAGAGAGACTGGGAACTATGAAAATGGAACCTTCAGGTTGATCACTGAGGAGAGGAATGGTGAGCAACTACAGGAGGATGAGTGAGCACATAGCTTAATCCTGCGACTCTGAGGCATGAGACGCTGAGGCATGGTGATGAACCATGAAGTGGTTATTTCCCCAATTCTCTTTGGCTTTTAGAAGATTTCCTCCAAACTTTCAGCACCCAGAGGAAGGTTTCTTTTGTTTGTTTATTTTTTTATCTAGCATGTGCATGTAAAATAATATTACATAGCCACTTTTAAGTTCCTATGCCAAATGTTTAATCAGTCTTTGATGTTGAATGGAAAAATTCCCTCTGGGATGTAAGGATTTAGTTGCAGGGAAAGAAGACAGGGTAAGACATAATTTACGTCCAATAGGCATTTACTTGACTATAGCTGATTTAATCTAGCCAGAATCACGGATAACTATTATAATCAAATGAGAAAGCACAAATAGAACATTAAAGAAATTACCACTTTAGATCCAGAGACAGAGAAGCATCGATCAGACCATCAAACCTCAGAGGGAAGGTAGGGGAGGGGAGGGGTAAGGGTGAGAGACCAACCAAAGGACTTGTATGCATGCATATAAGCCTAACCAATGGACACAGACACCGGGGGGGTGAGGGCATGAGTGGGGGGCGGGGGTTTGGGGGACAATGGGGTGATAAGGACACATATATAATACCTTAATCAATAAAGAAAAAAATTTTAATTAAAAATAAAATAAAATAAAGCATTAAAAAAAGAAATTTCCCCTTTAAATATTAATATTTAAAATCCTCATATGTAATGCTGATGATTTCTTGCACATTATTAATTTTTGTCAGGCACTTCATTGAACTTTAGCCTTATCTCAGAAGCTCACAGCTGAGTTTCAGAATAGCTTTATTTTTGAAAAGCTGGAATAATCTGAGACTCCCATTCAGAGTAGGGCTCTTGACTGGATTGTGCAAATGCGGAGGCGTCACTGGCATAGGCCTTGCTGCCTCCTGACAGCCTGATTAGCTGTCGCCTCTTAATTTTCCTTTCACCCACTCCTTTAGCAAAAAAGCCCCTTCCCTGCCCTGGCCAGTGTGGCGCAGTTGGAGTGTTGGCCTGTACAAAAAGGATTGGTGGGTTCAATTCCCAGTCAGAGCACATACCTAGGTTGCAGGTTCAATCCCCAGTTGGGGTGAATATAGGAGGCATGTTTCTCTCTCACATTGATGTTTCTCTCTCTCCCTTCCCTCCCCCCTCTGTCTCCCTTCCTCTCTCTAAAATCAATAATTATTTTTTAAAAAGCCCCTTCTCTGTGCTAGGAGAAAACTCTGACCCAAGAAGGTCATACTTTGCTTGCCCTAAGGAAGTCCACATGCCCTTTCCAACTGTGGGCTGCTCTATGACTTGGGGTATCATCTCTTCCTTTTACTTGTCCAAGTGGAAATAAGGTGATTTAAACTCTGTTAGACAATGATATATTTTTGTTGTTTTAATTTTAAAAAAAGAAAACATCTATGGACTGCAATTCCACTTGTATATCGTTTCCTTGGATCCTTGGAGAAGTGAAAGCATGTCTATAAGATCTGACACAAATGTTCTTAGCAGTTTTATGCATAGTACCAAAAATTAGAAACAAGGTAAGAGTCAATCAACAGGCAAATGGATAAACAAATGTACAGAATACTACTTACCAATGAAAAACGGTCAGTAAATACAACAACATGTGTGAACCTCAAAACCATGTGCTGCATGACAGGGAGCAGTGCCATCAGGTGTCCAAGGACTAGTGTCCATCAAAGCAGCCTGAGCACTAAAGGACAGGGAGTGGTAGCCCAGACTCCGAGCCCGGCCCAGACGGAGAAGCTGCGGATCTGCCTGGCTCGTTAGCCCCCAGAACAGGAGACCAGATGCCGCTTCTGTATCCTCGATGCCCCACCTCCTCCAGAGCATTAGATAACTTAAAGGCTTGATTTATAAACATAAATTGGTGGCGGTTTTATTTCCTATTTATCACATATCCCACTGAGTTATATTTGTGTCTTCACCTGACTCTCATATTTACTTCTGCGGTTACTCCCTCATTTTCTGAGCTCCAGAGGATAATTAGAATAAATCTAATATTACGTGAAGATGTGCTGACTCTCCACCCTGGGGCATATTTAATAATTTAGAGTGTTCCTTCTGCATGACAAGCTGGGTCGGTGCCTCTAACTGAAATTTAAAAGACTATATCTAATATGAAAAATTGAAGTAGATGCAGAATAACACCTGCCCAGCCAGCCACTTCACTCTTGTGTCCTAATCAGGCATAATAGGCATCAGAGGAAATCAGTCCCCGGCGCATCGGCTGTCGGCACCCCTGGGCCTCTCAAAATAAGTTTCTCACCTGGGAGAGCTGGGTGTGATCCCATGGCCCATCCCTTAGCTAACTATACAGTAATTATTAAACTAAGGGTCCTGCTGGCTGGGCAGAGAGCATCCTTAAGTGGCCTTGCTCAGACTGTTGTGTTTCAGGTTTGGAATTAATCAATTAAGCAGAAAATTAAATGAGCATCCATTATAGCTTTAAAGTAAGAGAGAATACAAACTATAATAGACTAAAACCTCATATAAGGCATGCTTCAGACAGCGTTTTGGACTTGCCATGGATGGTTTTCCTTTAGTCAATGAAATTATTTTCCATGCAGGGAAGTTTCACAGCTGTACACAGGGCACCTGCACCCATCCCTGGAGACCAAAATAATGCAGCAATATTAGATAGTGTCAGCTTCACAGCAGATAACCACCTCTGATCCATATACTAATTTGTAACAGGAGTGATTGAAATATTTTGCTTTGGTGTTTAGGGCAGACTTTAATTTAGGTATTTGTGGCATATTTAAATTTGTCTTCTCTGATCTTCTTAAAGGGGCTTTATGTTTTGTTTTGTGGCAGTGAGGGCCACATCAGTCTCAGCATCTCCAAGATTCACTTGTCAAACGCTTTCGTTTTTTGAAAGCACATCTCCAGGGAAAAATTTCCAGCAAGGAACACTGGTATCTAGTACCTTTTGTCATTCATAACTAATAGCATTTTCCAGTTTCTCTTTTTCTCTTGCTTCTAAAAAAATATTCAAAATAGAAAAATAGGAAACTTACCAAAAGATCCAAAATGATTGTCATGTTCCATAGTAGGGTGTCTGTGTGTGAGCAGTAGAATGAATTGGACTTATTCTGGAAAAAAAATCATTATTTTCTGTGTCTGTCTGCAGGGAGTATTTTTGTGAAGGTGCCAGCATTTGTAGCTCACCAGTTAGGCTCGCCTATGAGGCTGCAGGACTGGATCTTCATAAATTCATCTGACATGGGCGTCCACGTGTAAGGGTACAGTTTATGAACATGCAGTGTAACTCCGCACACCCAGCTCCACAGCTGACTGTGATCCTCCTTTCCGGGTAACGCCTTGATTTGTTTGGGTTTTCTCTCTCTGGCTTAAAATGATGAATGGGAGTTTCCTTGTGCTGTTAAAGGTTATCTGGCAAAGTGCATATTTGTGGCTGAGTTTCAGGCGCCTGCAGTCTCTCACGGCACCAGAGCATTTTGGGTTGCAGAGAAGAAAGTGACTTCACTATTTTTATATCTCAGGTTCATTTTTCTTTTGAATCTAGGAACAGTGAAAAACCCAACTCCTCTCCCCAGCTTAACTCTACAGAGCCTGTTTTCTGGCTCCAGATAACATAGAATTAAATTAACTGCCCCTCTCCTTGCCTCCCTCTATCTGTACCTTCCCAGAACCCCATTTAAAATATAATCATTTGACAATTTGTATAAGTGGTTGCTTATGAACATATAATCTGCAGTTATATATTTAGCCTTCTTTTATTTGTGAAATTACACATTTTGCACAAGACTAATCTTTGTGAATATTCCAGAGGACTAGAAAGTGACTGCAGGTTAAGAAAACACAGGTTTTGAAAATGTTTCCCTTGGCCCCACTAGCGCTGTGTCTTTGGTGAGGAGAACGGATCACTTGCTGACTGTGCTAACAGGTTCCCAGGCCATGTTCTCACCTGTTTCCAGAACTCCTCCATTCTTCGGAGCCATCTCGAGGACATTCCATACCTCACCTCTTGCTTCTTACTCTCAGGAAACCGTACGCCTATAGTCCTTGATCTCTCAGCTCACAGTCAACCAGTAGCTATTATAGTAAAAGTATGTCTCCTGTTATATTGACAGTATTCATCGACTCAGCGTGGATGGGTACCCTGAACTGTGCTCACAGTGTAGATGGGCGTCACAGCACAGCAGCTAAGAGCAACCAGCTGTCCCTGTCGCTCAAGGCAGGTCTGAGGACCAGCATCACTGACATCTGAGGACTTGTTAGAAATGCAGCCTCTCAGACCCCACTCTAGACTTACTGGATCAGAAGATGAATTTTTAACAAAATCTCAGTGGTTCATACGTGCATTAAAGTTTGAAAAGCACTCACCTAGACTCTAAGCTCAATGACGGAATGGTCCAGGTGGATACTAGAATGTGAAAAATAAAGGAGGGGTTTCAGAGGCATGGGAGTAGAAAGCCTCCATGCATGCTTTTTGAGTTCCCCACCTATTGCCTCTTTCTTTGTAGATACCCTTACATTTAAATAATCGCTTTATGTAAGCCACCAACAGCGCAAAGATATGGTTTCTTCTTCTGCAATAACTGTAGAATAATATTTAGTTTAATAGAAGTGCTCATATCACCATAAAGTAATTCTCCCAGACTCCTTCATGTATTTGCTAAATATACACATTAATGGGAGTGAAGGGTTTTATAAAGTATAGTCTGAGTTACAGGTGCACACCTGTCCTTTTTTGCAAACACTGATTGGTAAATGACTCTTTTTTTTTAGTGGCCTTGATAGGGCCTCTCTGTGAAAATACTTATTTACTGATTATGTGTCAGCTGGGTCCTGCGTGAAGCAGGCACTAAGACAGAGTTACAAGTACAGAGATGTGTTGAGCGTAATTTCTGTTGCAAGAGTAAAGGTGTGGGATCAGGAGTAGGTAGAGAGAGTCTTCAGACTGTGAGGCAGGCCTGACACCTATGAAAGGTGAGCAGGAAGAAGGGGTATGAAGAGCCTCAGACTTCACTGGAGTCCTGACAGCCCAGTGGGGCATCCTGGATCAAACGTTTCCCACAGAGGAGCCCCACATTGGGCAGCAATGCTGTGCCCTCCTATCCCTGCCAGCTCAAATGCTCAACAGGTCCTCAGAGGCTGCCGTCGGAGCTGTCAGCTCACTGCAGTCCTTGCCGCTGATCAGCAAGGTCTTGGAAGGAGCTCTGAGAGGCAGCTCTCCATAGAAGCCACAGTCATTCATTTGCGTCATTCCATATGCTTAGGATGAGTAAAAATAGTATTTGGATAAACCGCCTATAATCCAATACTTCTCTCTAACTTAGAGTACCCATACCTCCAATGTGTTCAAATTTTTTAAATGAATATCCATACATATTTCACAAAAACACACTAGGCTGCTTTGTACTTCAAACAACAAGCTGTTTCAGGTTTGGAGTCAGACTTTATCTTTTTCCCGCTTTTGCCATTTACCAGCTGTGTGAACTTGGTCCAAAAAAAAAAAAAAATCCAAGCCTCAGTTTTCTCACCTGTGTAATGGGAATAATACCTAATTTTCAGGGTTAAGTGAGGAATAAACTAGATAGTATTCAAAGAGCTTAGCTAAGTACATAAAACATAAAAAGTGCACAGCAGTTTCTCACTAAATAATTACAGTGTCAAAGAAACTTGCAATATTTTCTCAAGTTCCACATATGTAAAGTCTTTGATTGGTTCTGAATTAATTTTTAACCATCCGGGAGACCTTCTGATTATAGCTTATAAACACATTCACTATATGAATTAAGTGTGATTTGGAATACAAAACTTGTATTTGCTATAGTTTTTGCATTTATGAGAAATATAAAATCGCTCAGGTTGGTTAATTCTGTCAAATTATGGTCTTAATTATATCCATCTGGACCAGTTATTTTAGCACCAAGAAAAATTCTCTTCTTTGTCAAGACTGTAGACAGCTCCTATACCTAAAGCTAAGGCCCTTCAGCCCCACAGCCGCCCAGGGCCGGCCCGAGGCACAGGCAAGCCTCAGATGGTGGCTGTCCAGCCATCCTGGGCCGCCCAGGGCTCAGGTAACCAGGGCCGGCCGAGGCTTGCACTGCCGGCCGTGGCAGCAGCGGAGGTGTGATGGGGGCGTTGCCTCCCGCTCCTGAGGGCTCCTGGACTGTGAGAGGGGGCAGGCCGGGCTGAGGGACCCCCCTTCAGTGCATGAATTTTCATGCACTGGGCCTCTAGGTTTTAATAAACTGGAAGAAATGATAATGAAGCAGCAGGAGCACCTTTAGTGACTAGGGTGCTCTACAGTAAAAACCCTACTCAGTTTGAATTTTATGGGTGTGAAATCATTAATAAGCAGAAATAATGTTGCCTGTGCTATTGTAATGGTCATAAAAATCTGCAGTCTTACTGTGATGATGCACTTCTATCCTTTAATCAACATCATTTTAAGTGCTAAGTAGGTGGCTGCAAGGTCTTGAAATTGTTTGAGGGACCTCCTGCGGGGATAATTGTGTGGTGAAGTGTATTCACTTACTTATATATTTACCTCCAAAGAGTTTGGGAGTTTCTAAATCAATCACCCACAGGCCTGGCTCCGACGCTCGCCAGGCACAGCAGTTTTTCATCACTGAGGAATCTGGCTGGAATAAGATGCAAATTGTCTGATAAATTATTTTGTGTTACTCTTCAACTTTTGAGAAAAATAGTCTTTGGAGAGCTGTATCATCAGAAAATGCAATCAACCCTTTAGAACAGGTTGAGTTTCAGCTTTTATCATCAGGGACATAAAACCTGCAGACACAGGCTGTAGGGTGCTATGGGATTTCAGAGCATATCTTTAGATGGATTGCTCTTCATCAACATTGATAAAGTACATGTATAGCAATCTCTATTTCAGTTTCTCTAGTTTCATTCTTCAATGAATATATTCCCATTTTGTTTAATTTTCTCTTGGGAAGATATAAAATTACTTTTAGTTGAATGGCCTGTGAAAACTTAGGTGCATTTGATATAGGCACGTAATGTGCTGATGAAATGAACACAGTTCTTGTTTTCTAGGTGAACACACAGCAGCAGCATTGATGGGCCCAGATTTATATTTCCATACTAGACGCCCAGTGCATGAAATTCGTGTGCAGGTACGGTCCCTAGGCCTGGCCTGCGATCAGGGCCATCTTCCCTGGCTGCTGGCAGCTGGCCCCGCCCCCCACCGCCATCCACCCCCCTGGTTCCCTGTTCACCATCGGGTGATGGGAGCCTGCCAGTGGCGGGGGAGGGACCGAGAGGTGGTCAGTTCGCCTCATAGTGACTGGTCGAGCAGTTGTTCTGGTCATTCTGCCATTAGGGTCAATTTGTTACCCTTTTATTATATAGGATATGCATCTCTTCCTTTATCAAGATTTATTAGATTCTATTAGATTCTAGGGGCTTTTCAGTAGGATATTTTTATAATAATTATCAGACCATTTAACTGTGAACTTTGCTTTATATTTGCTACACTTGCCTCCAATTAGTCTCTGGCCTCCAACTGGTTCAATCTCTACATGGCTGCCAAAACGACCATTAACATGCACATATGTGTTTAGGATACAAAATAGAAATCTTCCTATTGGCCTACAAATATAAATACACATAAATTTATATGAAATATAAATATACATAAGTCTTAATGTAATGTCAATAGGTTCTGTGACTTTTAAGTGAAACGACTTATAACAAGACCAGTTTTACCATAGTTTAATTGATATAAACATGAGTTAAGTTCCTCTGGTATCTCATTAATGTTATAATGAGATGATGCTAAGCAAAATGTTATTCGAGGACGTGCTGTTTGTAAAATTTACATATTCATGAAATTTTTATCCACCCTGTTGATCTGTAAACTTGAGTGTAGGGGTGCTGTCAGTATTGATCATTTTAATACCCAGTAACCAGCACAGTTAGTGATTTCTAAAAGGTGCTTAAAAAATATTTGCTTAATGACTGAATGGGAACACGTTTCATACGGATTTGGTGACTATTATATGAGGTAGTATATTGAAGGCCTTTGTAAGTTGAAATGACTATGATTATTTATGATAAATAATAGAGTAGAAAATTATTAGTTTTCACAGAAATACCTAGGTTTTATGTAATATAAAACTCTTTTAATTTTTTTCAGGTACCCTATCAGCAGTCATTAAAACTTTACAGAGATGCACAATGATAACTACATAGATCAATAGAGTAAAATGTAAAGAATCCAGAAACTTGCCTAAATACTATGTATGTGATTTAATACATGAAAATGTGTTTGTTTTTATTTAGTGGAGAAAAGAAAATATATCTAAATGACTAATCTTGAAACAATTCCCTATCTGTTTGAAAAAAATTTGAGATTTCTACCCTTATACTACATACAAAAGTAAATTCAGTGGGATTAATATTTTAAATGTATAAAACATTAAATAAACCTAAGAAGAAAATAATGGAGGCTATTTTCATAATCTTGGAGTAAGCCATGTCTGTATAATTATGAAATAAACCCAGAAGGTAAGAGAAAGAGCTGGCATATAAAAACGAGGTAGAGGCTGCAAAAATTTCTTAATGTGACCTTTTGCACATCCTATTGTATTTGTGCGTGTGTGACCAAATGGAGTGGCTGCCTTCAGAGCATGGCCAAATGGAATGGTGTAGTCAGCATGATTTAACACAAATGGGCACTGGATTTAGAATCAGAAGACATGGTTTGGGGTCTGCCACTTTCAAGGTAAGTTTAAGAGGTCAAGCAGCTCTAAACTTTATGTTCCTTGTCTGCAACAAGGGGATAACGCCACCCATCTCGCACCTCATTGTGAGGGAGGGAGGCTTAAGTGAGAAAATATATTTGAAAGCACTTTGTGCATGGAGAAAGGTCATACAAAGGTGCGTGAGTGCTGTTATTACTTCGTGCTTTGGGACAGATCAATGGAAGCTTTCCTAGAATTTATAGGCCACAAAGGAGTTCCTTTTAAGCTTGGGTTTACCTTGCTCTCTAAGTAAGACCAGATCACATGCAACAGGAAGTCCTTTCTCCAAACCAGAAAGAAGGGCAGGTCACCCCAGGAAAATCCAACATTGCAATAGAAACTTTTCCTGAGTCGGAACAGGGAAGTTTGCTTAAAGTGATGTGTAGGATAGGCACTTCCTTTAATTAAAAAAATGCAAATAAGTGCCATGCCCACACTATGAGTGCGGGAGGATTTCCCCCATGTGCTTGTGGTCACTGGCCAGTCTTGCTGTATTAACTGTGCCCGTTCACACTGTGAGCTAAGAATGTCTCAGCGCCAGCCAGCATCTCCAGCTGTTCAGTTAGCAGAGGGCACTGCCAATGGGAAACCAGCATTTTCCAGGAGAGTGGAGAGGAAAAGGAAATAATAGCGCTAGGTTTTCATCAGGGAGGAAACCCCATATGGCTCTCAAGGTGTTCTCTCTGCAATAAATTGCTAAATGTGTTCTGATGCATGCGTGCCTGTGCTAATGAGGAAATACAGCCAAAACCAAACAAGACAGAGGCAGGGGCTTCATGTGAGAGCAGTTTAAATTCTTCAGCTTTGTTCTAGTCTCAGTTGTCACCTCACTTCTTGTCAAATACTTGGTGGCCGGGAACAGTAAAACAGTGGTTTCTGTCTCTTGATGCCCAAGCAAAGTGTGGTTTATGGACCAGCAGCGTTTCCATCACCCCAAGCACAGGGATGTAGACACTCGGGCCCAACTCCAGACGATTCATCACTTTCTCCAGAGGATTCATGTGCACACGGGCCTAGTCCATTACTCTC